>NW_027526203.1:424634734-424655267 GCF_048455015.1 Haemaphysalis longicornis
AATAGTAGATACATTATTACATGAGAGCATCTGTTGGTAAGGTTAGCGTAACCGCACATAATAAGTACCTGGAAATTGCCACGAAAGCAACGCAACCTCAATTTCAATTACACGTGAGTTGGTGATTTGATGAAGTGGATTGGTTCGTACGGGACCGTTTTTTCCTACGTTGAATTCGGGAACAATGTTTCCTACATCGAAATACGAGGCAAGGCTTTCGTAGACTTTCCCGACTGCGACGGGCAACGCCTGTGAACCAGAATAGTCTTTGTTGTAAACGGGAGGCTGTCGAGTTAGCGGAGTGCGGTTCAGAGCTGCTGTCTGTGAGGTGTAAACCGGTCACAGTGGCATAAGAGGTGCGAAATTGTTTCTTGAGTGGCACACAAGTCACAAGCATGGCTGTTAGCCATGTCGATAGTGAAGGAGCAAGCGTTCGTGAAGGCAACTTCTACAGGCGACAACGTAAGGTGACGTCCGATCTCCGCATGTTAACAGGTAGGTGGCGTCGGAAAAAAAAAAGCAAGTAGTTCGAGAACTCTGGTGTATAGTCCATGAACCGCGTTGTCCGCGTACTCATTCCCAGCAATGGCGCAGTGTGTTGAGAGCCACTGGAAAAAATATGTCCATGACTGTCTGGGAGGTCATAAGCAAGCCGGATTTCAGGCAGAAGTAGATCATATATGGACCACGGAGAAGAACAGACTGATGGCACTCAAGAGCTGGCCTAGAGTCGAAGAGAATGGCCTATTTTCTCGGCAATTTGTGCTGTATGAAAAAAGAGCTTCGCGAATAGCTGTGAGCACAGAGGTGGTTGACGTCGTTAAATTCGAACGTTGATAGATCTGGCTTGTATGATTACATCAAGGGATGGTTACCGAGCCATCGGTGTAGACATAAACCCGGTCTCAGTAGGCTCCATGCACAAAAAGCAGAGAGAGCTTAAGACCTCGAGGTGGTGGTGGTGGTAAAACGTTTATTGAGCTGAAAGGGAAAGGGTAGAAGGGTGTGGTTATCCTCCTAAGTCCAGCAGGCCTCTTGTCCAGGCTGCCCCCAGGGCGCGCCGCACCAGGGTGACCTGGCGCTCCGGTGCGGAGCTGGTCAGCTCGGCCTCCCACTGCTCAGGGGAAGGGGATGGGTGGGGATATGTGGGTGTCGGGGGCAGGAGAAGACGAGGTGGTAGGTACTGAGATGGGCGTGACAATGTGGGCAGTCGGGTGGGAAGAGGGAAGGGGAAATGGGGGATAGGATGATGTGGTTGTAGTAGGTTTCGGTCTGTAATCGTCGGAGGATGTACGCTTGTTGGGCGGGGAGGGAAGGGGAGGGGCCGTCGGGAGTTGGTGTAGTGGGAGAGGATGGAGTTGTACATGGGGTCGAGAGTTGTCAGGGCTGCTGGTGGGGGGGGGTGTAGTTGCGTGGTCGAGGCGAGAGGAGGGAAGTGCCCGGGTAATGAGTGCACGGGCTGCGGCGTAGGCCACCTCATTCCCTGCCAGGCCGGAGTGGCAGGGGGTTCAGACAATGGAGAGGTCAATGTCTTCAGGCAGGCGTTGAAGGAGGTGAATGGCTGCTGTCGGGTTGAAACCGGCTTGGTAGAGGCGGCAGGCTTGCTGCGAGTCGGTGATGATGGTCAGGTAGAATTGGTGGCACAGGGTCAGGGCAGCGTGGGCGATGGCGAGGGACTCGGTGGTGAGCTTGGGGATGTGGCGGTAGGAGGCCGCGGTGGGGAGGCGTCCCTCGTTGGTGAGGACTGCGATGGTGGTGCTGTGGCGGGTGGAGGACGGGGCGATGTCGGTATAGCGGGTGTTGGGATTCGTGCCGTAGCGTTTGTCGAGGAACTGGACACCAAAATAGTTTTTTTATAATCCCACTTTTGGTTACGTACATTTTTTTTCCTTCACAGGCAGCAAAGCGGTGACGATGGTCGTGCCACAAGTGTGCATCACGAATGGGGGCTTCGACTGTGAGCGCCATATACCTTTAAAAAACGATGTATGTTGCATTACTGGGGGAATTGATACAAGGTGTTGGTGGGACAACAAAGTGAGATGCTTATGCGTGCCCGAAGTATCCGCGTGTCGCGATGCAAATGGCCATGTTTGCGGCGCAACGCGGTAGACCAAAACACGCCCAAAGACCCTGGGCTTGTATGGCCTGAATTGAGCTAGGTTGGTTTTGTGCATGTCGAACAGAACGGTAGGCGTAACGTAAAATACCGAGAAAAACATTTTCACTGGATCCGTGCGAAGTGTATTTAAATACACGCATGGAAACCCGCTGGTGGAGCGGTGCCCATCCACCCTGTGCTTTACATTCGGATCTCTCTCTGCCGACACATATATCCCCTTTCGCCTCGATGTCGCGGTTGTGCCTTCTACATTCGCACACGTTAACAGCCCCCACGTGCACAGAATGCGCGCGCTCTTGAGAGCACGAGGGCGCTGTTCACCGATAACGCACGAGCACAGCGGGGTGAGCGAAAACACCGGCACATGCGTCGGTCAGGAGACCCTACAAAGGGAAGTTGGGACCTGAACACTGTCGAGGAGGAGCCCCCTCCAAGGACCCTATTCCTTGGAGGATGTTCGCTGAGGCGGACTCTTACGAGACGGCGGGAGCTTCGTGATGGCCTATGACGACGGCATGGACATGTATTCCGTGCTGATCTGAGGCCCACGCCCAACGCGTGCCACACGAGGACGCCCGGCCTCTCTGAGATGTCCCCAACGCGGACTCCATATGGAACCAAAATCAGACCCAAATTATTCGGTAACTCGTCAACGCAATGTCATTGCATTTCATGGCATTGTAGGGAAAAAATGTGTGGATATGTACAAGTGAGGATAGTGATCAAAGAAGGAAAAACATTTTCCGAACAAACATCTCCACTAATGTAAAACCTGGGGAGGGCCGTAGCATGCAGGTTATAAGCGTATACTTTGTGCCTTGGCGTCTTTGCCAACGGAGATGAAACCGTTGGGGGGTCGAGAGAGAGAGAGAAAACATTTTATTGAGCATTTCCTTAGGTCAGAGGATACTCGTGGCCACAGGCATGAGCCGAGCGGTGACGTCGGTAGCTCGGGTGACCAGGGTGGTTTGCACGCCTGGGTCCAGACTGCGCAGTGCCTCCTCCCACTGCTCCTCGGATGTGTTTAGGAGAAAGCTATTTTGAGGGCAGGCCCACATTATGTGAGGTAGATTGGCTGGGGCGCCGCATAGGAGGCATTCAGGTGTGGGTATATTGACGGGTGAATGTGCGTTAGCCTTGCGGGGTTTGGGAAGGTGTTTGTCTGTAGGAGGCGCCAGACGTGGGCTTGCTCGTTAGTTAGGTTTTTTCCGCCGGAGGGTATACCCGGCGGCAGAGGCGGTAATGTTGCGTGATGTCATTGTAAGACACTAGTCTGTCCCTTGCAGATCTGGATCCGTGGTTTGAATACAGGCTAGCTCCAGCTCGGATGGTGAGGCCTCGGTCCATTTCGTGAGCTGCCTCGTTTCCGTAGAAGCCAGAGTGCGCCGGTGTCCAGACAAGTTCTACGGGGGACAAGGAGGGATTTCGGTTCAAAATTTTGAGTGCTGCTTTGGAGCTTAAGCCGGCAATACAGCTTTGCTGTAAAAGTATCATGTCGTTGAAGCACGAAGCATTCTAGCGCGAGGTGTAAACGAGTGTCCCGGTGCTTTAGTACCGTATACATGCGATGATGGTTACGACGACGACATGAGACACCGACAGCCCGAGCCCCCAATACTGCATTGTACAGTTTCAACATGAAGTGGATGGAAACTCCCCATGTCTTTCCCGCCAGAAACTTGAATAGCTAAACAACTGCAGTGAGCCTTTCCCTCGGAGATGAAAATTTTTTCCGGGCTATGGTAAGCCCCGATCGAAAATTATTCCCAGAAAGCGGTGTCTTTTGCGTAGGAAAAATGGTTGTACATTTAAGGAGATGCCGTATTGTGACATTGTTTTGCGGTTAAATTCAACCACTTTACACTTCTCTGGGGAATTTCGAAGTCTTGTTAACGCACGAGCCAACATGTAAAGACTGCGACTTCCTAAAGGTGTGCCCGAAATTGAGGACCTGTGACCCTTGATGCCCTGACGCAAAAGTCGTCAGTACAGAGATGAAGAGGTGTGAGATGGTTGGAAAGGCTTCAATGAGCCCCATCAACATAAGGTTAAACAGTGTAGGGCTAAGCCCACTACTTTGTGATATGCCCCCAAAACATAGTGCTGCGAGGTTGAGCCATGGGTAGTCTCAACAAAAATTTCCAGATAGAAAGTTCAGTCACTGACTCTGGCATTTTGAGGGCCGTCCAGACCAGTGTCATGCATCCCGTTGCCATAGGTTCTTTTTACATCGAAAAACAGACCTGCGTACAAACGTTTGAGCGATTTTCTCGTGCTGAAGCGACAGGAACCCGACGGGTTGTTCCACCTATATAGTGGTTGATTGCAGAAACCTCGACAGCGTTACGATGGTGGACACATATAATGATCCAGGCATCCAAGATGCTTTGTATAAATTGGGATTCGCTGAATACTTTGTCTTTGACCTGTCTTCGGTATTTCGATAGATCGAGATGGATCCTGCCGACCAACACAAAACTGCTTTTACGATCAAATGCAATGACTTTCTTTCGTTTGAAGCCAAATGCCTGAGATCCGGTCAACGAGGTGCGGTTGCTGCCATTCACGCATGTGTTTCTCTTCTTGAGTATACTTTCTTCTTGAGTGTACTTTTACCTGTACGTAATTTTAATTCTTCTTTCTCTTCTAACCTCTTTCAAGACGCGACTGCTGTCCAACGACCACGACGCCAGGGGAACCAACGAATTCCTGACGTCCAGGGGAATCGCAGGACCGCGGATTTGCCCCCCAGGACCATCGGGGGGCGAAGCTATAGTTGCTTGAACGAACGACCACGCCGGCTCGCTGCTAGGCCTTACCATCAGGCATAGCGAGAACAGCAGTTCTACCACCAAGACGGCGCAGCCCGACCATGCAAGCCTCACAGCAGCACTCACAACCGACTCCGCTCGTGCAGGGAGACGAAAATGCCGCTCGAGAAGACAATACTCGGCCTCCTCTATAGCCGACTACGCCGCGCAAGCGGAACAACCACCATCAACAAGCACCGCACCAATCGAATATGAGGCCCTAAGCGGCCGCGCCATCCACCCACCACACCCATGCCTTCAAGTCGTATCCTCCCGCAACAAAAGCAAGAGCAACAACAAACAGGTAAGCATTACCACTCCTCCAAACCCTACTCCCCCGACGCGCGCTATCCCGCCGCCACACATTCCTGCTGATCACTATGTCACAGTCTTCCGGCCACTCTACAGCCTCCGCGTTCACGATGGAACCAACCCAGAGCTTTCCCAGGGGCACATTCTGGCCAGCGACATGCCAGAAAAACAGTTCCGAGCTTTAATAAGTACCAAAGTGCAACCGGCAGACAATCTCTTCATCATTGGTACACCTGACCCCTACGTCACCGACAGGCTCTCACAACTGACAAGCATCCTCCTCCGCAACGTCAACTATGACATCCCCGTCTATGTGAAGCCTCCCTCTGGCACGTCCCGTGGCGTCATCCACGGCCTGCCGGACGACATCACTCCGGAGAAGCTCCTGGAATACACCGAGAACAATCACCCGAACCTCATCTACGCAAGGATAATGGGCCGTATCAAATCAGCCCTCCTCACATTCAACGGCATACGCGTCCCATACTATGCAAAAGTGAACTGTGAGATCATACGCTGCCGACCGTATCGGCGCACCATTCAAGTTTGCAAGCGGTGCGGAGACGTCGGCCACCGCCAAGATGTCTGCCCGCATCCGGAAGAGGCCCATTGCCTGGTCTGCGGCCTCTCGGACCCCCAGGAAGACCTCCTCTGCACACCCCGATGCAAACTCTGCCAAAACACTCACATCACAGCGGGGAAAGACTGCCCAATGAGACATCTCCCGACACCTGCATCAACGAAGCCCAAGCAATCCTCTGCCCAATAGAAGAAGCAACAACCCAACTTTTACGACAACGGCTCCAGCTATCTAGATGGGAGTGGCCATCATTATATCTCTACGACTATACATGAAAAAGAAAACCACAGAAAGAGGAGTAGCAAAACTAACAAATTGCCCCGCTTTCCGCGAAGATGTCCCCCGCTCACGCCCATACAAACAGGCCTAACCGAATGGGCACATGCATTGGAGCAGCGTGTACAGCAATACACGCAAAAGGTCGCCCTTACTGAGCACACTCCAGCTGCAGACACACATTTCCTAAACATATGGGAAGCGCGAAGGAGCTTGACAAAGAGATGGAAACACCAAAAACATAATAGAACGCTTAAGAAGCCTATACCCCTCCTCATTCAACAAGCGCAAAATTATGCCGTCACCTTACAAAGACAAAACTGGCACTCGTTCTGTGACAAACTCAAAGGAGCCCTTAACACACAAAAAAAAGTGTGGCACCTGCTTCGCCATCTCCTGGACAGCTCCAGCTCTTGGACTCACGTCAACCACAAGATACAGCAGCAAATAAGAAACTGTGACCTCCACCCCAGAGAGCTACTTCGAACTATCCGCAACAGCCTCTTTGGAACTCCCCCAACTCACCCAGCTCCCCCAACACTGTGTTACATGGGCCGACCCAACCAAGAACTTGATGCCCTCTTCACCTTCGAATAACTGCAATCAATCCTTGCTAATCTACCTCGTAACACCACACCCGGCAGGGATCGAATCACTAACCGCATCCTTCGCAACCTGGATCATGAAGCATTCGAATCGATAATTCAGCTTTTCGAGCACCTCGTGCATCAACGATTGGTCAACTTTTTTGAAGAGCAAAACTTATATCCTCTAACGATGTTCGGATTCTTCTCCGCTCAAGATGTACTCCTGCAACTGAAGGAATAAATCGTAGATCATCTTAGCCGCATCTTTGGCTCAATTGATAATCTGAGCCTAAAGCGATACTGGCACTCGATGTCAAGGGGGCCTTCGACAACGTCACTCATCAAGGTATCCTAGAAAATGTTAACCAGACTCACTGCGGATCCAAGTCTTTCAACTATGCCAAAGCCTTCCTCAGCAACCACACAGCCACCATCAAACTTGGGCAGCTTGTGTCGCCGAGATTTAATACGCCCGCCAAAGGCACGCCCCAGGGCTCTGTAATTTCCCCTCTACTTTTTAATATAGCACTACTGACACTTCCCGCAAAACTTAATGCAATACCAAATCTCAAGCATGCATTATACGCCGACGGTGTAACAATCTGGACAGTGGAAGGTTCCAGCGGGTAGCAGCAAGACGCCCTGCAACAAGCGGTGGATGAAACAGTCTCATATCTTCACCCAAGGGGACTAACATGTGAGCCTTTTAAATCAGCACTCCTCATCCTCAAGGCAAGAACACGAGGACGTCCACCCCCTCGCACTCCGGACCCAGACGCCACAATTTTCGGGCAACCCATTCCCAAAGTGCGAGCACTTGGAATTCTTGGCATGCCTTTCCACCATGATGGTTCGGGTTCGGCCTTGTTACCGTAACTTCACAAAACAATGACGCAACTCACCCACCTCATACTACGAATACGAGGTCAAAAGCACGGTCTCACCGACAGTGATACATGCCTATTGGTACAAACCCTTCTACTTAGCCGGATAACATATGCGACTCCCTTTTTAACTCAAACCAAAAAGCTGGACGCGCTCATACGAAAAACATACAAAACGGCCTTAGGCCTCCCCACTGACACATCCAACGATAAACTACTCCGATTGGGGCTGCCCAACACTCTTCAAGAGCTAATTGAAGCCCGGCGAACCTCACAACTTCATCGCCTAACACTTACTACTACAGGGAGGAAGGTGCTTCATGACATCGGAAGACCAAGCCCAAACACAAACGACCTACCTCAGCGAATCCCGCTACACATACGCAAGAAACTCAATGCTGCTCCCATCCCCAAGCGTATGCACCCTGCCTTTAATCGAGGCCGCCGTGAGGCAAAGGTCCGCCAGCTTACGAAGAAATATGCAGACGACTCTCATATCTGATACACGGATATCACTCAGAATCCCAAGACCCCCGGCACTACCCTGGTCACGCTCAATAGACCCTATGCGAAATTGCTTGGTGATCTAGCAACACTGATGTAAACGAGACCGTCGGCCATATTGGTACGGGCGCCGATCGGGAAGTCTCGTATTGTTTACTGTGGAAGAGTAGGTGACGGTAACGCGGTATGGCTCAAACTGGACAGTGTTTTCCGGCTCTCGACCGCGGATTGTGGACGAAGGACTTGCCTGCGCTGCCGACTGTGTCTGAAGACTCATACCACTCGGGGTGCCGCGCCAAAGACCCATCCGAGCGGCAGCGGAGCAGGGCATGCCGCCTAGCCACCGAGGCGCATTGCTCGCCTTCATCGGTGCGGACAAACACGTGCGACTCGCAGTAAGTAAATCCTTCTTTGTTTTTACTTGACGCGAGTTAACCGGTATGAGCATTTGTAGAGCACTTTGTTCATCGTTGTTTACCACGCAAATGCGTAGCGGCGACCCTGTTGCAGTAACCCTGAAAGAAGAGAGCGACAATCGCCAGACCGTACCGCTAGTGGGTGGATTAGGTATTTTCAAATGCTGTACATGGAATTTACGGGATGATTTTTGGCGAAGATGTTTACGGAAAGGTTGCGGCCGTTTTCCGTGACGGTCGTCCGCCCGCGGGTTTGCCGCAAAGCAATCGTGCTTTGCGGCGAAGTCAACTACAAAAGCGCACATACGCCTTGAATTTTCTTTTTTTGTGTGTGTTCATTATTTATTGTGCATGTTCTGCGCAAAAATCTGTTTGTGTGTCTTTCTTCTCCTTTTTGGTGGTGGGGTGGTTGTGTTTGTTTCTAAAGCGCATGTTTTTGGTGTGCACGAATAGATAATACAGTAAAACCTCGTTAGCTCGAACTCACTGAACTAGAAGATTTTTTTTTAATTCGATGGGTCATCGGTATAGCCCGAATGTTTACCTGTTTATCTCGAAAGATTCTGGAAGTGAGTTCCCGATAATCATATTATTGCTTGCTTAAGTTATGGCGAACACGATTATGCGGGTACTGGTATCATTACCCACGCTGAGGATTTTAAATGTTAACCTTCCTTCTCTTGAAAAATGCATTAACAAAGCATGCAGAGATACTTGCACGCTCGAACTTGACAAACAATTTTGACATCATTGCTGTTTGAGGTGTAGATTATTGCCCTTGCAACAGTGTTAAGCAAGACACAAAATCTGGTCATTTTGAGTGTGTTCCTTGCGGCCACTTCTTTCTGCTCTGTCCCTTTACCATAAACTGTAGCGGACTAGTCCTGTTTTTCCCTGGGTGTTATTTACTGATACTCTCTCTGTTCTTGCAGGTTGGGCCTCATCCATGTGCTCAGCAGCTGCTTTTGCTCCCAGAAGAAAAGTGGCCGGCCCTATGTTGTGTGCCTCACCTTTGAGACGGACAGTGGGGCGAGTGGGGAGGCATCGTGCGAGTGCCCGGCGGGTTGCAGTGGAGCATGGAGTCACATCCTGGCTGCTGTGCACCTACTCGCCCTCTTGCAAACCGAAGGTTTTAAGAGGCGCCACCGGAGCTTGCGTGCGCTGAGCTGCCACAACAGTGGGGACGTCCGAGACAGCAGGGCATCAAGCCAGCGAGTGTCCAAAACATTGACTGGAGAAGCCCGCGATAAAATGGCCCCTCCCTTCCCTTGCCAATGCGTCTGTTCGATGCACGTCGAGTACAGGAGCAATGCGAGCTGCAACAAAGTGCCGTGCAGGCGCTTGGGCGAAAACTTGGTAGCCTTGGGAATGAGTTTTTTGCCCCAGTTGTGCTGGCCTCCCGCTCCTCCTCCCCCCCCCCAGTGACAGAAACAAGGACTGGCATGGCACCTGAAGGGTCACCTGTGATCTACCAGCAAGCATTCATGCCACATTTCGCCGTGGTCACCTCGCAAGCACGCAGAGGCTGGGCAACGTCGTGTTTACTAGACCGCGACATGCAGGGGGTGCGCGAATGCTTCTTTTTCTTCAATTTATATCCACTGTTATAGCCACAAAAACGCAAAAGCACTCAAGCTGATGCGCGGCGGCCTGATGCAACTGTGGCCGTTTTCTTTTTTAATAAAACTTGAAAATTGTCTCAGCTACCTACATCAATGGCCACTATCATTACGTCGGAGGCATGCATGCAGCATGTGACCAACTAGAGGAGTGAATGTGTATTTTAGTCGCAAAATATTCGACAGTAAATACATCGTTGCTGGAATGACAATGTGCACCAAGTTAACTTGACGTAACAACAAACCTTTCAGCCCGGCAAATCGGGAACCAAGTGCAAAAGCTCGAATTTTCCACCGTTATATCATCATAAAACAGAGTTCGCCACTTCTGCAACGACACGCGGCTAAATGCAACGTAAAAGAAACCAACAACACACTCCCATACCGTGCGCGCCCGCCACAGAGGAAATTTTCAACCGCGCCGTGACGGCGTAGTGCGGCAAGAAAAGTTTGTTTACAGCCCTAGGTAATATAAAAGCTCGTGTAGGGGCTAAACGGTACCATTTAACAATGAAATGAAGCGGGCGTAGAGCCACAGGGACGAGTAAAGTAGCCTAATTTTGGCAACGTGTGGTACTGTTTTCCCGGTCGAGCGCCGCTGTCAGTCGCGTGAATTGGCGGCGCACGCTCAGGCTTCATTTAGATACAAAGGCTGGACAAAAGAACTCCAACACAGCTGTATTTTTCATACGGACAGCGACTACGGAACCCCGCGCTTAGCGAACCAACGACAAATATTCGCTCCAAGCGCACCGCGCCCAGCGTGTCAAAAAGGTTGCTCGCGCCGGCACAGTTTGCGTCACAAAGTTCGTTCAAAAGCGTGGAACTTCACGTACCTTTTCTCCATTTGAACCGGTATTTCCGCATTGCGTGCTCTGCGGCACGAAGCAATGCTCCGGCATTGTAGTCCATCACTAAGAGCGGTCAATGCCCACCTTCTATGTTTTGCTAATTGGTTTCGGTTTCAAACGACCGTACCAAAATGGCGGACCTAGTTACCGGAGTCGACGTGAGATGGCGGGGCGCATTTTGCATAGGGTCTATTCCAAAGAGAAATTGCCACTGCAGCAACGTACTTCAGCTTATCCGCAAGATCGGCAGAAGCTCCAGCTATAGCCCATGCAACCACCACTCACCACAATCAACCGTATCTTACCATCATTTCGGACTGTCAGCAAGCCTACCGATTGTACCAAGCTGGGCTGGCACCACCCCAGGCCATCTCAATCCTACAGCGATTGCCTGAAGACATAGAAGTAGCCATTGTCTGGACTCCTGGCCACTCGGGTTTTGTTGGGAACGAAGCGGCGCACGCTGCCGCTCGAGAACTCCCCTCCCGGGCATTCCCATCCTCAACACAAGCTACCCTGAGAGGCACGGACAGTGAATCTATCCACCTGGCACCCCTCAACAACAGCTACAGCCCACTCTTGTCACATTACACCCACACGAAAAGAACATATCCTCCTCCCCACCCCACGTTCTCTAACTGCGAGGCATATATCTACCACAGTCTACAAACTGAAACCTTTTACAATCACACCATCCTCCCCAGCAAACCACTAACATCTCTGCGACGTCCCAAAAAGATCCGAACGTCTATGTCCCAGCAGTATCTCTATTAGACATCCGTACAACGTGCAATATTTTAATGAAAATTTTCGGATGTTGAGATAACTTTGCTGGTACTTTAATGTCGGACGTTCTTTCAACTTTGCTAAAGACGTACTCTCGATGTTGCTGCTGCTTTATTTGGGGACAATATTTAGACATATTTTGCTGACGTTGTTCAGATGTTGCTGGTATGTCCGTTTTTTACTTCGAACATGTCTATCGCAGTTACATTTATTTTAGCTGTATCTGCTATACTTTATTTTTAAACTCTTCGCAGGCGTACTGTACTGAAGTTACCGAGGGGTTTTGTATGTGTTTTGTTAGGGTTTTGTACCGAGGGGTTTTGTGCAAGTATTGTAATCCACCACTATTGCTTTGAACCTTTGACCTTCAAAACAGTAGCCCAATGCCGAACCTCACGGAGAGAGGCAGGGACTTAGTGCAGAATTTGTTTACAAGCGACGTTGCCAACGAGCCTTGTAAGGTTTTTTTTTGGTTGGGGAGCGGCGGGGGTCATTGCCGTCAAATCTGAACAAAATATGATAGGATGATGAACGAAGACGCAATTAGCACAACTTTACTTGCTACTTGATTTATCCTTGATGGTACGTACCGACTGCAGCTCCATGAATTCAAAGTCTGAGCAAAGCAAATTTCGGGGCTGCCTTGATACTGAGCTTACCGTCAAACGTCACTTGTAGGCTAAACGGCAAGGTACTCTGCCTTTTTTTTGCCTTGAAAAAAAAAAAAAAAGTCGATGACACACTCATTGCAAAAAAAAAAAAAAAAAACTTAAAAAATTCGTGAGGTTTTGCCAAGATTAGAATCATAGTCTTTCAAAACCCAACACCAGAAGCTAAGCTCCAATCCACTCGACCACGCCGGAAAACAATGCGTTGACCCAAGAATTTGGTACCCTAACAGAGGCTGCCAACGAATATTGTCGGGTGATTCGTTCTGGTCGTATTTGACAAATTTCGCAGTGCTAACGCTTGTTTCTTCCGCACCGATCTTGGAGGCGAGGTTAATTATGCTACTACTGCAAGTGATGTAACCAAAGCTCCCTTGTAACCAAAGCCAAGAAAAGCTATCGCGCTTCATCGTTCCCCCTATGCAAGCTACGTTAGCCGCGAATGAAATTGAATGCGCCGCTAGATTTCTGGCGTTGATAAACTTTGTTCGTTACGCACCGATCTTGCAGACAAGCCCATCATGCTAACACTACAAGCGATGTAGCCAGAGCTCCCGTATTTAACTCGCAAAAAGCTCTCCCAATCCCCCGATGTCATCGATGAAAGCCAAGCTAGACGTGCACGGAGGAATGCGCACTTTCGAACAGAAATAGCTTGTAATTTGCCTCAAGGCACCAAATTACCGCACGTTAAAAAAATGATTGTTTTCTGCGAACGTAATAACCCCAAACCAGGAGATGGACATGGAATCCTGACGATTTCGCCTGCTTTCGGATGCTTTCTGGCGCTGCGTCGACGCTGATATCTGGCAACCAGCATAGACATCGGCGTAGCTACATAGGAGCAGTGGGAGAGTGAACTTGCCAGCTCGGACCTAAGTAAGCAGCTTTGGCTCGCTGAAAGGGCGAAGACGGCAGGCCGCACCAACGGAGTCCTGAACTGAGGACCCCGCCCACTTCTAAGCTCGATCTACCTGTTCAATAAAGTTTTCTCCTCCTCCTCCTCCTCCCGCGTCAGCTCACGTTGCCGTGCATTTTGCCGACGCCATCAACGCGGGGCAACGTCGACGCGCGAAAGCGCGGAAAATACGCTGCAAGTGGTTGTGACCTCAGAACAAATCGTAAAATTACGGCGACCACAACCCCACGGCAGCTGTATTTCCATTGCAGACCCTGAAATGGCCTTAAATGCCGTAATCTAGATTGTCGGTACAATTACTGTTTTCTTTAAAAAATACCCACGCTCAAGCTTTTCTTGTATAGAATTGGCAATTAATATCTGTATTTACCAATAACTTGGGCATCTATTTCGCAACGCGTTTTTATCAAGGTGGGTGTCTTTCAGGAACCAGTTTTTCCCTCGGACGAACACGAGACAGGAAGTCACTGCGCGGCGAGTCCGATGGTCCGATCGTCCGACAGTTGTATTAAATGCACTCCGTATCGATACGCGTGCTACAGGCCGGTGACGGCACGGGTGTGCACGCCTTCAACTTTCGTTATTTCGGTGATTTGACTGCCATGGATTTATCTACCGGACGAAGAAATACTGCCAAGTAGTGGAGGTAAGTGTGTACTAGTGAACCTTGTTTTCTTGTCATATGTATTTAACGTAGCAGAGTTGCTCTCGAACTTCGGCACGCGTAAGCGGTTAGCCCTAACGATTTGAGGGACTCGCTTTGTGCGTTGCGGAGATTTGTCGGTTGACCTTTGTACCTGGCTGCTGCGTTTGTAAACAGAATCAATTCTCGCGCAATTTCTAGCCCTGTGTTTGGTGAAGTGTTTGTGTTCTGTCCTGTTTCGCTAGGCGAATGTTTTGATACGAAATGAAATAAGGGAAGCTGGAAAGTGCGAATAAAAGTGCGTGTGCCAATATAAGCGTGCATGCGTTACACGCACATCGTGTACTTTTAGCGTGATAGTGGTTGTTGTTTCGTTTCTGCAGATGCCGTTTTTTTTCGTCATAATAGTTTTCGGGTAAAAAACGTGCACAATAAATTGAATGATTGCCGTTCGTGTAGCATTAAAATAAAATATTAATCCAGTGAATTCCGAGAGTACAGCATTAGATTAAAATGCCATCTGGATGCTTTTTTTGCGTTTCGATTGAGTGTTCAATCTTTTCGAACGCTCAGTTTGGTCGTGAAATGTTGGAATGAACAACGTGTATGCAACCCGAATTTATTTGTAACGTCAGAACTACACGCATGTCGTAACTGGTACAGTAGTATGAGCAGCGTTGGTTGTGCTTCGTACTCTTACTGCAGCATCGCAAATGTAAATTAACCTTTCAGAACCTAGTAAAAATATTCAAAAATGGCTGTTAAAGTTCTGTCAGTTATGGAATTTTCAGCTTAATGAATTTAGTGTGTAACACACCTTGGTGATCAGAGTAACACAGCATTTGGGATTTCGCAGGTTTAAGGCAGAGTATGATTCTGGTGTCTGCTAATAAGGTTTGCTAATAACGTTTGCTAATAACGTTTGCTAATAACTTACATGTTGCAGGCTGCTGACTGGTGCAACTTAGACTATGTGTGAATGTGATTGTGCTGTAAAAATTTCTTGCACTACTTTGATGCTTCCCGCTGTACAACGTATACTTCAACTATAAATGTAGGCCTAGCAGGACAAGCGAACAGGACAACATGACGAGTGTTTCGGTGATGTGCTTTTTGAAGGTTTAGTTATGCATATATACCAACTAGCCCACCTCGCCATTCTGCTGCACGAAGTATACGTCCATGGCAGTGACGCTGTCCGGGTTTGTGCATGTTTCCTTTTGCCGCATTTTGTGGACATGGCTTCATCCGTGTATATATTGACACTTAAATCCATCAAGCGGTTAGGATAGACACAGAAAAATATTTTGCAAGTTCAGATGGGACCTGTAGCTGGGCTAAAATGTCCTCAGAGTCCCCATGCACGAAATATAGTTCTTATATTTAGTGGTACCTCACATTAGCTGTCATAGTTAGTGTTAAGGTTGCCTTAGTAGTGCCAATGCTCACATTAAATTATATCCACTCCGCTCTCTTCCTGTCCCTTAGTGTTACACCCATCTTCTAGCGTTCTATTGCCTGCTAAGTCGTCCTTAATTTAAGTTAGACCCTTTTAGTTAGCCTGGAAGTTTCTGCCCCGTAGGCGAGTACCGGTAGGATGCAGCTGTCATACACTGTCTTTTTCAGGGACGATGTAAGCGGCCATTCTGTATTATACCAGTCTTAAAAATCTGTATTAACAACACAGATTTTCCTGTACCCATGCCTAGATTGATGAACTGGCTTACAAGGGAGGTGCTACTGCAACAGTCTGCACAAGGCGCCTGCTCAAGCTACTGTTGACGGTCAACTTGGCGCAGGACTTCTCCTGGTTTGGGAAACAGGGAACACGCTTTTTTCCACCTGCGAGTGGCATCCTGCATTGTGTGTAACTAGATATCTTCGTGTAGTTACAGACATCAAATTCTTTCACCAGACAATGTATAGGGCCCAGATTTTTATTGTCAGTCACATCCTGCGCAAATATCAGCTTTCTCGACAACCTGCGGCTTCTTAGTTTTTATTGCTAGAAGCGGTATTAAATTTCTTTCAGCCTTTGGACCATGAAATTTTTACTCACTTTCCAACCAATCCGGTCTGCAACTATTTTGGCAGTTTCTGGCACCACAACGAAGAACGCAAACTGTTCAAAAATCCCTACCATAACTGATGATGGAGGCATGCACCATTGAACCACCATTGAATCATTTCCGTGCTTCCATGCGTTTTTATTTTGTGTGATTGTTCTTTGAGCGTATCACTTGGTGTGAATCACGTAGTCAAGTAAATCTGTCTTCTTGTAACTAATATTCAGTCATTTCCGTGTTCCCCGTTTTCTCGTTTGTTCCCAAATCATATCACTTTGTGTGAAATATTGAAATAGTGTAACTTTTTGTTTTCCTAACCAGAATTCAATAAGTTGTTTCTAAAGTTTTTTGTTGTTTTATTGTTGTCCTGCCATTTCACTAAGTGTGAATCATTTCATCACGTAAATTTCTACTGCTCTTGTAACCGCCGTACAGTCATTTCTTTATACACACCTTTTCTATAGATCATAACCACTTCCCTAGATGTTGGTTTGTTTAAAGTAGCTTAAATTTGTATGGCACTCACAACCAGCACTCAACACCACTTCTGTGTTTCCTAGGTGCTTTCGTTTTATTGTTCCACAAACTTTTCACTACATGTGAACTATTTAGTTTCGTAAATTTGCTGTGTTTTTATAACCACCATTCAATCATTTCTTTGTTTTCACACTTTTCTTGCGTTGTTTTTCACCCAATTATTTTAATGTGCGATATTTCAAGTTGCATAACTATCTTGTGCTTGTACCCTGGGTTTACATGTTTGCTTTTCTTCCTATTTTTTGTCAACCTTTCTGCTGTGTGTGACTTATTTATAGTCATGAATATTTGTACTATTCTTGTAATTGTACAATGTGTACCCTGTGGGCCAGGGCAGATAGGAATGAAAATTAAAGTGGTTGTGTTGCGAAAGCATATTACATAATTTGGAAGTCAATATAAACTGTTTTACCTGAACTCTTTTGTGTTTTATGTGTACTTTGAAAGCGTTCTTACTACCCAGCTGCAGGTACTTACAGATAGGATGGGAGACTGTCATTTTAATTAGTTTAATTTTTGAATTGTTTCTGTGATAGTTTGTTTGCGGAAGGCCTGTACAGCCGTGCTGTATGGTATAATTCGATGAAGCTACTGTGGTAGCCTTGGTGTCCAGGGCGCTTGTGCTGATCAGGACTGGTTTGCTGTTACTTACTGCCTCTTGTTTTCGATGCGA
The DNA here is from genome assembly GCF_048455015.1 of Haemaphysalis longicornis. Lineage (NCBI taxonomy): Eukaryota > Metazoa > Arthropoda > Arachnida > Ixodida > Ixodidae > Haemaphysalis > Haemaphysalis longicornis. The sequence continues at coordinate 424,651,988 of NW_027526203.1, forward strand.
CATTTCTTGTTTAGAGCTGTGCTTCGTGTGCTTCTGCGAGAGTGTGTGGTCAGCTTGGCACTTCACATATAAGACTTCGTGCAGTATGGAGCACTTCAAAAGTGGAAACACATTAATCTAGAAACTAGGTGACAAGTAACCGCAAACCGTGCTGAATAGCTAGTAAGATATGTATTTGAAGTATAAATGCCCACAACACGTAGGCAACCTTGGAAAGGGGGCTGGCCAAACTTCCAAATAATGTATAAAGAATGTAAATTTCAGGCATACAGCTTCAACTCAACAATATCATACTAACGTACAGAAGTCATGAATATGAAAAACTAATGCTTGTGCCAAAGACAGAAAACCAATGTAGAACAGACATCTATATACGTCTTGCATGCGTACCACGATCCATAAGACGTACCACTAAGGTAACGTCCCGTAAACAGCGTATAAAAGTACCATGAGACGTCTATTGTACGTTATCCTTCGTGTGATTTGGATGGGTTTTTTGCAGTTGATCCCAACGAGACGTCTCCTGGACATCTGCAATGCCTATTGCTGACGTCTCCGGGATATCTGCACGACGACGTAACGTGGTTTGCTGGGTCGCACACACATCTCCATCCATACACCCCTACAACTTCCCGCACTACGACAGTCCTCTCACAGCCTATCCCCTCGTCTACTCCTGCCCACACAGCCCTGACCCCGTCCACTCCCCTTCCCATGAGCAGAGGGAGTCTGCACTGACCAGCTCGGCACCTCAGCGCCAAAAAGCCCTAGTGCAACGAGCCCTGGAATCAGCAAAGGCTCGCGGCCTCCTGGACGTATGAAACTCACCACCACCCCACGCTTCCGTCGTTTTGCTGAATAAATGTTTTTTTTCTCCTCCCTCTCCTCCTCCTCCTCCTGCTCCTGTTCTAACCTCTGGCATCGACCTTTTCTTTGACCAATTGTCATATGCAGCTGTGCGCTCTCTTCTTTATTTCAATATCTAAGCTTCCAATTTACACTTTTCTGAAGCGTTTCCTATCTTTTTCCTGTACAATACCCGCGTGGGTACGGGCCAAGTAGTAAAAAAGCATCACAACAATACTCCAAGTAGACACTATTAGTGGACACGCGTGTCACTGGGTTTAGTTAATAGTCTTGCGTTTTGGCAGCGCCCCGCTAATATTGCCCTCGAAGGACTCGCTAGAAACGTGCGCCAGGTTTGCATGGATGACATCGTCGTCCATACCCCTACGCTAGAGTAACACATGGCTTACATTGAATCTCTTCTGAGCCGAGTTGCTCGTATTGACCTAAAATCCAAGCCAAGAAAGTGCCGATTTCTCAGATCACCGGTCGAATATTTAGGTCGCATTTTATCAGCTGGAGGTGTACAACCTGACAAGAGGAAGGGGGGGGGGGGGGCTGTGGGAACCTTCCCCCACTCAAGAGATGTCCGGCAGGTGAGGGAATATCTGGGCCTAGTAGAATGCTATCGGCTTCCAATTGCCGACTTTGCGCGAATCACCAATCCCTTTATCTTGCCGTCTGCAAAGAACGCCAAGTTGGAGCGGACCTGAAACGATGTGAAAACGAAGTGGATGTGAAAACTAAGCTGCTTGAAGCGCCAGTTGCAACGTATCCCAACTTAACCGAACATTTTAACCTCTGCATTGCTGTTATCGCTTGGTGTACCTTTTTTTTCCTTTCGCAAAGCACGGAGGGAACGAACATGCGGCTGAAGAGATGCAAAACTATAACGCAACTGAAAAAAAAAAAAACGATGGCTGAACGCGAAGCTTTCTCGTGATGGATTCTTTGGTTGGCCAATCCCACACTTATAGAATGTGCTACTCTGGAGGTACGCACTTCTTTTTCTAGAATACCCAGAGCAACCCTCAGATGTGCCCTCCGTAAGTTTAATGTTTGGGTCTGGGGTGTACGAAACGAATCGGTACCTGCTGCTTGGCGTTAGCTTCGACCATGTCGAAATGGAGAAAGAAGACTGATAGACGCCGGCTTCACAGCGCGAGGGACCCAGCTTCGATTCAGGCCACGGGAAGTTCTTTTTTTTACTTAACCTACGATCATTCATCATCATCGTCAGAGAAAGTCGGCTTTCCTGCAGGACGTATTTTCGTACAACAGCATCAGTGAGGACACTAAAGCTTTGTTTAAATTCAGCTGTTACTCGTACGATTGAAAGTCTAAGACCGTGGCAGATCGCCTGCCACTCAAGTTGCTCATAAACATTCATGACCCAAACTCCACGCGGGTTCGGTAGAACCTTCAGCTTCAAGGTTACGACTTCGAGATCGAGCAGAGGGCGAGAATTCTCATGCCAATGTCAATGCTTTGAGTCGTCGACCTGTCTAAATCTTTGTTTTATGAACTTTACATCGACCACACTCTGCATATAATTCTTGCCTGTTATCGACAGCGAGAAGCAGCCTCAGAGGGGAGTAGATGATCCGAATGAAAGACATAACCAGAGCGCTCGACAGTGGCCGAGGCTCCAGTAGCGAGCACTATATCGAACTAACTGGTCTCCTCGGGAATGTTTCCTCACTCCAGTTACAGGCCAGAACGGGCTCCAAGGATACGATTGTGGTGCCACAAGCGCGGGGTCAATCACGTGCTGGTGTTTCCAACACAATGCGCTGTATTTCGGGCTATCCATGGCAAATAAAACGAGGCTGAACATTGGAACGAAGTAATTCTGGGGACATATGAGGAACGATCCCACATACCATACTACACACCTACACACCCCACATACCATACTAATCCTTCCAACCGTGAACGAACGCGCTACCCGTCAGGTTTTCGAAGATGGCGGTGCACTCTCCTTAAAGACTGTTACGGACATCATAGCGCCGCTACCAACGTCGACAAATGAGATCAAGCTCGGGCTGCTATCCTCCGATCGCCTCACGAGATTTGCGGAAGCTATTCCCATGAGCGATCAGTAGAAAACCAAGGCAGCACGAAAATTCGCAAAAGTCATCCTGACGCACGACGGGTCTGACATCTCATAACTGTTTAGGGCAATAATTCCACCCCTAAGGTAACGAAGAGGTATGCGAACACTTCAAGATAAAAGCCCTACAAACAACTGCCTATCCAGAGGTATTGAGAGACAGGCTCCAGAGGCTGTTACCGCTCCTCGTGGCTCGAATCCAGCGTGGCTTGAACCTGTACATCCCGCGCTCTTTTTTCACCTACAATGCCCGTATTCATTCACGAGAGCACTGGAAAGACCTCGTCATAAAACCGAGAGCTTTCGTAGTGGGACCGATAG
>NW_027526203.1:424655290-424772077 GCF_048455015.1 Haemaphysalis longicornis
GTTGGTGAGTCTTCTATGAGGCCGATGAGTTGAAATAGAGGATGCCTGTGAAAGAATATCTAATAAATAGGGTACAGAGGGTACAAAAAATCATAGCGCTGCATGGACAAGAGCCAAACTCGAGGCTGAGCCTGTGTACACAGTAAGAGAGAGAGAGAGAGAGAGAGAGAGAGAAAATTCTTTAATGAGACCGAAGAGGTCAGCCCTGCATAATGCTGGGCTTGCTACTTCAGATGGTTGGTGTACATGTGATGCGGGTTAAATGCTAACTTGCATAATACAAATAAGAAAAGGAAAAACGAAAGAAAATACACCAGACACGCACACGCATAAAAAAATCGACAGAGGCAGTCACAGGCTGGAGTCGAGTCCAGAGTATCTAAGAAAACGCACAACAGCTTTAAAACCCCGCGCCGCACTGTATATAGTCGCTGTTGCAGGTGGCTAAGAAGTCCTTCATGCTGAGAGTTCTCGCCCGTAACAAACTTCGCGCGTCATTCGCTCCGAGTGAACACGTGGACAAACACAGAACAGGTGTTCAGTGTCTTCTCGTACACCGCAAAGGGGACACAGAGGTAATGCCATCAGCCCGATTTTGTTAAGAAAGCTTTTGGTAGGCTACTTTGAGGCGCAGGCGATGTATAACACACCCTGTTTGCCTCGATAAACCGTGAGGTATACGAAACGTACACTGCGGGTCGAGAGTATAAAGGGGGACGTACTGCAGGTCCGGGTTCCGCCAGTGCTGTACCAATAGCAGGACAAAGCTATTGTTTCTGTCCTCAAACACTGTCCATTGCTCCGCAAACATCTTTGTGGTGAACGAGATGCACGTGTCTATGGAGACGGGCTCTTCGTTTTTTTTTTTTTTTTTTTTTTTTTAATAATTTCGAACCCTTTAAATGAAGCAAATGAATTGTGCTAGCTGCCTCATGACAGACCCGAGCTTGCTTCCGCTCTTTTGGGGACATCGCATGGCCGTGCACTTCTGCACACTTCAGCATCAAGTATGGCTATGAAATGCGCATGCGCCAGGCCAGTGGCGGTCCTAAGGGGAGGGGGGGGGGGGGCTTAGGGGGCGATCCCCCCCCCCCCTGCCCCTCAAAGAGGTCCTCAGCTTCTTTTTTTTTTTTTTTTTAAGCCTTCCGGTTGCGCGAGGTTAAATCCCACTTGTGCGAGGCCGCAAACGTGTTGTGAACGTCAGAAATGCGGGCTCGAGCCAGCCGTTGCACCACCTAAGGGGCGCCAAAAAGTACTGTGTCGCTAACACAAATCACGGTGATTTGTGCGCAAGCGGGTTACACCACATTACGCGCACACGCCTGCATGGTTATCACCTCCTCCGCAGAATTGGCGCAAGGAGGGGAGCGGTTTTTTATTCGCCCCCCCCCCTCCACCACAAAAGACATAAATAAAAATCCCCCCCCCCCCCCCAAAAAAAAAAAACCAATGGGACCCTGGGACCGCTACTGCGTCAGGCTACAGAGGTGTTTCCAATCACCAGTTTTGTTTCAAGTCGCCATCCAAGCAGCAGTCTGCAGCGTGTTCCGATGTAAATTTCATTCGGCGTACAGACTGCAGCAATTTCCTTCTCGTACTACTTTACCCCGGCGATGCAAATGAACGCACCCCGATAGATGTCATATACTTATACGCGCACTAGAGCCATATACTGCGCCACAAGGTAGAGGCTTAGCGGAGCAGCCGCTGCCGCCACGAAGCCTGGCCTTCATTTTTCAGAATTAAGTCGACGTGCTGTTTTCCCCGTGTTGCTAATGAACAACGCTCTTTCGATAGCGGCGCTTCGACCGGTGAAAGGGGCCTTCGAGTGAGACGAATTTCTAGGAACGCCATTCGTTTCCCGAACATGAAATACCCTGCGGGAATGGGCCGTGTCCTAACGAATGGGGATAATCATGATTAAACTTCGTCGCCAATTGCCGCCGTGATTACCCGTGTGCACATCCCGTTCCCCTCATTGTTTTGTCGACTTGCGGCCATGGATGGCCAGCGTATAACCAAGTTTCCTTCGGTATTGATCTTCCTGTCTTCTTGCTCCCCTCTACATTTTCAGAAGAGCGCAGCGGAGGAGTGAGGGGGAAAGACTGCGGGGTTGACGTAGCCGGCCTCTTTCTCGAGCGCCTTTGTGCTGCTTTCACTTTTGGGACGGTGCTGCCTTGTGGGAATTGCGGGCCGAACGACGCCGCAAATCGAAACGCTGTCGCGGGCAGTCGTACACGCCTGTACAACGCGGTAGCCAGCTCGGCCTCCCGACACTAGTCTCTTGCTGCTGTGTGGTGCGAGGATGGCTTTTCACTTGCCCAACGCTTCTTCTCTTTTCGTTGCCTGCCCTGTTGTTGCTTCTTCCTGACTGTTTTTTTTTTTTCTCGATGTTAGACTTCCTCTTCGAAAATTTGTTTCGCCGTACAGTTTTATTGGGAAGAGGATTTAGTGTATTGCTACAAAAAAAAAAAAGGGGGGGGGGGGTGGGGTCATCTTTGTTTGTGTTCCTGGCGGTGTTCCGCCGCGCCGGGTAAAAGCCTGAGAATACTGCTCTGACGCTTATGTGATTTGTTTCAAAGACAATTCTTCTTGTTTCAAACTATGGCCTCCCCACGGTCCCCCCCCCCCCCCTTCCCTTGAGCGCTACCAGCGCGTAGTATTCATGCATCGTTGGCTACTTCCTTGTGCGCAGGTACGGCATGGACCTAAACGGCGCCCGACGCAAGAACGCCACCAGAGAGACCACGAGTACGCTCAAAGCCTGGCTAAACGAGCACCGCAAAAACCCCTACCCTACGAAGGGCGAGAAGATCATGCTCGCCATTATTACGAAGATGACGCTAACGCAGGTACGGGTTGCACGGGCACTACTTCAAGTTTGACATGCCTTGCAGTTCGTTGCGCTCACACTTGAAAACACTTTCTTCCTAATGTTATTATTCACAATAGGGGCAGTAGAATGCACCTCCGCGTTTAGGAGCAGGTTTACTTGCCCGCGTAGAGCTGCACTGTCGTAATCTGAAGTTGAGTAGGAAGGTCGGCGAAGGGTTTGAAAAAGTGCGCAGGTCTTGAAGCGGAAGCAGTATACCCCGTACCTTTACTCTTACACTTTTCTACAAGTGTTTCTTATGTAAAATGGTGGTTGCCCTATATACTGATGGTTGCGGCCCTTTTCCGGGCAGGTGTCCACGTGGTTTGCGAACGCCCGTCGCCGGCTAAAAAAGGAGAACAAGATGACCTGGTCGCCTAGGAACCGATGCGACGACGACGACGACGCGGACGGAGACGACGCGCCGCCCGCGCGACACGACTCCAAGGACGGCCAGGGATCGGCGGCCGCGTCCCGCCAAGAGAACAACAACAACTCCTCGTCTTCGTCGGAGGCTGCGGCGAGGGCGGCCGAGGAGCTGGCACGCAGGAACCACCAGTTGATGGCCGCTGCCGCCGGCACGGCGGGCCTCTCGGAGACCCGCAAGAGGCCGCGCGACGAGTCCGACGGTAAGTGGACCCCGATGGTATTCGATAGGCCCCTTTCCTTCCGTCATGTTGAGGCGCAAAAAAGAGCTTTTAGTATTGCATATTAAAGTCGGTGCAATAGTGCGTTTATTTCAAGAAAGCTGCAAACGACAGAGCATTTCGGTCCCCAACACCTACATGTTGCGTACGCAGCATGACCTGATTATCGTCCTATATACCTGCATGCCCCAGTGATTAAGCGCTGCGTAAATAGCGCTTGTCTGTCGTCTTTTTTGTTATCCTTGCACCTGGGCGCTGTTTTCCGGGATCAAGCGAAAACGCAGCCTAATGAGCGGTATTTTCAAGACAAGCTCTTAAAAGCACATGCTTACTATAGGAAGCAAGTACGAAGTGAAGACGGGCGCCATTCCAGTGTCTGATAGTTGGGCGACTGCTCTTGCGCAACTGGTGCAGATTTGGTGGACGTGGACGACGACTCTCGGTCCTCGGACCTGACCGACCTGCGGCGGCCAAGCGGTGCGTCGCATTCGTCTGAAGAGCCTCGGCATGGTCTGCAGCAGGGCGGCGGCAATTTGTCGGACGCCTCGCTGTCCGATTCCGAGTCGTCGGCGCGGACTCCGGCGGCGTCTCCCAATGGCCACAGCGACGTGTCTTCAGCGCCAAAGCCGCGCATCTGGTCCATCGTGGACACGGCCACGTCGGGAAGTCCGAGCCACAGCCTGCTGTCTCCGGGGGCGCCGACGGCCGCGGCCGTGGCGGCGCGCATGGCGTCCCTGCAGCGCTCGGCGCGGCTCGACTACCTCTCCCCGTACCACAAGACGAGTTCGTGGTACGCCAGCACGCTGGGCGGCCTGGGCGGCGGCTCGTTCCCCCTGTCCACGGTGTACAGCGTGCCCACCATCATGTCCCCCGCGGCCGGGCTGGCGCCCGTGTCTGCCGGTTCCCCCCTTACGGACTCCACGACGGCCGCCTCGCTGAGCAGGTTACGGACTGCCGCCGCGTTCTCTGCGGCCGCCGACATGGTTCTGCCCAAGCCAGCGGCCGGACCACCTCCGGGACCCTCGGGTGCCTTCAACCTGAGCCGGCTGGCGCCGGCGCGCTCTTCGGCGGCTGCCATCGCGGCCGCCGTCGCCTCTACCAGCAGCAGTAGTCCCTCGACGAGCCAGGCAAGCGCACCCCAGCCCAGTCCCTCATGAGGCAGCGCCCGGCGACGGCTCCGAACTGCTACCGGTCGCAGCGCAACGACCCGCGCGCCGGTCCGCCAGGAACTGCCGCCACGCTTTCCTCTCGAGGGATGAGCGGACTTCGTCGCCATGTTTCCCCCGCATAGTGCCCGCGTGCGTGCGTGTGTGTCTGCGTGTGTGCGCGTGTGTGTACGTTCCGCTGTCCCAGCGTCGTAGCACTGCATGTAGACTTTGCCGTTGTATTGACGGGCGCACCCTAGAAGACCTCCCTTCCTCTGGCTGCTGTGTCGTGTGCGTGACGCCAGCACGCTGACCTTGTGCTGAACTATCATCATCTCGAGCTTCCTACTCAAGCATGGGGCATTTATTTGTTATCACTGGTGACTTCGCGCCCACTGAGCGCCGCTGGACTACGGCAAATGGCGAGATGAGGGCGCCACCGGCGTTCAACCACTGGTCGTCTACAGTCTACGTTGCGCCCATCCGGGCGCGGAGGAGCCTGCTTTCGGACGCATCGTTTGTAGCACGCGCTGACAACTATGAAAGTAAGAATAGTGCGCGGACTTCTTCCCCTCGTCCCTCCCAACCCTTGTACATAGAAACGAAGAGAGGAGGAGATACGTTTCTCCTGTTTGCTGCCGCCTCCGTACATTTGATGTCATTTCGCATCGTTCATGCCAAGACCCACTCGACAAGCCCCCCTTCTCTCTCTCCTCCCCCCCCCCCCCCCCCCCACGCTCTCTCTTGATCTGCTGCTCTTGTGCGCGGGCTAGCCTTGATGAGACAAACACGGTGGTTACTTTATTACAGCTTTCTTGTAGTTGTTTCGTGGTTAAGCACGTTAAAAATTGCTGTAGGCTGATATTTTAGAGCATTTGCATATTTTGTAATAACTGAAATCGCTTCGGGTTCGTACTGAATGAGAAACTAAACATTCGATGTGTTTGCATTGAAGGAATGTCTTCTGTTATGGCATATTCGCTCCTATGATTCATATGGAGATTTTTTTAGTCAGCGGTAAACGCTCTGTGTTGCATGTAGTGGGTACCAGCGTCTCTGTGATTTTGCACGCGAGGGTTTCGGGTGGCTGTGCTGGTTTTCAAGTGCGCGCTTCGCCCCTTCGTATGGCGCTTTTATGTGGTTTTCCTGATTCCGACTTTTGAACTTGCCAGCCGATGGGAAGACGAACACCCGTGAGGTATTTTAGGAATATCTGAATCAGGCTACATATACTCTTATTAAGCTTAAGCTCTTCCTCAATCATGGCGGAGAGACGGCCGATTCAAAAACTGTTACAGAGGCGCGATGCTATAACACAACTAACGGAAGCTTTAAAACTGCAGACTAGCATCTTTCGATTTGAAGCTTGCTTCTTCTTGTTGTGTTGCTACTGTTTTGTTCGAAACCATTTTTAATTTTTTTTGCCTTCCTTTCGATGATCACTTTCACCGTTGGAGTGAAATTACTTTTAAGCAGTCGTGACTGCAGTTCCAAACTTCGGGCATCTTTTTTTCACGTTTTCATGGTACATCGTCGCAGAGATCGTTATCCGCGGGTAGAAACTCTTCGCTTGGATCAGGTCGTTGATTGTGTTCGCTTGTATTTAGTTACGAGCGATATTGTTGGCGAGATCACAAACGTCCTGGTGTGTAGTACGGTGGCTCGATTGAGGGCCCGAGCTGTGAAGGAGTGAGCTTTTGAGCTTCGAGCCTGCAAGACACTTTGTCTCTACTGGTCAACAATGCTTTGTCCGGTGGCGCCCAGTGAGGTGGATGAGAAGCGAGAAATTTCGCCGGCATTCTCGCGCATGCTGGTCTAGAAGAAAGATCGTACTATTTCGACTATTTCACGGTGTCACAAAAGGCAACCCAGTGCGATTCGCCAAAAGGCCGCCTAGGCGATAGCGTATGGCGCGCCACAAAGCGGCGTGCCGCCAAACTAAACTGTGATTCCTCGTGGCGGGCAAAAGGTAATTTAAACATATCAGTAGAGTTGCAATGTGTGCTCTCATTTAGGTTACCCTTGAGCAGGTGTACATGAGTGTGTAGACGTGCAGAAAGTTATCTAGGTGACCGGGGTTTTAAGCGGGAAAGAACATTGCGTCAGTTTGTCGCGCGTGTATAGCTGAGGCAAAAAAAAAAAAAAAGTACGCTGCCTTCTCTGTATTCTCAAAAGCCAACACGGGGTTCAAGTGTTCAACGCAAAAAGAATACTCTCGTTACTTATGGTTATTTATTTATTTGTCCTCCAGTCTTTTTCGCATCGTTGTGAACGCAGTGCGAAAGCCCATCGAAGGGACAGCAAGACGAGGTTGCGGGTATACCGTGGCGTCAGTAGCTCAGCTAAAAGAAATGAAGGCAACGTAGGGGCTCTCAGACTTCGCGCACGTCACATACAGCTTTACGAACGCACTGCGGTAAAAGCTGCTTTTCAAAAAATTGTAGCATAGCAGTAAGAGCTAATTCTAATGCGCTTTAGGTGGTTATTAATATATGCACACTAGTTGAGCGAACTCGCCTATAGAGGCGTCGAAAGCTAAATCGCCATTGATCGTTTCGGTGATTCTTTCGGTTGTGCAAGCGAACAGATTGATGCTCAGTGATCTGCTAGCCTGGGCTCTAAGCTTTAAGCTCGGATAATTTCGTCAATATCGAGCGTTTCATGCCTAAATTAATTCACAATAAAAAAAGCGTACGCTATTAGTACCACGTTGCCCCCCGCTCCAGCGGCTGAAAATTGAAGGAGATAGTGGGTGTTCTTTTTTTTTCTTTAAAGTATACTAACTGACCAATTTATCGCAAAATCCACTGCCCGGCGTCTGTATTAGAGAAATGGTTCCTAAATCCACGTGACTGCATAGCGTTTCGGAGCGCTTGTTTCACATTGATAAAACTCAAGAAAGGGACTCCACTGGTACGCAATGCCATTGGCTGGGACATGTTCCACAGCGCCTGCTTTGCACGAATTCAATCGCAAAGCAAAACTCAAAAACATACTCGCAGAGCGAAACTCGATGGAGTATTCAGCGGCGTTCAGTTACCCATTAATGCTCTCGCATTATTCACAACTTATAAGAATTGCTTAGGTGTCCTCCGAGTTTTTGTTATTCTCAAAATCATGTGCTCAGTTGTAACAAGACGGATGATTTTTTTCAGTGTTTCTGAAGTATCCCGAATTTTCGTGCTGGCTACAAGGGGAAAAAAAACCGGGTGTCAGGTGGTAAAAAATAGCGGAACAGACATGTTGGGGTGTTGATAGTTCATTGCGTTTTTCTTCTATTCAGTTGAATGTTTGCCCAGCGGTCCCGCAGCACATTTGTGAGTTTCAGAAGAGTGCGTGGTGGTAGCAGGAATTGCGAACAACTTGTTTAATTTATGTTGCGTGATTATGGCGACGCTAGTCGCGAGCAAGCGGAAAATAAAACGCCAGGGACGATATAATACGTCTTCGCGACTGCGCATTAGTGAAAAAAAATATTTGCATCTCACCCAAACAAGGCTCCTATAGACATATCACAGGACACACTTATCGTGCATTTTTTTTTTAGTGTGTGCTGCGCAGAAAGCCAAGTTGCTTGGGGCGTGCATCACAGTTGATGAGCTAAAATAGCATTTCGGAACATTCTTTGTCGTCTCGTTTTTTTTCTCTTTTTTTGGTCCGACAGTGTCTCTCACAGCCTGTACGCCGACTGACGGAAAATTGTGAAATTTGTTTCACCCGCGAGAATGGCGAATGTTAACGCCCGATTCTGTTCGGTTGGTGACGACCATGGCTCGCTTCTCACGGCCAATACTCTTTGCCTTTGTATCGAAACGGCTGTGCCCACCACTCTGCCAGGGATATCAGCCGCTCGCGCCGCAGCAACTCCTCTCCTTTGTCTCCTCAGGGGTGCAGCTGCGTGTCCCCCGAAGTGTTTCATACTGTGGCCGCTTCTTCTACGGCGCGAAATTTGAACAGCACCTGTTGCGGACGCAGCGTTTCAAAATGGCGTCTTGGTGCCGCTACTCTCTCCCGATAGTGCGGCTCCGTTTTCTCAAGTGTGGCGCGCGGCTCTCTGCATTTCGAAGTGCGCCAAAAGCAGCGCGCAAGGAGGCTTCAGCAAGAGGTGGCGTGGAGGCACAGTGAACTTCCGTCTCTAACTTATTCAAAGGCAATGGTGCAAAAAAAGACTGTACATATTTAAGAAGTGAGTGATGCAGTGTGTGGATAGAAGGAAACGCAGGATGGTGGATTTCCGACCCTGATCGCAAAACAGAACGTGAACTTTTCTGTAATATTTTATTGTTTTGTTTTGCGTGTCTTAGTTGTTGATTTCACGTCCTGAGCCTCTTTATTTCCCCCCTTCGAGTTGCTATCACGAGTGGTTCACTGGAAACCACGACGGTGACAGACTGCGTGTGTAATACAGTAAAATACAACGTGTTGGATTAAAATATAGTGATGAGAAAAACCTTACAACCGTTTCATGTCCTTCTATCCGGCGGGCGTGCCCTGCCGGCTATATCTGCATGCGTAGTGTTTGCGCTCATCGTCTGCGCTCATCGTCACTCACAACAATTGTGTACCAACTCCTGCAGCAACATTCCTTGCGAAAGGACAGGTAAGCGTACAGTCGTATTTTGAATTATGTATCAACACGACCGCTGAATAGCTGTGAGATGCGTTATTTATTGCACGAACGGGGACATGCAAATTAACTGGGGGCCAAAAGAAAACAACAATGCCGGACGAACACTTTCTTTTAATGAAGATCTACGAATAAGATGACTGCTCTTAAGCTATGATATTTCCCAGATAGTTTTCCGCAAAGGCAGTCAACGAGAACACACCAGGATGTTAACCTAACAGCAGTTCGCTTTGGCTTGGACCCGGGAAAAACCGCAGTCTTTTGCCCGAAACAACTATAGCGCCAACCGCGTTTGCTGCGTCCGCGTGCTGCAAAACGCGTATTCTGTTCGGACCGAATGGCCTAGAGTAAGTATTGTAGAGCGGCTGAATAAAGCAAAATACGAGCCCCTGCGAACCCCGCTATAATTTTCGGGCATGGGAGAATAAGCGTGACGCCTGCAAAGCAAGTTTAGGCTGTGGTTCCAATTGTCCTATTATTTCCAGCCAGTAACGCCGTGTGAGGTCTCAGCAAACAAAATTGCGTGAATCGCAGTTTCTTGTAGCTGTAGCTAACGATGTTAGTTGCGTCAATAGTCGAAACAATGCCTTACTCTGAGTTTACTTATTAAATAACTTTCTCGGAGCGTGGTGGCAAGACAATGAGGTTAAGAGTTTTGTACAATCCAGACTAATTTGGTTGAATTTGTCAATAATAAAAAAAAAAAAACTAACCGACGATTACACTTTTTTGTAATGGGAACCTTTAGCATGGCTGTTGAGATATTATTTATTGCGATAATACCATGCTTCATTGCGATGTTATACCTATTCAAACCACGGCAAAACTGGACGTCACTCAGTCGCACTCACTAAAAAAATATTTTTACTCAAGCGCTCACTCGCGCTCACGTTCACCACTCGCACTCACTCACTACGAATTCACTCACTCACTCGCTCACACAGACAGACAGACGGACGGACGGACGGACGGACGGACGGACGGACGGACAGACAGACAGACAGACAGACAGACAGACAGACAGACAGACAAAGTAGCCCAAGCAAGACCATCGTGTTTAAAGCCTTCGTGCAGAAGCGCTCGCGTTCCTGAAGCGGTGCTGCTAAGAAAATCTCCGAACGAAGGCACGCAAAGCGACCGTGTGTCTGGACGTCAGTGACGGAGCTTCTGCACGCCGCTCACGAAGCACTTCACCAGGCGCAATGACGTCGCACTCAAAGCCCAATTTTGCCATGTCTCGGCGTCACCGGCGTTATAGGTGACAGTTCGCGAGGGGTATATGTTCCGTATATCTGTATGAGTAGAAGGTTGGGTGGGTTTGTCAGGGCCATTTTCGACCGTATTAACCGGTTTGCGGTTCGCAAAAAATACAGAGGGCTCTACGGCCGTTTCAAAAACTTACGAAGTGCTAACAACGGTCTTTCCTTAAATAAGTTATGGTAATTCACAAACGCTGTCCCGAAATACGAAGCACCACAGGGTGCACAAAGTGCAGCCAGAAAAATCTTGCTATTTCCCCAACCCGTTTGCCGCGACTGCCGTGACTATACTTTGGCTATTACTATTGGGTGGGTCCATCTCGCCCAAGATAAAGTTCATGAAAACAACTTCAACATCAACATCAAATTTAATTCCCCTGAGAAACAAATACTTCTAACCCTCGCTTGGCACAATACAGCGCACTCCCATTCCCGAAGTACCCACCCTCCTTATATTGGGTGTGCCTATCACTACAATGGTTCCGGCACCATCCTCCTGGCTCAGCTACACAAAACAGTCACACAACTCACTGGTCCTAATACGACGGATACGGGGATCCACTCACGGCCTCAAAGTGCAAGACACCTGCGGCCTGGTCCAAGCATTGCTGGTCAGCCGCATAGCCCATGGAACTCCTTTTGTCAACCTAAAACCACAGGAAGCCAACAAGCTCGATGCTCTAATACGGAAAACTTACAAAGCTGCCCTTGGACTCCCAACTTACACTTCCAAGGAACGCCTGCGTCGCCCCGGCCTGCACATCAGTGAGGTACTAGAAGCCCAGCGCACGTCACGCCTCCATCTCACTCCCTCAAGTAGACGCGTTCTACAGAACATTGGCCGGCCCACCCCATCCACTCAACACGAACTCCAACGCATCCCCCTGTCCATTCGTCAATGCCTGAAGATTAGCCCGGTACCTAAACATATGCACCCTTCCTTTAATTGGTGACGTCGCGAAGCCTGGGTGAAGATGCTCGACAAACGTACGGCGCCGACTCCCAAACACGATATACAGACATTGCTCAAACTCTCGACAGCACGCGCACCCCCCTAGTTACCGTGGACTCGAACGGACATCTCGCCACAGCCGTCACCTCAGCCAAAGCGCTTGCCATCGCCAATGCCACTACCGCACACCAGCATCAACCATACGTGACCGTAATTACAGACTCCCAGCAAACCTGTCGTCTGTATCAAGCTGGCCTTGCACCACCCCACGCCCTCCCCGTGCTGCAACACATTCCCTAGGACATTGAAGTTTCTATCCTCTGGACCCCAGGCCATGCTGGCCTTGCAGGGAATGAGGCAGCTCATGCCACAGCCCGCGATCTCCTCGCCAGGGCACTCCCATCCGCGAGGACGGACACCGCCGGGCGCCTAATCTCTGACCATCGAGTACTAACTCGGCTGGATTCTACCTACAGCTCTATCTTCGTGCACTACATACACACCAGAAGAACGTACCCTCTCCCACACAACAGCCGCTCCAACTACCCAACTCCCATATATCGGCGTCTACAAACGGAAACTTTTTACAACCATACTATCTTCTGCCACATGTCTCCGTCCCTTTGACTTCACAACTGCTCACAATGTGACACCCCCCTCACAACCTACCACCTTGTGTATTCATGTCCCAACCACCCCCAACCCATCCACTTCCCTTTTGAGCAGTGGGAGTCTGCGCTGACCAGCTCGGCGCTGTAGCATCAACTCGCCTTGGTTTAACGAGCCCTGGATTTGGCACAGGCCCGCGCCCTCCTGGACACAGGAAGCTGGCCACATCCCTTTCTCCTTCCCTTGATTGCTCAATAAAGATTTTTTTTACTGCTACCACCACCTGAGCGGACTAAGCACTGTTTCCATTCAGAGGAAATGACGGTTTAAATAGTAAGCTTACCAGAAATCTTGGTCCCATGCTGATCCATCCTTCTAGCCAGCCGGCGGCACACAACTTGCGCAGGAAACACTTTGTATCATCACCATCACTATTCAACGCACAAGTCCCACAGCATGTCCTCTAAGCTTCCCCTCACCTGCAGTCTCCTCCATCACCAGTGTGGCTGACGCAAAAACAGACTTTACGCGCACTGCAGCTGCCGACGGGGAAAATTTTTGTTGTGGTCAACTTGCCAACAAACACCTGGTTTGAAAATGGGAAAACCAACCATGTCACCTTTTGAAGGCTCCAAACCGCAGGAAGGTTCATTTCACCGCAGTTCAGAGGGCAATGAATACGACGGGAACATCGTAGCACGCACGGACGAACATCAGTCGTCGTTTAGTCCACTGGTAATGGCCTGAACCACGTCTATGTAACTGCTACACATATCCGCACAACTCGCACACCCATCGACGAAAGTATGCCCAACAATTTACACGACATTTGCACTCAGGCAACTGCGTAAAACGTCCCGAAATCGTAGCACGGGAACGAGGTTTACTCCGAGCGTCGCAGAAGCGCGGCAGCTCAAGCAACGTCTGCAACACAAAGGCTCGCAGAAGATGCTTCACTCGTCTGGCTAGAGAGACGTGAGGAAGCGTTTCTGGGCAGGCGGCGGTGCACTAGCACCGGCGTCGGGAAAAAAGCGACGTGGTTACGTCGTGTTATCGCCTGCTTTGTCGCAGGGATCTCGCGAGCGCTTTAGTCTTAAAAGCAATGCAAGCATCGCAAGTCATTACAGTTACCGACCACGGCAACCACCTTGTCGTCCGAACGAACATCAAATGGATGGCTCTTGGCCCACGTTTGGGAAAACCCTGGATGCAGTGAAGGAGGACAACGGAGCAAAAAAAAAAAAGAAAAAAAGAAAAAAGCAACACATCGCTGCATGCCGATGAAAGCCGTTGCGCACGATGGTTACCAGTATAGGAGCAGCGCTAAACAGATTCCGTAACTGATGATCAATTGTAATTCAAGTGTTAATTAGGTTTAGTAGGTAACCCGCAGCAGTAGCTCAATGGTTAAGGAGTTGTGCTGCTGATCGCAAGGACGCGGGTTTGATTCCGGCTGTTTTCTGATGGCGGCAAATCAGAACGCCCATTTGTCGAGATTCTGCGAAATTTCACTTTGCCACAAAGCGTGTTCTGCTGAAAAAATCCCGAGAAATGCATGTGGACGAGCGATATACAGCTTCGATGTAAAGAAAAAATTACTTCACAGCCACCAATTTCTCAAATAAAAATTTCGCAACAAATCGTTGAATACAGCAAAACAATCAATTATAACGCAAACCAAAATCTACAGAAAGTAATGAATAAAATAACATGTTTTTATTCGGCTATTTTTACGCGCCCTTAAAGGAGCCATGAAGAGAAAACAAAAGTTTGTTTTATTCGAAAGATTAGGTGTTTCATAGTACCCCAAGCGCTTTCCCGGAAGCAAATGATGCTTTATTCACTGAAAAATAAGGCAATTTAAGCCAAAATTTTAAATCTCCCGCTAAAATTGCACATTCCGTGACGTGAACCATGGCGTCATACGAGCCGGTCCATGAAACAGATACTTAGTATGTCGACTCCATATAGCACCCACACGCGGGAGTCGACCGAGACGGCGGCCATTTTAAAAATACTAGTAAAACCTAGTGCACCCGCAGCCCTAGTCATGGAATCGCCTGATCCGGAGAACAAAACTCTCGCCGAGGAGCTCGGGCTTGCATTTAACAACCTCACACCACTTGAACGCTCAATGCTTCTAAGTGCACGAGCGGCAAGAGTTGTGGGATACGCGGTGGACGGGAAAGCGACCATTCCGCGATAGCCACAACAGACGAACGCCCTGTCGTCGGCACCGCTGCCTCGTCAGCTCCGTCGCGACGGACGAATACAGACTGGTACGTATGTGCCGTATTTTTATTACGGTTAATAATAGTTCTATGGACCTTTTTCCAGTACCGGTCCCTCTAGCGGCCGCCACGGCGAACTAAAAATGGCAGTAAGGCACACCCCCAAGAAAGTTTGGCTAGAGTGAACTAGAATAAGTTGACTCTAGTTTGGCTTTCGGAGAACTCGTGCACAAAATATCCTGGTCCTGCTGCCCCTCCCGCACTGACCCGTCACCCGCACCTTTCACATGAATGTCACGGTAGCAGGCGAACGTTCTCGTGACTAATCTGCCGTGTTCGATGCCCCCCCCCCCCCCCCTTTTTTTTTTCATTTTCGTAACCCCCTCACTGGCATCCATGTGCTGGCAGCGTCGTCAGTCTCAAGCGTCTTCGCCCCTTTTCTTAGAAAACCATTATTGTATGCACGTACGAATCCACCACGAGGAGTCCAAAGAGAGAGAGAAAAAAAAAGAAAACGTGCAGATTATAGCCGCTCCCTAAGCAGAAAATCGAGGGGCGCGCTTTTGTTTATTTTGCCCGAGGCGCCTGCCAAGAATGGCGGACCGGCAGCCCGCGCATGCGCAGATCGCTACTGGAAAAAGGTCCATTTCAGTAGCAGTATCGCTTATGCCAGTTGGCCGGTGTCGTGTATGGAAAGCCGTTCGCGCGAGCTCTCTGCTTCGACCAGAAAGATACGAGCGTCAATGCGCGGTGCTTACGGCATTTTTTTCACCCAAGGTCAGAGCGCTTTGACCATTTGACGAAGTCGGCGACGAGCGCCAGCATGTCCCAGGAGTGAGCTAACGTAAGGGTCCCTGCCGTAATCACTTCCTCGGAAATGAAGCGAGCACACTCGTACTTCCTTTAGCTCTCTTTCTCCTCCGTTTGCAAAGTTCACAAAACGTAGCCACTTGCTTCGCCGAGGTTCGTCGTTGGGCAGCACATGAAAGGATATCTCCTCACCGGGGATATCGCACTCCCTCGACGATTTGCCCGTACTACATGGGCATTTCAAAACGTAGCAACGAAATTTCATTGTAAAGTACTCGAACAAACTGAACTTTTCAGTGGTTGTAAACTGGAAACGAGCTCCTAACAATAGCAGCAAGCCAACACCATTCCGAAACTGCGACGACTGTCACTATCTCGTCGCTGCTTGCTGTTCCTTACTCCCCTCGTTTCTATTTTTACCTTTGCTGGTTGGCGATATGACGGCCAACCTCCTGTGAAGGGATTACGATACCAAGCAATGTCGCGGCTGTGCGTGCTGGGACGGTTCGTTGGCCCCTAAGAGCCTCGAACCCGAAAATTCGTCTGCGCGACGGCGAGATGTCGAGCTTGGCCGGCGGTAGTTTCGTACGCATTGGCGCACACGCTTGCGTGTTCGTTCGGAACTTCCACCGTTTACTCCACCGTTCTTTGTCATAAAAAGAATGTGCAGTATGTTTCACGGGCATTTGGCTCGCTATGCAAACTGTAAGCCCTGCCTAACATGCGTTTGCTTTTGCCGGCCTCCGCCAATCGCAGAGCATTCTCGAGTGACATCATAGGTTCTGTTGCGGAAAATGAGCTGGTGGGTCGCATGGTCATTTCCTTTTTTCCTAATTATGTAGCTTATTTGAGCGAAGTTTGCGTTATAAGTGGTGTCGTTATGGTTCTAACAAGGCAATCTTTCGAATGAACCAAACTTGTGTTTTCTCTTCATGGCTCCTTTAAGGTGCGCGGAAACATCAGCCCATGGACAGTTAGCCAGCCGGACGTTTCACTGCAGGGTGATTTATGTATTAAGGGTGATTTTCCGATCCCATTTTATCGATTTATATATATCCGTTCAAGATCTCTACGAACAATTTTTGTGAAGAGTATTTCTGCGTTCTTATTGTGGTTGTTTTACGCATGATTAGTATTGCGCATATTTTATGAAACGATTTGTCCAGTGAATATTTATTAAAAATTGTTTCTCGATCCTCTTTTATTTTATTTACTTTTCTCCCAGATTTCCAATAAACATTATTTTAAATATTTTGCCGAGTAGCAAAGTTCCTTTTTTCAAAACTATAGAATGCGAGTTTCAGTGATACATCAATGAACCGTGATCAGTATCAGCCAGTACCACTCACGAGTGGCGCTCACCACGCGTGGCGCTCACACTCACTCATATTCGCACTCGCAAGCCCGGAACGGAGGCTAGGCTCGCTCACCACTTACTCGTGAGTGGTGAGTGGGTGGAGTCTGAGTCCAGTCGTGAACGAGCGTGCCGACGTACGGTTATATGCCTTGGAATCAACCCTACACAATAGGCTAGCAGAACAAAAATCGGAACGGGCTGTCCAGTAACCACTCTTGAAACGCCCTATTCAATCGAAAAATTCTTGCGCCACCACCATGGGGAAACTGACCGTATACTGTGCTCTGGCGCGGCGTACCACAAACAATTCTATGGCGGTGCGCTGGCACACAGCGAACGCCTTCCAGCCTCCCTGTGTTGCGCTCGCTCTCCTCGTAACTATATCTGCGGTACAGACCTCCGCTCATGCACCGCTGCGTTTCCTTGTTCGCTGTCATCCTCCGCTTACCTCCTGACACCCTCTTCGCTGTCCCTTTCACTCATTCTGGGCTGGGCCCAGCGTCCGCTTTCGTTCATCCTCCCATATACCAATAGGTAGTTCACTCTGTTACGCCAGCACCCAACGAACGAACAAGCGCTTAAGAGCTGCGCTCTAGCACCTAATTGGCTAACGCATTGTCTTGCTTCGTTTCGGGTTGGGATTGATCTAGGAAAGCGTGTCACGTAAGATGGGGCATTCACTAGTGTCATAGCTGCTAGGCCGCATAAGAGAAGCGGCTGCTCTTATTGTTAATGAATTATGGTGGCAAAGTACATGCAGCTGCAAGCAAGGCGGACACCACAAAAGGAAACACCTATCAGCTATTGTGCACAGGAAGAAGATGCGTTCTCTTGGCAGCGCAGGTTTCTGAAAGAAAAACCCAAGGTAGACAAGGAGAAACATTAGAATAAATCTCTCAGAGGCTTGCTCAGGGGTTTTGAAGGATATAATTAATGAAGCGCGTACAGAAGGCGCTTACCCTGAGTGGTTGTTGGTCTCGTTTAACAAAACTAGTCTGCCCGACGTGACCTGTATGAAAATATTGCGTAAGCAAAGGGGGAGGAATATCGGCAAAAATTTGTGCTGTCGATGCTTCGACACAGAGCGACAGAAGAACAAAGAACGATAAAACGCGGGTGGAGAGTGGGGCGTCAAGCCCACCACTGAACCGGCGGCGCCATTGGCTGCGGTGGCGCTGCGCTCGCACAACTGGTGGAGTCGCTGGAACTCCACTTCCAGTGACTTTAACCATTGCCTATGGCCGACGCGCCCGTCGTACGGCTTCGCGACCTATCTTGTCACCGCTTATACGCGTCGTAAGCTCGAGTGTGACGCGAGTGCATGGCCGAGTAGGAGGCAAAACAGAATAGAATCAGAGTGACAGCGACAAAATAAGACACTTCACAACGAAGGCCGCGACACGCACCCGATGCCGCTGCTGAAGCATAGGAACGTGACCACCGAGGCGGTTAGAACGCAAAGCACGGTTGCCACGGTGTGAAAAAATCGTGCGAGAAACGCCGTGTGGCGGGCCGAGCGCATCGTACGCATCAGGCCGAGGCTAATATCCGCGAGGAAAAGGCAAAATTCAAAGCCCCTTTTTAAAGAGTAGAATGGTGAAAATGCAAAAATTTCTCCCATGTAAACCTGAGTCAAAGTCAAAGTCCAAAATCCAAACTGCTTCGACCGTGTCGAAATGGCGAAATCGAAAAGACGTCTGCTTCATAACGTGGGGACCAAGGTTCGATTCCGACCATGGGAAGCGTTTTTTTCTACAGGGGTTCATTGTGTTCGTTGGCTTTCCTGCAGTGCGTTTTGCGGTAAGATGGACGACACTAGCCAGACATAGAAAATATCGCTTTAATACGCGGTCACGCGTTCTTAAGGACCCACCAATGGGTCTGGCATTAGTGTTTACTGCGCAGCAGTATACCTCTACCAGCCAGCCAAGGAAATTTTCGTGTCCGCGTCGGCAGAAAACTCCCAGGCTAAACAATAAAATTAAAGCCGTTCCACTCAATGCGAAAGCTGTCTGAAGTGCAGAGCAGTGATTCGCCATAAGGGGCCGTAGCGCCGTTATCCGCTCACTGATACCACCCGTCACGATCTTCGCCGCCCTGTCTCACTCGTCTCTTGAGGAATGGAACGGAGGTTTTTGTCCAATGCAATTCAAATTTCCCGCCTTCGAAGTGCTCGCGCGCCCCCTGCGGGAAACTGCGCCAGCGGGAGTAGTGTTCTTTTTGTGCTTGCTTTTCCTCCCACATGTGCCGGCGTTGCACTGCCACTTTTTTGCGCTGATGACCTCATGGTGTGGACTGAGGCAGCTGACTATCCAGACGTCGAAAGTATGATTATCGAACTTCAAGCAGCGGCTGCTAGTATTGCCCAAAGCCTCCCTTCACATGGGTTAGAGTTGGCTCCTGACAAGACACTACTCGTTCATGGGCTACTTTCTACTCGTTCATGGGCTACATAACCCGCCATCTCACTTCCATCGTGTTATTTACCTGGCCGAAACGCCAATCCAAACCAAGTGCGACCAGGTTTGCATCTTGGGAATCCCATTAGGGCAGCCAGAACAGTGCCAGACGTTGGATCACTCAACTGAGACGCAACTGGAAACCAATGCTGCATTTGATCTCCAGGATGTCTAATAAGTATGGTGGAGCTAGTCAGGCTGCTTGCCTAGCGAAAGCTTACTCGACCAGTTGCCCTTGGTCGAATTCTGTACGGCGCCCCTGCATATGACCTCCGTCCAGCTCACATGAAGCAACTACAAATTTTTCATCGTGCGTCCCTGCAGACGATCACAGGCCTCCCACGGCACACTAGGATCTGCGCTTTAGAGAAAGCTGCTTCCCTGCCTTTCCTGCCAGACATTCTTGAAGAGACCAGGAAGCACCATCAACTCCGGCGCACGCTCACTATCCAGGGTGCTGCTATTACTGCATGGGACTCTCAAAAGCACCCAATCGGACCGATGCCATCTCCTCCACCTTCCACTTGGGCTCGAGGTACCGCGGTTTCTTCGCAACGGTCGGCTATCCCTCGAGCTAGCGTCGTTCTACGTCTGCGCGCTCTCCGCCGATGCATGGCACAGAGGCTACCAAACGAGGTGGACATATTTACAGACGCCAGCCTACGAGACAACTCTATCGGTTTGGCGTGGCACTGTGGAGAACGCCCTGATCATAGCGGCGCCACTACTATCGCTACCATCATCCCGTCGCCTCTCCAAGCCGAGCTCTATGGTCTCCCAGGAGCCCTGAATCACATGACCTACATGGCTCGTGCACCACCACCACCCACAGTCCGCCTCCTCACTGATTCCCACGCCGCAATCAGAGAATTCAATAGGGCTTACTCTGATCACCCTACCGTTCATCATATCCAGGCCATGGCAAACCTATATACTGGCCCGAAACGGAACGCAAATTCGCGTAGCCTGTATTCCAGGGCATGTGATCCAGGGGGTCGGCAATCACGCTGCTCATAATGCAGCGCGGGAACACCTTCAGTCTACACCTCCCGTGATTGCTCCCGATCTTGCACCTGATCCAGGTCTACATCCGCGCCTCCAACTGGATCATGCTAAACATTCTCGCAGGAAGCGGCTCGCTGAGATGACTCCGCAG
The DNA here is from genome assembly GCF_048455015.1 of Haemaphysalis longicornis. Lineage (NCBI taxonomy): Eukaryota > Metazoa > Arthropoda > Arachnida > Ixodida > Ixodidae > Haemaphysalis > Haemaphysalis longicornis. The sequence goes on from NW_027526203.1 coordinate 424,675,415, forward strand.
GGCTACCTGCATGGTGTCCCCAACCTGCCCCGTTCCGCAGAAGTCTTTGTTAACAAGACACTCGCTAATGCTGCCTTTACACCCTCCACACTGCAGAAATGGTTTCACTTGGACTCTTCAGCCTCTCCGTACTGTCCCCATTGCCAGCAAAATGTTTTTTCACACCTCAAGCACCTCACTTGGCACGGTGCAGCTTTCGCATCTTCTCGTGATTCTTTTTTCTGTATGCTCTAGGTGTGTTTTGCATTGAGAGTGGCCTGGCAAGGGTAGTGTGAGATGGGGTCTACAATCCCCCTCCCAAAGAAATCACTGATCACCTATCTCCAACGAGTCATCTCTAACGATTGAGAGATCACCTCCCCCTCTCCTCACTTCTTCCCCTTCCCCACCTAGGGCTATGTGGCCTCCCCCATCTTAATAAATGTCATTCAATTCAATATCGTAAAAACCAACCCAACGAGAGTTCCTAACTAAATGAACGCGGGCGCTGCCGGTTAATTACGTATATTTTGCCTCAAATGTACCCGAAGTTTTCTTCGCGCTAAACAACGGGGAGATGTATGACAAGCGCCAGCGGTTCACGAGTTTCGAACGGTTATACGAAGCGGTTGGTTTTCGAAGCCTCTGCGGGACGCCGCTACGACGGGACTCTGCTACGACGGGACTCCGCTACGACGGCACGCCGTGGGGCTCTACTTGGGTCCAGCGAGCGAGCTACGATGACAAGGCGAGCCCCGAAAGTGTTCTGCACTTAAAAGAAATTACTGGCACCGCCAGCAATCGAACCTGGACCCCGCATAGAGAAACGGAGTGAGAGCCCGTCGTCTTACCGACTAAACTGCACCCACAGGAGGAGACGGGGAGACAGACGCTGTACTCAGCGAGCACAGCGGCTGGTCTACCGCCTGCGCTCATTCAAAGCCCTCGTGTGAAGTGCAAACCGCATAATCTATGATTACGGCGTTCACGTGGATTGGATTGGCGGCGAACGGAACAGCGTCTGGGGAGGGCCTTAGCAGCGACGCATGAAACAAGCGTGAGAGAGCCCTAGCCGCGCGTGCCGCCCGCCTTTTCACCCTTCGCCAGACTCTCCTCTCCGTTTTCTTTCTGCCGTCGCTGCTGTGTTCGGTCTCGGTTACGCGGACGCCGTCCCCGGGAAGCCCAGGTTACGGCTGCCAGAGTCTCCGGTTTCACTGTTTGTAGAGCCACGTGTGTGAATTCAAGTGACGTCGCATGGGTAATCATTGTGGGTGCCGTTTACAGCTTCGCAGTCCAACCACCTTCACAGCGTGTATTGAAGCCAAATTTTTTCCACGGCTTCAAATTGCGTCGCGGTGTCTTTGGACAAAGTGAATGAGGACGTTAGGGCAATCAGAATACAGTCAAACGGAGCAACGACCGTGTAGCTACCCAAAGCGCAGTAGGCTGTGCCGCTTGAGCTGCGGTGTGGGCCATGCAACATGTGCCTCGTCAGCAGCGCCGCTCATGCGGGAAACGGCATCACGTGGCAGTCTTTCTTTGCCTTTTAGATGCGACGCATCTCTTGCTCTCGGGTATGTCCCTCCGTGGTCGTCGTCGTCGTCGTCGCGGCGTTGTCCGCACGCTCACTGCACATGCGCAACTCTCCTCCGTTCTTCTCTCCGACAGCTGTGCGCAACACACTCACTCCGTCTCATTGTCATAACAACAGTTGCGCGTGTGTGCTTCGCTGCTCTGGGTGCGCGCATGTGTGCACACTCTCACTCCGTCTCATTATCATAACAACAGCTGCGCGTGTGCGCTTCGCTGCTCTGGGTGCGCGCATGTGTGTGCATGCGCGCGACTCTCCCCCCCGGCTACTCTCCTTTCAAAAGCGGGAATATAAGCCGGGGAGCGCACGGCGCCGGATCAGTCCAACGCTCGCTCTCGCACTTGACTTGACTTTGCTTGACGATACCTCCGTGCAAGATCTTCCGATGAAGACGTGATGGAAGCGACAGTCCATTCAGCGAGTGGACTGACGCAATCCCATACCAGCGTCAGTCCAAACGCTCCCCCCTGATGCGTCGCATCACATCAGGGTTCCCTCGCGGGAAGATGGGCGTAATGTTTGTTTTTTTGCTGAGTTCAACTGCGACAAACGGCATTGACAGGATGGCGCCGCTCGAGCCGACAGTGCGAGCCAACGTCTTTTTTTGTTTATGATTTAGTGTGAAAACACTATTATAGCCTCTGCCTTCTGCGGAGTGACAACCTCTTGTATATGGTAGAAATAATATGGAAAGGGAATTGGGATGGTCGTCTGAAATGGGCAAGGAAGTGGTTCGTCACGCTAGGCCCATGATCACATACTTATGACACACATCCACATTGACGATTGACAGAAATGGGTATACTCGGTTTCTCTAAGGAAATCTGCGCGGAGACCCATGACCATATATGCACATTTGGCACAAGCCCGAGCTCAAACGACACCGTGGCGGCAAACCATTTAATTAGCCACTGCGAATGGCCTAGGGATGCCTGACTTGGTCCAAGAAAATGAGTGTTCGCACAATATTATGTGGTAGGTGCAGCCAAACCATCTTTCTTTTTTTGCTTTCTTTTCTTTTCATGTAGCCTCTGTTTCAACCTGTTTGTTTGTTTTTCGAAAAAAAAACTATTAAACGGGTATTTTTATGAAAAGAAATCTAGTACTCTCGTTTATGTACTTATATTTTGCTTCAAACGTGCCGAAGGTTTCACGTGCGCAAAACAAGGTTGATGTGTATAAGCCTCGTCACCAAGGCCACTAATTTGAAAAGGTCTTCTCTATCTTACTTCGTGTTCATGATCTTTGTTATGGAGAAGTAGGCCTAGAACAAGGTGCACACAACTAATGAAGTTCTTGGCATAAACATAGTTTTGTGAATTTGGGATTAGTTGGTACTTCTGTATGCGCTTATGTTGGCATCCATTTTCCGCTGACTTATAGCCCATCGGAGGTGAAAAGAGCTACAACTTAGCAAAGTAAAAGAAGAAACCACTGAGCGAACGATACTGCAAGCTGGAGACGTTATGTTCCTTTTTCACTCCTGTATATTTATATGGAGCTCTTACTTGAAGTAAATGAATTAGGTACTTGTATTGTCAGCAAAGTTACACACTCACTGGACTGCTTCGAGGTCTCATGCGTCATAATTAAGAGATTAATGCGTCATAATGAACTGATTAAAGGTTAGCTGGTTATCAGAAGTTAGGGTAGCGAACTGCTTTTTATTTTCTCCGCTGTATATATGGTCCCGTACCAAGCCCCAGTATAGACTGGCCACAATCGCCTCACACATGCTGCCGTATACCGTTCACAGCGTCTGCCATGTAAGCGTCCCGCTCTCTCCAACCTCCCACAGTGCCTGGCGGTAGTTCCTGGCGTGTGCGCACTCGGTGTCGTTAAACGTTTTAACGGCATTTACCAGTGAAGCCTCTTCAAACTACCCAAGATGGAGTTGTAGAGAAGTGATGTGGAAAGTAGCCGATTATTTCCAGGTCATTTTTAAGAATGTGGTTAGCAATTGTAATCAATTACATCTTAAATACGGTCATCGTAACAATAAACAGCGAATTTTTATTTAATCCCGTAAACAAGACTGTACCTCCGATGGTCGTTACTGGGTTCGTCATCATCATAATTTTGTGAGTTCCTCTTGAATGCAGCCCAGCTCATAGTAATTCTACGCCTTATGGTTGTAGATTAGTTACTTGGATTGAAGGACTGACTCACTGCTTTGCTGTTTAACGATAGTTTATATCTTAATTTTTGTGGTGAAGTAGGACCATGAAAAGAGTTTTCTTGTGGGCCGGCGAAACTGCCACATTAATGCACATATAGTGGACCCTCCATGTTTGTAATGTTTCCGCAATAGAAAAAAAAGAAGCACTGTCAAAGTTGGCTTTAAAAAACTTCTCTGACAATGAACACGTGTGGTACAGCAGCAAGAATAGCGTATCGGCGAAATGAAATGTAAATGCGTTAAAGCATCTTCATTCATTTTAACAATAGTCATTTTGAAGTTTTGAAGTAAAATTATTATTTTCTGGAAGTGACTGAATTGTATATGTGGTTACCTTTTGTTCTAGGTTATTTGAAATTTAATTTAATTGCATTCGGGGAATGGAAGACAGCAATGTCATTTAACTGCTTTTCAAGAGCGATTTGGCCATCGTTGCTTCTATGTTGTTCAGCGCTTCGAACAGCCATCGCACGCGCTGTCCAGCATTTCCCCGCGGCACAACCGCTCGTCGTCGACAATGTTGTCCGTTGATTGAGACAAAGGCAAACGAATGGGGCCACGAGAAATATTTGCTTAGTGTCGGCAATGCACCCTCGGCGGCGAGGGCACGCACTTGTGTAGAAATCCGTCGATGCGGCGATCCCATGTTCGACCAGGGGTCAGCAGCGTTGCGTGCGCGGCCGGCAATGTCGCTCGCCTTATTAAGGGGGGCACCGTCATCCCATCGACTCTCGACAGCAGCTGACGGTAAAAGAGCGCCCCATGTAATTCCATCAAGAGGGCGGTGCGTGGGCTCCGCGTAGAGCGCAACCATGGCGTGAGCGCCTCGCACGTGTATAGAAGGCGCAAACAGCGAAGAAAGAACGAAAATGAATAAAATAACAGCCTACCTCTTAAAGGCCGGCGCTAAGCTGCTTGCTGCGCTAAACTTACAGGTTTGCGCGTACAGGCTGGCCGCGCCGCTAAGCATCACGTTCGCGGGGAATCCAATCTAGTGTCCCGTGTTACACCGCGTTAACTCAAGGGCTTTGAAACAACTCGGGTGCACTTAGCGACCTGGTTCAAACAGGATTTCGCCGCGCTGGCTGCAGGGAGAACAAAAAAGTCGGCCGCACTGACGCGATGGCGAGAGAACCGACAGCGCAGTTTCACTCCAAAAGGGAAGTGTTACGTCGCACGAGCGTCAGCACGCCTGAGACACCACGACTGATTGAATCACGTGTCTTTGGGCTGGATATACCCCGAAGCACGCTGGAGTTCTGATACCATGCGGTTTTCGAAAAAAGCCTACTGTACCAACGGCTTTTGTTCGGGGTGTTTATAGCAAGCTGCATCTGATAATGTTCGATAATCAAGCTGCCAGCTAGAAGACGCCATCCCATTGTTTCGTTTCGTGATATCACAGTCTGGAATCTCTATTGTTTACCTCCTCGAGCTTCTCATGCATCCCTTTCATGCAGACTTTCAGCGAGGGAAGACTGTGCACGGTTTTGCGACTTGCCCATGAAACATGGAAATTCCCCATTCGAAGTGATAGAGTTCAAAATTATTTGGTAGCAATTTCATTTTTGGATGTTAAACGTTCCTGGAACGGAAAATTCCAGTAAATCTGCGCTCTTTCCTTTTATGGACGAGGAACAAGGAGTTAGAGAAGATTTATACGTGCTTCCCACCAGGGATGTGAAACAATTGCAAAACCAAAAAAGCCGACGGCCCGCGTTGGCGTCCGTAACAACGAAACGGTTGATAGACCACGTGCATTTGAAGCGTTCCGTAGTGTGAGGTCTTCCCTGGCACGCGCCTAAACGCCACAGTAGCGACACGTGGCCATCCGCGCCAGTAAACCGCAGATGAAGTGAGGAGGGGAAGAACGCATCGAAGTGAGCGAAGAGAAAGGCAGTGCAATTCACCATCGTCGTCAACTCTCCCGACGAAGGGAGGCACAAACGAGCAATGGCGCAACGCGTACGAGACAGATCGAAGCCATTAGAAAGCGATAAGGCGGGAGCTAATCGTGAAGCAAATCACTTCAAGCGGCAAGACGACAAGCCCCTTCAAAAACGCGGAGCGGAAACAAAGCCTCTTGGGAGTACAATTGGACATTAATACTTTCGCACCCGGAACCTTTAGAAAGCGCTTAGGTGTACTTGCACCTGTTTTCCAGCTGTGAGGTGGAGATTTCTTGCTGGGGCAGTGGTTATCTCTATAGCTAACGAATATTTTTGTTTGCTTTCGCCTTTACATCATCCTCAAAGGAGGACCTTTTTCAGCGCATGTGCGAAAGCGTTGGTGCGCACAACATTTAAGCTCAGTTTAAAATTCTCAGGTTATAGAATACAATTCTTATCCCTTCATAACGCATAACCTCATAGGACAGATGTCGATACAGGAAAGCAAAACCATAATTTGGCAATCTGAGCTAAGTAGTTACGCTACACAAAATTCCGGGGGTATTGCCTCGCACGACCTATCGCTGATCTATCACTGCGTACTATAGAGAACAAACTTGACAAATATAGCGAAATCTGAGGTGCGATATGACTAGAAATTTTGTTCCGTGCTGTGACAACACGCAACGCAAAATTAATGCTCGGATTGCGTAATAAAAAAGCGGCGGCCCCATTTAGAGACACATTTTTTTTTTCTTAATTCACAATAGTCGTAGGTTTTATGCACCGAGGGTACAACTAGGCTCATAAGCACGCCGTAGTGGAGGGCTACAGATCAATTTAGAGCATTATAGGCGATCCTAAACGTGCGCCGAAATATCGATACACGTGCTCTTTCATTTTCCGCCTTCGCCATAAGAAAACGTCGCCTCGACCGGGATTGAATCTCCACCGCTGTGCTCGCCAGCAGGACGTCTTAGCCACTGAGCCACTGCGGTGAGGCATACAGACCCACGTCAAATATGCTGGGCCTCGTCATTGACCTACTGTAGTAATTGACCACTGGCCTCACCAGAATTATTCAACAAGCTGATGTCATCGCTACCCGCGATATGCTCAGATACTCTGAATTTATACGTAACTCTAACTGCGCCCAACGCAGCTTCTCGCACACAGCTGTTGAGTAAGCAGTAATTAACCCCACCTGTACGACACCGCCGGTAAGTAAAAAAATTTGTCTTCTCGGGAAGAATTATCCTGCCCACACAGTCTTTGTTTATGGGGTTCGAAAACCCCGTATAAAAATTATTCCACCAGCTAGTTTTGCAACGCTCCTATCAGTGCACCGGTGTTCAAGTGCAGTAGTTCGTTACATAGTCCGAAAAAATGTCTCCAAACCTGCTTGGCTGATGGCGTGGCGTATGGTTCCACGTGAAAAATAGTGAACCTTCATGGACAAGGCTCATATCCCAAGTCAGTTGAGATCTATGGCGTCACACACTTTGGAAAGTCAAGACTATACGGCGACTACTGCTGACACAAGACCGGAAAACATTAATATCTAACCTTAAAATAAGTCCAGAGCAAACGAACGAACAAACTTAGGAGCACATATTTCCCAACCAATTTCGCCAAGCGCCGTAACAGAGCTGCAAGGACGCCGTGGCGTTGCATGAAGAGGGTTACCGTTGACCGAAGCTCGGCGGTTGGCAGCGGTCGCCCTGGACGGAAAGAAGCGCGAAGGCGCGTCTCCTGAACTTTTGCTTCGAAGTAACTGCAAGAAAGGGTTCTAAAGAAATCCCGTAGTTCAGTTGCAACTCAATGCAGTGGAGAGACCACGCCGTGCTGCCAACAAATCAAATTCTGCGAGTGACAGCAACGTTGGTACCATTTGACTTAAAAATGTGATCTGCTCTGTGGCACTCCGCAAAGCAGAGCGTCATGCTTGCATTGGGTGATGCCAGAGCGCAGATGGAATTTTTCAGACAAATCGCATGCTCGCCCTCCTCAATCGCCAAATTTTTATTTTGTTGGCAGAACAGGATTGAGGTGAAGGAAATTCATTGAGGGGAAGGGAAACCATAGGATTGTCTCAGAATCACAGTCGTAAAGGGTGTTACTGAAGCAATCTCAACAGTGGCCGGTTGTCTTCAAGCGCATATATCGGAGCATAAGTGAAGACAAACGGAGTTGCCCCTCAGAGGAGGAGAGTCCGCAGAGTTGAGAACGCCTTTGCTTCTGCATTTTCTTTCAGGCGAAGCTTTGTATGCCTCGCCGATGGCGTCGTTCGTCGTGCAAAGCGCACTGCAGGAAAGCCAACTCACGCATTGGGTTTCACAAAACGATGACGGAGAGAAGCGAAGGCATGTGAGCGCCTCAAGAAAAAAACGCTTCCCATGGTCGTAATCGAACTTCGGTCCCACGCATTATGAAGCCGCCGTCTATCCGACTGCGCCATTTGACTCAACTTTGACTCAGGTTTCACGGGAGAAAGCTTCGCGTTTTAAAATCAAAGCCTCTTAAGAAAGGGGCTTTGATTTTTTACAGTGAGGGTTCCGGCTGTACTTGGTCTTTGGGCATTTGTAACGGGCATACGTGCCTCAATTCGATGCTAATTTATATATCCCCGATGATGTTGGTGGTGGCATGACGCGTTCTTTTAAATATAGCGTGCGGGGGAGCGCTATCCTTTTCCTATAAAAATAACGTAAGATGGGAACATTTTAAACAATGCCGCAGATTTTGAGGATGGATTGTGCGTTAGCGTAAGCTCGAGAGACGTAGAGGTATTTGACCTTGGCCGAGGAGAACAGCCGTGCTGGCAATCAGGTTGCTTAAATGCCACTTAAGCTTAAGGTGACTGCTGATAAAATGCGAAATATGGTGAAAATTCGTTTTTCTTTCTTTAAATTTATGCGATAAGTAGTTGGGGTTGACTGCAGTACCTGATTTTTTGGTATTCTTGTAACTGACAATCAATCAATGACTTTCCACTTTGCCCACCCCCTGGCGCTATACTCCGTTTGATCTGGCATAAACAACCCTGGTTCAGTACACCGCTACTTTAGGCACTCGCAGCCAGAACTAGCTTGCTGTGCTATCACCAGTACTAACACTACCAGTACTAGTATTATCCAGTTCTAACGCCAGCTGCTCTCGGCCGCGAGCTTAGTTTCGTAATGATGGCTGACATCCGTATCACGTAAACACATTAGAAGCGAGTACAAAGAAGGGCGTTTAACAGTGAACTGCTGGTTATAGTTCATAAGGGGCCTACAACGGCCGTACGCTGAGAGCACTAGCTTCACCGTTCGTCCTGGCCGTTGTCACCGACTGCACGGTGCATGGGCGTCGGCCAGCTGCAAGGCTGGTCGGTGTAACCTGAACGTCACCAAAAGACTGCCGCCACGTGGGTTTAAGTAGAGAAAATTTCAAGCGGTCTCGGGACGGCTGCAGTCCATAGGATAGTAAAGCTGCATTACGTCGTGTCCGTCCACTGATGGTGCAGTTGGCTAACAGTTGAGGGCGCTCCTCTTTGTATACCGCACATATCTTTGTTTTTCTTGCGGTCACGGATGAGTGCGGCTTCGTGGCGGGTTCGGGGTGTGTATATGTGGTATGCAATGACATTTCTTTCGGGGGGGGGGGGGGGGGAGGTGCTTTAAACTCTAATATGCTGGGGACAATGCATCGGGAAGACAGCCGTGTGCTGTCCTTAAATTAGTGCCAAGGGTTGCATTGTGTTTTGTTTTTCTTCTTGCAGATACATTGGACTGATAAACGCGTATGAAACGCAATGCTTTCGAAATCGTCAGAATTTCGGAACGCGAAAGACGCAGATGCAGTCTACGTTATCAGGCTGAGTCTGGCTGACGTCAAAATGCCTTGCCAGTGATAAATATGACTGCGCCAGCGGAGCATCTAAGGCAGAGAAATAAGCGGCCCTAGATCGTGAAACTCCACAAACACCCGGGGTACACAAAAGTGCTCGGGCGGTGAGTTGAGGTGTGTTCACACCGAGATTGAACACAGTCGGCCCCTGGTGGCGGAGGGACGAACCGCTCCTAGTGTGGATGCCGCTCTCGCGTCGGCTCGTTACTTTGCGCACGGCGCAAGACGCTTGCTGCACACGATAAGAAAATGAATATGTGCACTTTGCTGCCAGCAAACAAAAGCTCAGTTACTCCGGCTTGCAGATTACTTCTAGCGACTTAGTAACCAGCGGCCGTTGTGGGATAACGCGCTAGTTTAGTTCCAAAAACACTGCTGAGCACAAGGTCGTGGGTTCGATTCCCGGCCGCGGCGGCCGCTTTTCTGATGGAGGCGAAAAGCAAAAACGCCCGTGTGTACGAGATTTCGGCACACGATAAAGATCCCCAGGTGGTCAAAATTAATCCGGAGCCCTCCACTACGGCGCGCCTCATCGCCTGCGTTGCGTCGGCGCGTTAAACCCTACAAAAGAAGAAGAAAGTTCCAAAAACATTGTTTCGACGGTTTGCATTTTTCTTACCGATCAGTGCAGCCGTCTGCCGTTTTGGAAACGTCAAAGGGTGCTTTGTTGAAGGCGGTGTGGTGGTTATTTAAAGGAGAAGAGCTAACTATATGAAACGTGCAAGATACAATACCTGTGCATACCCGTACATTTGCCTCACCAGTGTGATATTGCCCTGTGTCCTTTTAGAAAGAAGAAAAAAACAAAAAACAATTATTCTGCACACGACCCGGGCGCTATCACCCATACATTTACGGGGACGTATTTTTCACCCGCTAAGAGCCTTTGTCAGGGAATTCTGCGCATTCCTTTTAAAAAATGAATACCTTTTTAAACAGTCGTTGGTGATACTGTGCGACATTCTTGATCATTTTTATGCATAATTTAAAATATATTTTTGAGGGTGTGCTAGATTATTTCAGGTGGATCTCTCAGTAAAATTAGGCAGTTGTGAGTTTGCGCCTGTTCTATTTCGTGTATCATTTTCATGTATCCCATTTTCAAATCATAACACGGATCAACTCGCCCAAAAACGTTTTTTTTTTCTCAGCATAACCGAATGCCTAAAATAGCCAGGTCTTAACCCCTTAAATTTGAACTAAGTTTGAAGAATTAGTAAAGATCGCGTAATTTTCCACGCCATATACGTTGTTGCCATATTGTGGGCAGGGTGTGTCTCACGACTCACTGGATTTTTTTTAAATTTTCCCCACAATGCGGGCTTTAAATACCATTTAGAAAAAGGCGAGCCACAATTTGCTAAACAATCGCGTGCCAAAAGGGGGCTGATCAGTTTTCAAAATACTGATGTTTTCTTATGAAGTACGGTAATGCTTTTTCGCAGTTACGGAATACGCGTCACCTAGGGTACTTCCAATTGCATGAAATACCGATTGCCAACGTTTGGCTTTCCGCGTTACATGCGTCCTGTCTTTCTTTTAGCCAACCTCAAGGATTGAATGCCAGTACAAACGCAAAGTTCAGTGGACAACACAGCCCAGTTACCGGGAACCCGTTGCGTTATTTTGTGACGGGAAAAATGAAGAGGAATGTCTTACCATAGCTGCAAAGGGGCGACTTCATTTGCCGTCTTTATGGTTTTGTGATTTACTGTTCTTCAACTGTCTTCGTAGCGACATTATGCAAAAGTGCACACACATGTCGCTGTTCTAGGCACTTGCTAGATTTAAAAAGGAACGCAAATGGCCAACAGCGCAGCCATAACAGAAAATTTGTGCTCACTGTAAGGGGCAAGAGGCCTAGCTTACACACTGTAATCCTGCTAGTCACTTCGAAAGAATCTAGCTAACAGTGAGATCTTGATTGTACTGCGCACGCTAATGATGTAATTCTCAATTTAACTTCCGATGATAGCCTTAAATAACTGACCCGGCGTCGTTATTCATCAAATCGGCCTTCAAAGTCTCTAAAATTTGACTTAACTACAGCTACACGTTAAAGAAACGCTTGAAGGTTTGTATTTATATCTTGGCGCTAGTTAAAATTCAGAAATTATATGTTGCCTTCCGAATATCAACCAAAAAAGAATTTCACTAGCTCTCATAAAAAAACTGTGGGGGCAGTGAAGTGCTGTTTCCGTTTCAGGGCATCCCATAAATGCAATTATGCATCATTTTACAAATGAAAGCGACTGAAACTGCTGTCGTCAACTGAATTCCCGAGTCGGAGCTTCCTGATTTATCCCTAGTTATATTTTATTCAATGTTGAAATCATAATCGGGAAAGATCGATCTTACTACGAACCTCTGCGTACAGACTCGCTGTTATTATTTCAGCCGTTGAGTGATTCCCGATGGATCGCCTTTTTTTCGACGTAGTAATGAAAGCTTATTGCCGCTTCCGTGCAATACATTAACCGTTCAGGAACCGCAATACAACATACCACTATTTTCTGCGCGTTTCATGCGCACACGGGACGTTAAATAGACCCGACGCGCGCCCACGGCCTGCATTCGCCCACTAACGTCCAGGGGAGCATCCACACTAGCAGCGCGAAGCCGATCTCGCGGCGAATAGCAATGGCGGAGACGGCATTCGCGCACCGCAGTAAGCAGAGAAGCCATGCTTACGGGCACATTGAACGGCTATTTATGTAACGAAAGCTGCAGCGCACGGCATTTCGCTCGGAGAGGGGAGGAAAATAAGCCAATAAACTAACCGGTTTGTTTTGCGGCAACACGAAAATACGACCCTGGCAGGTTTAAACCTTCAAACTGTGGAGACATTCGACTGCACAGGGTTCGTATATCTGCTTATGAACGAATTCGTGGGGGCAGAGGCTAAAAATGAAACGCACGGCGTGTTTTAGATCTGGCGTTTTTATTTCTGCTCCATTTTTCTTTTTTCTTTTTTGCTATGTTTGCGCCTACCCTGCGCGTTCGGTAGCTAGCCTTCTGCATCGGAGGATTCCGAGGGAGGCGGCGAAGTGATAAACAGTGAAGTCGGTGGCCCGCCTCGTGCCTAGGTCGCACGCTTATTCTTCGCTTCTTTGGTTTCGAGCGCCTGGCTTGCTAAAAACCGAGCCCGCCTCCATCGGCGACGTTGAGAGCTTCTTTACTAGCGCGCGGTGGGCCAGTCAGACCGTGCCTCTCGGCGGTCCCGTGGAGAGCGTCACGCTAGTGCACTTGTCAGGCTTCTATTGTTGGTGACTGCACAACCGAGAACAGACTCTCACAACGAAAAGAAAGGCGTATTTTACAGTGGAGCTGTATATGCCTAGGTTTCCATACATTTTTTGATGTCCGAACGTCAAAACACTTAACGTTCTCGTCCTTTATGAGGAGACAAAAGAAGCCAGTAAGTAATGTTCTGACACTTGGCGCATGGAAAGCTAGAAAACCGCCCATACTACATAGCGTTCCGCACTTTGTGCGATCGGCTTTTCGGATTACGAGCAGGCCGCTTTCGAAGCCGAACGCTGTGAACGTAAACACAGCGGCGGGCGGCGGGCAGCAATTGCACGAGCACAAGGGTGCGTATGCGAAATTTCAGAGGAATTTTGTGGACACACATTTCGGTTTCAATTGTTTCAATTGTGCGGCGCGTGACAGGCTCTGGTTCGAGAACGATGAGGAGACAAAGAAAGCCAGCAAGTAATGTCCTGACACTTGGTGTGTGAAAAGCTAAAAATGCGCCCATTTGATGGTGACTGGTGACGTTCGAGATATGTCGCTAAGCGTGAACGTGCAATAGACGTGTTGTTGCGTACCTCTCGGAAAATGCTGACGTGGCACGTTCAAGGTGTGCGGAACATGCTAGGATTCCTTCCTGCGCGGTGCTGTGCCGCGGTTCTGGATACATGCAAACCGATACAAATGGCCCGAGTTCGAATTCATGCAAGTAGGAAATGCCTCGCGTATCCAAATTCTTCGCCATTACCGGCGGAATTTTGACAAAGGTCACTTTGAGACTCTTCATAACAACAACAAAAGACGGAGAAGGTATCACTTTCTGCGCTTTTCAAAAATTTCTGTAGATCTGTTTTACCTCATCGCACTTAAACGACCAATCACCGCGTCATCACACTCACCACCACCATCATCATTATCATCATCGTGATGACGATGATGATGATGATGATGATGATGATGATGATGCAGGACGATGATGATGCAGGACGAAGGCCTCTCCCACAGACGTTCAGCCGCTTCTGTCTTACATTCTTTGCCCCCGATTTTTTTAATTGCTCCCTCTATTAAGGTGATGGTCTTGTCTTGACCTCCATCTAGTCCCGTCTCTCGCTGGCCACTCTGTTACGCTGTTTATCCACCGGCTGTCATTTCGTCCCATCGCATGAATTGCCCAGCCCAAGTCCATTTCTTTCTTTTAATTTGAGCTATGATGTTTTCCCAAGCAGTTTGCTCACCGATCCAAAACGCTCGTTTCGTGTCCTTAAAGGGACCCAGAAAAGCTTTGTGAAGGTGGCAATCAAATGCATTCAGGTGGTAGAACACATAACGGGGGATTTTTGAGCCAAGTGTGAGCCCCATACGTTGTACGGATAATTTGTAAACAATTTTTGAAGATCGCCTTTCTCAGCCGATGAGCGCGCCGCCGCAGCGAGCCGACCGCGGCTGACGCAACGGCGAGGCGCCCCCCTGATTCGGCCGATCGTCGTTCGCCGGCAACGTCAGTGCCATTGGCTTCCGGCTGCTCTTCCTCCTTCCTGCGCGATCCCGAGGCAAAAGCGGGTCTGCAGAGATTGACGTGTGCCTAGGCGCAGGAATGTAGCTAGCGGAGAACGGAAGTCGAGCGTCGCGATGTCACATGGCTATTTCCAGTGTTTCCAGCTGCTTTGAAAGAAGCAGAGAGGGAGGAGGAATCGATCGGCAAGGGGGGAGATGTGCACTTAATTGCTTCTGGCGCAGCTAATACTGAATGTAGATCAATAATTCCAACGGCATTGCAGCGCTATATTGGTACTACGCGACAATAAAGGCCTTTTGTAACTTTTACAAAATGCTTTTCTGGGTCCCTTTAAGCGTGAAGGGGGACGTCAGGCCAACTTAAAGATTGACTACGACATGACTACAGTGTAATGATCCACGCTGGGAAACCAGGCAATTCAAAACGACTAATTCAAATTTGGGGTGTTCAACGCGCCGACCCACCACTTGGACCAGGGAGGGCGCCGTAGTGGAGGATTCATTTTTACCACCGGAGGGTCTTTAAAGTGCACTGAAATCTCGACATGCGGGCGTGTGCGCTTCTCGCCTCCACCTCAGAAGGGGCTACCGCGGCTGAGATCGAACCCGTGTCCTTGGGCTCAGCGGCACCATGCCTTAGCAACTGAGCCACCGTGGCGGGTCAAGTGGAGACAGGCTTCTGTTGCGTAATGTCACTACGAAAGCCAAGTTTTCTCGGTAGATTCGTGGAGCGGGGCTCATCATTGGCGCGCCTTGTCTCTTAATCGCGATGAGCTGTCACCTGCGTGCGTTGCTGTGAAGGGGAAACATGGGTGTTTTTAAGAAGGCATTGTCCGCATCAGTACGTGGCCTCGCGAACTTCCGGTTAGAATAATTGTGCTTCATATGGCGCGCAGTTGTTACCGTCTCACACTCCAACCGAAAGATATGCGCGTATACTGAAGCTAGACACGCGTGTATACGTATATATCACTAACGCGAAAAAAAAAAAAAAAAACGGGGAGAAAAGGACACCATTGTTATTCACGAAACGTGTCCGCACGATGCCCATCCTTTGTATTCTCATAACCTGACCTGCCTCAACGTACGTTAGCAAGCGCATACTCGAACGACGTCTGCGTCCGTAAAGGGGCGAGAAGGAAGAAGAGCGGCAAGGGTAGACGTATAGCGGAACGTCGTCCTGCATATTGGATAGTAGCGGTTCACCTGGACGGCCGTATATTTTCGCCTTCTCGCCAGCCAATCCTGCGGGTGACATTGACGCATAATAGCCCGGCGGCCGCTCGAGCACGGCTACTAGCGCATAATGAGAGCGCGGACAAGCCAGGCTCCGTCGCAATGGGGCACGGAACGAGAAAGATCAAAACGAGCCGGGCGGGAAGAGTTGCGCGAGACCGGCTTCATTAACATTGAAAAGCTATCGAGCATTGTACGACATCATTAGACCTGGTAGGTTGTGCATGCCAATGAGCAGCATGGTGTTTGAATATTAACACCCCGTCGCGTTGGCCGCCGCGCTTGGCACGCCTGCTTTCCAGATGAAGCCGCAACCCCTTTGTGCCCGCACCAACGGACCATCGGCGCCAAATAATAAAGACGTGTGCCGCCGCCGCCAGAGCAATTTCCCGCGCGCCTCGCGCATGAGGCTTCGGCCGCAGAGAAGACAAAAGCGTCGGTTAATTGGGCAGAGTAGGACGCCGCACTGCGCACCGCGACCGAGGGAGAAGCCGACGGCACCGCTGACGTCGAACCCGAGAGAATGATACGGCGCCATCCTTCACTTTAATTGCTCTTTAACGGCAAAGGACACGAGGAGAAATAAATTTCACACCGAGCGTACACAGCGTCGTGGTTGCCAGCGTGCAAAGCACAGAACAATGGGGGTGGGAGCCCGGGGAAGGGATTTAGGTAGGAGGGGGAGGTGGGGGAGAGTTCTATGGCGCTGTATTCCCGGCTTGGAATGGTGTTTAACGCGTGAGGCAAGAACCCCGGCAGCATAGTCAAGCAATCGGAACCGGATAAAAATGCGCCTGTCTTTCCAGCGCCCAGCGCAGATAGCGTGGATTAATCCACTCAGCTTGCAGCCTAGCCTGGTTCGACGAAGGCTCGTAAAGATTCGAATCCCGCCCGCAGGCCGATCCGGCAACCGCCCTGTGCGCTCAATAAGCGACCAGTCCCTTCGGAAAGCTGAGGACGACCCTCTGCAGCGTCGAAAACAAAATTAAAGTGACAGCCTCGTTTGTGTGTCTTACTTTTATTTCCCCCCCGACTGGTTTAAATGCCGATAGCACCTAGCATGCTGATTGGTGCCGATGAGCCGAACGACGCCCCCTTCCTGGCGGCGTCCGCTGCACCGCATCGGAGCATTTATCAATCTTGATACACCATTGGCGAGAGGGAATGTGACACGCATGCAGGATGGTGGTCGCAAGACGAAAGAGGCGGAGTCTTGTGGATGTACCAGAAACCAAGTCGGACGCGTATTTTGCTTTCTTTGGCCGCGTGTTTTCTCGGCACTCGGCGGCATGTGAGGAGGGCGCAGGAACGAAAACAACAGCGCGACAGCAAGCTCCGACGCCAGGAACATATTTCGACGGGGGGAGATAAAGGGAGAGGAAGAAAGACCAGCCTAGCGAGCAGCGTAGTCGATCCTGGCGAATCGGCGCCGGGTGCTTTAAGATGCAGGACCATTCTCCAAGGACGAGGGCAGATACGTGTGCTACTTATGAAAGTGCGAAGTCCCGATATGCACTCTACAGAACGGATTTAATTGCCGATTTCGTGCGCGATCCCTTCCGTAGCATGTCGCGATAAAGCCAATGTGCTCGGTACGTTCCGTTGCGGCGTAGATGGGGCTCGTAGACATTCGCCCAGTGCTGCACGAATGAGGCAACAATAAATCTACCGGGTCCCGACTGCATCCGTTTATAAGTGGTCAATAGTCGTCCAAGGCTGACGCCTCTGAAAGTGGAGCACAGTTCGAAGCTTTAAACAATGAGTTTATCTCCACTGTGCCACTGCGCGGTACAGCTATTATTGAGTTTTAGTAGAGCGTATACTCATTACGCACTAGGGCGGAGGGTCCTGTTCGTGCGAATTCAAAACCCGCTGTTTCAACGCGCACGCCATGATGAAAGCCTCTTAGAAGGACAGTTATCAGGTTCGGGTATGCACACGAGCTTCGCACTGCGTTGAAAATGGTTGAAATCCGTACAAGGTAACACGATATAGATAGTATTACGTCGCATGCAGAACAAATCTTCGCTCTGCGGAAAGCGGATGTAAAATTATATATCCGACTTCTTGGGTAAAACCTTAGAAATAATAATAACAAAAAAACGGGCAATACCTACCCGACAATATTTGGCAATGAGACAATCGTCTTACAAGGGTCAATAATTTCACCAGTCCCTTTGAGCCTCGAGAACAGGGGTGTTTGTTGGAAAGTATCTACTGACAACGTAACTCAATGAACCGAGGAAGATACTACTACAGAAGCGCTTGTGTAGAATTACAAATAGGCCTTATCACCTTCGGTAAGTATCTGCTGCACATGAACATACGAATCTAGCCCAAGAAATCTGCGCTCTATGTGCACCTCCTTGGGCGAATGCGCGAGGAACTCTAAAAAGTTCACCTCTGGGTACACCCACGACACGAGCCCACAATACCCCAGGTAGGGTTCATGTCCTGGGTGTTCTCATCAGCAACAAATGTCCTCCAAACACACGGCTCCAAACCTTTCGCAGTGGCTGGAATGCCGCAACTCAGGGGATGATACAAATCGGAAGCAAATGCGGGGTGCGGGTGCAACCTGTATTAGCTGGATCGTAGGACAGTGATCCTGACATCGCGCATTACCTCTACGGCGGAGCCGGTTCTCGCTTCACAAAACCCAAGTGAAAACACTCCCGCACGCTGCAGGAAGAGTCGAAGCAAGGGCCAGGGCCGACGTAAGCGAAGGACTACGTAAGCATCCTTTCCAACCGTCCAAAGCTACGTTCTTTGGAGTAGATCCAGTGCTTTATGCCTTATTTTTCTGGTGCGGTGCAGGGATGACCAACTAGCCCTGATGTTCCCCACAGAGCACTTCTTCCCTTTAGCTGAAAACTGAGCTGGTGGAAAGTATACGAAAACAACATAAAGCCCGTACACTTGAACAAATTCTGCAGTCCTCGGGTGCCTGGGGGGCCTTAAGAGAGAAATTGTGGGGAAGACAAGGGTAAAGAGGCCGGACGCCGGCGAGGCTGTTGGGGCACGAAACCAACAGGTTAACCAAGCCTCTCCTTCCGAAAACAACTCATCGAGTGTTTTAAAGAGTAGCTTTCTATGCTTCACTGATTCGTCTGTGAGCGCCGAAAACGCATTGCAGGCAAATAAACTTTCTCTGACGATAATGATGACCGGGGAAGCGCCTCAAGAGCAAAAAAAAAAAAAAAAACGCTTCCCGAGGTCGGAATCGAATCTGAAGTCCTTCGCGTTACGAAGCCGACGTTTATCCGATTGGGTCATTCCGACATGGCCAAAGCAGTACGGATTTGGAGCGGGGTGCATGGAATTGCAAGATTAGGAGTAAAAATCATGCACCCCTCCGTCTAACGACGACGATGGTTGAACGCGAAGCTTTCGTCGTGCAAAATTAAATGAAGAAGCGTCAAAGCCAAAGCCGCTGTGATCAAAAGTCCAAACTTCACTGCGTGCGAGTCAAAGTCAAAGCTCAATGAGTCAAAGTCCAAACCGTCTGGGAGTGAACGTCCAAACTCAGACGACAACCAAGGGAGCCCTCACGAGAAAGCTTCGCGTTCAACAATCATCGTCGTTAGACGGAGGGGCGCATGATTTTTTTCTTCGAAAGACGACGATTGAGCATATGAGCTTCTCAGCGCCTCCACGGCCAGCGACGAAATTGTGCACCAAGCGCCCATTCCGCTGACGACAACGAACATCCTACTACGTTGGAACTGTTGTTCCTGACGGACGGGAGCTCTGGTGGGAGCAGGGACATTCTTCTCTTGCCTCGTCCCTTGCGCTTACTTCCAGCTTTCCAACCCAAGCAGAACCTATGGAACGCATAACAGCCTGAGGACTGGCGAAACCATGATACTGCGACAACGGCTACTTCGTCGCATAACAAGCCTTCCCCGGGAAACGAGGGTAGAACATCTCTACGAGCACGTCTCTTTGCCTCCCACCAAAGCCTTTCCAAACTGTACCCGTCAAACTCTTGAAGACTGTAAAAATCTGGCCCTATGATGAAGACACCTTTTCGCCTATACAAGGAGAAAATTCTCCACATTCACCAACCGACCCAGTCGCAACGAGCACGTCTCTTTGCCTCCCACCAAAGCCTTTCCAAACTGTACCCGTCAAACTCTTGAAGACTGTAAAAATCTGGCCCTATGATGAAGACACCTTTTCGCCTATACAAGGAGAAAATTCTCCACATTCACCAACCGACCCAGTCGCAACATTACAGGGTTTTTAGCATAGTGGCTAGTGTACGCTACGCTACGGGAGGGGGGGGGGGGGGGGGTTACCGGGACATAACCGAACAGGTGCGCATTCGTTCCGTGTTGACGAGCGGCCCGCCTCGCCGAGCCAGCGCATTCGATCCGGTGTGAGGTGGCCTCGCATGCGCAGTCGGGTCCCGGTAACCCGTCGCCGTAGCGTGCGTACATTAGCGGCTATGCTAAAACTCCCTATTAACATCTCCCGCTCTCTGGCCGCATACGCCAACTAACTCGCAAATCACGCTCTAGAAAGATGCTACCGGCATCAACGAGACACCCCGGCACTCCTCCACTGCCCACTCGCCCCTGAAGACTATAACGTCTCCACTGATGCACCCAGCTTGCTTCAGTCCTGCAACATTCGTCCCGAACTTGACTCGAGTGCCAAGAAATCCTCAGTTTTCGTACCACGAAAGGATTCGACTCCACCATGCACTCCTGAACTCAGGTATGCAATTTGCTGCCATCCCTCGAGCCCAGAGATATTCCCGTTTTTCAGCGCAAGCACGGTCCCAGATAAATCGTATAGTAGTTCTCAAGCTATAAAGTAACTCCAAATACTAGAACTTCATACACTAAGTACAGAGAGCAAGCCGGTCCGTGCTATTCTCAAGGCCTCCGTCACTTTCTAATCTCTCCTTCATAGACACTGTTGCAGAAGTATACCTCAGTAGCACTGATAAGTTCCTCTCTCGACTTTTAATGTCCATTTGGACGGTTCCAGGGAGATGGCATACCTTTAATTTTCTCAATTTTGTTGGTGCGCTGAACCTCCAGACTGTCGAAAGTGGTGGTACTTTCGGTTCTTATAATGAGGCGCCGATTATTTGGCGGCCCCTTTGAAGGAAGCAAGGACGTTATCACGGTGTAAAATGTTTTCTCCTGTAATCTCGTGTACTCGACTACAAAACCGAACACCAATGCGAAACGACAAGGAGATAAAAATTGATACAGCGTGTTCGATCGCGTGGACATCCTTGACTTGTGTTGACAGCGGCTGCACAAAGCCGGTGCATTCTCCGAGTGAGTATAACCTGAAGCAACACGCCTGTTATCGTGCGCATGTCACCAGAATAACACGACATGTCGTGAGGGAAAACGTTAGGCCAGACGGGTTTAGCGCCGTGAATGTTGGATTCATTAAGAGAGAAGACTTGAGCGGCAGAATCGTTATCGCTGCTGCAGGCATTGTACTTTTTAGTTTTTAGATGATATTTTCTACACGGAACACGTGATGTCGGAGAATTACAAAGAACCTTGAGGTGTCTGGCGGCCCCGCGTGAAGCGAGGCGTGGCAAATCGTGTTGGATGGCCGAATGCTGACCGGATAAGGATGTCTCTAAGCGAACTTGTTGAGGGGCCTTGCGTGCTCCGCTCCTAATACACGACAAATGCAGATAAAATTGGGTATTTAAGCTATTGCGCTTTCCAACTTAGTGTTCTTGCCTTTATGCTGGCCAGTTTGATAGACAAAGCCTGGGATGGCATAAAGCATAGATGATAGGTGCACACAATAACATTGTTAATTCATGGATAATTTTAAAAGAAAATGAACTGATCGTAACCTGGGTATTATCGCATTGTTCCAGGTGTATTTGGACAAAAATGGCGTGAGACGTGGAAGCTGATCGCCATTATAGTTCCTAAAGGAGCCCAAATGCTCAAAGGACTTCATTCACAGGTGGCAAATAGAGAAATAAGACTTGTTTCAAATTAAGACGATCCCCGTTCGTTGCTACAAAAACGCGTCCTTCGAAAAGAAGAAAGACAACAACAACAGCCCCAGGAAAGATTGCCGCATTTGTCGGGCCAAAGTGGTGCACCTCGTTCTCGACCTGATCTACGCAGCACCGCAGGCCTGCTGAAGGCAGAGAGAGAAGCGGTCAGCAGTTTACTCCGCAGCGCGCACAGAGTGGGGGGCCGCCCGTGCCCGGCAGAGGTGGAGACACGTTTCAGCAGCAGTGGAGAACGGCAAGACAGATCAGCTTTTAATAAGTTGTACGCGTACACGCACAAACAGCGTCCGTGGGCAAACATGGCGGACAGCGCGTAGGAATGGGCCCTATACTTAATAGCATGATGGATGGCCGATCGGCGGGAGCTCCCCGCTGCAAATGGCATGGCCCAAATTGCGCCCATCTCGCGCACAGACACTCCACAGATCTCGTTCATTTAAATTGTCGCAATTATTGCCTCATCGCCGAAGGCCTTGACACCAGAGCGGGCCGCGAGGGACTGGTTCGCGGTCATTCCTTGGTGCCATTACACGCTACTTTCTCGGGGGGCTGTTTGCCGTGTCCCCTCGTAATCGTCAGTTGGCCACCACCTCGGCCCACCTCTTGTTGTAAGTACGATTCCTAATCATAATTGCTTCCTGCCTGCAGCAACAAGAGCCGCCATCCCGCCGTCGTCGAGCGCGCCCGAGGCGGGAAGGGGGCGCGCGGTGTGTATTTTCAGAGGGCGCGCAAAACACAGATGGGTCTGGCCGCTGGCCCCTTGTTGCGCCAATATTTATGAAGAAGCCGCGCAAAGGACAGAAAGCACTTCATCGCCGAAGGAGAAAGCGCTTAGCATAAGATATGAGCCACAGGGGCGATACGGGTCTCGGCTCGCGCTCGTTATTTATCGCGACGTGGCCGAGCAGCGCCTTCTATCTCGGGCGCCGGCTAGGGTTTCGCACCGTTTCCGCTGACGCGTGCGCCCAGCCGAGGAACCAGGGCGTGCAATATGTGTGCTGCTGCGGCGCCTCTCTGAAGTCCGCGCGGAGGCCGGGCGGCCGTCTCTGCGGTCGCCGCACGGGCCCTCACCGCGGGCTCAATGCAGAGCGCGGCGCCCGCCGGCACGTGGCTCCAGATTGCTGCCCAACAGAGTATCCACCCCCGCTTTGTCCTTCTCCGACAACTTTGGGAAAACTCGAACGTTTCTACACGCACAACACAGCAGGCGGTACAGATGCGACTGGCAACAGCAAATATCTGTCCAGATGTATACGTCCGTCAAGGACGCACTCTACCATAGCAAGTCCCGGTCTCTGGACACGATGTTGCGGCTAGTAACCATTGAGGAGCGGAATTTCTTCTGGCCTCTGCACCACACTTCAATCCAGTTATTACAGTTTTACAACCCAAAACAAGAATTTAAATGCTGTGGTGAAGCTGGTGGACATCTGCTGTCGCGGACAGGACCGAGCGGGGACACGAACGGGAACCGCCGCTTTAATAGGACAGGATGGAACACTATATACAATGACGATGATTCGAGAGGTATGTTGAAGGGACCACTTCTTCCTCCTTGCCGTGATTTCCAACATCCTCCTGACCCTGAAAAGAAGAAGGTGCTAAACGACTAAGTCAAACACAGCGTTATCGTTCCAAAGTACATGGGTAATTAAAAAAACGAGCCGGTGTAGTCTTGAAAGCAGTCCGGTGCAGCCCCAGTGCACTTGCTTCGCCATCGGTGCTTGTACCATCTGCCCAAACGTCGGAGTGTGGAGTTGCACCACGTGAAATGGGGCACATAGGTCGCTGTGTCAGCTCCACAGGAAACAGTGGTATCCCCCCGAGAAGGATTCTCTTGACAGCGTTGAGACATCCTCAGGCGGCGTGGAATCTTGCCTGTACATCGTTGCTTGCGAGGTTTCGCCGTTGTATATCTCAGCATCTTCTTTACTGCCATTTGAAGAGCGTTTCATCTTTTCCTACATGAAATTATGAAGACACTTCTTTTCAGGCTTTTCTCCTGGAGGTTAGTACCTCTCCGTTTCTTTCCTTCTTTGCGCGTTCGATGGGTTCTGCATTTCTTTTGGTGCGTTATTTTCGCACACCGCGTACGCTCTTCTACGTTGTTGCTCGTTGGAGCCTCTTCGTTCATGTTCACAGGATAGACAGTGCGGATTAGCCTTTTTTGGGTGTCACCGTCGTTTTCTGCCTCAGATTCCGGATGGCTGCATTGAAAAGTTTCTGTTGGTGCTGAAGGCAATGACGTGCTGTTCGCAAAATAACCGATGACGGAGTCTTGATTACGCTTCAGTTCTGGCTCGTTTCTGAAGTCGGTGATGCTCTGCTTGTTATATGTTTCGTCCGTAATGCCCATCAGTGACGTAGGGGACATATCGGGAGAAGTGCCCTCCCCATTTGAACCGTAACCGGTGAACGATGTTACGTCTAGATGGTTCACGTTGCGTTTGATCCGTTGCCGAACTGAGCTTTTTAAAGACTGCCGTAAATCGCTGATAACCTCTTGTATTTTCCACTTCATCGTTACGATGGTATTGGCCCTTGTTCCAGCACTTTCGTTCTCCTCGGCAATATTGTCTATGGCAATGAGGTCTTCGACTTCACCGTCCAGTCTCTTTAAAGATCGTTCTTTCTCTAGCAGTGTCCTATTCCAGCTAGACAGCATTACTAGCGAAAGTGAACCAGATGAAAGATGTTTCTCAACTTGCCTAATAATTGTGGAGACTTCGTCACGTAGCTGGAGTCGTTGGCTGATAAGCTCCTCCATTGTTCTCCTCGGCGTTAGTCAGTCCACAAAATCGTTGGTACACTCGTAATCTGGTTCCATATAAGTTCCAGTTAAAGAGGGTGATCCACATATTTTATGTGGATCCGAACGAGAAAATAACTGGAACGAGGCATATAGGTGGATCTTATCTGGAACCGTCAACTTATTTTCTTTATGTTTGTGGTTTTTATCTGGAACCGAAAAAATGGGGTCTTGCGATGTCGGCGGTTCCGGTTACTGTTCCACTTATGTCCCAGTAAACGGTTGTAGAGAGTGCGTTTGTATATTTTTTGCTCGTGTCTTGTTCCCCATAACTAGTGCACGGCAGTGAAGTATGCAATCTTTCATGCATCAACTGGAACAATGAACCGCATATATATTTGGTGCTTCTTGACCGAAGATTCACTTGCGCGTTTAATATACACGCGCACACCGCATATAAAATTTAATGAACTTTGCCGACATTTCTGAAACTGCCTTGCAGCAGTTAACTTCCATAATACGGCTAAGGTGTAGTTTTAATGATGTCCTTTGACAGAAAACGAAATCCCACTTCTTTGCCAACGCCGTACAAAGCATTAAAAATGTCGAGAGAAGTATATCTTAGGGAAAAGACGAAATTGCAGGAACCCATTTCCAGGTGTTCTGCGGCACTTACACCGCTTTCGTAAACATCCTATTTTTTCTAATTTGAGGCGTGAAGTACAAAATCACCAGTGACTTGAATTTGAGAAGGACTAAACATCTTCCCTTTCCTCATCTGCTGATAGGGCGAAGCCGTAACTACTATTGTGCTGAAGAATTCGCGGTGCTTTTGTGAGCACCATAATAACGAAATACTTGTTGAAGCTATTGCATGTTATGCATTTGGTTTACAAAGCTTCGCAGAAACGGCAGTTTTTGTTCAACGCTCAATCATCATCTCGCTGTGTGTAGTACACGCACAATTTTAAGCGCTTCATAGGAATGCATAAATGGCTACATCCTACGGTGGAAGAGGTACTTAGTCCACGTTACTTATGTTGTGATGGGGTACATACATAATGTTAACAGACTGCGTCACATTTTACGCGGCACACATCATGCTACGCATGCAGTTATATGCTTAGAATTTCGTTTGTGTATTTCGTCTCGTCCCGGCTATTAATTTCCACAAGCAAAAACGAAATCCTCTTTGCAGGAGGAGAACGATACAAAACTTGGAGAACTAAATCAACAACGCGGCATCTATATACATTGACGTTCTATATATTAATACTGAAATGGCATTCTTGTATCAAACTATGCATTGCAGTGTCGGGATAATCCGCAGTGTTGCCTTCCTTTATGTTGTGTCTTGTCATAGTAATTCAAGCTCATCGAATGACCTGCCTTCCCCTGCTGGTCCCCCGGTTGCTGTTTCCCGGCAGTATTGGTGTTCAGGAGGAAAAACGGCTGGGAAACGGGCAGATGTATTATTACTCGCTACTTAGCTATGTCACACTGTCTTCAGTATACGGAAGTAGTTTTGTGTAACGTGGGTGTCAAAGAGCGTCGCAGTATATTTTATTTATTTTGGAAAGGCTTGTTGTCAACAGAACGCAGCCAATAAACCAGCGTCGTTTTGTGTTTACTGCAAAAAATAACGCACAAAAGCTGTCATTGAAGTTTATGCACACATATCGCACGCGCTTACGGCCCGCCGCGAGAAACAACTTTAGCCCAACTGTGTTAAATTAGCTAATATCTGAGCTCTTTGTTCCAGTCTCAGCGCCACGGGGACGTCCGCTGAGAGACATACTCCCATTTTCCGAAGCAAATATAAGCGATCAAGGGTGCCGAGCTTGTGATCCCTTCCGCGGTCTGGTCAGTGGCCACGGCGCGCATGGCCCAAGCCACGGAGGAACAAAAAGTTGGCCGAAACCATTACGAAACGACCGCCCCTGAAATGCGGCATGCCGTGCTCATGCGTTGACAGCCGCAAGACAGCGCCGCTTGCGTTGGACGGAAACGGGTACAACAACGATGAGGGAAAAACGGGACTGCGTGAACACTTTTAACGACAGCAACGCCCCTACGTCTCAACGTTTACGTCATAAAGTTTCTTAGTAAGTATACTGTAAGAAAGTCTATGGTTTACGCAAGCTAGTTTTTGTTCTTCCGCATGCAGCGCCACTAGTGGCGTTCTATAGCGGTTTTCTCGATTGCTCGCGTATGCGCCTGATGTGCTAGATTAACTGCCGGTCAGACTGGCGGGAACGGTTACCAGTTTGGTTGTGGCGTGAAACTGTGGATTTCTTCATATCCTCGGGCTGTATTTACTGTTCGACGAAGTGAAGTTTTGCCAGTAGGTGCAAAAAAGGTCAGTGCTGCTTATTTATGTCCCGGTAACGGTTGTTCATTGACTTGTCCATCACTGCGTCCGATAAACATGCCTCTCCGATGCCTATTGTTCGTGTGCGAGAAACGTTTGCGGCCGTTATTCACTTAAGCGTGTGTGTTTGTGGGTCGGAGTCGGCTTGACATTTCTGACTGCGTACGTTAGCTAGTGCATTTAGAAAGTTGCTGGTGCGCGCATTTCTCTAGTCTGCATGTCCCCTTATGGTGTGGTGTTGCTTAGTTGTATATTGACGGTTGCTGTACCTGTCAACGGTACTGAATCATCTCGGGTTAGTCACACGCTATTGTCTCGCGCGCACACACTGCACAACTTGTTTGTCGGGGCGTCTGTCTTTAGACTTATCGGTATTTACAAACTTTCGTGTTAATTGCGTTGTGTTGGTCTGCTGAGAGCCATAAATTTACTGTGCTAATCACGCTATTCCGCCTGATGTTGATGTGCGTTCAAGGCGTTAGCGGCAGCACTGCTTACGTTTATCTGTGCTGTGTGTGTAGTTGTTCCCTGTTTCTTCCAATGCCTTCGATGAATTCAGATGTTCTATTCACACTAGTCAACTTTAGTTGGCTCCCTGACGTGTAGTGAAATGCAAGGGAAAGTGGCTGTCTGAGCAGTAGCGTAGTAATAAAACGTTCCTTTTGTGAAGGGGAAGGCAGGTGGAAACACGCAGAAAGTGTGGTGCCGTTTCTATGCTGTCAATGTCAGTGGTAACCTGAGACCTCAGAATAATTACCCATAAAGCTCACGTGTGGGCTATTAGAAGTTTTAACATCACAAAGTAAGTTGAAAAATAATCTATTCCTGCAATTTTATGCTATCAATGTCAGTGGCAGCTCAAGAGTTGGAATAATTTTCAGAACGCTTAGGTGCAAAGTTGTTGCATCATGATGTGCACCAAACATTAATCCATTTCTGTTCTCGTTTGAACGTAGAAATCATGCTGCAAAAGCAGATTGCTACATTCAGTATTCATACACTATGACTTGTTCAGAAACAGTCTATGACTGACTGTGGAGACATTTGGCCCTCCACTCATAGGTTGTGACCAATGTTTTTGTTTCTCTGCAAAAAAAAAAATGAAACCAAAATATTTCCATTCCTTACATGCTCCTGCGAAGTCATGGCTGTGGTGTTCACTATGGCTGAAGACATCTTCCGCATGCTGAAGGGTCGTCGGGGAGAATGTAGAAGATTATGAATGCACTGTGGAGCTCATAAGCCACAAAAGAGTACCTTTTGAGGCGTGCATATTGTACAGATATTCACCCGTTCGCATAGACCAAGGACAGGTGAGCTTAAAGAATGTTCAAATATTTTTATATCTCAAATTTTTTAGCAAGAAAAGATTACCAGGGCTTCCGCTGTAAAAAAACATTCGAGTTTCGTGGAACGAATCAGACATTGTTCAATATTTTCTCGTGCTCCCTGGGTAACGCAAGGCATAAATTTATTCTCTGATATTTTTGTACTGTTGATTTTCTAGGCAATAGGGCGAAGATAGACCTAAAACAGCGGTACAAGGAATGCATAAGGCCATTTTAATTGTATTTGGACCCCTTCTTGGAAGTGTATGATCACAAGGAAGCACATTAAAGCTCTTGCACGGGATGAAATCATTGCATTCTACAAGTAAGTACGCACTGCCATTTTTGGGTCTTTCATGGCGCGTTTTTAGGTAGTTGCTTTATAAATAATGGTTTGAAACTTCTTTTCAGTGACAGCTTGGCCTGTGGTTCAAGGTGACAGTAGGAGCTTTTCGGAACACGTTGGCAAATCTTTCCTGGAAGTGCACTTTGAGACGGCCCCGGCAGAAACACCCGGATCTTAATTTTGGTTGGGTAAGCTGGCATTTTGTTTTTGCGTGACTCAATTTCTGAGACTGTTCATCCTAATAAAATATCACTGTTAAGAAGTTATCGTGAACGCCAATATTGGCCATTGTGTTCACATTCCGCCTATTACGGATGTTCCAACAGTGGCCAAAAAGACCACTATTTTGTATTTAAGTTTTGTAAATATTTAGCTTTTACACCTTGAGAGTTGTTGCTTTGAGTTGCCAGCACCACGGACACGCCGAACGTGGTTGCTGCTACAACAATACGGTGGCAACTGAAGATTTAAATTTCCCGCTTTTAATACGCCCGTAGTACCAATAATACTCCCAAATACAAGTGTAGCACGAGTAAAGCTTGCATTGGATTTTGATAGGGGGCTAAATAAGGGGTAAATAATTTTTTGAAGGGAATTGTTTAGACCGCAGAAAGTGACGTCTGCAATAAAATGTGCTAGAGTTGTGATTTATAAGAAAATTGTGCAACAGTTTTGTTCAGCATTAGTCAGCTCAACTTCTGGCTCATACCACTACGCACCATGGAGGTAATACATATCGAGAGGGAAATATTTTAGGGGGAAATAATTCCACAAAACATTTCTGCCACAGTGCGATATTTATGATTTCCCATGACTGGCCATTTATTTCTTTGTGGTAGAAACATCGTTTAGCTGTGAGTTATATTAAAGCAGCCTTACTACAGCATTCTAGGGAGCACATTATACAGTACAGAGAACATTTTTTGCATTGAGAAGGCGTGTAAATTATAATGCCAAAGGTGATTATATTAATTAATTTTTGATCAGTAAACGAAACCTTACAAGGATAAAAAAACTTATGTTCAGGATACTGAGGCAGAAAAGTGGGATACTTTCCAAAATCAGGGCAATTTCATTGGTTGTCTGTGCTGATATTGTTTAGCGCACTTTCACCTTTAGCAGCACTCCCAGAAAAACCCAAGAAATCACTGATTTTAAATCGATTACTGTGTTATGAGGGGCCTAAGAAATTCACTCATTTAAAGCAACCATGTAACAGAATTTTCTTGCTTCCTTAAAGGTACATGAGGTGAGCAGTAAGCATTTCCTGAGCTGTGGGAGACACTGTTGACCAGCTGTCAACCGGAGGACCAGACTCTCTTGGTGACACGGGCCAAGACGGCGAGGGCAACGCATGGATTGCCGGACTAGGGTTCCACTCTCACATTTAAGCTCATTAAAATGTTTTCTCTCTCTCTCTCTCTTCTTGAGGCCCGGTTATTCTGAGAGAAGGGAATGGCGGCATCAATATTGTCCGCAAGAAACACATCACGGATTCGCCGCCTGCATTGTCACTTCAAGATGTGGTCTTCCTCTTCGCCGCATATGACATCTTTTTCATCGTGTCATCATGTTCTTATGGTTATGTGCCTTTGGAGAGTTCTTGGGACTTTTGTAGGAAGTTCTCGGAAAGCATGAGAAATTTGACAGTGGCCTGGTGTCATTTAAGTTGGAGTCTCTGTTGAAATACTTGAAGGGGTCAGCTCTACTTGGGATTTTAAATTTTTGAAACAGGTTAAAGTATCTCTTGAAAGGCATGAAGGAGGTCAGGTGGAAGGCGTGAAGGGGGTCAGGTCTGATGAAGAGGTTTAAGTTACTGGCACATGCGAGTTGTATGTCAACTGAACACTGAAGTCGTGCCTTGCTTTACGATTTTTCATCATTGGCACAATGCGCAGGCTGCCTTTGAATCTATAGTGGGTGTTAATGTAGTTAATGGCACCGCATTGTAACGTCCTTATTCAAGTTTAGCTCATGAGATTTTTTTTTTCATGGCAGTGCTGCTGCTGATGCAAAAGTGAAAGTCCTTATTTACGCAGACGGCTTCCGCCTTCATTGATAAATTTTAGTACTGTATGTGAGCTGACACCCATGCCCTATAAGAATTGAAAATGTGGCTATTTGGCTTGAAGAAGTTTTCTCCTTTGAACAAAGTAGCATTTCTTGCTTGGCAGAAGCAGGGCTTTGGTCACAATTACACTGACAGCAACACGGGAGGGTTTTTATAGCACGCAACTGTGAATTTTTCCTAAGGTAAAATGTTGAGGCTGGAAAAAATGCTTTAAAGTCTGCTTTGTAAAACTGGTCACCTGTATGTTTCAACGCTGGCTTGTTTGAAGTAGTCAAGGGTTTGACGGACAACCGTCTGGTCGGGAGGGTACATTTGAGAGAGAAAGAGGTCACCGACCAAGTAACGAAAAAGAAAAACTTAAAAGACGTTTCGGCTCCCGCTCGGGAGCCTTGTTCACAATGAATTTTATTGCAGAGAAAAACGCCCTTAAGTAGGCTTTAAAACATGACGTAGGCAGCGTGCATACATTGGGTGCAAGGTTCCGATGTTGCGATTAAGGGTGTTAGGCATTTTCTGTATTATTAGCGATTCTAAATTTAATCTTGCGGCCAAATTCTTCTCCGAAATGATGATGCGTGCATTTTCCCAGTGTATCTCGTGGCCCGACAGCTCTGCATGTTCGGCGAGGGCATTCGACGCCACTTTTTTCGTCTTCACATCATAGCAGTGCTGTTTTAAGCGCTTTTGAAAGCAGCCCGTCTCGCCTACGTACACAGAGTTGCAGTTTGCACAAGGGACCTCATATATCACTCCGGGATATCTTTCTTTAGGAAGCTTATCTTTTACGTGGGTCAGTGTGTGTCGCAGCCTCTTCGATGGCACGTGTGCCACGTGCACATCATAGCTGCGCAGAACACGAGCCAACGCTTCGCTTGTGCCAGGGACATAAGGAATGGCAGCCCACTTCTTTTTACCGGAACTGGGC
This sequence comes from Haemaphysalis longicornis, assembly GCF_048455015.1. Lineage (NCBI taxonomy): Eukaryota > Metazoa > Arthropoda > Arachnida > Ixodida > Ixodidae > Haemaphysalis > Haemaphysalis longicornis. The sequence continues at coordinate 424,706,747 of NW_027526203.1, forward strand.
GTTGTCTGCAGAGCCATCCTTCTTTCCACGGATGAAACGCAGCCCGACAGGTCCTGACGAACTCTCTTAATGTCGTTCGCCATGTCTTCTGGCCTTGTGCAAACAGTATGGCTGCGTCGGATCAGAAAAGTTTGGTGGTTAATGATGTCAGACTTGTTCCCGCTGGAATTGATGACGCGTATATAATTAGTCTGCTGGTTAAATTTTAATGTGTGTAACATGCTCCCAGCTACCTGGTTTGCAAAATTATATAAGATGCACGCTGGCTTTTATGAGATTTATTTGGATGAAATTATTTTAAACAATTACAAATTGGGCAAGTAACGTGCCTTAAGTCAAAGGCCTTTCCAGGACGCTCATAAAGTCTGTTTTGGCTACAAATAGCTTGATGTTACACTTACGTCTGGTGTCAGGAAACTGTACTATCTTTAATATTCATGTTTTAATTGTGGCATACTGCCACATGTGACCTCTCGTGTCAAAATGGTTTATTGTTAACCTTGGTTCGAGCGTTCTGTTACTAAACTCTTGCACTGCACTGTTGTAGGTTTGTGATAATACAACGGGTATGGCTTGTTTTTAGGCCTTTCCCTACAATTTAATAGCAAACTGCATTTTCCCAAACAGTTATCCGTAAACATGGTATGGCAAGTGCAATAGGTACTTTCGCCTTTGAGTTGCCTTGTTCTATTTGATAAGACAGCGTATTTGGTGCTCTCTGTTGTATAATGTCTGTGTCAGTGCCGCGGTAGATGCACAAGTCTATTTATTTGTGACGCAGTTGCCCCTAAAACCGTCTTTATTATCCATGTTTTTGAGTAAAGGTGAATACGTGAAAATGCGACTTAGAGCCTAGTGTTATTGTTATGGTATTTATTCCTTGTACGTTGGTCATATTCTGTGCAATTTAGAAGAGACAGCTATTGATATCTGAAATGTATGCATACTAACACCCAATAAAGTTGTATAGTATGTTGAAAAGCAGTGTATGAGTCATAATAGTTGGTTTCGTGTGTATTTTAATTCAGGTAATATTGTTTCTTTTACATGCAGCTAAAACCCGGAACAGGATTCTGCGGGTGAAGCCAAAGACTGTGTGCCGCTCTAGGTGCATCAGACCAACTTTTACATATGACTGTGCTCCGATAGGCAACTGTTGGGAACTGTCAGGGCCCCACTGCTGCGCTGGTTTCTGCTTTCCAATTGTTGGTATCACTGCGGGTCATATATCAAGGCTGTGTTAAAATGGTGCTTGCGGTTTCCTGCTGATACCAATGCATCCGCCAGCCAGGCATATGACCTCGGTGCATAACGACAGGAAAGCAGAAATATTGGAAAAGTGGAGTCCCATAGACAGCTTCCCAATGTCTATAGGAACACCGTTTATATAAACAGCTGGTCTGAAGGTACCTGGAACGGCGCACCGGATAAATTCCATAATCATTTTACATGGATCAATGTTCCAGTAACTGAAACTACCCTTTTATTTAGAACACCGATCCACATAACTTAGTTGCAAAAATATGTAGAGCACTGTTCCACTTAATTTTCAGGTTATGTGGAACACGGTTCCAAATATATAACTGGAACTTTTTTGCAAAAAAGGTCCAGTTACTAAGTGGATATTATGTGGAACCAGATTAAGAGTGTAGGTAGGAGTTCCTTGGTATGGCCACGAAGAAGTACACCATCGTTAAAACGTATGAATGTGGTGTCTTCGTCGTGAATACATGTGCTTGAAGCTCGTTCCCCTCGGTTCGCTTCCTTGTGCTTCAAGCTCGTTCTGCGTCAGGTTCAATGGTCTTAGCACCACGGCTCACTTTGTCGTTGGTTGGTAGCCCGCTCGTACCTTCCACCGTTGAGTTCCCCTGGCGCGGCTCCAGACGAGGACACAAATGCACCGGCGGAAACTTCTTCTCGAAGGTCAATGGGGCCGGCGCTCGTTAGGGTGTCTCACGTCTGTGAAAGCCGCTGTTCCCGTCGTTTCGGCACCATGTCTCGGAAAGGACCGAGCCGGGACCCGAACGGGAGCCGCCGCTTTAATGGGACAGGATGCAACCCTATGTACAATGATGATGATTCGAGAGGTATGTAGAAGTGACCACTTCTTTCTCCTTGCCGTGATTTCCAACACCTGCTTCTCGCTGAGGTTCGATATGCTGTGTACAATGAAGTGTGTGCGTGGGCGCATGCTCGTATTCCTTACGTTCCCATTGCATGTCCTCACGTTTTCAGGATCCATTCCAGGGAAGAAATTCACGTTGTGATTGTTTGTGACAGAAGAGCATGCATGTGCGACGTCATAGGCACGTGCACGTGTACAGACCGACCTACGTGCCACACGTATACGCATGTGCGTCAGTCCTCTAAAAAGAACACTAGCCTATTGCTATTTTCAGCTGAATAATATGGAATAGTAGCTTTTGAGCCGTCACGAGCCTACAATACAGTGTTAATTAACCAGTAATACCAAACCAACAGCAGCAGCCAGTAGGGCCAATATAAGGTTCAGAATAATGAGGCTCACTTGTGAATGTTATGACGGCGACAAATGAGATTGATTTTTATTTATACCCATTGATGTATATCTCCGTTCAAATGAACCAAATGCAAGGAAGAACGAGCAGAACGACTATCCGTTATATGATTGCGCAATTTTGTTTCATAACAGTTACATATTTTTAAAGTCCTCACTTGGTGTTACTAGATAAGGTTAATGAATACTGGCACTCTTTTCTCCGTCGTTCCGTGCCGCCGCCACGATCATTGGTGAGTTCACATCACCTGACATTTGTTTACACTGCGACGGGTCATGGGCGCCGCCAATTTGTTGTTTATGCGTTTTAGTCGGTCAACTCCAGTAGACTTGGCTCCTACGGCTGCGCGTGACTGACGTCGTTCCGAACGCGAATCAAAGATAATGCGTGTAGCAGCATTTCAGCAGCAGAAGTGTGTCCGAAGATCCCGTTTTGCGGCACTTCGGCAGTGTTGTTAGCCAACTACCTGGTCGAAGCTACCGGTGAGGCCGTATATGCGGCAATCTCGCAACACTGATAAACACCAAAATGGCCGCCGTTGACAGCTTGCGAGCCTAAGTGGCGGTACTCTGATATCTTATCTAGTGACGCTAGCCTCACTGATGGCGACGTTGCCCCAAAACGCACTGCAGGAAAGCCAGCTTTCTCTGATGATGATGATGATGATAATAATAATCGTGGGTGAAGTAAACGATGGATGACGCGAAGCTTTATCTGGTTGAAAGCCAATGTCTTTGAAGTTCGAAGTCAAAGACCAAAATCCAAGTCGTTACGCCCAAAACGCACTGTAGGAAAGCCAACTTACATAAGGGCTCCCCACAAAGGCACATCAAGCGCCTCAAGAAAAAACAAAACACTCCTCGTGGTCGTAATCGAACTTTGGTCCCTCGCGATGTGAAGCCGACGTCTATCCGATTGCCTCATTCCGAAACGTTCGAAGCAGTTTGAATTTGGACTTTGACTTTGACTCAGGTGGCATGGGGGAAAGGCTCTCGTGTTAACCATCTTTATCTTGAAAATTCCTTTGATCGGTTGCAACTAGGTACACGCATGTAAGCAGTCGAAAAAACCGAACAAACACTTGGCAGAACAGCTCCACGCGAAGCCTATGCCATGTGGCAGCATTGGTACGCAAGAATCTCTAAGCGGCATATACTGCTATAAAAAACAAAATGGCGCTGCTGCACGACACGGTTGCCTCTCCAGCCGCTCCTTTTCTGTCGTCGGTGGTGGCCGCTTCCCAGGTGCCATATCAGATGCGGCTGTGTCACTGCGGCATACTGCTGGTGGAGGAGGGATATTTTATTTGTACCAAAATTCTGGACCCATGGCATAATGAATTTTCTTTTCCACTAAATTATTTAGGTTTGTTCCCAGGACTTTCACTGAAAAATTTGGCATGAATCCTGTCATCCTTTGACCTTTTTTTCAAGGCAAGACGTACAAAAAGGAAAACGTGGGGAGTAGGGAAAGAATGATATCGTCTTAAAATTTATACGTTGACTAAAAGACTTGTTAAAGCCGTTGACTCTATAGGGACCGGGCGGCCGTTGTATGGCACCACCGTCGTTTCAGCGAACAGCGCCGCCCGTGGCGAACCGCTCGTCAGTGGAATGCCGGTGGCGGTCAGCGCAGCGTAGTTGTGCATGGCTTTCTGTCGTTTTTCTGCGGTGCGGCTTGCAAAGCGAACGTAACCCCACGTGCATTTTTCAGATCGGTAAATCTTGAGTGTGGATGTAACGTTTACGAGGCATGCCATGTGTGTTATTTACGCCCATACTCAGTATTTACAAATAGCAGACGACGCTCAATGCGCCAAGCTGGAAGTCAAGCTGGAAGTGGAAGTTCGTTGCTTCATGCAATTTTTTCGTGCCTGCATGCAGTTTCGCGAATCGAGGAGTATATTGCCGCTAAATGCTCCCACAAAGCCGGTGTGTGCAACCGATCTAGGAATGCTGCGGCGCTGATGACGAAACGGCGCCGACGTCGTGCACAAGCGAAATGCAAAGTTGGAGGGTGTCTTCGAAGATTTACCTCAAAACAGAAATTGTGACGGACGACGCTTCCGTATCATCATTACCTACGGCTGAAACGTGTTTAATTTCACAGAAATGTTCTTACTACAGTCATCGGGAATCGCTGATAGAATAAATACCGCATGATAGTAGAATGTTATTGCTTATCGTGGAGAAGCATTGCTTTACAAGAATTGCAATGGTCGCTGGCTAGTTGGTAAATGGTTTTTCAATAACTAATTCCTGCGTGGCTGAAGGACGCAAGACAGGAAGGTGCCCGAAACAGCTTCACAACTGAATGCTGCGGTCGGTTTACAAGCTGCCACCAACGCTTGAAAAATCATGCACACCTCCGTCTAACGACGATGATGGTTTATCGCAAAGCTCTATCGTATGGGTTTCCTTGGTTGCCTTCTGGATTTAAACTTTGACTAGATAAGCGTCGAATTTGACCAGCACGCAGTTTGGTCTTTTGAACGCAGCGTCTTTGACTGACCATTTCCCATTCGATTTCGCACGAAGAAAGCTTTGTGTTCAACCATCATAATCATTAGACAGAGGGGTAGATGATTTTGCTCTTTAATTTTGAACTTCCATGCCCCCTCTCCAACTCTAAACTTTTTCCAGCGTGTCGGAAATGTGTCTCTTGTGGAGGACTCGGGCTCATGCACCCATATTTGAGGCAACTAATCGCGCGTTTTTGGTGTCTTCACCAGGCATTACACGATTTTTTTAGGTACTCTGTAAAGAATACTTAAGCATTAAAAAACACCGGCTGACGTTAACACTGCCACATTTTTTAACTATCGGTGCCAGCCTTTATTCTACGCAGCTGGTAAAGCGGGAAGGGGAGGAGGGATGGTTTGTAGCTTGCGCTGTTGAGTTGGTGAATAACTTTGGCTCTTGATAAAATGACCACCACAAACGTGAGATTTCCACTTCAGCTTTCAGGCCCCCATGCTGTCACAGTGTCGCTCACTAAAACCGGAGGTACAAAGCTCACGATTACAGAAAGTGTAAACTACCGCAACATTTCTACGGCTACACGGTAATCCATCTCGTATGCAGGTGCTTTTCTATTTCAAGCACACGTATCGAGGTACCCCAGCGCTAAGGCTGGCGTGGAAACCGTAGTCATTGAAACCAGTGAAGCTAATTTAAAGTGGTAGAAATTAATTTTAATATTGCTGGTAGTTTTATTCCTACTCAGATCGCGAGGAGACAGGCGCAGAGCGCTGCAAAAAGCCCTCGTGTCAATGTAGCCCTTCCCCAACCTTACAAGCATCCGTAACCGTGAGTGCATTTAAGAAGAAAATAATACTAATAATAGTAGTTTTATTCGTACTCCGAACGGGTGGAGCCAAGCGCAGATCGGTGCAAAAAGCGCTCATGCCATTGCAGCCGATACCCAACTTTAGACGCGTCCGACAAGTTTACGTAGTCATTACTGCATCTAAGAACCCAACACATATGTTTAGACTTCGTTTCATCTCACATGTCTGCTCACAACGCCACCAAAACACACAAAGCACCGAAGCAAACACGACAAAAACAACGGGAGGCTGTGTAGTTCAATGCACCGGCTCATTCCACTGATGAGGGGAGCGCCGAGTGGTGGCGCCACCCGTCCAGCTGCCCGGTCCCTATAACAGAATGGGCCAAGAGTGCTGTGCGGCACCAGGGTATTGAGGAGCTGCTAGCCAAAGACATGAGCTCCGCTTGCTACGGCAAACGAACGCATTTGAGACTGTCTCATTACCAACCACAGTCCAGTCTGCCGACAGCCCACGGTATCAGGACCCGGGAAAGCCACCAGCGGCGACGCAAAGTTTGCGCTTCTTGCAGGACGGATAGAGCTCAACGGACTCGGTACAGCGGCCTCCATAGGCCTCCTGCGCTGCCCAGGGGGCGCTGCGCAAGTGGCTTCCGTGCAGTACTTCCGGGTAGTACAAAGCTGCGCGGGTACCATAGGATCCCGTGTTGACAGGAGAAAAATGAGCTCGACGCTCCCGATTATTTTGCGACGTGGTCACCATCTCATCCCCGACGCGTCCGATCTATTTCAGCGATCAACTTGGCATTAGGGAAAAAAGTTTTGCAGCGCTAAACACGTTTACAGCGCCGACGAAAGTGCCGGGACCGTGACGGTGTCTGCTACTCGCAGGTTCACCGATCGATGGTCGTACGAAGTGAAATTTTAAGTGAAATTTGTAGTTTAAACTAATACTCTAGGTGACAAAGACTTCTCAAAAACAGCCGATCAAAAAAGAAGAGTGTCGCAATCGGCCATAATCGCGCTTTAAAAATCCAGCGAGTCCGGTGGACCGCAGGCTCACCTGCTGCGGTGCGCCGCTCTCTTGCGTACCTGCACACTATGCGTGCACTTTCATTAAACAGTAAACAGTGCTCGTTTGCGTCGCCGTTACGAATACATGGTGCAGCGTTAGCTTGCCGTTTTGTTGCGTGTCTCAGTGACAAAATGCCGCGACCGTGAGAAGCGTGAAATCTGTTTTGATATTCCGAAATTAGTGGCCGTAAAACAAAGTGGTCGGGAGAACTAAGAGGCCGCTCGCTTTCCTTGTTTGCTCTCACTTTACTTCATTACGCTCTTGCAGCATACATTCCCAGTTTGCACTTAACAGCCTAGAATGAGGGTCAGCAACGGCCGAGTTCCATGCAGCCGAGAAGGCGGAGCGCTGGACGGCAAATCGGGTGGGAGGAGGAGGGGGGCTTTGGATGCAAATAGAAAAAATTCAGCGAATTTCTAATAATATTTGACAATAATCTGGCGAAGTGTGAAGATGGGGGGGCAATTCAACTGGAGGGCGCCAATTCTCTGTTCTTGTCTCGCTGTCTAACTCCATTTGAAGTCGAAACTGGTGTGTCGGCGTTGAGATTCGACGACCCCCTGCATAGAAAACCAACACAGTCAGTGATGATCGTATGTAAATATTCGGGGCCTCGCGCCATGTATGCGGCTGTGTTATGTTATGCTGTGTTATGTGATGTTATAGAAGTACACATCTCTGCAGGCAGCGGGCGTGTGATTTGGTGCATGTTTTTCGTCCTTTAATAGCGCTTAATTTGTTTATTTGGCGCTATTGCCCCACCTACTCGCGTACCCTGCCGTTCGTAAATCGTGCGGCGTAAAACGTTGCGCAAGAATCATTTAGTCTGCGAAAATACGAAACAAAATTTCCACTCGTTTCAAAGGCGGTGCCAGGCCAGCAGTGTCAGCTGAGTCGGCTGCGCAATTCTTGCGTTCGCTTGCATGCTCCCGCTGAAGCAACCTTTTGCAGTTACCTCAGGATGTAAGATGAGCAGCGTTCCGTGTTTATACTACTCGTGAACTTTCCTTGTCGATCGCACGCAAGAAGAAAAAAATGGCTGCGTATCTGCTCCTTTCGTTGCAAATGCCGTCAAAAGACGATAGTCTTTATCCGCTTTTGCGAAGTAAATGCCTCCCTTCGTTTTCCCGCTCACCTCTCATGTTGTTCCTCTTGCGTCGCACTCCTCCCAATGTAAAGACGCCAAAGGTTTGCTTAAATCATTTTAAATTTCCCGCGTTCCACTGCTCCAAACCGGGTGTCTCGATGCGAACGCTGCCGTACGGCGAAGACGCGCGTTAATCGAGGCGCCCTACTTCAACGTTTATAGAACCGCGTTTCCCTACTCCACGTGCGTTGCAAGCAGAACGTGGAACCTATCTAGTGGAACCTTGCGTAACTGTTGCCGGTTTATTTCTTAAAATGGCGCCAGAAGCTATAGTGGTGCGGGCGACAGCAGGCGACGGCGGAGTGAATTCTTTTTCTGCAGTTGATGAAGTATTTAATTTCACAAAAGTCAAGCATGTTTGATTTCTTATAAAGGAACACTGCAAATATCACTTCTGTATTGATTTGTTGTCTCATATTTGCGTAATGTCTTGTTCTTCTTCAACAATGTTGACAAGTATGAACATTACACCGGACATAGACGGGTATATTTAGCTGTGACTATATAAGACTATTGCGCAGGCATTGTTTTGCTTTGGCCGGGTGGCTGAATCGGGTCACAGACAGACAGACGGACAGACAGACAGACAGACATACAGACATACAGACAGACCAAAATTTATGGGTTTAAGTAGCCCAAGAAAGACTATCGTCTTTAAAAACTGTACCTGTCGTCAAACAGTTAAACCACCCGACCTGGCGATACTGTCCCACGCTGCGACCACCGCGACAGCTCGCTCAAAAGAAAGCCGACAAATCGGCTTCCTTTAGGGGATATTATTTTGTTTAGCCTCTGCAACTACTTTAAGGGCTATTTCATACCGTATGCAGTCATTTAAACACGCCACAAAGCGCCCCAACCAACTTTCAATCTGGCTTGTAATTGAAAACACATGGAGGGCGGCGATGGTCGTCTGCTTTTGTACTACCCAGAGGCGTCGGCCGCTAGGGGCGCTGCATGTCGCCAAAACTCCAGCGCAGGAGGACTATTAGTGAACCTGACAGATCTGCTCTAACCTACCAGTCTTATTGACCCTTCATAGTTTCTGTTATGTTATATTTTTGTTAGCCTCACACCTCTCTGTAACGTTGGACCAACCTTGAGAGAAAAAAAGGACGAGGACACGTCAACACTTCTTATGGTGTAGTGACTGCATTAGTGTTCATGTGCCGAACCTGTCCCCTCAGTATTGCCATCATTCTGTCTTTGCGCCTTTTTCTTTTTTTTTTTTTCTCAATACGTTATCACGGTTTGGAACATACCCGAGTTCGCATCGGCAAGCAAAGAGAGCATTCGGTGGGAATGTACTTATCTCCGATTGCCACTTGTGTAACTGACATGATTAAATTACAAATGCAGGCCTAAGTGCATTCGTCTCACAGACGTTTCTAAGTCAAAGCTCACGACGTGTTCACTTGGTCCACATTTAGTCATCAAGGTTGGATGGTGACTGAAAAAAAAAGAAACACTGTGGGGGTGTTGGGCATGCGTGTTCATCTTGCGTTCCCCAGGACCCGGGTTTGAATCCCACCCCAAACCCATATTCACCAAATTTTTTCTCCCCAATTATTTAGCTTTGTTCACAGGACCTTCACTGAAAAATTTGGCCCGAATCCGGTCATGGTTTGACCTTTTGTTATTATTTGCGAGGTCGGCCAGTTTTAATGCCATCGATCGGCAATTTTCTGTGCCGCGTCTCTTGCACACGGCGCCGTATTTTCGCCCCACAGAGTGAACTTACAGAGTGCGGTAGGAAAGAGCAGCACACTGCCACCCTGCCATCCTATCTAGCTGAGTCGAAAAGACGGTTGGTGCGATGGCCGTTAAATTAAGGATAAAGCGAGGTGAAAAATCTCAGCAGGCCCAAATGCAACTGAAGAAAAACGAAGACACTGCATAAATGTGGAATATGGCCGATCCGCGAGTGTACGACAATGCTTATTCACCGTGTTACACCTCACCTGTTTTGTGCGATGAACTATCTAAGAAAAGCTGTGAGCGTGTTTATTATATTTTTTGGGGGGTACATTACAAAAATCACGTGGTTATTTATGGAAGAACAAGTGTGCGGTTAAAATGTGCATTTATTTCTCATTTTACTCTGCTTTTTATTGCAGCTGTAATTTTTAATGCCTTTGTAGTGAAGCTGCCTCTTTTTTTTTTAATTCGCATCACGTTACGTGCATTCAAATAGGTGGGGATCCCACTGCCTGCTCTGCTGCAACGTCGCACTCTATGAATTCGGGCCTCTGGCAAGCAACTTTTCGGCTTATAATCCCAACTCCTCCTTTTTTCCATAAAACAAAGATAAAAATTGATTTACTAATCGATTGATTCATTGGTAGATGGATGGATGGATCGATTGATCGATTGGTTAATTGCTTGCTTGCTTTCTTCCTTGATTGATTGACTGGTAGATCGATCGAACGATTGATTGATTAATTACTTGCTTACTTGCTTGCTTGCTGCTTGCTTGATTGATTGATTGATTGATTGATTGATTGATTGATTGATTGATTGATTGATTGATTGATTGATTGATTGATTGATTGATTGATTGATTTACTGAATAACGTGCAAGCCTCACAGGAAATAAGCATTACGTATGGAGCCACGTTATTTTACGTTTGACGGAAAAACAATAGTTTTAAAGGAATAACGCCCCAAAAGTAACAACTCACTTTTAAATGTAACAGTCGTTACACCCACGGTAAAGGCTACTGTTATGATAATTCCATACATTTTCTGTCAGGTAATTGTCACAGTAACTCGCTTCTTTGTTTTCTGCTACGTTAACAAGCCTGGAGCTAGATAAACGGAGAAATATCGCCTAACAGTAGATAAAAACATGGCAAATAACACACGATGAGTGATATAACCCTACGTGAAGCAAGATAAAAAAGGAAAAGAGAGTTTGTTAGATAGCTGTCCTAAATAAGTGTTCTTATCTATGCATTTTCAGAACCTTGGGGCTAGAAAGTAAATACTACCCGTCGTAGACGATTTCCACTTTGAAGTGAGAAAATACATTTCTAATTGCAATTACTTCTTCTCTGATGCTGGAAAACAAGATAGCTTATTTGCCATTGATTCTGTGGCAACCTAGAAGTGATTCAGTGTCGAGCAATGCCGGGCACGAAACATTGCGTGACGTATCTGAAGTATGCCAACAGCAGTTGCAGCCCTCCACACTAAGATAAGCGGCTACGAGCGAAGCACGTTTCCCGGTATAAAACAGCAATACGCTCGAATTGGTGCATCCGCCTCCTTTCAGAGGGAAAAGATGTCTCCTCATGAACGCTTACAATGTAGTCGTACAATCTTTGATTGTTCCTACATTACCGTCTTTGCCCCCCCCAAAAAAGTGACACTCCGCAACTTCAGTATGATCTCCCCAGAGAACGCACCGCCCACTCCCATACGTTGGCCAACAAAAGCCCGTGCGTTACTTAAAAATAACGCAAAATTTCGACTGTCGTCTCAAAACGCGAGCCATTACAGCCGCCAGAGACTCGGGACAAAGCCAGCTTTAAGCAAAGCGGGGATCGGGACCAGGGGTATACAAATCGCAACGCTGCGGAGTCATAGCAGGCCGGATCCCGGTCTATACGGGGACGCATCGTATATGCCGTTGGAGGAGACTCGCTCCGGCGCTTCGGGACTCCCCTCTCCTCCTCCTCCCTTTTTTATCATTATTACCTGCCTCGCTTGTTTGTTTGGCCCCGTGCGAGGCTGCCGTTCTACCGCGAGAACGCTCCAGACGACTTAGAGGTGAAAGGATTTCCTTACGGGAAATCGGATTTCTCCAAAAAAGAGCCTTTCGAAATGCAGCTCAAATAAGGTTCGGGATCAACAATAATCCCCTCCGTGGAGGAGTGGGGACATAACGTATTATGCCCCTTGCTGCCTTGACGGCCGAAAACAGTTGCGCGCCTGATCCCCATGTTTCGCCTTATGCAGCCGTATGCGAGAGATCCGGGCATCCGGGCGACAGGGATTCGTTCTCTTCCCTGGAAGATGGCCTCGCCGGAATGTCGCTTGTAGTGTCTGAACGGGAGCGCTCGCGCACTTTTGACCTATACATTGCTGCAGTCTTTGCTCTTCCAGATTCACCAGCGCGGTGTTTTTCTCTGACACGGGCAAAATCCTTGTTTGCATTGTGTGTGCTGCTCTGAATAAGCACTAGCCTGGCGTAGCGAATGTATAGCAGAAGCCCCGAATGGCTCTGCTTGAGTACAAGCGCAGTTGAAGCGAAATATGACTTTCCTACTTGGGCAAGGACAGACTGAAACACGTACAAGTTTTTCGTCGTTCGTTCTGGATGGACGAATTTACTCGTCCTGAAAGGCATGCTGGATACTTGCTACCAACTACCGACATGCATTGATTGCTCATTCGTAACGGAGCAATAATGTTTTCCTCGCTGAAGACTGGCCTGTTCGTGGTATTTCGTATTACGGCTTGGTTGAACGCGAATAATTCCTAGAAAACAGTAAGTAATGTAAGCGGATCCCAAAGTATGACGGAGAATATTTGCGCACGAATAGTTTGTGAAAGAGTGTCTGGCTAGAGTGGATCCTAAGAGAAGACGATTGGTAACACTCGGTGCTACGTTGGTGCCATCTTCATTTCAGCTGTCCACTGCGGTTTGTTGCCCATTGTTGAATACGTGGACAGCTACGCCGGAGGGCGTTGTACGCCAGTCCCAGCTTCCAACAGGGAATGCGCAGACCGGGAACGCTGACGCTGCCGCGTAATTATCCTCCCTTTTGAAACTTGTCACTCGCGGTGGAGTGACATAAGCGTTTAAAAAAAAATCCGGACGGAGGGGGGCCCCGCCTCGAAGCTGCAGCTTGGCCATCAGACTACGGATCAGACTACGGATTCAGAAGCATCAACGCAAGATGATGCTTCTGAAATGAACCACGAAGAGAGCACTATATAGAATTTGATAACTCACTCAAATTGATTCCGCCCTGGAGGGCATTGTCCTCACACACGCAGAGATCACAAATATTGACAAACTTCGATATTTCCCGTTCTACAACACCAGCGGCTACTTCATTGGTGAAGTTCGAAAACCAAACAATTAATGCGTTAAATGTCCCCTGCTACACTTCTTTTTAGCTTTTTTTCATAATCTGAATCGCTTTTATAGATAGGTGAAAAAAAAACGCGTTTAGTACTTACATTAGGGGACGGCGATGTGTTTGAGACATATATTTATTTTTAAAAAAATACGATGGGCTTTCTTGAGATTCTTAAACGCGCAATTGTTGGTCTCTCTGCACGTCTATCGGTCTGTCCCTTGGTTCTGCCTTCCGGCTACAAATTGAAACAATTCGAGAAAAAGAAGTATATACATACAGAACCGTCCCAAATTATTAAAACTGCTGGCGTAAGTCATAGATGCTCCCATTACTTAGCGCAAAAGGAAACCTCGGGAAGATTTCAGGCAAACTGTAGCTACATAGCTGGAAGTGCCCGCGCTCTTATAGTCGGATACACGTTGGTTTGGTTTCTCCAAAAGCCCCGCGAGTGGAGGAGGAATCGTTCAACGGAGTGGCCCTGGAACGTCACGGGCGGCCTCCTGTACATTTCTCTACATTTGGTGCCAAAATCCCGTGCTGAAACGTCTTTTCTCTCTGCGCACGAATGGCAGGGCCTCACCTTTTGTCTACTCCGCCTCCTCGCGCTGACAGTGGGGGAGAAATCGTCTGGAAGCGATGGCCTTGAATGACACGGGCGAAGAGAGGAACGCCACAACGATGGACCGATTCAAGATGAAGCTTTCGACAAGAATACCCCGACTGGTGACACAGCTAAATGAGACTCGCAGCATGCTCGACGACGAAAAGTACATCGCCACACTGCACGGGATGCATGATAGACTCTCTGCTAGCAACGCCGAACTGGTCAATATCTACGGTGAGTTTGCCCCACGTGTTACGGCGGATGGTACCGGGTTCGAAGCTCTAGTCCAGCACAACATCCTGAGCATCGAGATGCTGGCCGAACTTAGCTCTAAGATGGTCTCACTTAAACCATGGTTAGAACGCCTTCTGTTGGTTTGCACAAGTCTGAGCATGGTTTGTCAAGTCTTTGTTAGTTTCGGGTGGGGCAACGGAATGTTCCGCGACTGAGTCTGTAATGGTCTATAATTTCTTGATAGTTAGAGAGTGGCATAGGTACAGGTTAGTGTTACGCGGCCTGTAGACGAAACCTGGGGCCTTGAGGTGGGCTTGATCATTGCCCCCTAGGAAGGAGGGGACAGGCGCCTACACCAAGTCGAATACCCAGGGTGGTTGCTTGCTTGACTGTATGCGGTATGTCATCGGAGCCACCCAGCCCGACATGAGACTCCTGCACACTTCTTGTAAGTCTATAATTATGGCATTTGCCTTTGTTTGCGTGAGAGCTAAGGCTACGGCTAGTTCTTCTGCTTCTTGCGTCCAGGCTTAAAGGAAGTGAAAAAAAAAACATCACATTAAAAATGCTACAGAAGGGCCGTCTGTAAACCAGACATGCACTTATGTTACGGAGGCACCACTTCGTTCGGTTTTGGCACAGCTCGTCGCCATCCGTGATGGCTTGTTTGCCCTAGGCCCTCGTCTTTGTGTTGCCTCACCGTCTTGCCTGATCATCTACACAGATTCAACATAGGCTACTCGAGAGATACGGCGTGTAGACAGCACATTTGGCACTACATGCGATGTGCACCGGATAGAGAAATCGTTCCCGTGCCCTGTTCGCATCCGTTGGACTCGCCGTAGCACGCCAACGGACGTCGAGGCCGCCTTGGCTGCTCATCCTCCGCAAGTTATGTACCCACTCCCGTATCCACAATTGTCCGTGCAGGATGCTCTGCTAATCAAAAAAGAGTCTCTTCGGCGCTCCACGCGAGCCCTTCTTCCTCCGCGTGGGACTGACCTTCGTGGCGGCTTAACCGGCCGTGAGGAGGTCACGCTCCGGAGAATTAGCCTGGGCGTTGCATTGACGCCTGCTGTTCGTGCAACGTGGACTTCTAGCCTGCGGTGACGTATGCAACCTGCCCCTACTGCCCTGCTTCCACTGCGGATGCGACACTGGACAACCTCCTGGGGACATGTCCACTACTCCAACCAGCCCGAACCCGCCACATGGTAGCCCCCGGACATCGTCCACGCCGTCCGCCCGATATTCATCGGTGGACGCATGGTCCTCTTTACAAGCAGCTGTTGGGCTTTCTTGCTGAGACTGGCCTCTACAGCATTCTGTAGTGCACGAAGCCGCTTGCCTCCCGTCACTTTCTGTTTTTAAATGCGGAGCATTTCTTAGTCTCGCCTGGTCCTGCGTCGTTGATGGCGGCGCCGTCCACACGCTCACTGCGCATGCGCAACTCTCCTCCTTACACCCACAGATCCGCGATACTACACTATAAAAAAAAGAAATAGTTAGCGGCGCCCGGTTTCGATCCCACGACTCTGGCCGCAACGGGAGGTACGCGGTGCTCTTCCCACTACGCTACAAATCCGGGACAGGAGCAAGTGCTACGAATGCGCCTTATGTCCTTGACTCATTCAAACTACGTCAAGAAGCTACTGATACAACGAAGGCACGCGAAGCTGAACGTCAACGGAAACGACGAACTGAAAACTTTAGAGGAGGATGCTGAATTTCCCGTGGGGAAGCTGTGGCGGGAAGCGCCACGCGCCTTGCAGCTCAACCAGCCCCGTCCGCAGCGCATCTGATGCTGATTGTGGCAGGATGCCCCTAGGGATTGGCCAACCAAAGAATTCATCACGAGATAGGTTCGCGTTCAACCACCGTCGTCATCTTCCCGTAGGGAAACCGCCGAAGAAGAAGAAGAACGAGAAGACAAAGCTGCGAAGAGGAGGGCGTGTACATTGCTCTCAGCCGGTGCACCAATGTCAACAACCTTTACCTCACCAAAGCTGACGGAGACTACCGATTCTACCACAGAGACAACATCGACAAGAACATGATGGACGAGTTTCGGCGCCTCGAGAACCACCGCCTACTCACCGTAACACAACAGCACTTGCGTGCCTTTGCCACCGGTGTGGACCCGGACGCGGAATTCCCTCTGGCGCTAGTAAAAACCAGATCACTCAACATAACGCCAACACAATGGAACCATACGGAACCGCCACGATGCTTCGCATCCTCATCAGGGTTCCCACGGGAAGATGGTGTAATTTTTTTTGCATTTGTAATCAGCCGAATTACCTACTCCATCCCCTACCTCCATCTAAGGGCCCAAGAAATGAAAACAATAAATACACTAATTAGAAAAGCATACAAAGCAGCATTACGAATACCTTTAAGTACATCTAACGCTAGACTCGATGAGCTAGGCATATACAACAATTGCGAGGAATTAACAGAAGCGCATTTAACTAATCAATCAGTCCGTCTGTCCAAAACTCCCACAGGTCGACATATACTAAAACAGCTCAGAATCAACCCCCCGGCAATAATAGCTGAGAAAGAGCCCATTCCATTAGAAATAAGAGACAACCTAATCATAAAACCACTGCCGAAGCATATGCACCCAACACATCACCAATACAGACGAGAACTTAGGGCACAATACCTACTGTGCTGGAGGCTTCCACCGAAATCGATATCGGGTGACATCAGGGTGTGGTAGAGCAAACGAGGTGACGTAGCCGCGTGCTACCCTACTCCGTGACGACAACCCGGCACCCGGCAAGGCGCAACCGTCTGGCGCGTGGATGGAGCGACACGGGTTTTCGCATACCCACGTGATAGCGCCGGCCCTGTTCAGCGGAAACGGTGACGTCCTAGCGTACTTCTGGCCGCCCGCAAACTCCGGGCTTTTTGAAACGGCAGCCGTTGACGGTGGTTTTCGCTGCGTTATAGTTCCTCATTTATCGTCCGCTGATGTATTTGAACTACTGTTTCATGATACTTACTAGCCTCGTAGGCATCGATCTAACTTGACGTAAAAATTGGTGACAGTACTCCTTTAAGCTCAGCAGCACAACGCCGTAGCCACTGAGCCACCGCGGCGGGTTAACGGTGACGACATGCGGTAACACGGTCGCAGCAATGTAGAGAGGGAATAGCCTACCGAGGAGGAGAGCAAGCACCAAGCACACATGCAGCAAGTTAAAAGAATGCTTGAATGACACGTTTACTTACGCAAAGCTTTTATAAAATACTAAATCTGGTGGCGTTGTTTATACTTGTCAACATTGTTGAGCAAAAAGAAAGCATTGAATATATTTAAGGCAACATATCAATACATGAGTGATATTTGCGTTGTACTTTTAATTAAAAACACACAGCTGCTTGATTTTGGCAATATCAAATAAAAATACGCAATGAAAAAAAAGTGCTCGCGGCGCCCCCTCGTGGCAGTGTTCCAAGTTAAAAAATAACAATAGGTACCAGTAGATGGCGCGAGCAGTGGAGCACGGCAAATATGAATTGGCGTGAAGGGGAATCGATCTGCTGGCTTTGAGGAGTTCCATGAAGCTTAGCTTTGCTATTAGTGAGCGCCAGGCATCTTCACTGTGAACATCAGCGTTCGCGATGTTAAGTCAGGAAAGCTCGGCTATTTTTTTATTTATTCACATCACACCCTGCCACGCCGAGACATTACAACAAGGAAGTGGGTAACATGTCATAAAACACAAATGGCAAGATCATTGATGCAGTAGCTAGTTTGTCAAGACATCCCTAACAAAGAAAGAGCACGCAGAAAAATAACACTGAAATGAACGACATCATTACAATTCACTTAGCAGGCGAATGAAGGTATTGGTATCCAGAGTCGATATCGGCTGGTAATTATTTCAACTGCGATATATTCAACGAAAAAAAAATAACATGTTGTAATTTGCCCTGCCCTTTGTGTCACGTATTTTATTACCATAATCGCCTCTTCACCATACATAATGGGTGATTTCAAATACTTCATATTGCTAACCCCTGTTAAGTAGTTAAACACACTAGGCAGAAGTTTCAGTCTATGATCTTATCGTCTTTCTCTTAAAGGTTCCACTCCAGTTGATGCTTTCTTTTGCGTGAAGGTCGCCCTTCTACACTTTAAAGTGATCTCTAGGTTTTGACCGGCGGAGCTTCAAACTAGCCGTTTTTTCGTTGCTATACACTTGAGCATAGCAGTGGGTTACTTTTCCAACGGCTAGACGTCACTGGACCTCTCATCAGTAAGCCAGCGTCTCAGTTAATTCATTCAGAACAGCGCGTATAAAAAACAAAACTGAAAAACGCTTGTTCAGTATCACAGCAGGCGTGCGCGGCAACGTCATCCGCGGAAAACTTCTCTCGATTTCTCTCTCTTTTTTGTCTGACTCTCTAAGCCCAACCTTGGCATGTAGGTATGACGTGCTGCCTGCTCCTGAAGTAACCATCATCCCGGATACCTAAGAGGCTACACTGCAAAGGTTCAACCATGCTAGGAAGGCTCTTAGGGACACAAACAGCAGTCCCTCACCAGAGAAGGATCTGATTGACTGATTGTAGGGTTTAACGCGCCGACGCAACGCAGGCGATGAGGCGCGCCGCAGTGGAGGGCTCCCGATCAATTTTGACCACCTGGGGATCTTTAACGTGCGCCGAAATCTCGTACACACGGGCGTTTTTGCTTTTCGCCTCCATCAGAAAAGCAGCCGCCGCGGCCGGGAATCGAACCCACGACCCCGTGCTCAGCAGCGCAACGCCTTAGCCAGCTGAGCCACCGCGGCGGGTCAGAGAAGGATCTGGCCACCCTTGTGTACTAGTTGGCCGCCACATCCGATGGCTGACCTACTCAACTCTCGGCCCTTAGTCCCCAGTAGCTGTAGAGCACCTGTCCACGGCGGTGGTCAGAACAGCGACACATCAGACGGTGCTAAGAATCTCTGGATCTGGACAGGCCGCCTTTGGAACTTGACCCTGGCAACGTTAAAGGCACGCACCTTAGCCATGGACACATGGGCTCGACAAGGGGGGCTCGTGTCGACGGGCGGGTTAAGCTACCTCGACCCCTCCCGCGTTTATATGAATCCCGTCCAAAGAATCGAGGTGAGGGGACCGGAGGAATTCCCGGAAAAGGAGCTACCGCGAATTCACACGATTCTAATGCACACCCTTTTTTGCTAAAAGGTAGCCTTAAAATTTGTGGACGCGTTGCAATCGGGCTCGAAATCGAAATAGTCTTTAAAGAATCCAGCAGCATTTCCATAGACACACGGTCCTGCCAAAATCAAACTCAATAAAAAAAAAACAATCCGTCAACACCAGGTGAGTTTATTTCGGCGCTCTCATTTCTCAATGACATGACTTTATCAGATGTTGCACACCTTTCTGCTGCTGCAATTACCTCGTCACGCCCAGAATTATGAAGGTCAAGGCACTTGAAATTGCAAACAGCGTCAATACTTCCCGCTATATTTTTATTTCCAGCAGGACCTCAACAAGCAAGTTTATGAAGCAATTCAATTTTGGCTGCCACAGGTGCATGCGTCAAATAAAATCCCCTTCTTCCAGGTAGCTGGTGTCCTGTTTTTTTACATCTGCGTGGTAGATTCGGTGTCAAACTATTTTTTTTTTCTAATTTTTCTACGTACAATTCCCCGCGCGTTACAATGGGGGGCACGTTAGAATCTTGAAAATAATGTATTCAGCTCCTCACGGCCCGCCGACTGAGCCCTCGTTCCTATTGTAACGTCCGCTTATACATGCGTGCGTAGAGTCGAAAAAACTTGTTTTTCCCGACGCAACCCTCCGTCGTCGGGTCAATGTAAAAGGGGCCGCTGTCTAGTGAGGGACGCTTAGCTGTACTACTAGAGAAGCTCTCGGACATTAAATGGGATAGTATTGGGTTAAACGACGTTAGGGGGACAGAAGGCTTCATGGAGCTCACTAGCGGGCATATTTTGGTCTACGGTGGACCTTAAGAGAAGAAAGAACATGGGGTGGGATTTTTAATCCCCAGAGAAATAGCAGGTAACTTGGAAGAGTTTTTCAGCATTAGCAAGAGAGTCGCGGCTGTTGTGATTGAGCTAAACGAGCGATACAGGTCAAAGATAGTACAGGCCTATGCGCCAACAACCAGTTATGATCATGAAGCCGTAAATAGCTTCTACGAGGACGTCGAATCAGCACTGAAGATGGCAACCCCGCGGTTCACGATTGTGATGGGAGGTCGGTAAGGAGAAAATGGGAGAAAGGTCGGTAAGGAGAAAATGGGAGAAAGGTCAGTGAGAAACTTCGGTATAGACAATCGCGACAGTCGAGGAGATACACTGGTGGGATTTGCAGAGAGAAATGACCTGAGATTAATGAAGATATTCTTGTACCAACGCCGCCTGTATAAACATTGCCTAACGCGTGAGCGAAAAATGGCGAAACAGCCACTCTCCTGTTGCTCTCTCCTACCCTTCCCCGCTCCGTAGCCTTCCAGCGTGCTTTCGTGTCCGCCAGCCAGCGCCGCTTCTCGGAAACTATGCAAAATAGTGGAAAGTTTGTTTAGCGTTCCAGAGGCGGCGTTCCTACGCCTTCTTGTTTTTCACCATGCCTGTCTGTCTTGGTCTGTCACTGATAAAACTTCCTTTGTCACGAAGCAAAGTCCCTTGCGCTGCCGTAGGCTGATGCCGGCTTTGCGCGCTTATCTACTTCGGATCACAGGCCCTGAAATTTTCTGAGTGGGGCATCCCACCTCTACCCCCTCCGCATTTAGGTATTGTTTTGACCCCGCTGTTCGCACTCAGCATCGGTTCGCACTTCTAAAATTGAGGACTGTACTGTAGAAGCGCCCGGACAGCGTGGTGGGATCCCAGCTGCTTATCCTTTTGTTTCCTATAATTTTCTGAAGTTTACAAGCACGTGATATGATTGGAAAGTAATCGTAGAAGTGAGCGCCTGAACAAAAAATGTGCACGCAATTTTTTCTTCTCTAAATACTCCAGAAAGAAAAATATCAGTAGAATAATGGCTGCCCCATCCGAAAATATCGTTATGTCTACCCGACAATCAGTATGTTCTTACACTATTTCCGTCCACCTCCGTCTTTATCTTTGGAAAAATGCAGCAAGTGTGAAGCGAGCGACACGTTGAACGAGATCCCCAGTGCGCCAGAGAACTAGCGCCCCGTCGCGGCTAAGATGTAAGCGAAACGGCCCTTGAAGCCCAACAGGCAAGCTGACAGACACACGTCGTAGAAGTGGGTGCAGCGTTCGCGACCCGCGAGCAGTGACGTAAAGCGAGATGTCCGCCGGCACGCGCCACATAGCGGATCAGTGCCTGAACTAAGCGTCCCTACCCTTCCCATTGAAAAGCGCGCGACGCGTCAGGCAATGTTAATACAGGCGGCGTTGCTTGTACAAACGAAAGAATAGGAAATAAACATGGAGAAGTACCGATGGTGCAGCAAAAAACAAAATTGACATCATTTTAAGTGACAACCCAGGTATTGTGCAAGACGTAGAGGTGCTAAATAAGATTCAAAGCAGCGATCACAGGATGTTTAGATGCACGATAAGGCTGAATCTCGAAGGAGAAAGGAGGAAATTCGTGAAAACTCAGAAACCCCGCATGGAGTTTGGGCCAGATCTTAGGAGTTTAAAGTAACTCCTTAAAACAAATTCGCGCTTCCGGACAAGCAGAACGAGGTCAGTGTAGAGAGGCTAAATGACAACTTAGCATCAGCAATCAGTGAATCAGCAGCAGCTGTGGGAGAAGCAACATGTAGGAAACAAACTGAAAAGCTAACTAAGAAAACGAAGGAACTAATTGCCAAACGTAAGGACATGAAAGTGCCAAGTACGGCGGGCTGAATTGAATTAGCCGAGTTGCCGAAACTGATTAACAGAAGCAAAAGAAACGACATTCGTGCATATAACATGGCAGGGATCGCGGAAACGCTGCGAATAGGGGGAAGCTTGAAAGCAACTGAGAGAAAGGGAGCCATCGGCAAAGACAGGATGTGCCCACTCAGAGACGAGTAGGGTAACATTACGCACAACTTGGAAGAGATAATTTAGGTAGCAGAGTGATTCTACACCAGGCTGTATGCCAGCGACGTTAGACCAGGGGAAACTACTGAGAGTACAGGCTCAACTCGCGATGTAATACTAGTAACTAAAGAGGAGGTAGGAAAGCATCTCAAAGGCATGAAAACAGGAAAGGCTGAAGGTGACGACGGCATAACCGTGGATCTTTGAAGGAGGGAGG
Organism: Haemaphysalis longicornis; assembly: GCF_048455015.1. Lineage (NCBI taxonomy): Eukaryota > Metazoa > Arthropoda > Arachnida > Ixodida > Ixodidae > Haemaphysalis > Haemaphysalis longicornis. Next base: position 424,728,999 of record NW_027526203.1, read on the forward strand.
AGATATCGTACTGGAAAAGCTTCCTGTACTATTTTCGGAATGCTTGAAGACTCAAAAAGTGCCTATAGCCTGGAAAAACGCCAAGATTATTCTGATTCATGCGTGGGGAGATCCCAAGGACCTCAAAAATTACAGACCCAGAATTGCAGCTGGTGACGTTCCTCGCCTACTTGGCTTAGCTAGCCATATGGCTTCTTTTTGTCCCGAAGCCAAAATCAACAAAAAAAGGGTAACATTTTTTTCTTGTTCATCGTGCATGAAGCTTCAAATAATCACTGACATATAAATCTTTTTGAAGCTTCAATTTTATAACAACAAAACAAATTTGAATATTCTTCTACAATAACATTGCTGCTTATATGCAGCCCAGCCAACTTTTCAGCCTGTTCTTGAGCCATGCCAAAGACAAGTGGAACGTGTCTGCCCGGTACATGGAATGCTCTGAAGCGCGGCGCCCCTAGACAGTGGCGCCAGATTTCCCTCTAGTTTGTGTAAGTATGAGACTCCATGAGAGTTAGCGACGTATTTGGGTAATCCCAAGCATAATCGCAAAGCCATTCTCTCAACCAGAAATCGGGGATGTAATTTATACGCCGCACAACCAGGTACAGCCAAACTCTTACACTGGGCGAACATAACAGCGATACATCGTTAACAATGTGTCGCTACGCAACCCGTATTTGTGGTTACATAGCTTGTGGAGCACGCCTGCAGTCTTTCTCCTTTGGCAGCAACATGTTTATTATGAGGGTGTCACGTAATCTCGTCATCATAAATTATACCGAGGTATTTAATTTCAGTAACTTGGGGGATGGATTGCTGTCGGTACAATAGGCATAATGACGTGGAGTCCCTTCGTGTTTCATCGAGAATGTCGCTGACCCCACAGCAAAAAATACGCTCATGAGTACTGTCAACGACGAGGTGGGTAGAACCATGATCCGTGTGCCAGTAGCGGGCGTTTCTCTTCTTGTGAAGTGACGTTAAGATTTGGTTGCGCCAAGGTGAGCATGCGTCAAAAGCTTCACGAAGGCGAGTGTTTCGTGACGCCTCTAGTAGGACCTCAAGGTGAGGCATGCGGTGGGCATGATCTGGACCAGACGTTCCCTCTACAACCTCTTGCGCGGGGTCATCCTTCTGGCATTGCCTCGCAGCCTTGTCGTACAATCTTGCGGTCGTCGGCCGTAGAGACTGCTGTGGACTTGCATGGCAGTTCTACTTCATGGCGCCCATTCCCAACCCAATTAAATCTTTGAACTTGCGCAATGCATGTTCATTGGGATACGAGTTCGGAGAGGTGATGAGACCAACTGTGTCTACCTCCCGAAACCGCCGAAAAGAGCAAGAGATGTCTTCATTCTCGTGCGTGTCCGCGCGTAGAACACAGACCAGACTGCTGCCTATGCGTCTATTGCTCTCTTCTTGAGATAACGGTTCTTGTAAGGTCCATCCAAGGCTTGTATTGACGGCGAATAAAGCTGGATTCTTCTCTTCCCACTGCACTTCGCTCCATTTCCACAGGAACTCCGAGATCTGGTCTGAACCCCCTCGTTGTCAGCGCTTCTATCATAATTATTACTGTCCATGTTGGCGGTAAACTAGAAAGCCGCAACATCATCCCAGCGCGTCCTCCACTCGACCTCCGTATTAGCAAGACAGTCGCGCCACACTCCACTCAGTTTGCAATGTGCCGCGCAACACACTGTCCATGCCAACCACGCTAATCACAAACATAACACAAAAATAGAGGGGTCTGCAACTGTGCATGCATGCATATATAGATGAACAGCTCCCTCATATTCTTTATGTCGATACACCACGATGTTCAGAAACACCTAAGCAGCTGCACTCAAATCCTCCATTAGAGAGTGCCGTTGTCGTCGATGTTTTTTTTTCTTAATTTATAATCCCCTACACAATGTTTTTAGACGTTTGTATGCACCACGCATGCACACGTTTCTGCTCCTATTCACTTGCATGGCAATGCAAAGAAATAAAACGTCGCTTATGTTATCGTGAATAGTTTTGCCAGCTGCAAGGCATCATAACACTACTCCTCATACGGCTATTAATCCCATTGAATGTATGGTGGGTGTGAACACGATATTTTATTCACAGCAGTGTCATTGTGTCCTGCTCAATATTTAAGTACTAGTCTTAAATTTTTTGCACGAATCATAAGTAATAAACCATTTGTTAGTCTAAGAGTAAATGTAACACAGCGTTAGCTGATAATGCAGTCGAGGCTACTAAGTTGTATACCGTAAGCTGATGGGTCTACGTCTGCAACTTGAGCAGTGCTAGCCGGTCAGTTTGCAAGTGCATGCGAGGATGCGAGTAAGCGCAGACTTAAAATACACACACGACTGCTGTCCTTTTCTTCTGACGCTAGCACTTTTTCTCCAAAATAACCGATTCTTAAAATAGAGGGCACAGTGTTTTGGTGTTTGCGTAGAACAACAGAAAAGGACCGGGTCCGTTGGCTTCTTTTGTGCACTTTTCATCCGGGAATGTCATCTACTGATACCGTCAAAACGTAAGCGCGCAGAACGGTGTGTTGCAATACATTGCAACATGTTGTTATTTATTAAATTGACTTTCGCAGCGGGGGATATTAAACGAAGAGGCAATAATGAATTTCTCATTCTTGCGGTAGCTTAGCTCTATAAGTTAGTGGGGCTTCCATCAAATCGCCTTTCCTCAGTGTCTAACCTATTTGCGTTGTTGATAGACTGCTTTGACTTCGAGTTGTGAAGTCAGAGACTGCCACACCAAGGCCTCGTATAGGAGTACAAAGCTACGTTGATCACAAAAAATGCAAACAAACCAACTTATTCGTATAGTGCAAGAAAAACACCCATCACACTCTGTCCTTTAACTTTTCCCCTGTTATGTTAGTGTGGTGCTTTTAATAGCGCACATACAGCGCGATAATAAGCTTCCTCTCGTGACAAAGCGGCCTGAATGCTCCAGTCGTGAAAGGGCTTTCAGGCCAACACGCTTAAAGTTTTTAACAAGGATATCCGTTGCTCAAGCGGCGCACCACGCCGTTGCGTAAACACAAAGAGGGCTATTGTCGTGGTCGACAGCACGCGTGTTTTCGAAACAACTGCTTGAGCACTTCTATCTCGCCTCGGTCGGGCCCAATTAAAAGCAGGCGCCTGGGAGTCATATATGCCGCCGATGCCGGGATGTGGCTTTCACGGATGAAAGTTTCGCGGAGGAATAGAAACACTTTAGACACCTCTAGCTCTGCGCCGTTTATATGAGGACTTTTGAAAGAATTGATCCTCGTCATGTATTCAGCATACTGATGCTAACACTTCGTTCCAACACGCTTCGTTCCTAATTCCAGGTGCAAAAAAAAAAAAGAAAAAAAGAGAAAACTGACGCCGCTGCTTAGCTTATCTGTTAATTACGACGGTGTTATTGCTTGCTCTGTACACTTTGAGTGGTTCCTGCAATGCGTGATCGATGAGGAAAGGAAACACACCAGTGTAAATTTATTCCAGCCCAGGTGGTTTCCCAAGTAACGCACTTTCACCGAGTTCAACGGCATTTCGGTGGACGCCCCGGAGAAACAAGCTTGGGCCTGGGGCGCCTCGTCGTATTCCAGTTTCCCCCGTGACCCCGAAGCAGGTGATCGGCGGCGAGCCTCCGAGGCAAATATTTACCCGCAGCTGCTGCACCGCCCCGACAATGAGAAGGGAAGTCACCTAGAAGCGTGTCTCACAAAGCGCTGACACTGCGGAGACAATGAGCGACGAAGAAAAAAGGCGGTGGCGCACATTATTACCTCACAGGCTGTAAGCAGACCAAGTCATGAATGAAAGCCCCTGGCACGACGGAGAAAGCGCGACTTTGCACATTAAAGGGCCTCTCGGGCAGTGTCCCCCGCGCGGCTTCACGTAACAGCACTGGCGGCGCTGCGTGACGTACTCGCCATTCGGCCACGCCGCCCAGCGTCTCTATTATTTAAGCCGTGCTTTTGAGATTGGCCGCGCGCTCTTTAGGCGCCTGAGACCCTTTATCAACCGCAGGGCGGCATTCATTGAAGCACGAGGCGTGGTCGGCTCTTGACCAGCGCAGCTGTCACAGAAGCAGGAAACGGAATCGTCGGCGACTTCGTAATGCCCCTCGGTGTGACCGCGTGCTCTGTTCTCGCGACCGGGCACTCGCGCTCCCGCATCGGCGACAATCTGCCGGCCCAGCGGCTATTGCCCGCCGCAACGTCGCGGCGGCTTCACTCTCGTGTGCTGGAAACCTGGGATTTTCCTCTGATTCTTTCCTTGCTCTCCGCGCTCCCTGGAGCGCGCAGGCACGCGTGAGCCTTCGGGAGAGAGCGCCGCCTTGCTCTTGTCAGCGCGCGCCGCCAGGCGAAACAATCAACAGGGAACGGTCTTCTTGAAGAGCCCCTCCACGGAAGCGCGCTGACAGGCGGCACTTCAGGGCGAAGCTCGGCACGTCAAGCCGCGAGGGCGACGCCATTGTCCGGACAGCGCTGAACAGTATCCACGCGCGCCTCGGCGTGAGCATTCACGCAGGTTGATGGGCAAGCGAGTTTCGCGGTCGCAGAAGTCAGCCACGCTTCGTGTGCGCAAGAGCCTGTCACCGGGCGGTCGTGGATCGCCGTGAGCGGATAACCTGACGTGCATCTCGTATACATTTCGCGGAGAACAAGCTGTTCCACTGGTCGTACAAATGCTTGCTCTATTTCCCGCCAGTAACACGCACACACACGCACGTACAAACACACGTAAATATTACCTTCAACGTGGAATTCAGCGTTTTTGTATTGACCCCAGAGCATTGGCGCAAGGCAATTAAAAAAATTTTCAAGCGATTCGCCTCCTTTTTTTATGTTTTCGGGGAAACACAGTGCGGAAGAAAACATGTTTACGACCGTTAAAACATGTGTGAACGAAAAAGAGAGAGAACAAAACACTTAGGGGTGCGTTCTTCATGTGACGTAAATACTCCCTCAATTAAGCGGCTATCGAAGGAAAAAAAAAAAGAAAGAAGCCCAAGCACATGAGCACCCGAACTGTACGAAGTTCATTAGGTAAGTACAGACCCTGTAAGGTAGGAAAAACGGTATAAGATGTTGAATCAAGCACATTGAATTAAGATATATACCCCTAGTTATGCTGCGCCGAGTCTAATTACGCCCATTTGCACCTGTCGCCGAAGACAGTGCCCCATACGATGATGGGTTTGTTTCTTTAGTTCCAGTGCCTAATGGTGTCAACAGCGCTAATCACAAGAAATCTTCCTCTCAAGCCAGCATCGCACTTGGTCACGCGCTTTTCAGCATGACTCAGACGATGTGTATCGAGCAGGAATATCGTTAGTTTGACTTAAGTCAATGCAACTGCCAAGCGTCCAGTGCAGTTGTTTTCCTAAAGGCTTCAATGAATTGTTATTCCTTGTTCTAATAGTTCCCATACGACAATAAAAGGGTCGATGAGGGCTTTTGTCAATGCTTATAACAAGTTACGGAGCACCTAAGCTTCTTCTTACGATGCGAGAATGCGTGTGTATCATTTCTCAGTGGGTTCTTTATTTTTCTTTTTTTTTCTTTGGGGGGGGGGGGGGGGGGGGTGTTCTGAAATCATGGGTGAGGGGGTGGGCATTTCTACGCCGCTATCAAAGGAAAATAGGAATCGGCTATGAGCCTTTGACGGCTGCTGTCATCGTCACTCGCCAATCCTCTTGAGTGGGTATGCGAGAATTCGGGGTTGGTATGTTTGCGTCGTAGACAAATTAGGGGTTGTGCATTGGCGTCAGCTCCTCGCGGCAGCTCATATATCGTCATTGGCCAATCCGCAATTCCCAAGTGCAAGAATTGTCGAATTAATGCTATAGCCGCTCTGCTATACCGGGACCCTCTGAAATCGACTTTGCAACAATGCACATGCATTGGTGGGGAGACATATTGTCGGGTGCCATGTGAGCAGTCTGATGCCAAAATATGAAGGCCTAGGAAATTTTATTAAATACCTTTACAAGACCACATGTATTCATATTAAACATTATATACCGGGCGCATTTACATTCGGCTTTACTATTATACACAAATGTTTTGCTGCACGACATTTCACAGGAGCAACATAAATAATCCTTTATGTAAATAGTAAGGTCCTAGGGCCTTAAGTTGTATCCGCTTCACAGCTCTACGCCATTACCAGAAGACTTTTTTTTTCACGGGCAATATAGGAAGCCTGGTATCAATGTACAGCCATGCATCATCAAAAGTTTACGGACCATGGAAATTGCAATTTTAGGTTATTTCTCTTCATATAGCATTCCGACAAACTGCCGTATGCATGCGAGATGTCGTATAAGTACTGAACTAATGAAAACTACCGCACATAGTACTCCGGGCTGCCGCGCGACAGAGAAATAACTCAAAATTCTGTAAACATTCCGTAAATTAATAAATTGCTGCTTTCCTGGTCCGTCAACTTCTGCTCTTCGGTATACATACATGTACCATGGCCCAATGCAGGCATAGTCGACTTCAATATTACACACTAATGCATTGCTGAGAAGATATTTTAGGGCAATATAAGAAGTGTGATACCAAAGTATGAAGGCCACAACGTCTTTTATTGTTAGCATTTTCTACGGGGAGGAAGTGACACATCAATCCTTAGAGACCACCGAACCAGCACAGAAATGCTTGAGCATTTAATAATGTGGTAAATGGGAGGAAGTGCATGACTTGGGGAAAGAGGCGAAGAAGCAATTTTACTGATACAAGACATTATGGCCAGCTTCACAGCTGACGTCTTAGCTCAGGGTGCACCAGCTCCGGATCCAGAGAGTGCACCTGGAAGCCCTGGGGCATCCGGTTGACGTGGTGGCAGGGTGCCACTTCGAGCGCAGGGGGAGTCATCCAGTATCTGCAGGAAGCGGCACAAGAAGTTAAGTGAGGGCAGTGATGGCATAATCTTCCCAAAAGCATGTCTTGCCTTTCTGCATGCCTTGCATGTCTGGGCGGGATGACGTCGGTGGAACGTGTTGAGCGCTCCTCGTGTACGGTGCCGGTGGTCCGAAAACGTGGCGGGACACTTTCTCTGTGGCGCCTGTTGAGACGCAGTGGCCGCTGGTCGGAACGCCGACGCCCGCGCTCGTGCCTGGCCACTCTAGGCCTCGCACCGAACCTTGGCCCGGAACACGCCTTGGGATCACGACAGCGGGAACAGGCACCCCGCGTTGCAGCAGAGGAACCCCCGGAACAGCTCCCGGGACGACTCTCGGAGCACGGCGCAAGCACGCTCCTGGCTTGACCTCGAACCGCCTCCCGAGAGGAATCCTTGCGCCCGTTCCTCTAGCGCTGTCTGGTCGCTAGCCTCCGCCGGCACACTCCCCTCTCGTGCTCTCCGCTCCGCGTGGTCCCGCTCGTCGTCGTCTTCTCTTCCACCGCCGGCTCGCCTCCGTCGTCTGGTGGCGTGCTCTCGCGGCCCGGGGATGTCAATCATCACATTCACCCCCCTGCGCGAGAGGTTTGTTTTGGCCAAACAAAACTCGGCACAGAATGTCACCACGGCTGCGACGAGACGTATCACACTGAAGCACGCTCTGCAGTTTCATACTTGCTAGCACCGCCACCAGGGTACTGTCCGAAACAGTCTTCGAAAGTCTGAAGCAGTCGCTAACACAAGGAAAGTCGCTAACACATGCCTTGCGGAAATCAAATAGTGTTTGATAGCGATCACGAACTCATTTTATTTGTTGCCATGTGTTATTCCTTTGTATGAAGGAAGTTTCAGTGCCTTCCCGCTTTGGGAGTGCACAATACTGGCTTTCGATAGCGCCATTCTTGAAGACGGACGACAGGATGAAAGAACACCTTCAAGGTGCCCGTACCCCACTCAGTTTAACACAGCCACCGTCAAGAAAGCCTCACTCCGTTCGTGCAAGTGGAATAGAGGAGGAAAGCCGCGAAAAACGCTGGTGCGAGGATGGCCCTGCTCGTACGAAGAAACGACGAATCATTACGCTTCCACACGCAAGCATTCATTGTCAGATAGACCAACTCGTACAGCATGGTGCCTTCCAGCTGCAGCAAACTGCGTAATTGGTGAAGTTATTTAATTGTTATAATAGTGTAAATTATGATTATTGCGAGAAAAAAATGATAATAAACAGAAGGCGTAACCAAACGAAGTGAAAAATCGTCCAATTCGGTAGATGGTATCCCAATGTCGAAAATTGGATATTCATAGCCAAATCGGCGAACCATCATCTATCGTAGGAAACTAAAAGACATTCAAAAGTAAAATAAAATAAAACAACAACCTTAAAGTCGTGTGACGAAATCACGAAGTTCTACCTAGTCCGAAGTTCTCGCACTAAGAAAACTAAAACTAAAAAATAAAGAAGCTGCCAAAGAAATCACATAATCAGAAATCCCTATTTATTTCAACGCCCTCACCCCTTTACTGAAAAAAAACAAACAATGAAAAATGGAACGGGCGATTACGATACTCCCTAGTGCGATATTTGGGCGCAGCAGCAGTACGCTGAGGCAGCACTCACTCATGGGTTCTCTCGACGGCAGCGATGAGGAGCCTCTACTTCGGCGGCGCGAAGTGCGTCTCAGGAAGGGACCGCGAACTGCGTCTGAAGCGAACGCACATTATAGTCGCGCGCACGCCCCCCTCACGTTTTTCCCGAGCGTCGCGATGTCGAGCGCCTCGTGCGGGTACAGGATACTCCGCCTCCCCTCCCCCACCACACAATTCCGGAGAGGGCTGGCTCGCGCCGCCACGGCGAACCGCCCTCCCCTCCCAAGTTCGCGGCGCTCTCCTCCTTTGCTTTCTTTTATCGTTCGCTTTTTCTTTCACTCGTCGGTCTTGCCATCGTTCACTCGGTTACACCGACAACGCGGCTCAGCCCAGAGACGACCGCCAAAGGGCTGCGCCCTAAAACGCGATGTTTGGGTTGTCGCATTTCTCAATGTCACCACGTAAGGTTTGTGAAACGAAGAAGAGGTGTCAGAATTCTTACGCGTTATTACTTGACAATCCTCCGAATTTCTGTAGATTTTTAATTCGGCCCAGTTCTGATTTTAATGCAGATATGTCATCATGGAGATATATCATGCGAAATAGAGGCATAGAGGGTAGCTTCAGAGCTGTCATCTTTGCGAGAAAATCCAGGTTCCGGGAGCGAACAGTCTAATTGGATGGCTGAAGATAATTGTCAACTTTTTTAAAATGCGTTACCAAGTTTACAAAGTTTACAACAAAGGCTCCAAGTTTACCCTTGGAGGCTTTTCATTTGATTCACACACTTTTTATCGTGAGAAAAGCATGCTCAAAAGTGTACTTTGAGCACCGTTTAAACAGTGTAAACAGTGCTAAACCAACAAAAAGTCAAGAGTAAACAGCAAATCGGTGAAAATTGAAATTTCTATAGCGATGAGATGCACCAAGCAGAATCTGTAAACCAGCGTGACGTCATTGTGACGGCGCGGCTTCGGCTTCCGGGAAGCAGGCATAGAATTTTCCGTTCTCCCATGATTAGCACATAAACGAGGTCTTCCCATTTCTGCTACATGGTGCGGTAAATGATTGCACCAGTTGTACATCCGGCCCTGTGCAACCAGAATACGAATTCGCCAATCTTCCCTCAGTGTTTCTTTGCGGATTTTCCTAATTAGGCGAGCACTTGGCACCATTGACAATGTGCGGCATGACCCGTATATAGCCAAGAAAGGCTCATGCCATGACAAGCCTTTTTCGGACGGTTATCAAGCGCCTCAACGCATGCAGACTGCACAGAGACAGTTCCCAACAGCAACAGCCCCAGCCAAAACTTCAGAGTAAGTTAAAAGGTTCTGCTACACGTCAGCACCATCCTGCGGTCACCGCTCATCATGCAACTATAACGTGGTAGTGCCGCATACAATCTGGCCACCCAACACGCTACCGAGGATCCTAGAGAGAGCTTTCGTAGCGCATGCAGGCGTGCACACAATGCCGTATTTGCCGGTGGTGCGCCGAACAAACATGGCTCGGCACAAGGACGCAGCGCCGGGAAGTGGACGCGGACAGCGCGAGCTTTATTCAGACGAGCCGCCGGCCCGGGCTGGTGCAACACGGCCCGACGCATTGTGGAGCAGGCGTCGCACTCGTTAGGCGCCCCCGCCAGGGCCCTTAATGGGGACGCTCTCGTTCGTATAAACTCGGCGCATCGTCACGTAGGTACCAATGTACCTTCTATTCAGGTGTCCCTAACACGATTGTTTCGATAATGGCCGGCCGGCTTTGTTCCTGGCCAGCGATAACCACCGGATGAGAAACGGTCGCGCCGGCGCGCTTCCGGAGCTGCGCTGGTGAATCGCGTGAGCGGAACAGTGCGGCGCGCACCAGTCGCGGGCGAGGAGGGGGCGCTCAATGGTCGCTGCAGCTCTTGCATGCGTCGCCAGCCGCGCTAATAGCGCCCCATGTCAGCCGACGCTCACCGCGAGACAGGTCGCCCGCGCTCTCCAACGAGAATCGGTTCGCGATGAAGGGTTGAGAGCCGTGTTAGTAAACCCAACCGCCATTGTGCGCCGAAACAGCGTGGAGGAGTTTGCTTCACGCTTTGACGACCATAACCCGCCGCTCGGGCTGCACAGAGCTCCTTTGTTCTTCACCGCGCTTGTCGGGTATGTCGTCGTGCAGAAGACGGTACACGGCTGGAAAAACAACGCTCTAGCCCGGTATCAGTCTTGTGAAAAGGAGCTTGCTTGTACAGCATCTGAGGCAATTTCATACCGTAGAACTTTTGAGAATGCAATCGGGAACTTTATATGTCTTCATTGATCCAGAGATGGCTTCTGTCAGAGGGCCAAGGCAGGAGGTTTTGGGGAACCTTCGCAAACAGAATACAACCTGAAAACATTGTTCATGATTGTAAATTAAAGAAGCACGACTGGCTCACATGAGCACGGCGAGGGATAAGTAGGGTGGGGGTGTGAACGCGAATATAGCTCACCCCTTGGGCTTCAGCGCAGTGATTGGGAGAGGGGGTATTTGCCTACGTAGCTTCCACAACAAACATGTTAGACCGATTGAAGAAACGCACACAAGTGCCACGACATATTTTGGACTAACTGAAGAATCGACCAGATTTAGGGGAAATCCCCAAGGTGGAGTAAGTTTCTAAGAAGGAAAGTTTGACATCCACCTGAATGCAGCCATACGGCTACTAAGGAAACTTATTCCACCTTGGGGATTTCCCCTAAATCTGGTCGATTAACACCTGTCCTTCACTTCGAGTTGTTGATCAATTCGCTCTCGCTCTACAAACTGCTAGCCTCCTGGTTAGCTCAGTTAATAGAGCGACTGCTCCGGTTAAGCGGTGGTCCCGGGTTCGAATCCTGGACCAGGACGAATTTTTCTTCAACTGCGAAGTTTCTGAGAAAGCTCTATAGCTTTCCTTTGTAGCCGTATGGCTGCATTCAGGTGGATGTAAAACTTTCCTTCATAACTGAAGAAACGCACACAAGTGCAACGAAAGATTTTGGATCGCAGTTCCCTTGGCGAGACGGGACGTTGAGATATGCCGGGGAACTTTATTAATTCGCCCATTTATTGTTAACACAGCACTGAATGTTCTAGCATGTCACGGAAGTTCTTTGATGAGTACAATATCCAGAGGACGTTGCCTCATGTACAAGGTCGAAAGAAAACGCAGAATAAAAACCTGAAGTCCCGTGACAGTTTTGAAAAAAAAAAAAACACGGTTTACGGGTCAGCATCTGCAAAAAAAAAAAAAACACGTGACCTTCGACAACAGGCAACGGTAAATGTGAAGACATCAAGCTTGATTGTCTCTTTAATGCAGTGAGCTACAGTTGTTACATACTCCATGGTCGATGAAACCCAAGACACAACAAAGGGAGTCGTAAGAAGACCCCTCGCAAAGTGAAAGCACTGGAAAGAAGTTTAACGAGGTACCCCGTGGTAAAAACATTCTGCTAAAGCTGATAGACCAAGAGTATAAGATGAGGGAGAGGCCAGCGAGGTTGCATGCAAGCGGAACACTCCCTATGAACAAACCCAATAGCCAAAGCATGAAAACATCCGAAATGATGATGCTGAAGGAGGCATGTGGACCAGGGTGTCGGAACGAACGAAAAGCGGAAACGAAAAACGAAAAAAAAAACGACATTTTTGGCCGGAACAAAAACGAAAACGTAACGATATTTATTATTTCGTTCAGAAGGGAAACCGAAAAATAATTCGTTTTCGTTTTAAGTGGCAATTTCAGGTGTTTCAGGATACATTTCAATTTCGATGTAACGAGTTGGGAGATTGCCGTCGATTAGCTGGCATAAAACCACCTTTCGTCTCGCGGCGCCCCCTCTCCTCCGGCAGACTGGCTGGCTTCTTCCATCCATACTCTCTCCGTCTGTGTCGATAAACGCAGTGCTGAGCTACCCGCGTGATCGCCGCGCGCATCTGGCTGCGATGCAGACGTCGCGGACTGATTTATTTATCGACTAATTTTATTAAAACCCCCACATTAGCCCTACGGCATTGTTGTAGGGGGTGGAATACATGAATAAACACGAATAATTTAAAACACTACATAAGAATAAAATAAAAAGAAAAAATACAATCTTTGGCGTGAACACCAGCATACACGAATCGCAGCGAAAACGGCAGATTACAGTCGCACACTCAATGGAAACAGCCTAAAGTGGAGTTGCACTTGTGCGCAAGTGCTGCCAGAACGCAGCGGAAAACATTTCATATGGGGCGGAAGCAACAGTCTAGGGCAGGGCAGTGTAGGGCAGGGCCAACTTTTAAAGATGGGAATATCTTTAATAGTTTTTAGAAAAAAATATGCTTCGATTGCGGTTGTGCCCCATGAACATTCACCATTTTTCTTTTGCTCATTCCATCGTCTGGATGTATCAGGAGGGGGAGCGGGGGCGGAAGGTAAAGATGTTGGTTCATTGCTGCCTCCTCTCACACAACCTCTTTTAAGGTTAAACAAAGGAATTTTAGTGTTCCATGAGACAAACCATCTTAAACTTGTAGAAATAACATGAAAACTATACGAGTTGGTAACAAATCGCGAAGACTTCAGTTTCCTCAAATTTATTCATAAGAATTTTAACGTACGGGTTCCAAACCAAGGCGGCATGAGCATACGCGCAGAGCACCCTGGTTTTTTGGAGGTTTGGAGTTTTAGCACCTAAAAATTGTATTCCACCCCAATCGAGCTCTCCAAATAGCGCTCGAGGATTTTTTATCTACGATAGCGTCTCAATCAAACCTGGATGCCAGATTGAGGACTGCCGGCATGTAGTTTCTGGGGCCCAGGGTGAAAAGTTGGAGCGTCGTTTGCAGCTGCGCCATCAAAAGGTACACGGCAAGGAGTGATTTAGTTTCCTCGGACTTATTTGAGCGCATTTGAGCTATTGAACAGATATTAATAAAAATTAGTAATGTCACTTCATCTTTTTAAACACAATTTTATAATTCGCAATGTTGCTAACATAGTTTCATCAATCAATTTTTTTTTTTTTTGCGCGCAAACACGAACGGTTATGAACCGTTGTGAACCATTATTTTTGCGTTTCAGAGCTGAACCGGAACGGAACTTTTATTTGTGGAACGAAACAAAAACCGAAACGAAAAGCATTTCGTTCCAACACCCTGATGGGCACTGAGAAGGATGGGTCGTGTTCGTAACGAACGCATCCGTGGGACTATGAAGTTCGGAGAAATGGAAGGTGATGTCGAAGACGGAAAATCACCCCGAGTGAGGAGAAACAAGGACCCTTATCAAGGGTACGACATGAAAAGTTGGAAGTCAAGGGGAAGTGAACAAAAGGGGAAAAAAGAAAGGGGTGGCAGGACACCATAGAGGGTGGCCTCTGAGCCAAAGCGCTAAAGGTGGAGTGGGTGGCTTTCATAAGAAACAGTGCTCCCATATCCAAAATGAGGGAAAACTGTATAGGAAGAAGAAAAGTGATGTGCTATGTGTTGCACATATTCTTACCGATCACATCTCCAAAGGTGAATACGCGTTCCTTCCTTTATAATGTACCACCGTAGGACAAAAATGGATATATCTACGAAATCGAGCAGCATTGAAGGAGGGAAAAATGTATTGTAACGCCCCTTCGCGTTCTCTGCCTTAAATACCCCATTTAAAGGCGTCGCAAACGTATATCCTATTAGGTAACCCGTTTCAATTTTTGAACGATTTGAAGAACGAAATGCATTCATGCCTGCAATCTCAGTAATTAGCGTCAAGATATTGTTCAATACTTCGTTATCTGGGGTGTACGTCGGTTCTAAACTCTCGTTGCCAGGTACTCGGAGTCTCGGGATGTTTTCAGTTGGTGAAATAGGGGCATCGTTCTCACGAAACTGTGGAGGGTCGTCATTATATCATGAATGCGGTCAATTTCTTAAAGCTCTGCCATACAAATACTTAGCGAATATCGATAGCGATTAGTCTGTCAGATTCATCATGCGTTGCCGCTCTCATTTACAAGTCGTAATGAGCTATGTTAAAGTTATTTCTCGCGTTTGTTACTTGCTTTTGAATTAACTTCAATGCAGTGAACATTTCGGATAAATAAACTGTTATGGATTTCTGCCCCGACTTGGCAATGCCCCAATGCAAAGATGTTTCAGTTGAGTAAGCTCTCCTTGCTCGAAATTCCCGTTCAACGAGTTTTTATTCTAGGTTCATATTGCTTGATTTCTCGTGTGATTTTCGTGCCTCTCGCTAAAGTGAGCGTCCCGCAGACTCAATGTCGGATGTACTTGCCGTATACACTAGGCACGTGGCTTCTTCAAATGGCGAACGCACGCAGACGGAGCGTACCGTGGTCTGGGTGCCGGCAGTCTTGAGTTTGCGCCGCAGAGGCACAAGTCAAGGCATCTAAACACCCGCTCAGCAGTTCCACAAACTCGGCACACTGCTGCACTAAGTCACGCTACACCAGACTCGCTGCACTTGCCTATGAATTGGAATCGCTACCCGTCGACGCGCCTAACACTGAATCCCATTTCTCCCTGCAGCATGCTACGAGCGCAGCGCATTCCACTGGATGCGAAACATTCCTAATGCTTTCACTGAGGATTCTTCGCTCCAGCCACGCCGGAGCTACTGCGCCGTCACAGCCTGAGGGACCAGTCTCGCTGACGGCAGGCTGTGACAGGTTCATTGAACAATATCGCCTGTGTTGTAAACAGCCTAATATTCAAATTTTCTCGTATTTCGCAAATCGCCTTCGATTGGGGAGAAATCGGTGCCGGAAGAAATTCCGGCAAAATATCAAATATCTCAAAGCAAATGTACGCTGACCGCTCTCTTCAAGATCTGTAAATGAAGACAAACTTGTTTTTGAAGCTCTCAACTTCATTGCCGTGCAATGCTTAAACCACGTCAAGATGCAAAAGGAAGAATGCTCGCATGTCAAGAATGGCCTTCTTTGTAAATAATCAATATTACATAATGCTTCTTACACTTTGTTGTGTGTCTTACGAGCCGCGTGTAGAGTTCGTTACGGGCACGGTAGCTGACTTATCTTCATCACGAACGGTTACCCATCACTTCTGGTGCTAATACATGTATATGAAAAGGCTTATACAGGCTGTCATCCCCTTCGCTGGCTTTAATGTAAGCAAGTAACGAGCTACCACAGATGCAAACCCCGAATACAGAAGTGAACGTAGCTTCCTAAGGCGTTTTTCCGTCTCGTCCTCTCTATTCCACCAAACAGAGTAACCGCGAAATATTCTGAAACTTCAGATATGGCTGTATTCGCGAAATATTATCGGTAATAAATAGCCATTTACAGAATACTGCGAGAATTACCCAACTCTACCAGTACATGGGACTGCGCTACCATCGCAGATGCCCCAAAACGTCGATAATAGGGCCAATACAGGCGTAATGTGGCCGCTAACTCCCGGTCTTTATATTATTTACTTTGTAAGTAAATAAGCAAATAAATCGAGAAAGAAATAGAGGCAGAAATAATCCACGACGATTGTCTTTAAATGCGGCTTATTATTTGGCTTGGGAGAATTACCCGCTACTACCTGACACGAATCTATAGATAAGGACTCTCGGTTCCTTACCGGAACGAAATCATGTAGTGGGTGCGTGCGCGCGTGTGTGTGGGCTGCCTCTTGGGTTTAACGGCAGCTGTGATAGATGGCTCGGCGTAACAGGCGAGATACTTAGCCAGATACCGCAAAGTTGGTGAAGTATCCAAAGAATGTTTCGCAATAAAATGATCATTAATTAAGAGAGAGCGATAAGCTTGCCAGCGTACATAAACACGAGTTTAGAAAGCTGGCTCGCTAGATCCGTTCGCCATCAACGTACACGAGAGAATCTAGTTCTTCGAGTAAGTCGTTAGGTTTGTCTGGGGAAATGGGGCCGCTTTCGTGCATGCGCGCGCACTTGTTTGCGGCGTGCTTTTTCCTCCTTCGTTGTTTCTTCTTCCTTGGCGCCGGAGGCCCGGGCCAAGCCCGCCTTTACATAAGCGCTGTGGGCACGATCTGTCGCTTATCCTTAACAAGTAGGTTTCCTTGTTTCCTTGAGCAATTAATTAGATAACCCTTGCGGGAAAGCCTTCGTCGACACGTCGGTAGTTTCGTGTTTCTCTTGCGTTGTAGCAGCTGCAAAATCGCCTAAGGCGTCTTGTGTTTCAGTGGCGTAAGTTTCAGCGCTCTAAGGCTGCAGCGTGTTCTGCTTAAGAAACCACGCGCCGCTTTGGATACATACTCCATTTCATTTTTTCTTCCTTCTAGCGGCGATTATTTCTTGTTGCTGCCCATTACTGCGTCGGATCACGCCCTTGGAAATACGTACGGGCCTTTTCATGCGGTATAAACGCTACAGATACTTACACAAAAAGAACAGTCATACGCGTACCAGGTACTAATTAAAGACATGGCGAAAAGAATTCCTACGTGTCAAAGCGCCCGGCTCTTTTGCTGTGCGAAGGTCTACGTTGTGAGCCGAGCTAAGAGACCGAAAAGCAGTAAAAACCCCAGTCAGACTATATGTGGACTGACAGGCTCTATATAGAGCTATAGACAGACACATTTAGTGGTCACTGAGCGCTTCCTGACGCAGGAGCGAGCGAAAAGACTGCCACGCCGCAGCTGCGCGTACAGCTTATCTTTTGGAAGAACAGACAAACTGAAACCCCAAGGAGTGCACAAACCGATTCCCTTTAAGGCCGGCTTCGCTACTGTATGAACAAATGCGTTGGACGGAATACTTTTCTATGTGAAATACAAGCACTGTGACACCGAAGTCTAAAAGCCCTGGAGCCTCTCATTAAAGACCACATGTATCCATGAGAAGCGCACACACAAAACCCCTTAAAACTTGGGTACGAGTAACGCACACAAATAAATTGCGGTTAAGGAAATTTTTCGGGGCAGATATAACCAGTCTGATGTCAAGGTAGGAGGGCCCTGGGCCTTTAATTAAATGCCTCAATGAGACACCATTTATCTCTAAGGGAGGCTATACGCCGAGCCCCTTTACAGTTGGCTTCACCCCTACATACAAATGGATTGCTAGAAAGAAATATGTCACAGGGGCGATATAAGCTGTTTTACATGAAAATATGAAGGCACTGGGGCTTTCTACTAAGAGAGGTTTCTTTCCCGCCGAAAGTGTGACACATCGAGCCTTACAAAAAGACCGACGGGATTTCTCGCTGAGTTCACATAGAAATGCTTACGCATTTACAATGACTGTAATTTTACAAAGAAACAAGACTTCACGCCCCCCCCCCCGTACTCCCCCACGCTCACACGTGCTCCCTCACTTAATACAGGTACTAGCAATAATTGTCTAATAATGCTTTTCTTGTTACCGGTGTGTGAATACTTTGTAATCCTCTCCCTTTGACGCCTCATCATGATCATCATCGTCGTCGTAGTCGTCGTCATGCTCATCCTCATCATCATCATTATTACCATCATCATCAGCATCCTACTCAGGTCCACTGCAGGACGATGGCCTCTCCGATTGACCTCCAACTGCTCCTGTCCTGCACTGCTCGAGTCTACGGTTTACCCACGAAGTTCCGCATTTCATCCCTGCATCGGGTTAATGGCCTTCAACTTCTTCTAGACCCGTCTCTTGGTATCCACTCTTGGTATCCACTCATATCTTGGTATTCATCTCTTAGTAACCTCGTTCTGCTCGTTCAGAAGCGCGAATTCGCTTTGAAGAGTTATTTTAAACTCCTAAGATCTGGCCCTAACTTCACGCGGGGTTTCTTAGTTTTCACGAGTTTTCTGTTTCTCTTTTGAGATTCAGCCTTAGCTTTCATCTAACCATACTGTGATCGCTTCACCGAATCTTACTTAGGACCTCTAAGTCTTTCACAATACTTGGGTTGTCCCTTAAATTGAAGTCAATTTCGTATTTTTGTTGCACCATCAGGACTTTTCCCAAGTCCATTTCCTATTCTTTCGTTTGTAAAAGAATGCGTTCATCAACCTCAGGTTATTTCTCCCTGAAAATGCCACCAGTGTATCTCCTCGACTGTTGCGATTGCCTATTCCGAAGTTTCCCACTGGCCTTTCTCCCATTTGCTTCTTACCGACTTTTGCGTTGACATCTTCTACCACAATCGTGAACTGCGTTGTCGCCGCCTTCTTTGCTGATTTGACTCTGCATTGCTGATTCGACATGATGTGTATAGGGCTCGTGCGCTGCCCAGGGGGCGCTGCACAACCGATTTCCGGGAAGTACTTCCGGGTATTACAAAGCTGGGGGGTCCCATAGGATCCCGTGTTTACAGAAGCAAAATGAGCTCGATACTCCCGATTGTTGTGCGACATGGTTTCCAGCCCATTCCCGACGCTTGATTGATTGATTGATTGACTGTAGGGTTTAACACGCCCACGCAATGCAGGCGATGAGGCGCGCTGTAGTGGAGGGCTCCGGATTAATTTGGCCACCTGGGGACCTTAAACGTGCGGCGAAATCCGAGGCGCCCGATCACTGCTGCCGATCAACTTGGAATTATGGAAAAAAGCGTTGCAGCGCTAAATACGTTTGCAGCGCAGACGAAAGTGCTGGTACGGTGACGGCGCCTTGCCAATCGCAGGTTCACCGATAGATAGTCGTATGAAGTGGAATTGAAGTGTCACCAAGTGGAATACACTTGGTGACAAGGACTTTCGAACAACCACCGATCAAAAAAAAAAAACTGTGGTTGATTTCTCTGTCATAGGAATCGGTAAAACACGAAAGTGAAATGTGCAGCGAAATCTGCAGCTGAGCATGATTTGCGGGCTGGCTGCTGTCTTGTGGGTGTGCTTGGCGAACGATGTCCTGCTAGCGGGTCGCTTCTTCGTCATTTCCGTGACGGATATGACGTCAGTAAAATCTTGGTGTATACCGGCACAAAACACTTTCGTGTTAAAATATAAAACCAGAAAACGAACAACCTTAAGTGTAACGTACTCATTAGTACTAAAGGTTGCTTCCCCGCAAGAACCCCCTGTGTGCAGGGGTGCACCCTTTAAAGGCCGCTTGCTCCATTGTACTGGCGTCATTTCCGTGACGGATATGACATCAGCGAAATCCCTGTGTATCTGGGAATAAAACACTTTCGGGTTAAGAAAAAGAAGCGTAACGCAATCGGCGATGATCGTGCGTAAATGTCAGCCAGTCCGGCGGACCGCAGGCTCGTCTGCTGCGTTGCGCCGCGCCTTTGCGCACCTGCGCACTTATGCGTGCATTTTCACGAAACACTGCTGGTTTGCGTCGCCGTTAGGAATACGTGGGGCACCACTAGCTTGCCTTTTTATTGCGTGGCTTAGAGACAAAAAACAGCGAGAATCAGAATTGTGAAATCTGTTTTGTGATTCCGAAAGTAGTGGACGTAAAACAAAGTGGTCGGGCGAACTGAGTGGTAGTTTTGCTTCCTGGCTTGTTCTCATTTTATTTAATTACGCTCTTGCGTCATATATTACCAGTTCGCGCTTAATAGGCTAGAATAGGGGTCTGCAACGTTTTGAGGTGTAGGGCCAAGTTGCACGAAGCCGACACGGTGGAGGGCTGGACGGCAAATCGGGTTGGAGGGGGGGGGGGGGGGGGGGGGGGGGCTTTGAAGGCAAACAGAATCAACGAACTGCCAATCAGCGAAAAAAATCAGCGGATTGCCAATAATATTCGACAATAATCTGGCTAAGTGTGACAATGCACCTGGAATCGATCATATCCCTGTTCTTGTCTCGTTGTCTAACCCCATTTGAGGTCAAAACTAGCATGTCGGCGTTCAGATTGTTGGTGACAGGGAAAGGGGGGGGGGGGGGGTTCTGACGACGTGCTGGAGGCCGCATAATACCGGCCCGTGGGTCACATTCGGCCCGCGGGCCGTAGGTTGCCAACCCCTTCACTAGAAGATAACGAACACAGTCAGCGACGATCGTATGTAAATATTTGGGCCATGCACCGTGCATGCGGCTGTATGTAAATATAGAAATACGCATAGCTGCAGGCAGCGAACGTGCGATTTGGTGCTTTTTTCGCGCCATTTAATTGAGCTTAATTTGTTTATTTGACGCTACTGCCTCACCTACTCACTAGTATACATGTACCTGTAAATCGTGCGGAGTAAAATGCTATGCGAGAACTATTTAGTTTGCGAATATATGAAACAAACTTCCCACTCATTTTTAAGGCGCGGTGCCAGGCCAGCAGTGTGACTGAGTCAGCTGCGCTTCTCGCGTTCTCTAGCATGCTCTCGCTGAAGCAACCTCTTGCAGTCACCTCAGGCTATAGAAGGGCAACGTTCTGTGTTTCTGCTACTTGGGAACTTTCCTTTGTCGACCGTACGCAAGATGAAAGAACGGTAATTAATTATCGTCAGGAAGTTAGACCACCCGACCTGGCGATACTGACCCACGTCGCGACAATCGCGATAGCTCGCTCGAAAGAAAGCCGATAAATCGGCTTGTTGTAGCGGATAATATTTTGTTTAGCCTCTGCAACTAATTTAAGGACTATATTATTCAGTATGCAGTCATTTAAAGGCACCACTACGCGATTAAATTAAGTACAAGCAACTTTCGCTCTGGCTTGTAAGTGATAACACATTGAGGGCGCCGAGGGTCGTCTGATTTTGTACGACCCAGACGCGTTGGACATGAGGGGCGTTGCATGTCGCCAAAACTCCAGCGCAGGAGCCCTATAAAGGGTCTAATGATACTTCAAGATGCATCGTGTTGCGGCCGTATTTAGGCATCCTTATTAAAAAGAATGCATGTTTTCGAAAATTAATCAATCGAGAAATCTTTCAATCAATTAGTTAAATTATATCATAGTCGTACAGGCTGAACTTGTCGATCAAGTTTCTTGTACTTTTTGAGTAGCACCGCAAAAATTCAGACCAGAATTAGACGAAAACAAAAATGACTATGATGAAAGAAAATACTCCGGTAGGGAAGTGCGTAGCCTTTATGCACTTCGGGAACTCGCGGGTTATCTTGTTTTATTTTCATCTCACCGCCATATTTGGTGATTTCAGCGACGCCGCCGTAAGGCCTGGTTTCCTTCAATGTAGAGGTTGCGAATAAGAAACGCAGCGACCAGAGAATATCAAAATAAGAAATTAGTGCAAGAAACGAGGACTAGAACGCACACACGTACACACACACATGCACGCACACGCAGGCATCGCAATTACACGCAGAAAGAGGGGGAGAGAGAAAGTGAGAGATATCTAATGGAGTGGGAACTGGGAACTCGGGCGTAACGAATGCCGTCCAGCTTTCCTTTTCTGTCCCGTGAAATTCACCCAGCGTTAAAAATACCGGTCGGCCCGTGGATTAGTTACGAAATGTGGTATTTTAGAATACACGGATCCCACTTTGATCTCAATCGACTGGTTAGTCCGAACGTTACACCCCCTAAACTCTCTAAGCACTGCGCAAATTACTTCCAGCTGAAGCAAACGTTGCTGACATGGTATTTATATGGGAGCTAGACGTTCATTGTTTCAGGCAATGCGTAATGTCATCTAATCGTCAAGCAGGCAGTTTTTAGCGTGGTGGGGCTGATAGTGGTCCTCTAAGCAGGTGTCGTTACACAGGCCATTTTCTTGCGCATTTTTACATTCCAGCGATTTGCCTTAATACTGAAAACTGATGCTATCTGCACCCCCCCCCCCCCCTTCCCAGCATAGCGTAATCGTGCCATACGCTGTGTTATCGCGACAACGTTAAGAGGCCTAGTCGCTCGCAGCGACATAAAGCATAACTTTTCCATAGCCGTCGGCAATGCTCCGAACGGCCTGGAAATACTCCGTGTCAGGTGGGCGCCCGCGTCGCGGATGAGGGCGGTGATCCGGAGGGCACAGCTTCGCTTTAGTAAAACACTCGTAAAACCCCCCACACGAAGGCGGCAATTTGGCGCGTACGCAAGGGCAATTATCCGACGCTTCAAGCCATGGCGCTCCCTGCGCCAGCTACTTGACCCGCGAAACGCTCTATTCAGACCACTGCGGTGATGTTTCTCAGGCACACTCGAGGGGGAGGAGGGAAGCAGTAGCTCGGGGCAGAGACACTCATCTCAATGCGCCCCCTTTCACTTTCCAGGGCGAATTTTAGCTGGAAGCATCCCTGTCATACTGAGTGTAGCATGCATGGAAGCTTGCCTAATGTTCGTATTGCACCAGCTCAAGGGGTTCTCGCAAGCAACGAATGCGGCCGCCGGGATAAACTGAAGGGAAAGCGCGGCACGTGTTATACGCCAAAGGCCACTGAACGTGCCGTTGCAGTGCCGGACAGGTCATATAGCGCCTGTCATATATGGCCGCATGCCGTGCGGGTCGAACTGATGGGAGCCCGTCAGAGCGAGCGATGCCTGAAACAATTTTTCAATGGCGGCTCTCGAGGCAGCCGACGAATGGCAGCGACCACAGGCGACGTCTGCAGGCGAACCAGGAAGTCGGGAATTCGGGTGGCGCGCGCGCACCTGCCCCTGCAGCGCGGCGAATTACAGAGTGCGGAGGAACAAGTCGCTGACTTTGATAATTGCAGGTAGCAGGCCGCTTGGGGCCGCGGACAAGCTGCGGGGATCAGATGGGCCCTGGACAAATGGCTTGTATCAACCCCCGGCCCGCGGCCATGCCACCGACAAAAGGGGGCGCACAGGGCCAAGATGGATGGGGTCATACCGATGCGACGATGTAATTGCCGCCAATTTTTAATAGATTCCATTTCGACTTTAACCCTCGCGGTGCCGCTTAATGTCACCAGAGCTGCTGCTCCTGTAAACGAGCCGTAACGATCACTATCTACGTAATCACATGGCCCGCAGTGAGCGAACTGCAGCTTCTAAATAGGAAATCGCTCCGAGGTCCTGCCTCAGCCGGCGTGCGCGCCTTGGCTGCTCGTAAATTGTGCCAGCCGCAAGTGCGTAGCCGAATGTCGACGGTCATGCGGGGCCAAACGGCTCGCTGTCGAGACCCTCGCGATGCTATAGCGCGCGATCGATCCATTAGCCGGGTCCACCCGTCCGATCTTGCTCGCTGCCTCCTTTGCTCGGCTTGTTAAGGGACGTGCTCAATCTGCTATCAAGCGCGAGCGGGCTTTTTAAGTGAAACATCAGACCTTCAACCAACTACTTGCCTCCAGTGCCGTCGCTGCGAGGGCCAACCCCTGGCGGATCTCCATTGGCCTCAACCCAGGTTCAACAGTTTCAAATGTTTTAGTCCATAAAATATACCTTAAAGTGCTCTTACATTTTTATACATTTTGTCTGTGACGCATGCCGTTTTTCTGGCAGATATTTATTGGACAAAGCTTGCCGTCTCCATCCGCGACAAATTAATGTTCGGTTATGGTCAACGCTACTTCGATGGTCCTTATTTTCGTAACTTAATCATAGTTAGCACATGTCTCTGCTAGCCATCACGCTATTAAGCATTTTACCTGGAGCATACCGATCTGTCGTCTTTTTCAGCCTGCTTTAGGGTTAACATCACTGAATGAGATACCGCTATACACGATGCAGCACGCCTAATTAACCAAAAGAACGGAATCAGCGTCCCTACACACACTCCTAAGAACACCTATTCATGCGCTGCACCGCAACGCCATCGAATGCATGAGAAAGCGTTTCGATCGAATTGGCCGAATCAGCTGATGAAAAAGCCCAGGATTGAAAAAAGTGCGGCCTGCGGCCCTCTAAGAAATCACCGCAGGTGGGCTTCACGACGTTGTCCCATGTGCTAATTCGGCGAATGACGATGCCCTGCATGCGATTAAAAAATACAATCTACGCTGGGACAACAGCGCAAAGCGTGCATGCCCGATGTTGTCCAGCTTTTTAAAATATTTTTATCATTCATCGAAGGAAATGAAAAGTTCAGTAAAATCGACAGTTGGGCTAGTTGGTGTTCATACAGCGTTAAGTAGCGCTTGAAACAGGACGACAGCAGAGAATACACACACGACGGCGCCGTCGTGTGTGTCTTCTCTGCTTTCGTCCTGTTTCAAGCGCTACTTAATGATGAAATGAAAAGATTAAGAATTCTGCATATGTGCGTTTAAACTCGTAAAAGGAGGGGGATAAAAAAAGTACGCGCTATTATTTCTCCGCCGTGACGAGCGAAACCATTCTTTAACATAGTTGGTTGCTTTTTTTGATCAACCGCGGAACGATCTGCAATTTTAACAAGTGCGCCAGCTTTCCCTTGCACGATACCACTGGAGAGCGGCTACCTTTGTAGAACCAGCCCCACTGGAAGCCTTCGGCCTTCGAAACAATTGCGAAATTCGCACTGGGCTAGTAGTAGCAGAGCAGTGCCATTTTGTAAAACGTTCGAGGACACCTGAGCACTTTGTGTGAGTTGTGAATGCGAAAGCATTAATGCTGCATTGCACGCTCCGGAGCGCTCCTTCGGGTAAGTATGCTGCTGACGTCGCGAGCGAAGGGCGTAGGTGCATCGGCCGCGAGCGTCTGACAGCAGCTGTAAACGTAACTGCCAATCAAGCTGAATGGGCATGAGAGAATTTCGGACGGTTATATTGCGTAGCGGTCATCTTTTTCTTTTTTGCGATTTTCGCTAAAGCGTCCGTAAGTTACTGTTATCGGCCCAACTGATGGGAAGCTGGTTAATATCGGGTAGATTGCTTGTGTGAGGTCACATATGCACGCAGAGAGTGCCTCCCAAACTTCAAAGAATAAGAGAGAGAGAGAGAGAGAGAGAGAGAGAGAGAGAGAGAGAGAGAGAGAGAGAGAGAGAGAGAGAGAGAGAGAGAGAGAGAGAGAGGAGAGAGAGAGGGAGGGAGGGAGGGAGGGAGGGGAAACGGAGGGAGATCGTTTGTGCAGGTTTTTAAGTTATTGGTGTGCCCAGAGCTGTAATATTTGACTCGGATATTTGAGGGGCCCCCTAATGTAAGGACCACGCGCTTATTCTCAATCTTGTAAAAGTTCTTAAGATGTAGAAAAAAGTTCGCAAAGGTGTTTCCGGCCCCTTAACTTGTATACTTGTACAGCGAAGCCTTACTTGGCCGGGATGGACGTCATTAGGCTCAACGTTAGGGCTACTTAACGTTAATCCTTACAGGTGCTTTTAGAACCGCAAAAGGGAATTGGCAAACGCTTACGCCCGAAATTTATGGTTCCGTGCGAGTACCAATAATCACACAGTGTCACATGCCCACAGAGCAGCTCATACTCGCACAGGGTGCACATGTATTGTCCCAACGCTTTCCCCGCGATTTTTCGTTTCGTTCGAAGCCCGAAACTGACACAATGGGACGAACGTAGCGCTTAGCGCATATACTCTTGAATGCTGGAACCAGAGACCGATTCCGCCGACTGTGACGATGCCTGTGGTGTAAATTACCAGTGCCGGAATCCTAACCTACGCAGCCTACCTAACCCCTTGAAATTTCGAAACAGACATCGGCGCCCTCATCGACACTTCGAATGACTGGACGAGAACGATATGCACTAGTGGGTGTCGTCTGCGACTTTGACGTTTACACCGTGAAACACTACCAGAATGACTGGTTAGTGGCTTTCGTCTTGGACAACTTTGGACTCGCGTGTACAACGATCCCAATTAGCCAACCACATCGTACAACAGATAGTGCTTAGATTGGGTCTTAGATTTGTTTTTTCGAGGTGGTTTAAATATGAACAGAAGGGTGCAAGGGCGAACAAATTCCTCGGTGCACTTCATCTGCTTACGTGTTTTGAATGCTAAAGCATTATGGCTTTCCTTGGCAATACATAACAGCTACATTGCTTGTTTCATGTGCGTGCCATGAAGCTACCATGATACAGACCCGTAGCTTCTTAAAACGGAGTTCCGAATGGTCTGCAGTCCGGTAACCAATGAAGACGAAAAAAAGAAAGCGAAGGAAGAGACGGGCACACGGTGTAAATAATAAAACCTTATCGGCTTGCGCCGGAGTGAAGTCACTTGTTCTCCCCCGTAAATCGCAATAAGAGAGTGCGACCCCTACGACGAACAAGAGGCAGTCGATCGCCTGTTAATTTCGCGCTTCAACCTCAAAGCGAATGCCATGGCTATGTGTTTGTTGAAAACCATTTCTTGAATGAATTGAAGTTGAATAAAATGTGTGCGTCAAACCGGGTATTTCGATTCAGGGCATTTCGATTCAGGGTTTGTGCTGCTATGCTTCCACTATGGTGCGTATTTAGGCAGAATGATATTTGTATCATGTTATACACGTTTTCCATCTTATATTGTTGCCAAGGCGTTTGTTGGTAGTGGTTTTGGCGCTCATAAAACCTCTAGGCACACTTCTGGCAGACGGGCTAATAAGCAACTCGTTTCGCAAAACATTCAACAGATGCTGCAATAAGCGTTACCATATCGCGACGGAAAACTGGCGAAACGTTCTACTAAAACTAACGTCGCAATGCCGACGTATCAGGCTGCACAAATTTAATGTTGCACGCTGTTAAAAGTTAAACTAACAGATGGCGCCACACTGTTATGCCGAGTGAATCGAAGCGACTAAAACCCGAATGCCCATAACGAGAACGCAAATCAAACGAGCGCCGCTGTCGTCGTTCGCGCTGCGGTTGCACTGTCCGCTAGACGTTCTGTAGGTAAAGTAAAAGGTCGCGCAGCACATTCACATTGTTTACCAAACATCTAACGTCCCTTGCGGCACCAAGATTGACGCGCAGAGAATGGTAGGTAACGGAAGAGTAGGCGGGCAAGTTGTTATGTCGTATGCGCCGAGTTCGCGTCCAGTGGCGGTCGCGATGGTTCGCTCGGTAGGTTTTAGTTTTTCTGCTAGACCACTTCGCTGTCTCACTCTCTTCTGGCAACCGTTTACGTCACGCGAAACGTCATGAAATGGTGCGAGGAATGAAATGAGCGCTTTTCAATCGGTAATTTCTCGGCAATTAGAGCATGTTCCGCTGCCGCATAAACGCTGACAGGGCTTCGGGCCAGTTGAACTGTCGTCGGAGCCCAACTTGCTATTTGATTTTAGTGTCCCTATAAGTGCCGCAAAGAATTTTTTGTTTGTTTATGTATCTTTAAATCAACTTCTGAAGGTCGACACTGCCCTATGCAAGAATCCGAACACTCGAGCTCATGGCTGGAAGTGAAACCGTCAGAATGTTTGCAATCAATCAGCGCCGTGAGACGGCTTGTCACCCAGCTGCCGCTTTTAACTCCACGGAAGACACTCATTCCCCATTTGATCGCTTGACAAACGGCCCAAAGTTTTAAGATGTCAGTTATTGCGAGCTCCAGAGGCAAGAAATGAAAACAAAATGAAGCAACAGTTGCCGTGGTGGCATTCAACAGACGTTACACAAGCACGATACCTTTTTTTTTTTTTTTTTTTTGAGAAGGAAGTGCTGGGACCAAAGCTTTCCACGAGTGGTGGGGCAGGCCGCCGCCGCAACTCGCGGTGGCAGCAGAGTGCGTGGGAAACACTTTCCCCTAAGAACAGGCGCGCTTTAATGAAGCGACCGCCCGCGGGCTGCGCCCGGAGCGAGACGTTCACGGACAGACTTCGCCCAATGCGCCTATACGGCTGCAGGCGTCGACAACTGCCCTGAGAGAGCATAAAACGCGTGCATCTCACTCTTTTCGTTTTTTCACACTGAGGGCTCTTGAGATAAGCGCGCGCCGACATCGAACGAAGACCCGTGCGACTACGCCAGCGCGCGCGCGCAACTGGATCGCGCCCCTTTGCGCCTGACACATCCTATCGTCATCGACATCGTGACGCTGCCCAGCAGCACCTTGGCGGACCGTGCGGACGTGCCTGTTACAGCGCCGGGAAGAGGACGAAAGGAGGGCTGCGGAAGGAGGAGGGAGGGAGCACGGAGAGGCCACTACGGCAACACACTCAGCAGAGAAACGAATGAAGTGAAAAGGAAAGGGAGAAGAGAAAGCAGACGCAACACGCCGCTCGGAGATGGGAGCGCAAACTGGATCTGCCTTATGCCGGGCCAAGACGGAAGAGCAAGAAGAAACATTTTAAGCGGGTGGAAAGAAGCGCGCCTTATCGCCGTTTAATAAATGACGCCGGTCGCAAAAACGCATCACATCACTTATGGGATCTGGGAAATGATGGCGATGACAATGTTGCCGGTTGGCTGATAGCCGAGACGTCCACTGTGGGCAAGGGGGCTTGGCTGAGCGAAAGCTGCGAGGCACATCCGAAGGCGCCAGTGTTCCCCGGCGCCTCGCTTGCTAGCACCGCATTATTCTCGGTGACACCGTTGTAAAACGCTACGCACTCATCGGAAATCTGAGAGATTGGGCCCGAGTTTTGGTCTGCACTTTCTTTTCCAATCGCTAACAGGCGTATGGTGTCACTTTTACCTGGGGGCGGCATGCTGAATCTTGCGCGTACGAAGGGAATTATGTTGCGGAAGGCTTAATTCATTCAACTTGTTTTTGTGAACACTTGAAATTATACGTTTCACGAAAATAGTTTGTGTTTTATCCTTACAAACCATGTTCTCTGAAATGTTGAAGTTTTTCGTGGTGCATATAAAATTAATGAAATGAGGCCTGCTTCCTAAAAGGCACTGAAACGGTAAAGTATTTTGCCTTAAAGAGAGATAGAGAGAGAGAGAGAGAGAGAGAGAGAGAGAGAGAGAGAGAGAGAGAGAGAGAGAGAGAGAGAGAGAGAGAGAGAGAGAGAGAGAGAGAGAGTTCTTTATTAGATGAAAGCAGAGAGGTTTGCCTGCATGTTCTCGCCTGCATGCTACTCTGCGGGGATGGGGAGAAGGGAGTAAAGGCCCTAAAAGAAGTAGGGCAGAAGAAAGAGCGGAAAAGAAGAGATTAAAAGAAAAAGTGAACACGAAGCTTTGCGTGACTATTTACACGGAATCGGCCTTTGCCTTAAAGTGATTAAAAATGTGTCATTACTCACAGTCATCCAAGGTGATAAACACAGAAAAATAACCCTTCTGACCACCTTATACCGTTTTTTATTTAATACAACGAAGGCTTGCGGGTTGAGTATAGTACCACGGCTTCGATTTTCGCATCTGTTTGAGATAACAATGTAGCATGCTCACACATTCAAGAATTAGATATTGGTTATGTGACTATTGAGGTGCGATACCCTTGATATAATAAAGGATAAATGGTCCGAATTACGGAGTCCCGATGAGAATGCCCATGCCCTGTAGACGTCTTAATGTGGTGTCACTGAATTAAGCTCGTCAGCACAACCAGCGGAAGCTGAGGCCCTTCACGCGAGCCGGGTGCGAAAAAATCTCGAAAGGCGCTGATAGTGTTCCCCCGGCGCGTCTATTTACACGCTGTTACCTTTCGCGAACAGCAAACGGCGCGCTTTAGATATGAGCACATCATATCTAATATGCGGGTACGCCAAAGCCCGCATACGGGCGCGCGCCCAGCGTTCGATAAAAGCCCCGAGCCGCGTCACTGTGCGCGGCCACGAGGCACGAAGAGGCCCCGACCTGGTCTCCGGGCGTCCTCTTAAGATAGGCGCTAATCTTGAAGAGCTGTCTACAACGGTCGGCCCGAGAGAACACAGCCTGCGCGGTGCCGTACGGCGCCGAGCGCGCCGCAGCGCAGGTCCCCGATATCAAGCGGCCTTCGCCGAGGGGGCTTCGCCGCGAGAGGCCGGCCGAGACACGCGGAGCGCAGGTCGTTCATCATGGAGCTAAAACACGCGGCGAGCGATAAGCAGGACCAGACGCTCGCCCCCCGCCATTACGTCCCGGGTGCGGACAGGACCGAAAAGGTGGCCACGGCGGCTGCGCTATCGGCGACCGGTGCATGCGCACAGACGACCACGAAGATGGCGGTCGTAAATTGGACCCGAGACGACCGTGTTAGTCGTCAAGCATCAAAACTATCTGACGCCGGGTTGTCGCGTCCTGAGATGCGACAATCTTAGCCCGGATGGGGGAGCCGGACTCTGGGGCCTCGCTCGCAGCGGAGTAGAGAGGGAGGAGGAGCGCATGCAGTCACGCATGATAAAAATGAATCGACAACGGCTGCACGCTATGGCCACTATTAGCAGCTACTCGGCGGCTTTTGGGTCCTTTTTTTTTGTGTGTGTGTATGTGTGCTCTGTTTTCACTGTTCCCTCGCAGCCACCTCTTACTTAAGCGAGACGCGCCACCAGCACCGTAGACCGTGGCCGTCCCGTGCGCTCTAGCTTTCGTTTTTCTCGCTCTTTCTTTTTTACGAGGCTACAAAACGACTCGGATGCTTCCCAGTGGCTCCTGAACTCTGGGAGAGGAAATACCTATAATGCCTCGGTCCGGAAAAGCTGAGTGAAGAAGTGGCGCGAAGTGGTTCCGAGGAGACGCGGCCACAAATGCGACCAGTGCTCGGATAGATTTTGGGCGATATTTTGTTTTCCTCTTGTCGCGCGTGTCATCTATTTTCCCTTTGCCTTAATTTTTCTTCTCCCGCTTCCTGCTACTTGCAAGGCAGCGTCGAAAGAAACCCGAGGCTGCCGCTGAATCAAGTTTATGGAGCGATGCTCTTAGCTTAGCACTGCGTGCTGGCATTCGCGGGAATGAGCTAGGGGGGCAGCGGGAGAAGGTAAACAAATGATGAAGACGAAAGGGAGGAAAAATGCTTATCGTTCACTGCTCTAAGTGGATGTCGATCTTGCATTAAGATAGTCAGCTTTGGTGAAATATAGCGCGAAGAAGTCAGCAAAAGAACTGATGTTCATTGCAACCGCCTTGGGCGGCCTTGTGTAACTCGCTCGCATTCAAAATATCGTTCAATTTCCCTTTGTGCCAGAGCCATGCGTTTGTTTCGAGCAAGCAAGCGGTTAATAAGACAGCAGACAAAACTGAAAGCAGCACATTCAAGAATTATCACTGAAGCATTAGTAAAACTGTTTATACATAGATCGATGAAATTTAATAAAACTATTGTAACTTATGTGACGGCACCTATATACTTGCGACTATGATATGTAAATTAAGAAGAAGAAAACTGATAATTAAATCTTGCTGTTTTCGCAACGTAGAACACCAGTAACCTTTTCATTGAATAAACGGCTTCTTAAGTCCCGACACGTCCACCTTTGAAACGGTTGCGGGAGTAAACGCTACTACCCCATTGAAACAGTTAGATGAGAAGTACTTTTACAGCGTGGTGCTAATGCATCAGCTAAACATAAGAAAGATATGGGACCCCCTGGGCTAACACGATGTGGCTAATGCAGCAAACGGTTGCTGCGGGCTTACCTATGCCGCTCCCCACTCCCTGGAGCTATGATTTAGGCATTTCCGCACATCAAGTGCTCCACCATGCTTGGTTCTATGCACAGCAATCTGTGACTATCCCGTAAGGCGCATCAACCGGAATATTTTGACACTGTATTTACACCCCACGTGCAACCATGCTCGGTGGCGAAAGGTCGAACGGCCGCCGGTCACTATCTATTCCGTTGCGGGGGCTCCTCCTTCGGCTCCTGCGTGATGGTATGCCAGGGAAAGTTTAGGGAACCCCCGCATTAGAAGCACTCCCCAGAAAGAAAGATGTCTTGACACCAGTGTTGAGCACGGCCATGTGGGTGCGTTTTAGAATAGTCGCCAGGATTATACAATATATTTATTAACTTTATAGGCACTTTAGGCTTATTTATTCCAGCGCTGGACTTTGTTAATGGGACTATAATTGACGCGGCCGACAGGGGGATCTAACTGGACATGTGCAACACCGTAAGAGACAAGCCCGAATTGAATAAAAATGTAAACCATGAAAATATATTTTTTTAGTCAACCAGGGGTCAACATCAGTAGCCACTTCGGTCAAATCAATAGAAACCTGAATGTAATGTAGTATTATATATTTATTTTTGTAATTGTACGGGCACATAGAAATGTTTCAATTCATTGCGTATGTCCGCACCATCCCAATTCCTTAGAAGGCTGTGATTGGTTCTTTTAGTTCACTTGTTATAATCCCCCCCCCCCCCCGCCTTCACCGCAACGGAATATCAGTTCAAGCAACGCCAATGCATAGGGCTGCTAATTACGTATGGTGGCACATTTTCACACATGAGACCTGTTTCCCCTCTTCTGTGCTGAAGCTGTCTTCAAACTACAAAACACGCCGTTCGAGAAATAGGACGAGGAGGGAAAACTAACTACGGTGCACTTGAAATCCACGATCACTAGAGTACGCTATCCTCGGAGACAGAGCCCATGAACCTGCTGTGGGCTTTCGTGCGGTAGCACAAAACGCACTAAAGGCCCGCTTCCAAGCCGACGTACTGGCTTGATTGTCATTCACAAGAGCTGGAAAAGGCAACAGAAAAAAAAAAAGTCTGGCTCACGCCATAGATAATAAAAAAGAGAAGCCAACTGGAGGAAAGAGGAAAGGCAGAGGCGAAAGCCCGAGCAAAGGGTGACGTTGTTTAAAAAAGAGCGCGCGCTCGAGCCGTGCCCGGAGCAGCGGAGGGGGAGGCCACCACCAGCGCGGCCGGCCAACGCTGAAAGGCACTCAAGCGCCGAGCATATCCCACTCGATATCAATCACGGGGCTTGCCCGCCACCGCCTGGACCCCGTCTAACACACGGACTCAACCGCTCCATTTTACTGCGTTCTCCGACCTCTTTCGAAACGCCGATGGCATCCTTCCCCTTTCAGCCAGCCCCGCTGGACGGAAACAGACTATCGCTCAATCGTCGCCCTCAACCATGGCGAAATATAATTCAACAACAGATGACGACTTTCTATCGTCCATCTATTTGTCCCGGAGGATGCCCACAGCGTCCCACATTGTGCGCACTTGTGTTTAACCTCGCCTCTTTTTTTGTTCTCTCTCTCTCTTGCTCTTCTGTTCGTCCTTTTCTTTTACCCCGCATGTGTAGTGCCGTGCGCGCTGAACGTTTACAAGGCACGGCTCCTGTCGGTTCCTGGATTGCCCTGGTTGCCGCACAAGCCCTTCCACCAGCCCTCGGCAGACTTCTCCCCCCGTCGGTCCTGTTGTTTCGCCAAAAAGTTGTATAGTGCGGGCGAGCTGGTTTGTGCGAGCCGAAGTTCCGAGTCGGCAGGGGTGTTGGGTAGGAAAATTAGGATGAATGATTTGTGGGCGGAACCGACCATCAGGCGCAGCAGGAGCCGATCGGGCATTTTAATGGCTTCCATCTCGATGCTGAGGAGCGGGGCGAATTTCGAGCCGCGAGGGGGGCCCGCGCTGCCACGCAGACCGCTCGCTGCTGCCACACCGCCACCGCTCAACCAGCGCGAATGCCAACAGCATCCGCGCCGCGGAGCCCAGCGCTGGCGACGCGATAGGGCCCGCGCGGAAGCCGGGCACGTCATGGCTGCCGCAGCGCACGCCACTGTCCGGGCCCGTACGCTTCCCGGAAGATTTATGTGGCGCTCGAGTGCAACCTGATTTCGCGCGTCCATGCAGTGTCGCAATTGAAGGAACATTCTCACCTCCTCTCGCCAGAAAAGCCACGCCTTAAGAACGTCAGCGCGAGCGAATAGAAGGGAGTGAATCGTAACTGAGCGCCACTAAATAATATCCGAAAAGGTGAAAACGTTCGTTGTTTCAACCCAAAATGGTCTGGACAACCTGTCTGAGGAAATCGCTTTTCAAGATCGTCAACTATAGCCAAGACGCGCACTTTGATAAAAAAGAGTTTTTGTTGTGACATAACATTAATTTACGGAAATCGTGCTTTGGCTCCATGTTAATCTGCCAAATGTGCACTGGGGTGGTAGTGCTTGAAATACGAAATACTATTAAGGCAGCACAACGCCTCCATAACATGTGGTATTAAAAATCATGCACGACGGAGATGGTTGAACGCGAAGCTTTCTCGTGAGAGATTGCTTGATTGCCGTCTTAGTTTGGACGTTGACTCACGCACGGTTTGGACTGACTCATTGAGCTTTGACTTTGACTCGCACGCAGTTTAGACATTTGATCACAGCGGCTTTGACTTAGACCCTTTGCCATATGATTTCGCACGAAAAAAGCTTCGCGTTCAACCATCGCCGTCGTTAACGAAGGGGTGCATGATTTACTGTCTAATTTTGCACGTCCATGCACCCCTCTTCAAATCCAAACTGCTTCGACAGTGTCGGAATGGCGGAATCCTATACACGCCGGCTTCATACCGCGAGGTACCCAGATTCGATTCCGACCACGGGAAGCGGCCAGAGAGCACCTCGTTAGACGGATATAGCAAGACAGAGCCATTGACGAAATAGATGTTGTCACAGACGCAGCAGTGGCCAACAATGCTGCAGCGGTAGCATGGACTTTCCCTGAATTCCCACCCCTGGATGTGTCCTGCAATCTCTCACAAATCCACGGCCTAGCAGCGGAAGCCGAACTTTTCGGAATTCTATGTGCCCTTCAAAGCATCCAAGAGAATCGCCCGTCACTTCCCCAGCCAAACTACGCGCAATCACAGACTCCCACGTGGCACTTCGGAATTAAATCATTCTTTCACCCCAAACGCAACTCCCACAACTATACTGAGAAAGATTAAGGAGCTACAGCAAGAATTCGTATCCGTTCGTTTGGTTTGGACCCCGGCGCACACCGAGGGTGATACAGGGAACCAGTTAGCTCACATGGCTGCCCGGGAGAGTATCTCACATCCTCCTATGGTTTCTTCTGACCCACCCCCACAGGACGCGACCTGGCCTGAAAACTACCGCAAAGCAAAGATCCTCAGTCGTCAGCGCCTCCAGGAATCCTCCCCTGTGGGTTTCCTCACAGCTCTAAAACGTAAAGGAGAAGTTATTGCAAACAAGATCTACGCAAACTCTGCATATACTCCCGACATTCGTTTAAAATGGACACGTCCTCCTACAGCATATACTCCAAAATGCAAATTTTGTGGGGAATCAGGCGCCTCCAACCTTAACCCCTTTATCTGGGTATGCTCTTTCTTTTCACAAGGACGATCGCAACTATTAACACTACACTCCATTCCGTGTGATGAACAGGACCATATTCATCGAATGCGCTCTCATCCCTCTTTATTAGAGGAAACTGTAGAATTCTCTCTCCAGAATGGTCTCTATAAAGCCGCTTGATTCGTGATTGACTCAGCCCTGTGTGGGTCAATGATTCTGTGAGAAGTGCGAACTGACCTTGTAATGTGACAAAAAGTACGAATGTGTTTTTGATAACTTTTATTTGCATACCTCTTACTTTTCCCCCCCTCCGCCACCCCCTTCAATGTCTTATGACCTCCTCCAATAAACAGCCAATCATCATTCCTAGACCGCCATTAAATGCAATAATATTTCGTTGACAAGTTACCGAATAATTTGGGTCTTATTTTGGTTTCATATGGAGTCCGCGTTGGGGACATCTCAGAGAGGCCGAGCGTCCTCGTGTGGCACGCGTTGGGCGTGGGCCTCAGATCAGCACGCAATACATGTTCGTGCCGTCGTCATAGGCCATCACGAGGCTCTTGCCGTCTCGTAAGAGTCCGCCTCAGCGAACATCCTCCAAGGAACAGGGTCCTTGGAGGCGGCTTCCTTCTCGACAGTGTTCAGGTCCCAACTTCCCCTTGTAGGGTCTCCTGACCGACACATGTGCCGGTGTTTTCGCTCACCCCGCTGTGCTCGTGCATGATCGGTGAACAGCGCCCTCGTGCTCTCAAGAGCGCGCGCATTCTGTGCACGTGGGGGGCTGTTAACGTGTGCGAATGTAGAAGGCACAACCGCGACATCGAGGCGAAAGGGGATATATGCGTCGGCAGAGATCCGAATGTAAAGCACCGGGTGGAGGGGCACCGCTCCACCAGCGGGTTTCCATGCGTGTATTTAAATACACTTTGCACGGATCCAGTGCAGATGTTTATTTATGCACGAGAGAGAGAGAGAGAGAGAGAGAGAGAGAGAGAGAGAGAGAGAGAGAGAGAGAGAGAGAGAGAGAGAGAGAGAGAGAGAGAGAGAGAGAGATGAGAGAGAGAGAGAGAGAGAGAGAGACTAAATGATGCAGAGAAGTCAGCATATCAGCGAGTTTGGCTTGCTACTCCGAAAGTACTAAAGAAAACCGAAGACATGCAAGACACACAGCGGAAAAGACACAGGCTTAACATCTTCCTTTGTATCTCATTTATAGTCACTTCAAGCGACTGTGGAGCTGTATGGGGCTAGACTTCTATCAATGTTTCGATATTCTGGCATCAAAACTCACGAGTCTCCTCGTGTCTTTGAAGCGCGAGGCATTCCATAGCGCGAGGCGTTCCACAGCACGCAATTTAAGTCGGCAGTAGTCAATGGTGTCCGTGCACACAACTACGCCGCAGATAAATTAAGGCAGTGCCAAAACGCTAGCGAAGCAAGCGAACCATTAGGCAGCGAAATCCACCATCACCGTCAACTGTCCCAATTCACGGTCGCAAGAACGAGTAGCGGCGCAGAGCGTTAGAGACAACTCGAAGCCATTCGAATGTGTAAGACAGGAGGGGATCGCAAAGCAGATCTGATCGAGCGGTGAGCGGGCGAAGCCTTTCGTGAATGCCGACAGGATGTAGAGCGTCCCAGGCGTTCAACTGGACATTGATGCTTTCGCATTCAGGTCCCCCAAGACGTTCTTATGCGTCCTCGGACTGTCCTCAGACCGTGGGTTAGTTGCGATGACACTACCCCTGTGGTCGTAGTCACTGGGTTCAGTTCGGATGTGTCGCGACCGAAAAGGGAGTGGTTTACGCCCTTCGTGTCGGAGATTATTCGGCTTGCGAGGCCACACCGATCCGGCACAACCGACCACCAGGCGGTGTACGGCCATCGATTTGGCATTGTCCAAAATTGTGTGTGCAGTCGCAAATGGGCTGATCAGTGTACACCATAACGACAATAAAGCCGTTGTGCCCGCCCTAACTTTTTACTACACGTTTGCAGCTCCACCGGTCATCCACCTTCCCATGGCGTTGAAAAGAAATTTTTCATTTATTTTTCTCCTGCATTCAGCTGCACCGTCACTGGCACAGTCGATAACGCAGTCGTCAGTAACGCGCAAGGCCTCGGTTTAGTTCATGCAAGTTTGCGCGTTTGAAGCGAAAGCGTTTGTAGGCTATATCATCCCTCATTTCAGCGCGCTCCCCAGTCGTACCTAAACTGACGCCATTAAATTAAAGCAACCCTCTCCCTCCATAAGGGACGTCGGCACCACTATTACTTCATTTCATTAAAATAATATGTGGCAAGGACGGGAACGCAACCAAGGACTCGCGGTTACAGGCAAGTGGCTGAACCGCTAGTCTACGGTGACGCCACACCCTACTCGACCTTCGAGGAACTTTAAGCATGAACAGATTCGGGTGCCAAGAAGCGCGAACGGGGGAGTACAAACGATACTATAGCGGAGAAACAAGAAACGTGATTTCCGCATGCACCATGTCTGCGCAGTGGGGGATAGTACCACCGCCAGCTCGGCTACGCTCTTCAACTGAGCTTGGGCAACCACTGCTGCCCCACCTAACGTCAGAGCAGTCACCGACGAATAGGGGCACTCTGGGCGGCACACCGCTCTATGTAGGGACATTACTCGAAAACATTTCACCGCGTTTCTACAAGCACTCCAACTAAGTTCAAGAGCCCATCAACCTCTTTCGGGCCCACATCCTGTCACACAAGCGTAGATATGCTCTGGGATATATAGTTACATCCTTGAAAGCTCCCATCTAACAGCCATAGCCACATGCTTAACGACGAAGAAATCCGACGAATTGTGCGTAGAATCCCATATAGTGTGTTACGGGCCGTTACCACAGGCAGCTAGATCAAAATCGTGACGATGGAGGTGTTTCCACAGGATAGGCCAAAGAGTGCACGAGGCACAAAAGTCATGATTCCGTTGTCGTTACAACGAAAATATCCCCATATGGGGACACCTGTTCGCACTCCCTGTACCGGCATTATATATGATTTTATTGGTAATCGTGCTTCGTTGGCGACTTGCTTAGATTTGCGCTGTAATACCGAACTGAATAGCACAGGTTAATTCACTCATTCTTCAAACGGCCACCACGCACCGCAACGTATACGTATAAAATCTTCGCGTATAAAACTTCTGTAAGAAGGGCTTTGTTCACTGCAAGGTCAGACACGTTCACATGGAGCGGCATTTGACCCAAGACAACTTCAACTGCGCACGATTTCGCGAAATGGGCTGCACTGGCGGTGTCATCGATGTCGCAGGTCACGCCTATACTGTTCTTCAGAGAGAATCGAGCGGCGTGTTTCATTATAGTGAAGCACATCCTGGCCGTAATCGAGCAAATTGCTGCCCGTTGGATGATGATGGTTTTGCTTTACTTTACTTCATGCACCTAGGATCATCGTCATCGTCAGAGAAAGTTGACTTTCCTGCAGTATCCCGCAGTGCCTTTTGTGGTGCACACGGACGCTGAAATGTTTTTCGGAGTAACAATTTTT
The DNA here is from genome assembly GCF_048455015.1 of Haemaphysalis longicornis. Taxonomy (NCBI): domain Eukaryota; kingdom Metazoa; phylum Arthropoda; class Arachnida; order Ixodida; family Ixodidae; genus Haemaphysalis; species Haemaphysalis longicornis. Next base: position 424,767,898 of record NW_027526203.1, read on the forward strand.
TAATACGAAAAAAATATTCTAATCACAGGCATGCGACAACGCGGGGTTTATTGCGCACATAAACCGGCAGGTTCTTGGCCGAGCGAAAAAAAGATCATTTTGGCTTTTAATCAGGTGTGTGCTTCAGCTTGAGGGTTTAATCAATTGTCACGAAGCCATTCAAACAGGAAAAGAATTCCTCGGGGCACTTAACTCTTCTTACGTACTTTGAAGCCGAACGCAATATGGCTTCCCCTTGCGACACTTATCCAAGACTGCGTACTGCTACATCACGTTTGCCTTTCTTTCTTCGCTTTCGTTTATTCGCCTTTTGGTTTGAATTGCTTTGACAGGCAGACTGCCGTCGCTTCACGCCACAGCTACCCCAGAATAGGAGTTCTCCGTGGCTGGGTGATGCCGTTCTACTCACGTGCCGTCACGTTCCCCTGTAACGCGATATGACGTCAGCGCCACACGCACCTGTACAACTATTGTTCCATCGCCTGCAACGTTCTGATCTAACTTTAATGAAGGGAAAGACGGAGATGCCGTCCTGAGAATGTGCTTGACCCAGCTACACTGCGTTGAGATCGCGAGAGAGGACGCAAAGGCGGATAGATGACAGATCTTAACAAAGGATCTTAATTATAACAAAATTTTAGCAAGGGTTCAGAAAGGGCTACTCTACCATTGCGCAAGTAATTACGATTATTCATTTCTTCGCTATAGATAAAAAAACGCCAAGTTCATGTAATTTTTTTTTAGATTTCTGCGAAGCCTTTGACAAGGTAACTTAGAATAAACTAATTTTAAAACTTAGGTAAACTGGTGTCTCTGAAATTTTTCTCTTGGATTGCAGCTTACTTAACCAACCGCAAAAAAATTGTTGATGTGGGCGGGCAGCGCTCTGGCTGTCTTTCAGTCACTTCTGGTGTGGCACAGGGAAGTTTATTAGGTCCCATGCTTTTTCTCTTGTACATTAATGACACTGTAGATGTAGTTAACCCTGGCGTTCAGATTCGAACCTTCGCGGACGATTTTATTTTGTATAAAAATGTTAATTCCGCAGCTGATCAAGACAACCTTAACAATAGCTTAGGAAACATTCTGAAATAGTGTGATGAATGGGGTGTGATTTTTTTAATGCTAATAAGTGCGTGTGTATCTTCCTGTAACTAGCAAAAAAGCAGCACTCAAGCGTGTGTGCAAACTAGGTCCGTTGCCGTTGGAAGAGGTGAATAACTGTAAGTATTTAGGCGTGACACTAACAAATAACTTGTCCTGGAACCTCCACATTAACAACGTTTGCTCTTCTGCCTTCCGAAAGCTTTGTTTTCTAAAACACAAGCTTAAAGGGATCCTGCAACACTTTTTTCAACTTTTTTTTTGAAATCTTAAATGCTTGCAGAACATAGTCACCCAACACACCCAGTACTTAGATTAGGGGGTCGCAAAGTACCTCAGCCAAAAATTACTGCTCTATGCTCATCAGATAACTTGGAAACTCGCTCATTTTTTTTTCTCTCTTTCACGATCTTGACGTAATTCGATGACCCAAATTACGTCACTGAGGCCATGTAGCGGCTGTTGGCCGGTTTTCCTTCAGTTGCAGCAATGAACGCTTTTCGATAGCAACTTGAAAAATAAAGCCACAAAAACAAAGCGGAAACGGAAGGCGTATCTGGTGGGACAAGCAAATCACGCAGTGCCACTCCGTGCTGGCTATAACTAGCTTTCGCAGTGCTTCCAGACGCAGAGGAAAGAGTGAAAGCGTTTATCAAAAGTGTTGCAGGGTCCCTTTAAAAGTGCCCCGCCGAGCGTTTTAACTTCTAGTTTACTTAGCATTGATAAGGCCCAAGGTCGAGTACGCATGCACCGTTAGGGACCCGTATAGAAAAACTTAACATTGATAATCTCGAAAGAATTCAGAAAACGAAATTTGAAGAAAGTAATTTAGATTAGATTTTCTTTCCCTGCTCGTAGGAAAACAAATTAGCACTCGACCCCTCACTGTTCGTATCGCCCCTAACAACAAGAGTTACCCGGCACCGCCAACCCCACGCACTTAGTCCTTACTTTGCATGAACTAACCTTTTCAAGTCTTCTTTTCTTCCACACCCCGTAAGTGAGTGCAATGACCTAGCCACCACAAACTTGCTGTCATAAAGTGGTGTAGTACTGTTGAATTGTGTGCACTTGTATCGCCCACCCTGCTTAGACCTAGTGTCCGCAGTATGTCATAAATAATAAATAATAATAATATATAGCTTTAGACAGCTAATACCTATAACAGACAAAATTTAATTTGAGCCTGCCGGCAATAGCACCGCTAAAATTAGATGATTCTGATTGTAGGGTTTAACGCGCCGACGCAACGCAGGCGATGAGGCGCGCCGTAGTGGAGGGCTCCGGATTAATTTCGACCACCTGGGGATCTTTAACGTGCGCCGAAATCTCGTGCACACGGGCGTTTTTTGCTTTTCGCCTCCATCAGAAAAGCGGCTGCCGCGGCCGGGAATCGAACACGCGACCTCGTGCTCAGCAGCGCAACGCCTTAGCCACTGAGCCACCGCGGCGGGTAGCGCTAAAATTAGAACTGTGTAACATAGATATATTGGATTCTTTGCCATCAACGCTTTACCAAGAGGGTACCATTATCAATCAATCAATCAATCAATCAATCAATCAATCAATCAATCAATCAATCAATCAATCAATCAATCAATCAATCAATCAATCAATCAAAACACTACTTTTGAACTATCTAGTCACAATCTGCGTTGAACGTGGAACTCCCGTAATGCTCTCGTTCACCCTCCTGGTTGAACTTTTCAGCTGGTATGGCCTTTTCGAAGACGTAGTACAGAAAATGCAAGACACCACTGTTGTCCACTTGCAGTATAATATACCCTAACCTGTAGGTGTAGGTGTGGGCCACTCACGCGCATGGGTGTGAGTCTCTATTCTGGCCTTCGGATTGTAAACCCGAAGCACAGGACGCGCGCTTCAGTCAAGTGCGCGCTTCAGAACTTCGAATGCAGGTTGCGATCAGCTTATTGAGCTCAGAGCAGCGCAGCATACCATGGAAGCAACCGCCTAAAAAGCTGGTAAAGCCAAGACATCTCTTGACCTCATGAAGTTACTTCCTTACTTTAAATTCGTCAATCACCTCTACTTTGGGAGTTAGGGGTCGCACGCCTCTTTCAGTGATGACGCGACCAACCTCGATCTTTCATTGTGCGAAGCTTCCCCTGGAATGTCGGAGTGTCAACCCTGCATCACGGATAACTCCAAATGCTTTTATCAGCCTTTCAGCTGCTTCTCCGACGTTTCCTGCAGTCATGAGGATGTGAGCCAAAAATCACAGGGCAAATAGCTTCAAGAAATGGATTTCTCCGTAAGATGCAGTAAGTTAGTTGGGCCATTCGCAAGTCAAGATTCGAAAGCTTTTTAAGCTGCCGTGTTCCCTCAGCTACACGTCATGTCACTAGCCCCCGAACATTCTTGAAGGGGAACTCCGCAATGCAAGCATGCTGTTTTGCATTTCGTAAAGTCACAACGCAGGTGTTATTTTACAGCGGAGCTGTAATGGCTAGGTTTCGTACATTTCCTGGTCGTTGTAAAGGAAAAAAATTCCCAAATAAAACTCCCGAGGCTCCTGCGCCTTTGATACGCCAGGCATTACATAGCGCGAATTGATTCATAGCCCACGGTTTTTCCCGGAAGTTGCGGAAGGTGGCCGTCAACGCCAGTACACCACTCGCCGTTAATCCAACTGGTGCTCAATAAATTTTATTCTCTCTCTCTCTTACCGCAGATGAAGTAACGGTGCGTGCGGAAGAACGCAGCCAAGCCAGCGAACTGGCAGGCAGTGAAATCTACCGTCGTCGTCAATTCTTCCAATATATGACGTCAGGAACAAGCAGTGGGGAAAGGAGAATGAGACAGATCGAAGCCATTCGACAGCGTAAGGCGGGAGCGGACCGCAAAGCAAATCGTCTGAAGCGTTACGGGGACGAGGCCCTTTGAGATTGGCGGCCGGAATCAAAGGTTCCGAAGCGTGCGATTTGACATTTATTTCCCATTCAGAGCCCTTAAGTAGTGCTTATGTGTCTTAGGACCACCCTCGGGCCATGGGTTAGTTGCCACGACATTATCCCCGTGGTCGTAGTCGGTGATTTCAATGCGGATGCGTGGGGAC
>NW_027526203.1:424772177-424846613 GCF_048455015.1 Haemaphysalis longicornis
TTCAGAGCCCTTAAAGGAGCCATGAAGAGAAAATGCAAGTTGGTTTTATTCGAAAGATTTCGTGTTTTATAGTGCCCCCAGCGCTTGTCCGGATACAAACGGTGCTTTATTCACTGAGAAATTAAACAATTTATGTTAAAATTTTGATTTCCCCGCTCAATCGTGCGTTTTCGTGGTCCCAAGTGACATCACTGAAACCGACCGCTCTGCAGCCTAGAGTACCTTCATTCACGCATCCGCCGTACAGGGTAGAGACACGTATACGCTGGCGCCGCCATTTTCGGTTGCTCGCTCGCTGCCGAAGCAAGTCATTGTGTCAAAACCGCGCTAAAATTATCGCCGCAACGCGGTTTACTGAAGAAGTTTGAATCATATTGTCTGTTTTGCGTTGCTAGGTCTCGTGGAAAACGAAAAGAATAACGCGTTGAGCCCGTTGGCCCAATTCCCGTTTTTCCTAATGACCATTCCCGTTTTTCCTAATTATGTAGCTTATTTGAGCGAAGTTTACATTAAAAGTGGTGTCAGTATGATTCTAACGAGACAATCTTTTGAATGAACCAAACTTGTGTTTTCTCTTCATGGCTCCTTTAAGTAGTGCTTATGTGTCTTAGGACCACCCTCGGGCCATGGGTTAGTTGCCACGACATTATCCCCGTGGTCGTAGTCGGTGATTTCAATGCGGATGCGTGGGGACGGAAAAGGGGTGGCTTACGCGCGTTTCACATTGGATAAATTAGGCTTGCTATGACACACCGGCCAGGCTTAACCGACCACCGAGCGACGTGCGTTGGCGAGTATGCCGATTAATGAATATCATAGCGACAGCAAATCCATCGTGAGCGTCTTTACTAACTGACAATGAGGGATGCAATGAAGTCTTCACAAGTTTTCTTACCACGACGCTTACAGCTCTGCTGGTAATCCGCCTTCGCAGGCGGAATGGCCTCAGATTTGTTCAGTAATTTTGTAAGTCGGGTGTCATCTTTTCAGTTTGATCGCAAATATTTGTCACTTACGTGAAGTGTGACAACAAAACCACGCGGATTTTTTTTTTTTTTTCTCTGAAAGCTTCGGTTAGGATTACAGGCTCCTTGAACTACGGTTACTATCGACACTAACGCCTATAGGGTTTTCACTGCTTTACTGGTGGCTACAAATGTCCAATAGTATTATATAAGAACAGAATATTGTCAGTTTTTAGCGTGTAGATAAATAAATTTGTGTCTTTTTTCCCGTTCTTTTCGTTTGGCTAAGCACCTGATTTCCCAGAAAGCACATCTCAAGGTACCGAATCCTTTCTGTAAAAATTTGTATAACAAGCAAATGACCGGCCTCATGAATGACCACAGCGATGTTCCTGTTTTTGTACAGTGTATAAAAATATAAAGAGGATAACAGAGCGTAAATACATAGTTTAGAGAGAGCACGTGTTTAAAACAATTGCATCAATAAAAAAAACATCATCGCAAAGTTCAGTCCAAGAAAAAAAAAAAAGCATGCGTGTGAAAAAGAACCGTGTCATCCAAGACACAGGAAGCCAGTTGCAGTGTAAAACGTACAAACGCCATCCATACTCCGGTTTATAGCTTCATAACGGGTGACAGCCGAAAGGCAGTTGAAAAGGAAAAAAATGGTGTGAGAGAGAAATACGGCAGCCAGCGGCGCCGTGACTGAGCGGTGCACGCGTCTAAACGGCCGAAATAGAGTCGTAAACACACTGCTTGTTTAAAACAAATTAAACACTCAAGTGACGTAGGCAGCAGCGACGAACACTGGCGTGTACAGACGTGTTTTCCCCTCAATAAATACCCAGGCTAAATGTGCACGGCTACCAGTGTGGTTGCGCGGCATCGCCCTATAATGCGGACAGCCGCGGTCACGAGTGGCGGTAGGCGGCGGCGCACCCGAAGAGCGCGAGGCTCGAGCGACGTCGCCCATTGCGCGCACCTGTGCCACACTAAGCGTCGCTGCGGAGCCGGGCGCCCAGCGGCCTCTGGCAAACGACCCGCACGATGGGAATGCGCTTGGCCGCCGGGCAATTAGGCGTCGTTAAAGGCTGCGGAGGCCCGATCACCTCCTTCCGAGCCCGCTCAAAATTTACGAGCGTGCAAATTATAAGCAATTAGGCCTAATGACAGAAACAAGACTGACCATAAGGGGGATCGCAAGGCGCGCGCGCACGCACGCAAGTAACCCCGGCGCAGACAAACTCCGTGCCAGCTGTTGCCGCATACGCGCGCATTCCGAACCGTGGCCGCGACGACAGAACCATCAGGCGGCGGCACAGGAAACAGCGCCGGGCCGCAACCGGTGACGGACGCCCCCGGTCAGCGAGCGCACGCATGCCCAGGAGCCGCGTTGTGATAGAGCCACGCCCCCGATTATGCGTGTCGCGCTGCGATGAATCCCGCGGGCATGTTTTCACCGGGCCCACCGTGACTACTACGTACACACACGGAGAACTGTCTAAGTGTGCGACAGATTACATCCACACGATTAGGTTCACACGCCTTCGGATCGCCGACACGAACGCCTGCAGCGGGCAGGCGGCCACGAAAAGACGGCCTTCTTGTATACGGCCGCCGTTCCGCAGAAAGCTGGGTGACGTGACATTCGCACGCTGCGTGTGGTGCGTGAAGGGGCTGAAATGGGCTTTAATGACGCGCAGTTGGAATGTCGCTTCTGCGTTACGGTTGCCTTTATCGCTTGTTTCAGCCTAGACTAACCAAGCTAGAACTAAGCTAGTGATGTTGAACTAAAGCGATGACTCAGCTGAGTCTGCTTTAGTGATATGTCAGCACTGGTGGACTTCAAAAACCAACACACGGAAGGAAACCGGTTAGTACGAAATAATGAGAAAAATTTATTGGGGAAAATATATTCCGTTCACTCCTTGCAACAGCTTCAAATTTCAGAATTCAAAAGATTCGTTGCTCAGAACCACCCAATCCCTTTGTGCAAGCATGGCTATTAAAGGGGCAATGAAGACAAAATACAAGTTTGGTTCATACAAGGGACTGCTTTGCACAGCACCAGTGCTACCAATTTTATCGAAAACTTCAAAGAGATATTCTAGATATGAAGGAAAACACACGAAGCAGTGGCGACTCACCGGCCATCTTCTGGCCGGGTCTTCATGACGTCAAATAGTCTTGTTTGGGCGATGTGCAGCCGCCTTCCAGGGCCACCGCCAAGATGCATGCCTGTTAGGCCGTAGGGATGACTCTACTTTTGTTTTATCATATTCTTTGAATACTAACCTGCAGTTAACAAACTGATGACTATGTATTTAGTCTTCCCTTTATAACGTCACTGCTCATGCCTTGTAGTGCTAAATTTGAAAATTTCCAATATGTATTGCGGTTTCTTTCTTGTTAAAACGCGTTCACGGTTGGAATTGAGCTGAGTGAGTTATGAAGCACCAATTCTTTCAAATTAAACAAATTTCCATATAATGGTCTTCTCTTCTAATAGCCACAGCCGACAGTTTTTCGTGGGTGCATTTAGGTATTATTGTCGTCCATCTGACACGATATGCCGAAATATCAGTCTAAATGCAATGCAGTTGACGTCAGTTTTAGCGACAGAATTCTTGACTCACCGCATTGTTCTAGAACTTTTGAAACAGGAATATTTCTAAACAATGGTAGGCTTCCATTACTGTATTCAAAGCACCCGCGGGGCAGTAATTATACAACGCAGCCTATTAACCAATTTCTCCGATCAAATGGCCCCACTATAGACGGATGGCTAGGCCCAGCGTACCATTTGACTCGCGAAATGCGGTCGGCGACACTACGCAGTTCCGGTATACTGTTGTGCCTTTCCTCTTGTCGCAGCGCAGGCGGCAGTTCCGAGTCGAATAGTATGTGGCGGCTTCTAGTTCGCCCTCTTCGCTTCTGCTCTGGACACTGCGATACGTCATTAAGGTGCGATGGGGCAAAACATTTCAACGCGAATTTTGTTTTAGAATGTGCGGGACTAGAACCTTGTAACCCTAAATGTGGGATGGGAATTCGTTCCCTAATTCTAATCAATGCTTATTGTAATTCTCGCGACCCACCAATATTTTAAATGCGAAGCATCTCATGCTCGGGGCTGTGTCCCTCCCTCCCTTGTCGTTGTCCGCCGTCCGCACTCTACTGCGCATGCGCGTCTCTCTCTTCAGCCCCGTCAGCGTTTGGGCTGACGTCAGCGCAGTCCACTATAAAAAGAAATAGTTAGGAGGAGCCCGGTTTCAATACCACGGCTCTGGCCGCAACGGGAGGTACGTGGCGCTCTTCCCACTGCGCTACAAACCGATACGGGAGCATGTGCTACGAACGCGCCTTATGTCCTTCACTCATTCAAACTACGTCAAGAAGCTACTGATACAACGAAGGCACGCGAAGCTGAACGTCAACAGAAACGACGAACTGAAAACTTCAGAGGTGGATGTTGACTTTCCAGCGGGAAAGCTGTGTCGGGAAGCGCCACGCGCCTTGCAGCTCAACCAGAGAAGAGGACGAAGAGGGCGGGCAGCGGGGCAGGAGCGTGAGGACGCAATAAAGAAAGACGAGAACCAGGAGGTGTTCGATTAGGTAACGCTGGTGTCGGTCTCTTCGCTGTCTCTACATTTTTCTACAGTTCTCTGTCTCTACATGGGGGTTCACACTACGTTCCCATTCGTGCTCCGATAAATTAAACAACATAACGGCAACACAATGGAACCTACACGCAACCCCCATGATGCTTCGTATCCTCCTCATGGTTCCCCACGGGAAGATGGTGTAATTGTTTTCTAATTTTTTACCGCCATTGGTATGCCATTTATGCAGAAACAAAGCTTTTAGAACAACTGACCTTCTGTTGCTGTGTCATATTCACTATGAGGAATGCTACTAGCGGCTATCCTTTGTTCACTACCGCCTTCTTGTGTTGGTTTACGGAGAGATGCTGTCGAACGCAGGCCAAGCCGTAACTGAAGAGCGCTAAATACCACTCAGCTGTTCCAAGCATTTCGTTAAGAAAAAATAAGTGCGCTTTCACTCTGTGAAGAAGGATTACCAGCGAAGTTGGGCGCAGTGCAAGGAGTCCATGAAATAAAACACATTTGCTTGTCATTTGCGATTTAGCAAACTTCCCAGCTGATTAGCTCAATGAAACTTGGAAGGACCACAGTCTTACTCTAGGGGACAAGCATGGAACTGTCCGTTTTTATTTACACTGTCTCACTGTCTCTGTAACACACCAACCGAAACCGCTCAACCATGGAGGACAGCATTCACGTCCACCTGAATCCACCTATCAACGACGTCCACCTATGAACGTGGACGTGAGACGTCCACGTTGATATATCCCCCCAGCAGAACGAATATGTCAGGGGTGAGCGCGTGAATCGTGCCTGCGCGTGCACGCCCTTCTCCCTCTCTGCCTCCCCGAATGCACACCGCGTGTGGCAGGCAGTATACAAGACTCAGGAAAAGATGCGAAGGCGGTGAAGAGAAGTATTGAATTGAATTGAATGACATTTATTAAGATAGGGGAGGCCACATGGCCGTAGTTGGGGAAGGGGAAGGAGGGAGGAGAGGGGGGGTGCGATCACTCAATCGTTAAGAGATGACTCGTTGGAGATAGATGATCAGTGATTTCTTTGAGAGGGGGAGTGTAGAACCTATCTCACACTACCCTTGCCAGGCCACTCTTAATGGGTAAAAAAAACACCAAGAGCATGCAGAAAATTTCGGTCTTCGTAGGGGGCCATCAGGAAACGAGTTGGGGGGCAGAGCACTGAGCAAAAATTCACGAGGAGATGCGAAAGCTGCACAGTGCCAAGTGAGGGGTTTGAGGTCGGCAAAAAACATTTTGCTGGCAATGGGGACAGCACGAAGAGGCTGAAGAGTCCAAGTGCAACCATTTCTGCAGTGTGGCGGGTGTAATGGCCGCATATTAGCGATTGACTTGTTAACAAAGAGTTCTGTGGAACGGGGTAGGGTGGGGACACCATGCAGGTAGCCTTGCGGAGTCTTCTCAGCGAGCCGCTTTCTGCGAGAATGCTTAGCATGATCCAGTTAGAGGCGCGCATGTAGACCTGGATCAGGTGCGAGATCAGAAGCAATCAAGGGAGGTGTACACTGAAGGGTCTCCCGCGCTGCATTATGAGCATCGTGATTGTCGACCCCCTGGGTCACATGCCCCGGAATCCAGGCTACGCGGACTTGCGTTCCGTTTCGGGCCAGTAGGTTTACCATGGCCTGAATGTGATGAACGGTAGGGGGATCAGAGTAAGCCCTATTGAATTCTCTGTTGGCGGCGTGGAAATCAGTGAGGAGGCGGACTCTGGGTGGTGGTGGTGCACGAGCCATGTAGGTCATGTGATCCAGGGCTCCTAGGAGACCATAGACCTCGGCTTGGAGAGGCGACGGGGGATGGTAGCCGTAGTAGTGGCGCTGCTAAGATCAGGGAGTTCTTCACAGCGCCACGCCAAACCGATAGAGTTGTCTTGTAGGCTGGCGTCTGTAAATATGTCCACCTCGTTTGGTAGCCTCTGTGCCATGCATCGGCGGAGAGCGCGCAGACTTGGAACGACGCTAGCTCGAGGGATAGCCGACCGTTGCGAAGAAACCACGGTACCTCGAGCCCAAGGGGGAGGGGGAAGAGGTGGCATGGGTCCGTTTGGGTGTGTTTGAGAGTACCATGCAGTAATAGCAGCACCCTGGTTAGTGAGGGTTGCGGCGGAGTTGATGGTGCTTTCGGGTGTCTTCAAGAATGTCCGGCAGGGGAGGCAGAGAAGCAGCTGTCTCCAAAGCGCAGATCCTAGTGTGCCGTGGAAGGCTTGTAAAGTGGGGCTGTAACCATACTACCTCCGCAGATGGGCATGCTTCTCTGCGCAATCACTATGTGGGAAAGCCAACTTTCACAAACCAAGCGTACCCGATATTTTTAAAGACGGCTTCCCTTCTAACACAAATTCATTGCTGAGAAGACATCTTTAGGGGTAATATAAGATCAATGACATATAAGGCCATATTAACCGTAAGCCTTAAGACCTTTATTTTATATTTCTAGAAATTTTTCTATACTTTGAACACAAATTCTAAACTTTTCGTTCCGCACGACGAGTCTTTGTTCCACGCGGGCGCGAGAACTAGAGGAATTAGAGGTATACAGCTTCGCAGTATGTCTATAACTTTAGTGCCCTTCAACTCTGTGACCAGTGAAGATGGACGCAGTCTAGAGAGCAGAATAAGCGAAGTACGCCTGTTTGCAATGTGCATTTGAGAATACTTTCTAGTTAATTAGATGAATGAAACGTAAGAAGAAGATTTTCATTCTAGCGGCCAAACTTCTGGCGGCTCATTTCCTTTTAGTACAAGCCCATGTATTGACAACAGACGGGAATTCTGTAACGTTTACAACTTCACTGTAAACTACGCGTTATGAAAAGTAAACAAAACTGAGCATAATGTTAGAGACGTGTTAGCAGCCAATTTTCATTTAATTTGTTTTGTGATGGTGTCGATAAAACCTGAGTTACAGCCATTTTATCTAACTAAACTTTCTCCGTAGATGGCCATGCATAGACTGCAGCCGGAAATTTGGTAATGTTTCCTACTCACTGCGAAAAAACTAATTACGGCAAGTAAGTCAAACCTGGCGCAATGGCAGAGTCACTCTAGCGGCTAATTTCAGTACCATTTTTTTTTCAAGATACGTACATTAGGTTGGGAGCTATACAGAACATTCACCGGAAAGTTGGCTTTGCCGTCAAATTTGTCAACGTGATTACCTGTCGACGCACGCAGTTTTGGTCAGAACGTAGTCTATCATAGCTCCACTGTAAAACAAAAAGAACATGCAGAGGTTCGCCGAGGTCCAAAGCATGTTAAACTTAATACCTTGGCTGTGGCTACCTATAGGTTATACTTGCCCGCCATAAGAAAAGAAAAGTCCTGCCGACACATATGACACCGTGAAGTCACAGTTCGCGCTGTTCCTGCCCTTAGACGGGTATTTGCGAATCCTTTCCAAAGACCTGCCGCATGTGGCGCAGTGGCTAAGGCGTTGTGCTGCTGAGCACAAGGATGCGGGTTCGATTCCCGGCCGCGGCGGCCGCTTTTCTGATGGAGGCGAAAAGCAAAAAGGCCCGTGTGGTCGAGATTTCGGCGCACGTTAGAGATCCCCAAATGGTCAAAATTAATCCGGTGCCCTCCACTACGGCGCGCCTCATCGCCCGTGTGACGCCGGCGCGTTAAACCTCCCAATCAATCAATCAATCGAATCATGGAGGCGAAAAGCAAAAACGCGCGTGTGTGCGAGATTTCGGCGCACTTTAAAGACCCCCAGGTGGTCAAAATTAATCCGGAGCCCTCAACTACGGCGTGCCTCATCGCCTCCGTTGCGTCGGCGCGTTAAACCCTACAATCAATCAATCAATCAATCAATCAATCAATCAATCAATCAATCAATCAATCAATCAATCAATCAATCAATCAATCAATCAATCAATCAATCAATCAATCAATCAATCAATCAATCAATCAATCAATCAATCAATCAATCAATCAATCAATCAATCAATCAATCAAAACGAAAACCATACTACAGATGCATCATATATTTCTAGGGTCCACTTGTGCCTATTGGACCCTATAGTCCATTGATAGGACAGAGAGTTAGTCTCTTGCGACGAACCTTGCATGAAAACATCTGCCAATTTAAATAGCCGTAGATAGAAACATTATTTGATTAGCTGGGACGGCCAAACATGAAATACGAACGGCATGGACTTACAGAAACGCTACTTTTACCTGTAAAGCTGGACGCCCCAGCTTTTTCGTTACAGTCCGAAACACGTGACAGCGAAGAACAAACAGAATTAGAAACATAGAACAAGAACACAGAAATATAGAACAAGAAACAAGTGTACACCCGAAGGGTTATATTCTATCAAAGCCATTCGTATATACATTAGATCGCGCGACACAAGCCAAACATTTTAACGGGCACGGAAGACGAGAGCTCTCAGAATACGCTCAAACATTCCACTAACACATGCACTGTGCCATATATTGCACCATGTTACAACCATTAAGCCTTAAGGCTTCATATCGCACGAAACGCGCGAACAGGAAACTGTCCCGCAGGATAGTAATCTCTGAAGGTTGGCACGTGCAATTCTTGTGGTCGGTTAAGCCCCATTCGCAACAAAACAAGAAAAAAATGGTAAAAGTCAAGCCGCATCGGCGTTCGCAGATGCGTGCTGGCACTATAGTGAAGGCCGCGGCGAGAAACACCTCGCAAAAGCAGGCAATCGCAAATCAAGTCACGTCGTCGAAGATAGGTGCGCCCAGGCCGCGGCGCTGCAGTGTGAACTGTGTATTAGTTTACCACGATTCAACATGGGTGAAACTATACTAATACTCATCACTACATACACCCTTCTTGGTTCACACTATTTATGCACACCAAATACTGAAATACTTTTAATAAAAGCGCGGTCAAATCCCAGCGATGTTACAATGAGCTGCTAATGATCAGAACAATTTCAAAACGTGATCAGGACCTATACCAGGTCTTCACCATTGAAGTGCCTGGGGGTCTACACAGTGAAAACGGCCTGCTTAAAACAGCCGATAATTGTAAAATAAATTGGACAACTATCCATGGTTGGAACAGATGTCATAACATTGCTCTCGTGCAATAGCGAAAACGCTTTATAGATGTGGTTGACCCTCACGCCACTGATACATTCGCAACACCCTTATATCATTGGTAGCTACAGCTGCACACTTTACCAGCCGGACGTCTTAATTTCTTATTTCATCTTTATTTCAGTCAACGCTTTTCTATACTATCCAACCCCCGCCGCACAAATATTCCGGCATTTCAGAGCACCCAAAGGTCTTCTGACTTGACATTTCAGTCTTCTATGGTTTGCGTTAACAGAAGCGACTATCTCCCATTGCTCAATGCCATTCGATTGCATCCCGTTGTTCCATATTTTCTACTTTGCCCTGCTGGGCCTGATCCCCATCTGCCATGGCTGCCTGCGGACAGCATCCGCTGATTTTATTATAGAATATCAATCATTTGTTCATAAGTGTACGTGCGTACGTGCACCCTTACACATCGTCATGAACATGCAGGGTTTGAGAGACCGGCTGCAAGTCGCGCTTAGCTGTGGACGTCGCGGTCTCAAGGTCGTGCCGCACGCTGTGGGGTGGGGCGCGCAAATTCAAATCCCTCCGATTAAGTGGGCGTTGCGCGCTGTAGACGCCGTCGTTGCTAGGTGATGTCTGCGTGTCGCGCGTTGCTGTGGGCGCCGCGGTTGCGAGGGGCGATGCACGCTGGGGCATGGACGCGTAGTTTGCTTGAATGGATACATAGCGGTAACTTTTGCGCCCAGTACGCGGGGATAAAAGCCAAAGAAGATATGTAGACTAGCCCAGCTTTTCTGTCGGCTTCCATGCGTCGCTCTGTCTGCAATAGACATTCAGTTGCTCAGTGCTGAGATAGTTTGTTGTGATTGTTGGGTTGTGTTTTTTATGTGCTGTTGGAATGCGTACGCCCCTGCCAATGCGGGGTGGTCCTACTTTCACTGTTGAAGATGTATACATGGTGTGTTAGAAATAAAATTCAACTGTTAGTCTGCGCTGCTCTTCGTGTCTCCTTTTGTTTTTGTTCCGTGCAGGGTGCTAAAAGTTACCCCTACGAATTCAAACGAACTAGCCCGCCTTTTCAGCGTTATCGCCTGAATGTAACTGGACTGAGGTGAAGCTGATCGTTAAGCCAGCAGACTCTCCGTTGTGACACCAAAGCAGACAATTTTCCTTCGTGACACCATGGATACGTGGTCAATCCCTTCTCCGTAGGCATGCGGCAAAAGGGGGAAAAAGGAAGAAGTAACACAAATGGCGCCCGCAAATTAAATATCGGGAGGCAGCGGGAAGGAGACTTAAGAAACCGCGGCAGGAATGTGCCATTAAGAAATCACCGTGAGATCACTGTGCCGTACAAAGCGGGAACTGCCCAAATCGTTTTAAGCCCCATCTGCTATGTTCATTGTTCTGTGCTGCATACACGTATTGTACACAATTGTCTGGCGGCAATTTGCCTAAACATTTTAACAGCGAAGTTTTGTAGCAAATCGTTAGAGTTTCGCGCCCGCAGTTAAAAATACCAAGAAAATGCCGAGCGCGCGTGAGCGTGTGCATCGCGGCGACCGCGGGGCAGTTAAAAAAACCAAGAAAATGCCGATCGCTCATGTGTGCGCGCCTCGCGGCGACCGGCCAGCGTCCTCGGCGCACGTTTGTCAAGATAAGCATAGCCACTTAGAGAGATTGGCCAAGATTGGCCAAAAAACAAGCTCCTGCGTCCGCCGCAATCGAGACAACACTTGCTCGGAACGAGAAAGACACATCATAGTGCACGTCCCTCCATGGTGATGTCCAATGATTATCATTCCCCCAAAAATGAAAGAAGCCTACGCTTATAGCAACAAAGATGGAGTAAAGGTCGCTGCGGCAGCGAAGAAGAAGCAAATCGGGTGCAATCGTGGTCTTAAAACCGTCGTGATTGTCCTGAAGGTTGCGTACAGCTTCTCTACCTTCAGATCTTACGCGTCAGTGCGAGCTTCCTTCATTTTTGTTTTCGTTTCCACAAGAAAAACTTCGTAGAATGATGTCAGTGTAGGACAGTGGGGGACACTTAACTTTTTTCTGTTGCCCAATCTAGCTTGCCCATGGTTGCCAGTAAGATCTGCCGCCGCCACCGTCGTGATCGCTATCTGTTCCACACAAAGTGGAGGGTAAAGGCTTCTCTCCAAATGCTTCTATATCATGCGGCAGCGGAATTCCTCCTTTGCGAATAAGGATTCTCATTGCATCCCTCTCGTAACTCTACCCAACTGAGCTTGGTTCTTGGCGATACGTAGGAATCCATTTGATAGAGAAGATAGATATGCAGACCCCATTCCCTGCATCAATATTATGCTATACTGCATTAATAAAAAGAAATGGTTGCACATTATGCAAGCATAAACCCTTCCTGTTTCGTTTTCTTTTCAGGGTTTGTAATAAACTTGCTACTACACTTATCTAAGACGCAGAGTTGTGATTTTTTCACACTCGGAGGACATCGACACAAGCGGCACCTGCACGAAATATATATTGCAGTCTAGTACAACGATTGGTGGAAGATGAATCAGAATGCGGGTCACCGAACGGGAGTACACAGCAGAGGGTTGTGTTTTCATCCCCTGGCGGGTGAGTACATTACTACATCTAGTCACGAAAGTTTACACGTCGCATAGATTGTATTAGTGTACCCTCAACCAAATCGGCTTCTTTTCTGAGCAACAACTAGCGTGCCTGGCTGTACGCCTGAGAACCGAGAGCACTAGCGTGCGTGCCTGTCGCCCGGTAGCAACGCATACGCAGAAGTGCTAGGAAAAGGGCCACCCAGGAGCCTCGCCCGACATTTCCCTGTAGTGCATTTTATACCCCGAAGACACGAGGAGGCTAAACCACACAACAACCGGCGGCGTATTCCAACCAGAGACCCCTATTTTGCCCGGAAGACACTGGGCTGAAAAAAAGCAAGGCGAAGGGGTTGAAGGCTGAGGAATGGCTCTGAATTGCTAGGTTTGAAGTCCCCAGGCCCAAAAGAAACACTAACAGGCTACACTAAGTGTGATATGCTGTCTTGGGGGAAAGCATTGTTTACTCCCAAACATAAGAAAAAACGAACTTATATTTGCGCACAATTATGTCTTATTAATATACAGGGCCAAGTATTAACTCAGTTTCTCATTACTACGTTCACAAAATCTGACCTGATTCACGCAGGTTCGCAATGCATGTTTTAAGATGCAGGAGTACTTGTACCATTCGGAACGGTGAAAACTGAATTGAAGAGGGGCATAAGTGCAGAAATGTAGCTATAGCAACATAACACAAATATAATTATATCATACGTCTGGTGTATGAAGGTAGATGAAGGGAGAAGACAGAAGACGCTGATAAGCTATACTCGGCGTGCAATTAATTAATTGGCCACCGCCGTTGAAATCTCTGCATCTGAACATCATTTTTAATGTTTACGAGGCCTGCAGGAATGGTTTTAGATGCGGCGCATCTCTTGCTCTGAGGCATGTCCCTCCTGCTTCGTCGTCGTCGCGCCGTCCGTCCGCATCCCTCCTCCGTTCTTCTCTCCCACAGCTGTGTGCAACACTTTCACTCCGGCTCATTAGCATACCACAGCTGGCGCGCTTGTTTGGGCGCGCTTCGCTGCGTAACGCTGCATTAACAACTGCTTCGGCGCGCGCAAGTGCGCGCATGCGCGACTCTCCTCCATTGTCTCCTCTCCTTCAAGCGCTGTGAATATAAAGCGGGTATCGCGCTGCGGGGTATACTCTCTCATTTCGCGTATGCAAGTGCATGAAAAGTAAAATTACGCCCATCGTCCCGCGTATAGGAACACCCGCATGTGATGGAAATGCATCATACGCGTTCACAACACGTTTCACGCGATTTAGAGAATCAACCCAACGGAAACACCAATTGAACCCCCCGATGCGTTGCATCCAGGGTTCCCTCGCGGGAAGATGGGCGTAATTTTTTTCTGTGTATTACAAGGAATTTAATCATCATCATCATCATCATCATCATCATCATCATCATCATCATCATCATCATCACCAGCCTATCTACGCCCACTGCAGGGCAAAGGCCTCTCCCATTATTCTCCAATTACCTCGGTCCTGTGCCAACTGTGACCAATTTATCCCCGCAAACTTCTTGATCTCATCTGCCCATCTAACTTTCTGCCGCCCCCTGCAACGCTTGCCTTCTCTGGGGATCCACTCTGTTACCCTTAATGACCAGCGGTTATCTTGCCTTCGCATTACATGCCCTGCCCACGTCCATTTCTTCTTCTTAATTTCTACTAATATGTCTTTAACACCAGTTTGCTCCCTGACCCACTCCGCTCTCTTCTTGTCCCTCAATGTTACACCTATCGTTTTCCGCTCCATTTTCCGCTGAGTCGTTCTCAATTTAAGTTGAACCCTCTTAGTGAGCCTCCAAGTTTCTGCCCCGTAGGTGAGTACCGGTAAGATGCAGCTGTCATACACTTTCTTCTTCAGGGACAATGGTAGGCTGCCATTCATTATCTGAGAATGTCTGCCATATGCACCCCACCCCATTCTGATCCTTCTAATTATCTCTGCCTGTAGGAGTTATGAAGAACTGGTAGCGTATCGGCCCACTTCGCTGCAAATGTCGTCGAAGGATGACAGTCTGTTGCCACCCCCGACCCGTGAACGACTCCCTTCTCTCCACTGCCCACCTAACACGCTCTTTCCTCCCGTCTCGCTCCTTCCACTATAACCACGGCGGAGGTTTGCTCAAGTCAACTCAATTTTCACGCATTCGCACTGTTCGTGCGAAATCCATGGGAATCTATCGTTACTGTTGGACTTGGAATGCCTGCTCGGAGTTTGGGCTCGGGCGCGAGCCCTTTTCAACGCGCTTTTTTTTAATTTGCTTTCACGAAAGTCGAGCACACATATTTGTTTCAGATTCAGATTCAGATTCAAATTCATTTTTATTTTGTTGTTTAACATACAAACAAATTATTATATTATTATCATTATTTAAAGAACACTGCTACTACCAGTTATGTATTGAAGTTTTGCGTCAAATATGCCTAACAGTTTTTTTTTGTGCTCAACAATGTTAACAAGTATAAGGTATTGTAGCAGAAATGTTAATTTGTAAACGTTTTGATGCAGTATAAACTATTTGTTCATGAATGGTTTTACTTTTGGCCGGGTGTGTCAATCAAGGGACGGACGGACGGACGGACGGACGGACGGACAGACAGACAGACAGACAGACAGACAGACAGACAGACGGACAGACAGACAGACCAACATTTTCGGGTTGAAGTAGGCCAAGAAAAAAATCAGGGAAGCTTGCGCTCACGCGCAAGGCTTGAATGGCGAAGCTGTTGTTGTAGGTGAGCATTGCCGGGCTGATAGTTAGGTTTCAGTAGAATTGCTTATTTGCATAGTTGCGGTGCTAGTAATCGTCGTCATATGCATCGAAGAGGTCGTCGTCTTCATCGCGGCGAGTGGTGGATGCAAAGTCATCCTCAGAAATGTAGACTCACACCAGCTCAACTGGCGAAGCTTGCGCTCAGTCGCACAGGGCTTGAACCATGACGAAGCTGCAGGATTTCTTTTTCTTTATACGTGAGCGCTGAAGGCAGGGGCGTAGGCAAAGGTGGGGGGAGGGGAGCACACCAGACCCGTGCACCCCTCCCCCCCCACCCCCCCCCCCCCCCTTGAAAATTTTCATGCCAGGTTGGCGAGCGACATTTACTGTCTTTACTATAGCACAGAGTGTAACAGCATGACAAATCATGTCACTGTATTTTGTTCAGCCAATAACCAATACTTGATATGTTTATTTTCCTACCGGCATCGCCTTTCATTGATTGCTGTAGTTCAATAAAATCTGCTGTATGAAAAGCATTCCTTTCTTCCGATCTTGTACTGCCGCAACATCACAAAACTGTACAATTCTCTTTATTGCGGAGCTTTGCCTTTTCTGGCACTATTCCATTGATTCCTCGGCCTCCCTCTTTGTTAGAATCAGCATTTTGTATTTGCTTAACCGCAATTTTACTGAAACCATGTCTGTTGGACTGATGAGCTAGACATACAATAAAATGTAAGAAACGTGAAACTGGCTCAACACTCAACCGCAGTGCAATAAGGTGATCCGCTGAGCGTAGGTAGTATCTTAGTGACGTTTCGAGCGCAAAAAGTAACAAAAAATCAGTGCCTTTCCATTCTGTGAAGATCGATGACCTGCGAAGCTGGACGCAGTCGACGGAGTGCATAAATAACCGCGTTTGTTTGTAATTTGCAATTAAGCATACTTCCTAGCAACTTAGCTGAATGAAAGTTGGAAGGACTCAATCTTTATTCTAGATAACAAACATGGGGCTGTATGCTTCCTTCCCACGTCGTAGGCATCTTACTGTCTGGGCAACGCACTACCTAATCCGTTCGACCAGTGAAGACGCCAGACAGGTCGCATTCGGCTGTTTGATGTACACATGTAAGACTCCCGCCAGAACAACGGAGATGTCATCAGTGAGGGCATGAAACCTATAGCGTGGCGTGCACGCCATAAACCCTTTCCTGCGCCCACACCTGTACGCATAAACCGGCAACTGCTCATGTGCGCGTGCGTAAACGTGAAAGACACCGGCAAAAGGGAACGCCGGAGCGGCGCCGAATAAAGCGGCTTCACCGCAATGAAAGAAGGGAAGGGGGGGGGGGGGGGGGGGGGGGGGAATTAGACATATACCGTTTCGCAGTAAAAGGAGATTACTTAAGGACGAAGATGCCCGTTTGCTTGCTTCACTGGCACGAATGTGGCGCAAGTACAGTCGAGTGCGATTTGAAGGTTATCGTGGGAGCGCAACTGGTTCAAATAAAGCGGACGAAACACCAGCTTTAGCAAATCTTACTTGCCCATTTCGTCATCGTCGGCGTAGAGAAAAGGCAACCAAGTCGGTATTTCATCACGGCAAATGTAAAGCTTAAAAGAGAAAGTATGCCACGTTGGTCGTGGGGGCCATTGTTGTCGTATGGAACAGCCAACAAGAGAGAGAGAGAAGAGTGCGAAATCTTGATTTTTTAATGGTTCCGAAACGAACCGATAAGCCTATGGGCCTGCTTGGCTGGTCGATGCTGGCGCGGTAACCTTCAATTCGTGCTTGACTGTACTTCATAGCTGTATAGAAAAATTATTCGTCCCTTTCCTAAAGAAGGAAAATGTAAAACGCACGAATCTTGATTGTAAACACGCAGTGTTTGGCCTCCACTTCCACCCGACAAACATAGGAGTCCGCGCACCGCTCACGAGCACGCTCATAATTTCGCTCACGAGCGCAGGCCCGCATAACCGCCTGCTCTTCGGCCGAACGGATCGCCGTGACTTACTCATAGACCTGCGAACGTGAATTCAGGTCATTATCATCATCACCGCCCCCACCACCATCATCATCACAATCGACTACTTGTGGGCTTTACTTTTGGAGTTTAGCATACACACATCGCTCTTTTAGTCAGTTATTTCAAGCTTCGTTTGAAAAAAACGCGCAAGAAGTCTTGCCTTCCTACCTCCCCCTCCCATCTTTTGGTCGAGCGCAAGCCCCGAGCTCCGAAAAAATTCCTGACTACACCACTGACTAAAGGACATTTGTACAGGACTACGCATTTGTACAAATTTGAAATTGTTTATTGACATGTTCCGTCGTTGCTTTGCACTATGCTAGTAGTAGTCATCGTCATATGCATCGATATCGTCGTGTTACTCATGCCAAGCATTACATGCACGGTAGCGCTTGACGACAGCGCTGGAGGGTTCTTCTTTTTGCAAAATAAAGCCACTGCGCGTGCCGGGAACGCTCGGCGGTCGCCGCGAGGCACGCTCTAACGAGCACCCCACATTATCTTCGTACTTTTTCCTGCAACATCGAACTTTGGGCTTGGAGGGTCGTTCACACGCTTAGCTGTAACATCAGATTAAACTTTAGCGTAGAATATCTCGAAACGTCTCCTGAAAAACTGTTCGAACGAATGTGGAGGACGTAAGTGTCCCCTTTAAATTTCAGAGAAATGCCGCAGTTGGGACTAAATTACCTTACACCAAGGCAGGAGGAGCCGATAGGGGGGTAAAGCGTTGCTGCCGCTAAGGCGGTGCACGACTGTACAACATCTCCGCTGTTAAAAAACTATCGTCTTAAAAAGAGTGGCTAATTAGCACGTTACTCGTTACCTTCTAAAAAGAATGCGTTACGCCACTGTTTACCTCAGAATTAAAGTGGATGGTTACCTTTGCCGTTATTGAAAAGAAAAATAAAACAATCGTTACGTTGCCATTATTTCATTAAAAGGGCAAGAACTGTGACCATGAACGGCATGCTCGAGTTGCATTCTCATAAGAGAAAAGACAACAACATGTGCACACGGAAACAATATGCCGAACCTCAAACCACCAAAACGTAGACTTGATCGAGGAGTTGCTTCACGGCAGCTTCGCTTGCTCAGGCATCAAGAGAAATATAGCCTCGCAGTCGCAGGTGAAACATTATGTAGTGTATGGGGCGAGATCTTTGTTACTCTGCGTGCGTGCTTGCGTGCATGTGTGTATGTAGGGAAGATGTTTATATCGAAAGACATTTATGTGGAAAGATTTTAACTCTCCGTGTCTGTGCATGTGTGTGCGTGTGTGTGTTTATGTGGGACAATGTTTCCGCGGAAATATGCCAATGTGTAAATGTGCTTTTTACTGTGCGTGTGTATGTATGTGTCGGTGTTTGTGCGTTTATTTGGAAAAAGGTTCTGTGCAGCGTTACGTTTTTACTGTGTGTGAGCGTGTGTGGGTGTATGTGTGTTTATGTGGAAATATGTTCATGTATAAATATTTTGTACTGCATGTGTCTGTTTGTTTTTATGTGGAAATATGTCTATGTGGAAAAATGTTTTTACTGTGCGTGTATTCTGTATATGTGGCAAAATGTTTATGTGGAGACGGGCTTTTTTACTGTGTGTGGAGGTTTATTTTGAAAGATGTCTATGTGGAAAGGTTTTTTTACTGTGTTCGTCTCGGTGTGCCTTTATCTGAAATGTTTTCGCTGTGTGCGTGCGTGCGGGAATGCACGTGCGTGCGTGCGTGCGCGTGTGTGTGTGTGTGTGTGTGTGTAAGCGGAAATAAGTTTTTACTTCGAGCGTGTGCGTATGCCTATGTATGTGTGTGCGCGTGCGTGCGTGCGTGTGTGTGGGTGTATGTGTGTATGCGTGCGTGCGTGTGGAAAGATGTTAATGGGAAGAGACGTTTTTTAATGTGTATGCATGCGTTTATTTGGAAAGTTGTTTTTACTGTGCCTTGCACAAACTGGCAAAGGTACAGACAAGTTGTTTTAGAGCATTTCCTTCAAAATTCGGTGCAGGTATTCGCCTCTTACGAGGACCTGTCTTGTGTAGTGCATGCCCGGGGAGAGCAGAAACGCCCGGGCGGACGCGAAATGTGCAGAATGGCTTTTTGACGGGATAAGCAAAGGAAAAAAAGTGCAGCGAAGGCTCTACAGTCTTTGGAAGAAGACGTTGCATGCAACTGCGGCCGAGATATCACCAGAACAGATGGCCCTAAGTGGAGGCCACGATCGGTCGGCAGGAGCCGTGCGGGCGCCGAAAGGCGGTCTGGGCCGTTTGAGTTACGACGCCGCAGTTTCGGTTTCCGCCGAGCTCCAGAATAGGATTGCGTACGATGAGAAGGAAATAGGGAGAGAGTGAGACGAAGGAAGAAAACAACTGAATAAATATGGGCGGAAGGCACGGGAAGGGTTAGAAATTACGCCGAAACCCTCATCATGCGCTATTACTCATTGTTACAGTGGTCATTTCCTGAAGCGGAAACAGCAGCCGACGATGCGGGGATTGAAACCCGGCTAAAGCCCAACCAAGTGGAAAGGACGAGGCGGGTGTAAAGAAAATTGCGGCAAAGCGAGGAATCAAATCACACGGCCATCACGAGGGGATGTTACAAAGGGAGGGGGGGAGAAGTTGGCAGAAACCAGTCTAAAAAGGAATCGCGTGCCGCCCGCCGGCGCCAGTTGGGCCGAGCGTGCTCAGCCCGGTCAGCGAGGCCGACGCACCTCGGACTGACACGACAAGGCGCGGGGCGTCTTCTCGTCAGCGCGAGGAATAAAAGTGCGCCGGGTTGGTAACAAGTACGGACAGCGCGAGGCGCGGCGGCTACAACGGGGTTCCGTTTATACGCGCCGAACATGCAAACCGCTCGCGCGGTTCCCCAACAAAGGTCTACCATTATGCCCGTTAGCGGCGGAGACGAAACAGGACTTGCCTCAAGCGTCAGCTTCTCAGACCTCCTTTCGTAAACCTACACTGATTTGCTGGCCACACGCGAAGCGCGACCAGGCACGGCGAACGCGCCGCCGCTCGCGCTGTCACGAGCGCTGCTGGCCTGAGCAGCGCCTCACCGGTGGAAACTCTCGTCCGCAGGCGCACGAACTGCTTTTCCGTGGCGCCGCCGCCGTGGGGCCGACGAAATAAACAACCGAGAGACGGTGAGCACGCGATGTTCTGCGAAACGCGTGAGCTGAACACAGGGCTGACAAAGAGGGAGGGAGCGTCTTTCTATTTTGCATAAACATGCCTCTAAACTTACTGCTGCAGGTGTCACAAAGGAAACAGAAAGAGAATTACGAGTAATGTCATTCTGCCAGCTCTTCTAGAAACGTGGCGAATGAGATGAAAAAGAAGGCTTCGATGAGCAGAGCACGTTCAGCTTATGCACAACTCTGCCTCGGTAAGCCGGATAAAGGGAAGCCGGTGCCAATGTATAGGCACAGTGTTTTAAACTGATGCCGATAAAGGGCAGACACGCGCGTGGGAGCATTTGGCCGAGCCCGTAACTCTCGCATGCGCAGTCGCGCTCCCACACGCAAAGGAGCGCACTCGCTGCTGGGGCTAGTGGCCGCCGAGCACGCAACTCTTCTGTCCCACCAGCGGCAAGGATATCATCGACCAAATGCATAGCCCAGGTTGGAGGTGTCTCTTCGCGGTGCGTGGCTCTGACAGTGGAGAGATAAAGTGGGCCAGTTGCTTTCTCGGCAGTGGTTAATGCTTCCAGGCTTCGCCAACTGTTGCGGGAACATAAGGACCCACAGCGGCGTCTCGGTGGCTGAGTGAGGTGTTACGCGGTTGAGCATGAGGTCGCACGCGGGCTTTTTCGCTGATACGAATAACGAGATTTAAGGCACGTTAAAGAACACAAGGGCCTCATAGCCCCGAGCGCGTAAAACGCCATCTTCAACTTACTTTTAGTTCAGGAAAATTCATGTGAAGTGGTCTGTTTCACTGCGTTGATAGAACGCGCCCATGTAGCTTGGCCTATTAAACTTTGCACACGATTACAAGGTCAGATTACTCATTTGGAAGTCAAACGTCCAACAGAGTAAAATCATCGACGAAGAGCTGCGGTGAAATAAAAAAAAAAAATTAGTTGGCCCGCTCGGCGTCACTTATCAGCAGTAGCTCATCGTTCACGTGTTATAATGTTCTATTCGGAAGAACCACTTTTGATTTTAGTGGGCACCAAGTGAATTTCTATTAGTCAGCAGGCAATGTCAACAAAGTACCAACCCATGAATATTGCATAAGACCCATTAGGGGCGTTCGGTGTTCTAGTGGGGTACCCGAGGCAGATGGGAAGTGGGCGGCATATCCGAGCATCACTTTTGTATGGCAGGCAGGCGGCGTGCGCGGGGCGCTTGGATGGGGTAATGCGTACGCAGTAGGCCGAACGCGACGCCCTCAGCCATGCAAACGGCCAAGCAGGTTGTGTAAATGTCTGTGCGTGCGCTTGAAACAACAGAGTCCCCAGGGGGACGCCTGCGTGGCCTGGCAGCTCACCCAAGGCGAAAAGAGAAGAGCCGACCGGCACGCGGCGGGAAAGGGGCTCCCGCGGAACCCTCAACGCGTACATGCTGCGCTGGGCGCTTATAAGCATCCGTCGTCACTTTGGCACTGGGAGCCCCTAAGGCAAACGCGGGCGGCGTCAGTGGCATAATAACAGATATTATTTTGTTACGGGCGCACGCTAGATCACGGCGCCCTTAACTGCCGGCACATACGCGATAAACCGGGAGCACGCGCTCGGTCACTGAACGAGCGGCACAAGAAGCCGGGCACTCGTGTGTCCGGCAAAATCAACTTTGTGGAACTCGAGAAGAGGCATGGTGAGGAAGCCGGTATGCGAAAGCAGAAGAAAGAAGGAAGGAAGGCGGAAACACGCATGCGCCGTCCAGCGGAGAGCCGAAATGGGGGCTGCGAAGTAAAGAAAAGGAAAAATTACCGGCGGGAAAACCTTGGGTAGAGATGTCAGGTCACATAATCACGCCATTCTTCCAGGAAGGAACATCTGCACCCGGTAGGCGGCTCGTTTTCGGCCCCTTTTGAGCAACGTGATTCGAGACATTCTGCTCGGAAACAATGCACCGTATCTTTCTTTATTTGAAGAGCCAAAGCGGAGAAGGACCTTGCCCTCGACGTGGCAAATTATAAGGCGCGCAAACCTTGTCCATAAAAAGAGAGCGGCCGAGGACGTGTGCTCAGCTGGCGGGCTCGCGGCCGCCGCTCACAAGAGTAAACTGAGAGGCCCTTGTATAGCGAGAGCGTCGTGACGCGATGAGCGGCAGCGACGGTCCTATGACACTGTGGTTACCTTTTCCTGCGGGATGCCCAGTGAAAAACATTCTACTGATACCTCGTACTGCCTAAAGGTGCTTTTTTGTTGCAATGCCTGTCATATAGGAGACAGAATGGTTTAAAAATGTACATAAGAGTATAATAGTTGCTAGTAAAACAAACAATGCAGTGGCAGCTGTGATTTGGTGATGATGAACATCTACTTCCTGAAAGTGGAAAGTATCTGAACGTAACGGTGATGATTACAGTACAACCTTTTCACTCAGGTTCGCCCGGAAAATAATAGAATTAACCCCATTACTCTTCCATCCTTTGATCTCGTCCGTTTAGAGGGGCAAGTCAATTAAGGTATGGGTGATGATGCCACACCTATGCCCCATTTTAGATGCAACGCATCTCCTTAACTCGCCTTGTCCCGCGTCGTTGTCGCGGCGTAGTCCGCATCCCTCCCCCATTCTCCTCGCCGCGGCAGCTGCGCGCTCCGCCGCTCTCACCGCAGCGCCATCTGTGCGTCAGCGCGGTAAGCGCGCAGCTTGCGCTCGGCTGCGCTCGCTCCCGTCGCCGTGCCAGCTGTGCGTTAGCGCACAGCTCGCGCTCGGTTAAAAAATTTACACCATCTTCCCGCGAGGGGAACCATGGGGTAGATGCGACGCATCGGCAGTGAACATGCTGCGTAAATAGGATACACAACAACAGCAATCCACAGGCTGACATCGCTAACATAACGGAAACGCAACGGCAACCCCCGATGCGTCGCATCTACCCCACGGTTCCCCTCGCGGGAAGATGGTGTAAATTTTTGTAGGGTAGCATCTATAGGTGCGGTGGAGGCATTGCTTAACAGGAAAGAGCGCAACTGGGAGCAATGGTAGTGGAGATAATAAGAATTGTAAACGCTCTGCTTACAAGGCAGTATTAAACGAGGAAGGTGAGCTGTGTGCGCATGTGTGTTCCTCTTTACCAGGGCCAAACTGGTGGCTTGGCGAGCTCATGGGCCTGTTAATAGTCACTATAACATGATTATTTGGTGCTGCAGTACATAATTTGTGTTGTTCGTGAAAGAGTGTAGCGCTTGTTGCCTATGATCTGTATTTCGTGCTCTTTTTATGTCCTCTTCTGCACTGCGCAAAAGCCTCAGCTGTACAAAGCAGCCTGGGGGCTACAGCTGATTTGTTATGACAACTTTTTGCATCACCATCATGTTTGGCAAGGTAAGGAAACAAAACGCTGTTGCGCCGGAAGTGTGAGGAGTGGGGTGTTCACTTTACCAAGCGGGCTCAACAGATCAATTGAATGCCTTTGTATGCTTGTAGAAAGTAAGATGGGCGGATGAGATCAAGAAGGTTGCGGGGATAAATTGGTCGCAGTTAGCACAGGACCGGGGTAACTGGAGATTAATGGGAGGGGCCTTTGCCCTGCACTGGGCGTAGATAGGCTGGTGGTGATGATGATGATGATGATGATGATGTATACCTCTAGTTGTGAGTACGACTTCGTTATGTCAGTGCTAATTAACTCGAAATTTGTCTTAACTGGAGAGCTTTGGGAGTTATAAGCAAATCACCATTCTATTTCACGTGTTGTGCATGCGTATCTCACAGTCTATAAGGTGCACTCCAAATAGGCTGAAATACGGCTTAGAAAGCACACCTTGGCCATGGACGCCCACATGGTGAACCTATCGAAGGGATCTCAAATTCTAATCACCCGGTATCTTGCTAACGGAAAACGTCACCGTGATCTCCTCAAGATAACAAAACAATACGAGCTAATTAGGGAATATCAAAGCTCGCTCGCCAATGAACAATGGCACAGCCTCTGCGCAAGACTCGGCAAGGAACGCGGCCTACGTTACGGTGGGTGTATCGTGGGATGTCCGGAAAGCGCAAGTCGACACTGTCCGGAAAGTCGACACTGTTCTCCACACTGACTAAAAAGGACACCCTGATGCTGTGGAGCAGCAGCTCACAAGTATTTTTCCCCCACTCTCCTCATCCACCGCTACCCAAAATACCAGTATCGGAGCCTGTTGAGGAGCTAAATCTTCCCTTCACCTTTCCAGAGCTCCAGGCTGCCCTCCACCAAGGAAAACCACATTCGGCTCCGGGCCTTGATGGGCTCGCTTGGCAGCACCTTTGCGACCTGGACGAACCTACCCTCCTAGTCCATCTGGACGTTATCAATTACCTTTGGGCTACAGGGACAGTTCCGGACAACCTCAAGCTCACGCTCGTCCATCCCATCCCAAAACCCAACAAAGACCCCTTCAACATGTCTAACCTTCTGCCCATTTCCTTGACCCCAACAATCAGCAAACTCATCGAGCGTTTCATAAATAATCGCATGAAACACTATATGGAATACGTCCGGCCATGGCTCCGCCCATCACAAACGGGCTTCCGGCGACACTTGGGTACGCACGACTGTTTATGGCTGCTGCGACGAGTGATCAATCGCACCTGTACAGCAGGCAACCCCGACTATATTCTTGCCATCGACATGCGTAAAGCATTTGATCACGTGAGCCAAACTGCTATCCTCACAGAATTGGCACAAGAATTTCTAAGCCAGCGAGCCCGAAACTGGATCCAGTCCTCTATAGACAACCGCCCCATACGTCTAAGCGCTCCGCACCCAGGATGGAGCCCCAAGACCTACTACCTAGACAGGGCGTGCCTCAAGGCTCTATCCTTGGACCTGCGCTTTTCAATTGGGCAACGGCCCTCGTTGCACGGCAACTGGAAAAGGATTCTGCTGCATGTTTCGCGATCTATGCAGGGGATCGTACTCTATTGGACCGAAGGAAAACATCATCTGAAGACATGATAACTGAGTTCCACGCCGCAGCCCACAGCCTCACGTCGAACCTTCCGACGTTAGGGCTAGACCTGGCTCCTGAAAAAACAGAATTCTTGGTGGTGCACGGACGGCACAACGTATACCTCCTGTAACGCACCACACCATATATCTATCTGACACACCAGTTAGGTCTATGTGCGGCAAAATTAGACTGCTGGGTATCCCTTTGGCCAGTCATAACAGCGCACACTGCTGGATAAAGCAACTTCGAGGTACCTGGAAGCCAATGCTTCATATAATCTCTAGAATGTCAAATAAGCACGGAGGGACCCAACAAGCGGATTGCATTACCCTAGCACGAGCAGTGGCTCTTGGCCGCCTTCTCTACGGCGCCCCTGTATACACCCTCTGAAACAGTCACAAGAAGCAGTTATCAGTTTTGCACAGGGCCACGCTCCGAACAATAACTGAATCGCCGCGACATACCTGAATCGACGCCTTTGAAAAGGCGGCTCCTCTGCCTCCTATGGAAGCCCTGCTTTCTGAAGCTACCCTCCAACACGAACAACGCCGATCTCTGACGTGTCACGGAGCGGCACTCGCTGCGTGGGATGCTCGAACTGCCCCCTGGGAAAGGCCACATCTAACATCGCCACCTCAGCGACCTGGCCTTCCCAAAGCAAGGATGAGTTCTCCACTCGCAGAGCAGTTTTCGACAAGCCTATCCACGTCAACCTTAATTAATCTCTGGATTACCATAGAGACGCAGCAGGCACCATTTTTCACTTATTTTTTCGTTTTCGTTACCAAAATCAGTATATCCCTTTCACTACAAATCCCACCGCATTGTGCAGCATATTCATTCGCGTTCTCCTTACTGAGTGACAAAGTGCGTATCGTGCAACCTTGATCCCCCCCCCCCCTTCCCCCCAGATGCATCCTTCGTATGCCTCTCTGAATGAGCAAGAGTGATTGCACCTTTACGTTGACTGAGAAGGAAGTGGAATCGGCATGCCGACAGGGCAAAATTTAACCTTTTGTCGTTGCACTCATAACCGCACTTTTCCTCCCTTTCGGTGAGCGTGGAGGCTGCAAGGATGTGCGCAAACAGAGGCGTAAAATCGGAATATTATGGGAGGAGGGACAAGTCCGAGGGAGGTTACTATAAAACGGCCCTTGATCCAAGCCCTTCTCTTCATGCGTCTTTTCACCGACCTCACATTCACGCTGCAGCGAGTGTCACTACAAGCGCTTGTAATTTTTCTCATCACACTCCACCTTCCACTCCATGTCGAACTGTAGCGGTCAATGTTGTGGCAATAAGAACAACTTTACGATTCACACAAGGTACAGACATTTGTTTTTAAATGTGAGGTTGTAGTCATTAAACGACGTCCGGCATCGCTGCCAGTAGCACACAAATCACGGCATACGTTGTTTTCGACTGGCTCACATTCTGATCTATGTTGCCCTGAGCTGAGCTTTGAATCGTCGGTTCTGATGGGAGTTCCTTGCTCCGTTGACAGAGCGTAGAAAGAGCCTACCTGACGGCGACAGCAGCTCCAGCCGGCCGATCGTAAGTATTTTCCCCTTCCGCAGAAAGCGAGCGGGAGCCGCTATAAACAACCTCGGGGTCCAGGTTTCTTGAACCAGGATGAGTGTACACAAACGGTGCTCCCGGCGTCACGGGATACAACGCATAATAAGGAAAATGACAATGAAAATGAGGGAATTGTTTATTACGGCCTATTACGCCGACCTAACACGGAAAGCTATGTCCGACGCACTAAACAGAGATAAAAAGTCGAAGGCAACAAATTTTCACAAACTAAGCGTATTATACACACGTGTGCGAGGCGAGGAACAATGCTCCTTTTTTTTTGTTTTTTACATTTAGCGTGATATCAAAAAGGCGAGCGGACGGAGGGACTAAACGTGTAAAAATAACGCATGGCGGGGTGTAAATGCACCACATCAGAGGAGAGCGCACATAATGGCTCGGTAATTTCTAGTGCGGACGGACCAAGACAAGGAGGCGGAGAGGGGCAGCGCACGGGCGCTTAACCGAGTCCGCGAGCGCGGCCCCAACACGTCCTGCCGCCTAATACCTACACGCAGCTGCGTTCGTAATTGCGATTATTATGATTCCAGGGTGGTCCCGGCGCCCAGGAAGCCCGCGCACGCACGCGGCGAGGCCTCCTTCACGGCGGCGGGGTGGCCGAGGAAACGCGAAGCTCCGATCCGCGGCCGGGAGGACAAAACGTGCACCCTCAAGAATGCGCGGCCGACGCTGCTGACGCCTGCGACGACAACGATGAGAGGAGCGACATGATTTTCGTCTTCCTCCGAAGAGCGCGCGCTGAGGCCGAGCACAAAGCAATGGAGATGGAGCGCACCCTGCGTCCTCCTTGGGTGGCGGCCCCGCAGGTTGCCGAGGCCATGCTCGGAGGCCGCTTCGGGAGCCCGACCACTCGGCCAGCGTTCGACTCCCGCAGCAGCCGTATGGGAACTGCTGTGAGGAGCCGCTACCGAAATCCTGGTCTGCCACACCGACTCCTTGATTATTCGGCCCTGTCATTATGCCCTCTTCAGTGTGTTATACTGCATCTCCGTTCAATGAGAGGTGGGCAGATCAAAAGTTTGATTCGCCGCGGTGGCTCAGTGGCTAAGGCGTTGTGCTGCTGAGCCCGAGGGCGCGTGTTCGATTCCCGGCCGCGGCGGCCGCTTTTGTGATGGAGGCGAAAAGCAAAAACGCCCGTGTGTACGAGATTTCGGCGCAAGTTAAAGATCCCCAGGTTGTCAAAATTAATCCGGAGCCCTCCACTACAGCGCGCCTCATCGCCTGCGTTGCGTCGGCGCGTCAAACCCTACAATCAATCAATCAATCAATCAATCAATCAATCAATCAATCAATCAATCAATCAATCAATCAATCAATCAATCAATCAATCAATCAATCAATCAATCAATCAATCATTAAATCATTCAATCAATCAATCATTCAATCAATCAATCAATCAATCAATCAATCAATCAATCAATCAATCAATCAATCAATCAATCAATCAATCAATCAATCAATCAATCAATCAATCATATCAGTTCAAAAGTTTCGTTGCCCTCATGATGGATCCCTTGTTGGCTTCCTTGTTGTAGGGCTTTAGCGGGAAAAGTGACTTTGAGTGCATTCATGCCCGGACCTACACAGTCAGCGCATTCACAAACACGCAGCCAAAACTGCTAGCGGTTAAATTCAAAACACCGCCAGTGGCGCACCGACAATGGTTGTAAGTACCCTCTCATATTGCGCCCCCCCCCCTCCCCATTAGGCGTGACCTCATCCTATCAAAAGAAAGCTAGCAGCAGCGACGAACGGGTTGGCTGATAAATTGTGCGCACAAAGGTGCTCTTTGTTTATCGAGTGTTCTAGAAACAGGAAAAAAGAAAGAACAGAAATTTACCGGTATTAAAAACAGGCAGCGAAGAAAAATGTACCGCTCAATGCCCCACAGCCCGTGTGTGGGGTTGTTAAATTTTTCATTACTGCCCATTATAGTGGAGAAGTGTTGAAGATATATGGGGAGATATGTGAACAAGAGAGGTTGTCGGGCACGTATACGCAACTGTCCTCGCCTAAATAAGTTTAGGTAGGCTAAAAGGGTAATTTAACTTAATTTAATTATCATAGGCGTTGTGATGATCATCATCATCCTGTAATATTGATAGGCGCCAGTCACTTAAAAAGAAAGTCATCTGAAGTTGCAAATATTAGTAAAACCTACTTCACAACGCCTTAGTCCCTGAGCCACCACGGTGGGTTTTCGTGTTTCTTTATATTATGCTGCTTTTTACTTTTTTATAAAAAATGGAGGAGATGTCGACTTCCAAGCTGACAGCAATAAAAAATGTTGCCTTCGACAAGGGTCCACAAACCCTGGACACTGCGGTTTCTCGCGTGCACAGTTTCGGTGGCAGCAGTTCCTGATGCCTCCCGTCGTCATGAGTGAGCGGGGGTAATTTCGGCACGCTCAATCATTCCTCGTTGAAGGGATCCCCCTGGGCAGTCCGGGCGAAATACTTGTGTCGAACGCAGGCCACACTGTGGCAAAGAAGGATGTTTCGGACAGGGGCATTATTTTCCCCTTCCACAAGCATGTTCTGACAAAATAATCCGGGAATTGGAGATAATAACCGGGCAATTACAACCTATGCATTAAGAAACGACACGAATCGATTTTATCGATGATGCAGCAGCGTCGTCCAGGTCACGACGTCTTTCTTTCAAGTTCTAATAAATTCGCCCAGCCGAAGCGTGCACGGCGCTAAACTGCAGAAGTCGCCATAGGCTTCGTGCACTACGTCGCTTGTCCGAGGAAGCGGCCAGAAGAAAAATCGCCTCGCCAGTTCAAGAGGCAGCTCAGCGCTTCACAACGGATGAACAGTTAACAACGTGCTGACTCACGCGAGTAGAGGCTGGCTCCTTCACGGGCTATTCTGGGCTAATTTGTCCATTTAACATCACAGTCAGCCAAGCGGTGCAGCAGCAAGGGAGACGGCAAACCGAGGAGGCAGCACGCAGAGCCCGCGTGTTTGCATAACTGGGAACACTTTATGGGCTCATTCGAAAGCGGAAAGCGCTAGCCGCGCATTAAAAGCCGGCCCGGCACAGGCGGAGAGGCACTAAATCCATCAGGGCCCAAGCAAAGCGAGAGAAAAGCGCGGGGCAGCCCGCAGAGCAGTGACACGGCCGGGAAGAAGCGCCAGCGGAGGAGTTTCAAACGCAAACGAAGGCTTTCTCAGGGCGGCTCGTAATTAATCACAGACGCACAGAGACAGCAAGAAGAAGGAAGACGGTAGAACAACGACACGGAGCTTATTAAACCTCGCTCCGTGAGAAGCCGGGCAGGTTTCGGGGCGGCTCGAGCGGAAACAATAAAAGCAAAATATGGACAAGGAAGAGAAAGACCGCCGACTGCGTGTTTGTGTGAGTGTGTGCCGTAACAAGAATACTCTCGGATCGGCGTCGGCATCTGGTTTGATTTATGTGCTTCCTCGCATCACCGCATCATGACTGATTTATTCTGGCCTGCGTCGCTTGGCTCCGCGCGGGCTCTTTGCTTATTTACGCGCTTTGTGCACTCCGGGCGCCGCGTGTGGGAGGGGGGACACCCGGACGCCGCGGATTCAGCGATGAGACCCTTTTCACGCCCAAGAAAAGGGGCCAAGGAAATCGACAAGTGCGTCCTGACACGCGCTGTAGGTCGACAGCGGCCTCAAGAATGCGGCTGCTGCATCGATCGGCACGCGGCGAACCGTCTCGACAGCTTCGAGTTGGGACGGCCGCGACTCGACCTGTAAGGCAGCCAAGCGCTGCCGGGGGGCTTGGTTGTGTCTGAACGCGTCCCTGTCACCCGTAGACGCTCAACGCGAATCGCCGAGAACACGTCGAGATGGGAACCGAATCTCCCATTTCCCACTTGGTCATATACTCGGACACTCGGTTAGTCATACTCGGACGCAACAGTTTCAAGAGGGAGCCGAGAGAGGTCTGCCGACGAGGAAGCAGAAGCAGCCGTCCGGGGGAAGCGTATACTATTTCAATCAGCCCGCCCCCTGAGGACCACACGCGCAGGAATGCCGCCCCAGAACACGGCGAAGCGCCGCATCATCGTGTAGACGCGTCATTAGGGGCGCACCTAAGAGGTGCGCAGACGCAGCCGTGCTGCGGAGCGAAGGCGCTAATCAAGCAGTAGACTGCCGCCAGTAATTATACATTCAACGCCGCCGGCTGGGAACAAGGCAGCCGCGCTCTTTTTTGCCACTCGGCTCGCGGCTTCGCCTTTAGAAAGAGAAAACAGGATTTACGACACCGGCCGACTTGCAGCTGGCACCTTCTTTCTTGCGCCCCGGCCTGACTTGTTTAATGAAGAGAACATTGGGGAATTTATGCGGACAGATCGAGTGATAAAGCGCTGCCTGCTTGTACGGCGCGCTTTCTCTGGCCGGGCCCAACGGCTGCCGCCGCCGGTGTTACGCCGCCGCCGAGGAACGCCTCCACCTTGTAACGCCCCGGGCTCGGGGCGCAGCCAATTTTGACGCGGCCGAGGGGGAAGCCGCCACAAGGAAGAACCGCAAGCAAAACGCAGCGAGAAAGGTGTCGCCTTAATTGCAGGTCTCTGCATTAGGTCAAAACGCTCGGTCCCTGGGACGCCGTCATTAGGAGTATGCGCCCGGCTGCGTACCGGCCATTACGGAGCAAGTGTAAAATGGGAGACAATTTGCCAAGTTGTGTCCTCGTCGGGACAGAATAAGTGCTTTAATTGATGAACCGTTCCAATCTCGCCGAGGAAGTGCAGTACAGCGGGAAGCGAAGTGCGGCGGCGGCATTTTTAAATCGCAAAACTTATACTCTCTCATTAGGAAGCCGTGCTCATAATCGCCTGCGCCGTACTCTTTCGATGAGCGTCCGCTCTTGGCGATCCTTTTTAATCGGTTGCGCCGTGTTACCCCGAGACCCGAAAAGATTGTTCCGAGAGACGCGGTGAGCATTTAGGGCGTTTCGGCAGGCAGCCTATTTTTGGGGCCTGAAATAAGGAAATTATCGGGCAATAAAAACGCCGCTCAGGACGCATCCTGACAGAGGCTATGTCCAAACTGCGGCAACGGCGATATATCCTTCACTAGCAGAGCATCGGCAATATTTACGTGTGGTGTGGGCACCTAGAAGTCGTACAAAATAAGAAGTTCTAAACGTCATTGTTTCACTTCGTATCAATGCTGAAACAATAAAATGCAGGAAGGCTCGAAATTAGCCACATTGTCATCTCTAGTTAGTGTGAACAACTGTGGTTGATTCCTCTGTCAGGAATCCGTCAAACACGAAAGGGAAATGTGCACCGAAATCTGCAGCTGAGCATGATTTGCGGGTCGGCGGCTGTCTTGTGGGTGTGCTTGGCGAGCGATGTCCTGCTGGCGGGTCCCTTGGGCAAAGGTGTAGTGGCGTCATTTCCGTGACGGATATGGCATCAGTAAAATCTTGGGGTATTGCGGCATAAAACATTTTCGTGCTAAAATATAAAACCCGAAAACGAACAACCATAAGTATAACGCACTCATTAGTGCTAAAGGTTGCTTCCCCGCAAAAAGACCCTCTCTGCAGGGGTGCACCCTTTACAGTAGGCTTGCTTCGTTGTAAAGGCGTCACTTCCGTGACGGATATGACGTCAGCGAAAGATTCGTGTATCCGGGAATAAAACACTTTCCTGTTAAAAACAGCAAAACGAAACTATAGTACTGGGTTCAAATGGCACGTACACAGTGTCTG
Organism: Haemaphysalis longicornis; assembly: GCF_048455015.1. NCBI lineage: Eukaryota > Metazoa > Arthropoda > Arachnida > Ixodida > Ixodidae > Haemaphysalis > Haemaphysalis longicornis. Next base: position 424,804,592 of record NW_027526203.1, read on the forward strand.
CTAAGACGGCTCGCCGAGCTGGCTTCCGTTTCGAGGCATTTTGTAATGAACCGTGATGTTAGATCCAATCGAGAAAACCACGTTGTCATTTCGACGCCGAAAATAAAAAAAAAGAATCAGTTTCCACTACCGGAGGAAAAAAGATCGCAACCTGGCGTGTGTGCTCCGTCATTTACGTGCTCCCCATAAATGCGGTTTCATTGCGGCTCTTACATTTGCGCCGTTTGACATCCGTCATGCGTATTTGTCAGTGTAAATTACGTCGACAGATGCACCAACTGCTCGATTCTTGAGCCGTCCATTTCTAGGCACTCAGTAGTAAGGAAAATAAGGTAAAATATGGAAAAAACTGCACAAGGAGGACGGACGGACAGTGTGTGGGTGGGGGGGGGGGGAGGGGTGAGGGGGGAGAGATGGGCCATGCTAGTTGGGCTTTTCACTCTCATCTGGTCAGCAGCTTCCCCCTCCCCCCTCAAAAAGGACGGATGAGGGGGAAGGGGTGAAGGCTGACCAACGTTCGAACGACCAACGTTCGGACGAGTTCAGATCAACAACAAATCAACTATATACAAGACAAGGGTCAAGTTCAAAACCGCACATTTGGAGCTCAGCGTTGCTGTGAGATTCCCTTTTTACCCTGCAAGCGTACAGCCAAACTCCTACACGCCTCTATTTTAACCACGCAGCCAGCAGGTATGGCGGGCTGCGGTAATTTTAGCCCTGTTTGTTTCACTACCTGCTAGCATCGAAGTCACGAACGTCAGGCCATATTTCTGACTAACAAGAAAGCAGGCACCTAAGGGCCGCTCTATTTGCACAGTTGACTGCCTTAACCTCTCCGTCCCCGTATTCCTTCTTAACCTTTTCTACGGCGACGCTGCGAGGCAGGTCGGAAAAAGGGCAGCTCGGAGGCGACAGCGTGCTGCGTGCACGACACCTACCTCGGTCTGCTCTGCACTCTTAGGCAAAAAGGACTAAAATAGGGACTAAAATACAGCCGTTAGTCTTCGCGGGCGACCGTTCACCTTCAAGGGGAGTATCTGCGGCAGAGTACGTGCCGTGTGCATAAATACGGACTGTTTGTCCCCGCCGATCTATAAGGAGTAACGGGAAGACGAAACGCATGCAGTTAGTCTCTTTGCTGCGTCGTTAATCCCCTAATGGCGTCGTCGTTGCCCTTTCGCGCATATGTCTGCGAACAGTTTTATATTTCCAAAACACAAGCCATTGAAGTCACTGGGTGCTTTAGATGGTGCCACGGGAGAAAATATTAATGTTAGTTATAATAAAATCGCCTAGGGTTAGTAGAGCGGCGGGTAATGGCAAGGAGCGGCGAAGCGCGATTGTCATACGCTTCTCGGCGAGGTTATGTTGATACGCTGTGTTGCATACGATTCGTGCGAGGTAATAACGGCCAATGAAAGCTTTAAAGCGCGTTAACAGTAGCGCAAAAATTAGTAATAATAGCAAAAGTGGATTCCTGAGCGTAATGAATATGTATGTGTTTAACAGACGAGAAAAAATGCATGTTGCTGATGACAACTGCAAAACAAAAATGCTCGCTACAGGTAAGCGTCTCGAAGTTATCTTTTACACTCGGTACATAATTGCCTTGGGCACCAAAGCTATGACAATGCTGCAACTGCTGTAAAACCCGCTTGCATTTCCCAGTCGCAATCGTCTAGCGACGCGAATTTGAAGAATTCAAGCTAAGCAACACCGAATTCGCTTTCGCCGATGCAGGAAAATATGGCCTGTTTCCTTATTCTGACACTCACACAGACGACACCTTTCACATACGTTACATAGAGCACTTAACATATGTATCGAACACTAAGAAAGCATTTAGCTTGCGTATAATTTGTGCGGAAACAAATGAGTCGTCCGATCGCCCAGCTACCTATCTCAACTAGACGACGACGAGTTGATTGTTAATTACGAGAAAAACTATGGTTGTGAGGCTCTACTTCGAATCGAACTGAGCAATAGTCCCTAAACCTAGCTAAGCGCAAGGCGCAAAACGCGGTCACGTTCGCTTGCACAGATAGAAATTAGAAATTCGGGCACCAGTTGCAATGGATCTGTTGTTATGCACAGAACTACACGCTGTACACTTGAATATTATCTATCACAGTTTCCACCCGGCGGTGTGGTCTAGTGGATAGCGCGTCGGGTTCCTTGAGTATATATACCCGAGCGTCAGGGGTTCGATCCCTGCCGGTGCCGAAGTTTTTTTCTTTTTTCTGCACTCTACGCAGTTCGTCCTTGGGGAGTATCGGGACGGACCATCCGGGTGGGGGACTAACCCGTTCGTCCCCTCGCAGTTAGTCCCCAAAGGGACTAATGATTGTGGCAGAGGCCGTTAGTCCCCGAAAGGACGAACTTTTAGTCCTTTTTGCCTAAGAGTGTGGCGTCGAGCGTGTAGAGCTAGCTGGCCCGATGCGCGCCTTGCACACGACACCGGATGGGCACAATTTCGGGCTTCCTGTCTCGATTTTCACGGCTCGTTGGCCTCTCTGAGCTGCCAAGCCTGCGGCCGAAATTACACGTTCCCGAGCCGTGTTGCAGGCTTGATTTTATTTTGCCCACTTGTCGTCTTCACCTGTTTCTGTTGCTACACGTTAACACGCACGGGACTGTGTCACCTCCCGTGTGCAAACCATGTCCGAGGACGTTCCCGTGCGTGCCGCCACCTCGGCTTTTATCGCCGGCGCCCCGCGCACCTTTCCTTCTCGCAACGGAGCCGCCGGCCTATCTTGCTCTGTCGGTTCACGGGCCACGATTCGGCGGGCTCGGTTCGTAGATCGCAGTTCTTTTTGTACGGCCTGCGCTCCCAGCCGCGTCTGGCAAAGTGTGTACGAGGAGGACTTTACAGCTGTTCTTCCGTCGCGCTCGAGAGGAGGTCATGGACGAGAATGAATCCGACCGAGCGCCTAGCGAGCCTAATTATACACACCCGCTCCAGTGTGGTCGAGTAGGCCGCAAAGTGGCTTGCTGTAACGAGAGGATCCGCGCGCACAGCAGCCTCCGTGTGTGGTGAGGCAACTCGCCGCTTTGTAACCGCCCGTCGATTGCGGCACGCCTTCACTGGGAAGGGTATCGCACGGGGAAAAAATGCTGTCAAGATCGACGCCGCTCTTGGGCTGATCTGCGGAAGCGCAGTGGAGTGGGAGTGCTTCGTAATTGAAGAGGGTGGTTCGGCCAGCCGAGACGACAACCGCCATCCCAGTCATGCTGTGGTTACTTGATGACTTGCGTTGAATACTGAGTTAGGTTGAGTTTTGGGGCATCTCAAGGGGTTACTAGCGCGCTCAGTGGTGCACCTGTCCGTGGAAATATGCCACCTGGCAGTCACAGACTTGGAGGGCACAAAGCTGTATGCGCGACAAATATATCGTTGTTCCGCCTTTACAGCTCTTGTGCGTTCGCCCTACACTTGCACCTCCTTTTCGTACGCTTTGTGACCCCTCCTCTGATCTTTCGAATGGCGCATACCTTCTGCACGCATATATGTATATGCGGCGTTTTTTTCTTTTTCTAAGTGAGCCAGATCCAGAAACCTAAACTAACTCGGATAAAAAAACTGCATTGACAAGAAAAACTTGGCAACTTTCCCCTAAAAAAATGGTGGAAAGAAAACATTTGAGATAACGCCCTGAAAACGTGCACGCAGGTCGTAGTTCGCATCGAAAATGAGCCAGATCCGGCGGTTTCACGGGTCAAAATGAGCCATATCCATTTGCCCAGTGGGAGTTTGCTTTCGGCTTGACTGTACAGACTGGTTTGTGGGTGTTTCCGGAAGTTCTTTTTTATTCGGAACTGCCTTATTATGAATTCCGACGGAAATTAGGAGGTCGGCGAAATATCTGTCCCCAGATGTCAACGACGAAGTGAACGGAAGAAAAAGTGAACGAAATGAAATTGAGAGTTGTCAAACCATAATTTCATTTCGTCACACCCGTCCCTACGAAATAACTCTGGATATATTTATTTTTTACTCCCGTCTTTACCATTTTAGTACTTAACTAAATAGCCGCCGCTGACAAGCACTGGCAAACCTCCACCCCCCTCCCTCTGAGAGTGCGAACCACTTCATTGAGGTGAAGAAGACATGAGCAGCCTCCTTGTGAAGCGCTCTAGAAATTCATGACAAAGCATTGAAGATCTTGCTTTCTTCGTGCGTGCCTTCAGGTGTGCCCCAAAAAAGTATCCTACGGATAAATTCGAAAAGAGTGCCCAGTGTTGCCAAGACGACTCACTTGTTCTCCTGTTATCGTTCTACGGTTCTCGACGCCCTGTTGCATATTTTAATGCCTTTTCCACCTAAACTCAATCGCACCATGCTTGAAAGTCAATTTAAATAGTTTTCTCAAGGATGCAGCATCAACTTGAGTGTTTCAATTCAATATAAGCCAAATTCAAACTTATCACCCCATCATTATCATCATCAGCCTGCTCAGGTCCACTGCAGGACGAAAATCTCTCCCATTGACCGCCAACCGCTCCTGTCCTGCGCTAATCGAGGCCATTGTTTACCCCCGAAATTCCGTATTTCATCCCTACATCGTGTTGTCGGCCTTCCCTTTCATCAAGACCCATCTCTTGGTATCCACTCGGCTGCCCTAATTGTCCACTGGCTGTCGGTTCTCGGATCGTCTCACTAAATGAACAGTCCAAGTCCATTTCTTTTTCTTTATTTGGACTATGATATCGTCAACTCTAGTTTGTTCTCTGATCCAGGTAGCTCGTTTCTTGTCCCTGAGCGTTAATCCTAACATTATTTGTTCCATGTCCCGCTGAGCCGACCTAAGTTTGCATTCTAGTTATTAGTAATGCGCCCAGTTTCAGCTCCGTATGTCGTTACCGGCAGTATGCACTGGTTGTAGATTGTTCTTTTGAGTGACAGAGGTAGCTACTTTTCATTATTTAGGAGTGCTTCCCGAGGGCTCCCCAACCCATACGGGTCATTCCATGCCAAACGTCCCAGCCGTAAAATCGACCATCCCGGATTTGCTCAGTAAAAATGGTGGGTCATCCTCGCATAGCCCACAATGCTCCCTGAAAGTGTTTTTGTCCAAAAAAAATTTTGTTCTTTTTCTAGCGGCCATTTTACCTCCATGGTTTAAAGCAAACATACGTCTGTGAAAAAATTCATGAAAAAATAACTTCTGCAACAATGGCCACCATTTTTTGTGAACATCATGTTGAGACCCTGGGCTACTCTATGCCGCTTTTTTAAAATATTTTTCCTTTTCTTGGCTGTGATTACGCCATTCAGAAAATACACGGTGTCGAGCATTTTCAAACATTTTTAGAAAATACGAGCACATTCTCTCAGCCAATGAAGCATTTGTACCTGTATCTCAGCATTGTGGAAAATTGGTAAAAACTATATTTACACTGAAAAAAAGTGAAATGTGCGAGAAAACGTTTGTCAAACTTGGAAAAATCTCCTTTCTGGCCCATATTCAGCTTGAAATTGCGCATTGTTGTGCTCGTAGTAAAAATATCAAATACAAGCCATTCACTAGCACAAATGATCGCAGTTCATTTCAGAAAGTTTAATCAGAACAGTTTTTGTTTTAGCAGAGAAAAAAATTTTTCAATTTGTACAGCGACACTACTTCACCCCGTTGTTCCACAGAGCGTCTTCTCTGCACGTCATGCACCTGCCTGCATGAAAGAGGCGCGAGCCAGCGGGTTCGCGCTACAAGAATACCTTTCGCCGCAATGGTATTCGTAGCGTCAGCACAGGAAAAATAAATATTTTGCGTGTTAGTGGGAAAACTACAACGTTGAGCTAGCGGTGGTGCGCCCATTCCACGAGTACGGGTAACTCAACGACTAGCTGGACATCAGATGTGCATTAAAGCATCGGGTCATGCAATTCCCGCTAACGCATACAAATAAATCCGTTTAACTAAATGACTCCGCCGCTGTTTATTTCATAATTTTCGGCATACTTAAAAGATACCACGTATAACATACCCTGCTTCTTTATGCACGTCCATGTCCAGCTAGTCGTTGAGTTACCCGTAGGTACTCGTGGAATGGGCGCACCACCGCTAGCTCAACGTTGTAGTTTTCCCACTAACACGCAAAATATTCCTTTTTCCTGTGCTGACGCTACGAATACCATTGCGGCGAAAGGTATTCTTGTAGCGCGAACCAGCTGGCTCGCGCCTCTTTCATGCAGGCAGGTGCATGCCGTGCAGAGAAGACGCTCTGTGGAACAACGGGGTGAAGTAGTGTCGCTGTACAAATTGAAAATTTTTTTCTCTGCTAAAACAAAAACTGTTCTGATTAAACTTTCTGAAATAAACTGCGATCATTTGTGCTAGTGAATGGCTTGTATTTGATATTTTTACTACGAGCACAACAATGCGCAATTTCAAGCTGAATATGGGCCAGAAAGGAGATTTTGCCAAGTTTGACAAACGTTTTCTCTCACATTTCACCTTTTTTTCAGTGTAAATATAGTTTGTATCAATTTTCCACAATGCTGAGATACAGGTGCAAATGCTTCATTGGCTGATAGAATGTGCTCGTATTTGCTAAAAATGTTTGAAAATGCTCGACATCGTGCATTTTCTTAATGGCGTCATTACAGCAAAAAAAAAAGAAAAATATTTTAAAAATGCGGCATAGAGCAGCCCAGGGCCTCAACATCATGTTCACGAAAAATTGTGGCAGTTGTAAGAGAAGTTACTTTTTCATGAATTTTTTCACAGACGTAGGTTTGCTTTCAACCCAGGAGGTAAAAGGGCCGCTAGAAAAAGAACAAAATTTTTTTGGGCAAAAACACTTTCAGGGAGCATTGTGGGCCATGCGAGGATGACCCACAATTTTTACTGAGCGAATCCGTGATGGTCGATTTTATGGCTGGGACGTTTGGCATGGAATGACCCATACCTATTCTGCGCCGAATTTCTCTCTCGTGGTTGGGGTCAGCACTAACTATCTGTCCGAGGTAGTCATATTATTTTACTTCCTCTAGCGTTTGGTTTCCTAAGCTGAAAGGGGACGTTTGTGGCGTGCTTACTCCTCATTACTTTGGATTTATTCATATTTAATTTCATCCCCACGGCCATGCTTTCTGATTGTAGTTCATCAAGCATTGTTCGCATGTGTTCTGCAGTCTCGCTCAGCAAGACTATGTCGTCCGCAAACCTCAAATGGCTCAAGTATTCCCCGTTTATCCTTAATCATATCTTTTCCCAGTGAAGCTTTCTAAATACCCCCTCCAGACATGCTGTGGATAGTTTTGGAGAGATGGTATCTCCCTGTCTTACTCCCTTACGGATCGGAAATTTATCGCTTTGCTTGTGGAGGGTCATCCTGCCCGTGCATCCCATTTATGTCTTCTAGAAGTCTTATGTACGTTTCCTCTATCCCCTGGTCTTTTAGTGCTTCTAAAACGGCATCGGTGGGTACGGAACAAACGCTTTCTCGTAATCTATAAATGCCATGTAAAGGGGTTTAGTGTACTCGGCGGATTTTTGTATCACTTGGTTGACGACATGGATGTGATTCATGGTTGAGTAGCCTTTCCTAAACCCAGCCTGCTCCCTGGGTTGATGGGAATTCAGGGTGTCGCCTATGCGGCTAACTATATCTTTGGTAAACAGCTTGTAAACAACGGAGAGTAGGCTGATAGGTCTGCAATTCTTGAGGTCCTTGGGATCTCCCTTCTGATGTATCAGAATAATGTTGGCGTTTTTCCAGGCTACGGGCACTTTTTGAGTTTTCAAGCATTCCAAAAATAGTCAAATTCACAGCATAATTTTTAATTACTTGTGGCCATAAATTTCTCCTAGCTGACATGTGAAATATATCATATACTAACTTTGACGGCGTTGCATTTAGGGTTAGGCGGACCTGGCTCATTTCAAAAATAAAAAACGCCTCATATATACAGGGTGTTTCAGTAAACACTTTCAAAAATTCCTGAAGGTAGGCTTTTCAAGAAAAATAGGAATTCTCTTAAGGAACAAACTATCAGGTTCGGCGGACGTCAGCCGTTACGAGAAACATGCGAATTACATAGTTAAATAACTAAAACTGTCTAATAAACTTTTTAATTAGCGAAGTTTGGCGGTTATTGCCAATGGCGAGTTTGTAGCCGCGTAGACGACGATCAGTTCTTAAATCAAATGAAAATACACTCTGTAGAGCCCTGCAGCCCGCGAAAATCAAGTATTTTTCCCCCATGAAAACGAAACGCAGCGCACATGGTGCGCCAGAAGTCTAGTGTATACGCAACATCCGCTGATGACGTGTTGCAGTGACTGTGTCGCCCAATTCAAGAAGGCTGTGATTCCCCACGCTAGGGAATCAGCTGATATCAACGCCATTGCCTCCTGTATTTTTTCAATGATCAACTTTCACCTTATACCACGGCTAGCGTTATCTTTTCTTTCTTTGGTAGGCGCAAGAAAGAGGCTAGCCATTGCCCACAACACGGTCGCCCGTTTCGGGAGCCCTAGTGGGCGCTGGTGATAGTTTTGCTTGTCTTTTTTTTTTATTGTCTCGACCATATCTGACGTGGCTACCAGACATGCAAGATGTGAAACGTCACCATCCGTTCATTTTTTTTTTGTTAGGTTTATCTGCTGTTCGTTTATAATCGCTGCGTGTTAGAAAGCGCTTCAGACAAAGGAAAGGTTTGTTTGCTGGGCGAGGCGGGCTTTTGCGGCTGTGACTGCATGCTGAGGCTTCCTAGCTAGGGAAAATTGAACTTACATTTCGAATTGACCGCCACATTCATTGAAACACGTTACCAGACGACCTTTCGTTCGCTCAAGACTGCCAGCGCTCCTCGAGCGCCGAGTTTTGTTTTTGAGCGAAAAACAACGGCAGGTTTCCTCGCGCTACAGGGCTTTAAACACCAATTTTTTCATTGTTTTAAAAACTGATATGAAATCGTCTTTTCCGGGGCTACAAAATCACCATTGACAATAACCACCAAACTCCTCTAATTAAGAAGTTCATTATTAGAGTTTAATTACCCACCTAACTAATGTGCACACCCTCGATACTATCTGGCGTCCGCCGCAGCTAGCAACCTCCTTCTGAAGAGGGTTTCTTTTTTTCTCGAAGAGCCTATTCTTAGGAATTTTTGAAAGTGTTCGCTGAAACACCCTGTATAGTATACTGTAAGGAGCGCCAACAGACAAGAACACCATAACAGTGCATAGGGCCCTTTTTTCGTGAAAATAGGAATTTTTCGATGACAGTTAGGAGAGATACTGGGGTATAAATTGCGCTCCATGAGGGATCCGAAACCACAACCTTTGGATAACGCGTTCAATGCTCTCCCAATCGGGCGACGGGAGTGACTGAATTCCCGTCCATTTTCTTTGTACTTGTGTGTGTGTGTTTCCTCCGTTCAGGAGTGGTAGCCAGCGCCGCTCCGACTTGGAGTGACAAACCCCTTTTACCCCACCCCCACCCCAACCCCCGCGGCAGTGACTCCCACGCATTCGTGGTGTATGGAGCAGTCCACTGGTTATGAACCCTTGTATGCTACCTGTGGCACCGAGATCCCTTCTAGGCATGTAGCTTATGATTAGTGGGAGTGCCTCGACGCGCCCTGTCACCGCTTTACGCGCTGTAAAATGGAGCGTGCAGTGAGTTGAGGGCTGAGTAGGCGGCAAGGTAGGTGAAATGGGAATGACAGCGACTAAATGCCGATGCTGCTAGGCCACAAAAGGCGACAGGCAGCGGACGCCACTGCGTGACCACTCAGACGGCAAGGACGCAAAGCATGGTTGGCTCGGTGTGCTAGAGTCTATGAGCATGCGAAAGACGCCTTGTTGCGGGCTTCCAAAGCCGGAGCAAGGCATGCGCATCGCGCCGAGCCTTGTGTTCGCCAAGGAGATGGAGTAACTGCTCCCGCATTCTTGAACTCCCTTCTTGCAGTGCCCTTTAAAAGCGGAGCTGTTCCAGCGCAGGCCTGGACGACGGTCTCTGCTGGTACCGTGTCACGATCCCTTCGGAGCAGGTTTCTCCGCCCCCAATAAACCGGTTCCCAGTATGTACAAATTCATTAAAAGCTAAGACAGGTCCTAGGGCCTTCATATTTTGATATAAAACGGCTTATATTGACCCTGGAAGTAATGCCTTCCTGGCAATGCATCTGTGTGATGAAGCCTACTTTAGATAAAACAAAATCGGTGTAAGTTTGGTTTTTGTAAGCTGGCTTTCCCACATTTCCTGCTGCTTGTGAAGCATGGCCATCTGCGGAGGGAGTGTGAGTACAGAAAACGGCTCTGACTGGTGTGTTATCGAAAGTAAACCGAAAAAAAAAATGAAGGAAGCTCACAATAACGCGTAAGATTTGAAGGTAGCGAAACTGTACGCAACCTTCCCGGCCATCACGATTAAGTCCACGATTGCAGCCGATTTGCTTCTTCGCTGCCGCAACTACCTTTACTCCATCATTGTTGCTTCTTCCATTTTTTTGGAAGGGAAAATAATGGGACATCACCTTGGTGGGGCGTACGCTATGATGTGTCTTTCTCGTTCCGAGCAAGTGTTGTGCATGATTAGGGCGAACGCTGGAGCCTTTTTCGTTGCGAGCATGTGTTGCCGCGAATTACGGCGACCGCTGTTTTTTCTTGCTAATCTTGGCCAATCTTCCTAAGTGGGTATGCTTGGCTTGAGAAACGTGCGGCGGGGACTCTGGGTGGTCGCCGCTAGGCCCGCACACACGGGCGCTCCAAATTTGCTTGTTTTTTTTCAACTGCTCGGCAGTCGCCGCGATCTTGGCCAATCTCCCCAAGTCGGTATGCTTGGCTTGACAAACGTGCGGCGGGGGCGCTGGGCGGTCGCCGCGAGGCACGCACACAAGAGTGCTCGGAATTGGCTTGGTTTTTTTAACTGCCGGGCGGCCGCCGCAATGTTGGCCAACCTCCCTAAGCGGGTACGCTTGGCTTGACAAACGTGCGGCGAGGACGCTGCAGGCGGTTGCCGCGGGGCACGTGGTTGAGTGCGCTCGGCATTTTTTTGCTATTTTTAAGTGTGGACTTGAAAAATAGCGATTGCCTCAAAAGCTTCGCTGTTGAAAATTACATGACAATTAGGCCCTAAGACGTCTCTACCATTACGGCGAGTTTCAGTTACTTGTCATAATTAGTTATTCTGGTGTCAATACATGACCACCTGCGAAGGGAGTATGGTTACAGGAAACGGCTTCAACTGTTGCTTCGCCGGAACTATTTGAAAAAGGAATTACATGACGGTTAGGCGCTACGACGACTCTAACATTACTGCCCAGAAAGAAGCCGAAGCTAAGCGGAATCTTTGTAAAGACAACCCACACCTCCGCTGTTTCAGAAGATTTCATACTGGGTGGGATTGGGTTTACTTTTTATCTTGTTGAGTCCGTTTGGCGTCGTGTTCAGTTTTGGGGCTCTAATTCTCTTTTACAGCGAATGTGTTTACCTCCAACCCCGGTATGCATTCCCCTCAAACAGTACATGGGAGGGGGGTATCCTGGGTGGCTTTCGTCCTCATCGTAGACAAGTATGACGGCTTCAGGTGGGAAGGAGACGGGAAATAGTGTGCACATTGTGGTGGGGATGCAGGGGAGGAGAGGCAGGAGAGAGGGGGAAAGGGTGTGGCGCCGGCACTGCAGCTCTCGGGAATGATTCTAGACCCCGCCACGATCTCACGTTCAGCCAGCTGCCGATCCCGCAGTACGCACAGAGGCTTTCACCCTGCAGTAGTCATAAATAGAATTGGGAATAAACGAGTTCGAGAGAGACATTCGATCAAACGGTGTTCGATGGAATGGCCTTAATACGGCGTTCGATTAAAGAACATTCGATGAAGTGGCATTCGATAAAACGTCGTTGAATGAAAGGGTGTGCTATGAAATGTCCGGCTCTGTAATTCATTCGAAAGTCGCAGTGTCGCCCCTTCATTGGGCCACCCATGTCATTTCAAGACCAGCATCCGTCATTCGACGTGTTCCCACACGAGCTAAAATTAATACACACGCACGAGACTGCTACGCAGCCCTTTTGAGATACATGGATGAAGCTATGCTTAAATAATAGAAGCGATCACATAATCATAACGTTTAACCCCTTAAAATTTACTTTCGTTCATAACCCCGACGTGCCGTTGGTGTCTCCCTCCATGTCAGCTTTATATCAAGTGGCTCAGTGCCCCCAATGGTACAAGTTCTTTGTAGTTACCGAGTTGTATGTAGCTGTTAAAATTTGCGCCCAACACGTTGCACGCTCAACACGTACATACCAACGGTTCCCTGCCCAAGCGAGAACTGCATTTTACAGCCGGAAGATGCCAAATTAAAGGTCTCTCCAAGTTGTGGGACACTTCATGGTTCTCCACGAAGGTAGTCATAGCGTTTCTGCGTTCGTTATCGTATGCAAACAAGATGAAAAGATGGGGCGGCCATCGGGCTGCGTGCATGGAACTTGTGCAGAATCTCCGCGAGCTAAAAGTTGCGCGGAGAAGTATGAAAATAAAAGCAAGCATGCGACAAAGTTGTGTACTGGTACGGGAAGAGCAAAAGGAGCATCATTACGCAAATTTTACGGTTGCACCTGACACAGCCAGGCGCCTTATTATGGCGAAACTCTGAAGAGGCAGCGGAGGGTCACAATTTTAGTGCAATAAGTAATAAAAAAAATGACAGCTCTGAGAATGGAACATCACTGCGCTTCGCTTACTTTTTTTCCCCCATGTAAGATCCGGTAGGAAGAAAACTTTTTTGGAAGCAAGAAAACAAGGCAACTTGTTGTGAAGGTCTGCGAACTCGGGCTCCAGGTACACATTAAAGCGCAAATCCATTAAGAAAATTAATTCACTTGATAGGGGTAATTAGTGTACCATTTATTCGCTCGTTATGCGTCGGCAAAGGCAAAAGAGTACGTCACGTGGCCGCTATCTCATGTGAAATCGAATATTTTTCGCTCTCTTTCTGCTGCCCGCCTGCCGCACGGTGCAATTTGGGCGCGCAGCGTAGCTGCAAATTGCTTTACGCGCTTGCACCTTGGGCACGGGCACGAGAGAGACGCTGGCATGGACCACCGTGAGGCAGGCCCCGCCAATTAGCCCTTCGGTCGAGGAACATGCCTCGTCGCCATCGAGACGCTGTAGGGCGCCCCGAGAGTTTCATTACGGCCGTCCGGGCCGCTGCAGGTCCAAGTCGCACGCGCCCGTGCCTCACCGACGACTAGGCGAAAAAGCGTACGCGAGCTGCTCCTTCAACTCCCGCTTTTCTTCTCCTGTGTGTTTTCAGGTCTCGTGATCATCCGTCCACGTCGCTTTGTTGTCGTTTCTCGATTTCCAGACACTGAAACTGACGCGATCCCGGACGCTGATTCCCCTTCGGTAAAGTTATTCGGAGGCTTCTTCACCTAGGTGGTGTTCGGCGACCGTGCAAGCTGCTGCACATCTCCGTGCCTCGCAGGCTTGTAAACACGCTCCGGCGACACACACGCGTAGCAGCCAACCGAACCGAACGCGCTTCTTCCGGTTCCTCGAAACGCGCCAGCCAAATCCGATGCGCTTGCGGAGTGAGAGGGAGAGAAATAGCGGGCAGTCATAAATTCCCGCGAGCAGAGAAACGCGCTGAGCTGCGCCACGCAATGAAACATTAAAGCCTGGAGCACGCCTCGATGAAGTTGTGGAGTCGTTATTATATGCTAACGAATGAAAAGCGCAGTCGCGTGTAGCGAGATCGGGACTGCCCTTACATTGGAGAAAATGCTAATGTTTTAAGTATACCTTTCTGGGTTGTTCTCTTACACTGCTTTGCGGAATCAGGTTATGCTTGCCAGTGAAGACTCCTGATTACGAAGCGTGGTAGCTCTCCATTTCCACTGCCAGGATGTGGACACTGCTCCATACTTTCCTCTCAACGACTGCTTGCCTATTCATGACTGAGGCTCAAAAAATTTGCAAACCTGCACGTTTGTGGAAAATGAGGATCTCCTCCGGACATACAGCATAAACGAGAGGTAGAGGCAGGCGGAGAACCATTTGTGGAGGACAGGATGAGAAGATTCGGGACGGAGAACTTATCTGGTGGAAGTAGCTAAGAAGCGGATTGGCGATATTGCGAATGGCCTTCGTCCTGCTCTGCCCTGCGCGCTCTATGACTGTCCATGAGGGCGGTAATGATGTCTCCACTGAGTATTAGAACTCACCAAAACAAGAACACCCTGTTCGTCTGTTGTTAACAATGGTTACTGTCAGATTTCAAACCAACCACCCATAAAAATGAACCTTGCACTAATGGGTTCCATGGGTATTATTGATAGGTGCAAGATTGCTCACGTTCGCTCGGCAGGTAGGCTGTAATTATTGCAGCTCTTCCACAGAGGTGCCTAACAGTACATACAACGTTGCCCTCGAATGTCAAGTAGCTTGAGTATTCTTAGTTTAATCTTTTTGAAATGTTTTTTTTTCTTTAAATCTATCATTGTGAACACGCCATCGGACAAGTTGGATACAATTCCTTCGTGTAACGCAGGCGCAGCGATATGGGGAGGGCATAGCCAATCGAGGGGGAGAGCAAGCGCCAAGCACATGTGCGGCGTAGTGGGGAGAGGGGGAGCGGGTGCCCGGCCAATTGGAGAGCGCGCATCCAACACATGGTTTGGAGGAGCACGCATATGTAGACGAGCGCGCTTGGCGGTCATTTCTGAATGTTCGGAAAATGGGTAAACTCGCGGGTTCTCCGCAAGAAGCCGCTCGTCGGGAGGGCCAGCGAGAGGTGGTGCACGCATGGGTGCGAACGGGAATCGCTCTCCTGGCTTTGAGAAATTCTATGAACTTAGCCTCGCGATTAGGAAGCACCAGGGAGCTTCGCTATTAACATCAGCGTTCGCGACGTTAAGTCAGTTAAGATGTGCTATCTTTTTATTTTGAATTGGGTTTCTAGAGCACTTTTTATTTGTGCTTCTCTTCATGTACTGGCTTTCCTTTTCTTGGAGAGGGTGGTGGAGCGACCTTCCCTTCTCCCTCAAATAAAATTTTGCGTACCGCACTGCCGCGCAATAGGCATCGTATTTACGCGGCGTTAGTGTTGGCATTTCATACCTTGGCGTAAATTGTGGATGAAAGTTTGGTAGCTGAATACCACGATGGTCCTGATACCAGCTTAGAGGGTGTGCGCTTATAATACACAATAAAAATTAAGCGCTAACTCTCCTCTCAAGGAATATGGGGACGACGAAAAACATGATGGCCGGTTATAGTTTTACTCAAACCACGTGTATATTACAAGCGAATACCTGTACACGGTACTGAAAATTTAAACCTTCCATCCGTATAAACTAGAGCAGGTATCCTTGTAATCTCGCCCCAATTTTTGCTCCTCAGTCCCGCTCCTGCTGTACTCAGCAGAGACGTCCATGCGACCTTTCCACCAAATCCCGCCCCTGATCATAGCTTTGGAAAACCAGACTAAAAAAGTCCGAGCAGTAATCTCAGGGAAATCTTCGCACTGGAAAGCTAACATTGTGGGAGGCGAATTTCTGCAGTATTTTCCGTTGTATTGTGGCGGTGACGTTGATGATCATGCAGGTGCCATGACACATACGTATACGTAGGTGCGCATCATTGTTCGTGAGGTTAAATATTCGCTTGGCGCTGATTGTCTACGATAAAATGTGAGAGGCGATGTGCACGCGGAAACGTGAGTGCACTGATTTCTGACCTCAATTCCAGTTGTGCTACCTCTGTTCCAGCTCCAATCTCACTGAACCTCAAGCTGGTTGGCTGCGCTTTAGGTGGAAAACGCCGACCTCATTCACGCAGCACGTTACGACCTTAACCTCACCTCAACTTCAGCTATAGTTGGGAGGTTGAGGTCTATTTGAGGTTGAGGTCGACCTCATGAAGGCCAAATCTCATTAGGTTGCGCACCCCGGCTAACCACTGGTCTAGGAGACCCGTTTCGAGGAAAGTCGCTTACATGTTAAGAGAGCTGTGCTAGGAAGTCAACGGCAGCGACCTTACCAGGTCCGGCCGACCGAGGGTCAGATCGACGTATACAGCACCAACCACCAACCAATAGCTGACGCAACAAAAATGCCACTCGATGTTTGACCTTACCGAGTGGCCAATATCTGCACTCGTATTGGCCTAACTGTCCCCGCAGCTGGTGCACCCACTGGTGCACCCGCGTATTTCATCGTCCATATTTGCTTTTCCGGAACTTACAGGTGCATTTTCCCTCTGGCTTCTTCGAGTAAAGCATTCCACACTTGTCTCGCCTATAAGAACTGGGCACACAGTTGGAGCACACATCCCATCTTCAAAAGTGTCAGGCCGTCGTAATCGCCCCAATCACTCCTGCGGGAGGTTGCGCTGCTCGTTGCAGGGGCCGCGTCACTCAGCGGCGCGGGTGCGGCGTGCACACGCAAGCAGGCCGGCGGCCGCAGGACGTTGCTCGTCATGCGCGAACAGTGTACTAGGACGCCGCCGAGGAGGTAACCAAGCGCGGCTCGAGGGGCGATTCGGCTAAAGGGAAACATCATTTTCCCCGCTCAGTACAAATTACAAAGCGCCAGTGCACCGCTAATTGCGCGCACCCTGGCCACGACGCGGATGTGCTGCTGCGTTCGTCGGGGCCGGCTGCACCGGGAAACGAGTGACCCCCTCTCCCCTGCTGCGCAAGCTCCAGATCAATTAGCACGCTCGGACAGCCCGTGCTCTTTCCTCGCTTCTTTCTTTTGTCAAGACTGGCCTCGAAGAACAAGCGCGCAAACAGCGAAAATGACACGCCGAGTTCCAGCGGGGCATTATGTTGTACACAGGAGGAAAGAGCCGGCCGGTGCGCCGCCGCCGCCGGTGTGCGTTCCTCGGCCCGTGGAGGCAGTGATGGGAAGCCGGCACACGCGCGCGCCTGGTCGGCAGTGTACATGACTGAAGGAGACTCGCTGCCTCGTAAAGCTGACTGATCACTCCGGCCTCGGCACCGTGAGCAGCTGCCGTAAGCGTTGGGTAACGTGAGGAGCCACGAAGACAGAAACTTCGCCGTGGTGCATTCGTCTGGATCAGCGAGCGCCGCGCCGGCCGCCACAGGCACACGCTGGAAAACCTTGCTTTTGGCCTCCTCAAGGCGTATTCAGCGTTAACCACGCAGATATATCAAGCTTCCCTTTCTTTGTTCAGCTCAAAGCAGAAAGGAGGGGCAGTAAGGAGGACTAACGAAGTAATATGTATACCCCTAAAAGGTCAGACAAATGTGGTCATGAGCATCACAAGTTAAGCGGAAGCTGTGCCCCAACTCCTATATATTACATGTTTACGCCATCTTAGCGCCTTCTCCTTGCGTTTTCGTCTGTTTTTTTTTTCTTTTTTCACAAAAAATTAGTTCTGTACCACCGCTGTATAACGGCACTGCCGGACGTCACGCGTGATGTGAGTGGCGTAATCACCTTTGGGAGGTCACGACTTGCGATTGTACTTTTGGTGACGTCCGTAATGTGGGTTCAGTCACTACCGCTTGTGTTATTACGACTGCCTTAAAGGATTTGTTTTGGCTTCCCCTTGCTCATATAACAATAATTTAATTGAGCCAGTTACCTTGCGGCATCCTTGCGGTGGCCTTGATTTGGTCTCTTGCGCACTTTTGTAAGATGTGTGACAGACTTGTTACGAACGCATGTGTGTTTGTTACGAACGCATTCATAGAGACTCGTAGGTTAAAATCATCATTTGCATGAGTGGACATCCTTGCGGTGGCCTTGATTAGGTCTCTTGCGCAATTTTGTAAGATGTGTGACAGACTTGTTACGAACGCATGTGTGTTTGTTACGAACGCATTCATAGAGACTCGTAGGTTCAAATCATCGTTTGCATGAGTGGACATTGCTGGTTTTGCGTTCAAGTTTGCTATCGCTGTAAAATTGTCTGCCGCTGTGTGTTTCCCGGGGAGGTGGAAGGTCACAGCGAAATTCAACACGGCTTCCGAACCACATCTCTGTAAGAAGAAAACGGAATTTCACCTCTCATTGAGAAAATAGTCGAGTTCATGAATTGTGAAAGGCAACTAAGCAAGCCAGCAAGTGCACAAGCGAACAAGAGAGCAAACTAACTCGCATTCCTAGCACGTTGTGCGCAGTTGATATCCGTCTTTGGCCAATTTCCTGCGTGGACATCCCCTACGTGTGAATCTGAAGCCATCAGCACCATCATATTCATAGTCATAATCATCATCATCATTACCTTCTTCTTCTTCTTCTTCTTCTTCTTCTTCTTCTTCTTCTTCTTCTTCTTCTGCTTCTGCTTCTGCTTGACCACCCCAGGTGACCGCCAGCAGATCTGTATCGCAAATTCTTTTGCCGTTTTCGGTCAATTCTACATATGGGCCTGCAGTTGCACTTTCTCGACATCAGTTGGTTGTCCAAAGGTTTTTTTTTTTTTTTGTGTGTGTGTGCTGCTGTCATAACTATAACAGCAGCAGCAAAAAAAAAGGGGGGGGGGGGTTATGACTGCCAAATCTGCGGGATGCCCAACACTCTCTACCACATGGTGTGGGAGTGCAGGGGTGTCAAGGAACTTCAAAAAAGTCCTGGCGCCATCGACGGAGCAGTGGGAGGTCCTGCTGCGCAGCGAGGTCCTGGAGGACCAGCGCGGCCTGGTGATCCGGGCCAGACGAGCAGCTGAAGGCCATAGAATCCCGGAATAGGGACGCCACGCACCTTGGATGATCAACGCTGGAGCGCCGAAGATCATCCGTCGCTCCTTCTTTTTTCTTATTGGGTTCAATATAGGTATCCTCTCTCCCTGTATCTCTTGCTGCCGCTGCTGCTTCCCGTTGACGCAAACGAATCAGGATAAGATGTTACTCATGTGGACCTTACACCAACTCATATAACTTGTACAGGAAACATGGCACTCATGCGTCCGTATTAGCAGAGGAATCATGTCCCAATGATTATGATTTCATATTCCGTAGCACGAGACTAAGTTTCAGTCCCCAGCAGGCCTCACAAAGACATCTTTTGTTTTGAAATTTGCTGGAAAAGTGCCCGCGCACGCTCGCTTTCAGCCTCGCGCACACAAAAATGTGGAGGCGGGTTGCGTACTGCTAAAGACATTGAGTATCAGAGAGAGAGAGAGCGAGAGCGAGAGAGAGCGAGGAGACCTCAGCAAGTGTTCGGGAATGGAACCAATCTGAGCCTCTTTTTTCTGCTTGCTTAAAGGGAGCCTGCAACACTTTTGATAAGCTTTTCCACTCTTTCCTTCGCGTCGGGAACCACTGCGAAAGCTATAGTTATCGCCAGCACGGAGCTGCACTGCGTGATTTTCTCGTCGCACGAGATACGCCTTTCATTTCTGCTTTGTTTTTGCGGCTTTATTTTTAAAGTTGCTATCGAAAAGTGTTCATTGCTGCAACTGAAGGAAAATCGGCCAACAGCCGCTACATGGCTTTGATGACGTAATTCGCGCGGACGAAGAACGTCAAGACCAGGAAAGAGAGAAAAATCTTTTGAGCGAGTTTCCAAGTTATCTGATGGGCATAGAGCCTGGCTGAGGTACTTTGCAGCCACCTAATCTAAGTACTGGGTGTGCTGGGGACTACGTTCTGTAAGCATTTAACATTTCAAAAAAGTTGAAAAAAGTGTAACAGGGTCCCTTTAAAGCACAAGTAATGATTTTTGCTACTTACGGCGAGAAGGGCGAAAAGCATCCCAATGAAAATAATCCTTCCACGTGCGCCGACGCATTATAAAAAGAATTGATTGAATCGAACGAGATAGAAATGCCCACTCCGCAGTTTCAAAATTTTAAGGAACGGTTTGCCGACTTATTTCCGAGACATCGCAAATCTCCAAACGTGTAATCGCTACCACTCATAGACCACGTGTACATTTTGTGGGATAGTTGTTGAATGCAAGCTTGAAAATAGGCGCTTATGAAGTTTCAATATTCCAGAGGGGAAAAAAGGGGGATAATGAAGCGACGCTTTATTCCATGCGGGATTTCGGCGGGTTTGTCAAGACTGCGTGGACACGTCCTCCGAGAGATAATTGTAAGCGTGCCGAGCGGCCGAAATTTCCCGGACCGCGTCAAATCTGGGCCAGCGGCGTCCCCGCACAGCGCCGGCTGGCCGCTCTGTACAGCTGGCTATCTAGAGTCAACACGCGGTCTTTGTGACGCCCGAGCCAGCGCTCGACATCGTAATCGTCGGATCGGGTTTACGCTGAGGCTCCACGCGAGCTCTTCTGCATCACAATGGAAGCGGCGCCGCGCAGGACTCGCAGCTCAGTCGGCTCGACGCCCAAACCATGGGCCAAACTCATCCACCGTTTTAATTACAAACCCCATTGCGGACACTGGGACAATAGAGACATCTCGCCACATGTGTCCCACCAAGCTTTGCAGCGATGACGTCTAAGGGAGGCCTCGTCATGAAAAAAAGAATGCAGAAAATGGTTTAGAAGGTGCGGAAACACGGAGGAAACTGTATACAGCGCGCGACTCCACGCATAGCCGATGAACTGTTCCTTTGAAATGCTGGCCAGTTCAGCCTGATCCGAGCCGACTTCAGAAATTAACGCACTGTGCAGTTAACGCGCTGCGTGTAGTGCCAGCTGTATAGTTCAGAGCAGCGGTCATACCACGTGGTCAAGATTCGACTCGAGCAAGAATGCTTGTTATGTAAATCTGGTTTGATGAAAGTTGCGTCGCACTTTCCCGTTGCGAGTGTATGTACTGGAGTGAACGGAATCGCTTGTGGAATGAACCCGACGCCTGCAGGGAGCTCAAGGCCTGTCTCGTCGCCCGTGTTGAGGAGCGTGCCAGCGCCCAGCCGAGGAAGAGCGGGCGCCCGGCCAGTTCCGCCAAATGTCACGCCGGTGAAATTACAAATCTTCCCTCGAGCTGCATGCAGTGGCTGGCGAACTTCAGCCCCCGCCGGGATGCGCGTCCCACTTGCGGCCCGGCTGCAGTGATCCGTAGGCATGCGCCGAGTCGTGGCGTGCTCATCCCTCGGCGGGACCGAGTTTTGCTCGAGGAGCCTAACGGCTGGCGTGCCTCGGGCGCAGCACAATGGAAGCGGCCCGGAGGAGGATACAGCATGGGCTACGAACAAGCCAGCGGCTATCCATCAACCGAAAAGCGCGAATAAAAGCAACATGATCGGCCGAAATTCTTTCTATTACAACCGGCGCGGTCTTGCGTGCCGGCTGCCATCACCTGAGTTTATTACCGGCGAGCCCCTCGGGAAGAATCTCCTTGTTGACAGCCTAATGATCTGCCTACCAGATACGCCGGGCATCATGCGGCTAGGTCCCCGGGCGCGCGCGCCATTGTGAGCGCCGATCGGCCGGCTTGGTGCCTGCAAACACGGCCCGGAACGAGTACAAAATCGAAATTTGCTACGTAGATGTTGACCGCTGTTACTTCTCCGCCCAGCCAAGGCGTGCAGGGACCAAGAAACACTGCTGTCACGGAAGACCTCCGCGAGCGCCTGTCACTCTGTGTGGGCAGCGCAGCCGGTCCCGGATGGCCGCAATCCATCAAGCAACAACTACGGCAGCGCCCATGCACCCTTGAAAGGAGTCGCACGCAGGCAATCTCTGTAGGGCCTCCGTTTGACGCCTATAACTACAGGCCTCTCACTGCCTGGCCGATCGCTGCAGATTGGATTTGAGAAAGCGCGCCGTCTTAGCCTGTGGCCATTCACGATCCACGAACGTGCACCGCGGTCTGCAAGAGCTCCGCCGTCTCTTCAACTGCACAGATGGGACTTCTCAGCAACGAACTATATAATGGGCAGAAAACGATGCACCGCGAAAAGCTTGAAAACCTGCTTACCATAGTACGGTGTGACCTAGGTTGCATGCTTGTACATTTCCACTGAGAAAAATAACTTAACATTTGCTTCATATGTGATATATGTGTACCCGGTCTCATACATAGGCTAACTACGCGAAAAGCCATATAGAGAAGAAAAAAGAACTATAAAGTTCAATTTGCTGGTTCAGTGCTACTTAGCTAACTAATGAATTGAGCCGTAGAAAATCAGAACCCTGTCATGTACGCACGTACTAAACCGTTCTCCACACTTTGGGCATCTAAAAACGTGAAAGCGAATCAACATGGTGTCGTATGCAGAAGTTGAATAGAAAATGGCAGGTTTAATGCAAGTGATTATGTCATGATTGAAGAGACGCGGCTTAGACTTAAACGACCCACTTCTGGTGATGCATTCATTGGGAACAAGGATTCCGTGCTGGGAGCCGAAACGTCAGTACGTTTTGTTTGGACGAGTCGGCGTTTCTTTTTTATTCCTAACGCGGCTGAGACATACGCACCCGAGTTCCCCGAACGTTTCCAGAACAAACGTGTCACATTGAAGTGTTGAGGTTTTTTTAGTACAAAATACGAGCACTTTTTGTTTGCACCCAAGGAAACATTTCCATAGGATACCACACTGTTGCACAGTATGGCGCATCAAGCCGGGTGAAATGTAAGCATCCTCTCGTTTGGCTTGATATGCCGTCTTAGCCTTCTCGGCCAGCGTGTCACGGTTTGACAAAGCCTGACATTGTTTCGGAATAGCCTGGCATGGCACGGCACAGCCTGGCTTCGTCAGGCGCGGCGTGATCTATCTTTCGAGGGCTGCGATGGCCCCACACTGAGCACCCTAATCATCCCCATGAAGGCGGTTAGAAAAGGATCAAATTCACTGCAAAGATCACGTGAAGAGCGTAGTACCTTGGACTATAAACACAACTTTTGCAAGCCATTGGGGCTTCACTTGTGGCAGAATGGTTATCTTCTCAGTGCGCCATCTTATGCTGTGTTTTCGGAATCATTGATCGCTGCTTAGCTATAACGCTGTTAAACCCCAGTGCGAACTTCTCACCGAGCATAATCGCCAGAAGTAGCAGTGAAGCAGTT
Organism: Haemaphysalis longicornis; assembly: GCF_048455015.1. NCBI lineage: Eukaryota > Metazoa > Arthropoda > Arachnida > Ixodida > Ixodidae > Haemaphysalis > Haemaphysalis longicornis. Next base: position 424,827,491 of record NW_027526203.1, read on the forward strand.
ACACTACCGATGCCATACACGAAGTTTCACTATGCTTAATCGGGGGTACCAGCCGTTCTCGGTATATAGTTGGAACGCAGCGCTGGGCTGATGACATGACGTCGACATTACGGCTTTTCAGGCTTAATTCAAACGTCACTAGCCGCACTAAGAATTGGCTGGAATAAAACGTCTTTATTGATGTAAATGACAAATGTCAGACCAACTAGCCCGTCAGAATGCTTTGATGGAAAAGCCTTTATTTTAGTAGGGAATTTTTAAACCAACAGAGCACTGCCTTTCGGCCTGATGAGGCAAAGTACGGTCTATTTGTGACTTGTTTACTTACAACAATTTATATTCTTTTCTAACCCAGCCGCTTGGTTAGGCTCCTTTAACGAGCTCATTTAAGCCACTTATCAAACGCAGTTAGACACCATTAATACTACAACCAAAATCACACTATTGGTACAGAGCGTAGTACATGTCAAGACTGGCGACATGTTGGTTCGAGAAGCAGGAAAGTGGTATGAAACATTTGTCGTGAACGTCGCAGCCACCCGACGTAGACTGTACTCTGGGTTTACAGGTGAGAATGGAGTCCACTTCTCCCCCAATGCACCACACAAGTAGCTTGCAACGGTTCTCCAAAAAGAATGGCTCAAGTTACTTTCGGGCACCTTTATTTGTCCTTCCTAAACCTGATCGGTGCTGTGCTAGAGATCAAAGGAAGCTTTGTGCACTGTACTAATTAAAAATTTCCTGACAACGCAATGCTTCATTGCCCAACCGTGTGTCTTCATTTTTTTTTTTTTTCACTCGATGTATTTTTTTTTATTTTCACAATTCAGATTTGGCGTTCAGTATGCCGAAGCCCCACATGGTCCATGAGGCGTGCCTCTGGATTCACTGGACTTCGTTAGTTAATAATTAATAGGGTTCGTGAACATGCGAACACGTCGCGTACTTTTTCTTTTTCCAGCATCACGTATAGCGTTGACTGCTGGCTACTGCTCTAAGTCTCAGCCTCCGGCAGCCGCTTCCGAGAAAGGAACAGAAGTCTGGCAGTATTCTGGGTGAATGGCGGAAATAGTGTCGTTTTTGGTTATGAAGCAACAATGTTAATGGCAATGTTTTCGGTACTGAAGACCAAAATTTGCATTTTACTGCAAGGTGTTTTCAGCAAGATTTCAAGACTGATATTATAGACCTAATACTGTATGTGTGGATGTTCATGTAAGTGTGCGTGCATGTGTGTGCAAGGAAACATAGATTCAGGTGGGCTTTGACGCACGCTTGTGTGGACAAAAACACCGAAACTCTATTTTGAGCATTCTGACGTGGAGACTTCTTTGTGTGTTTGTAATATGGGGTGTGAGTAGCTTGTCACAATGGAGCCTATCTCGGAAGCTGCATATCGTAAAGCGGTGAAAAAGACGCGGCCTTGTATTTGACATAATTTTAAAAAGTCAGCTGAACAACTTTCACCGTGCAGAAAGCCTGCGAAATGCCGGGAAGGATACAAAAGAGACTAAGAAATAACCACAGCTCGTGATTCCTTACATTGCCTGCAGTTTGGAGTTGGGGCAGGTTGACGAGATTCCAGCTAAATGTTACCCAAAATAACGAGTGATTCGTTCTCACAAGTGTTGTCATCTCGATACGAGCCTAGCTTGTCGCAGACGCAAAGTGACAGGCGGAGAGAGTCTCGATTATTCGCCACTCCGTGGCCGCGCTTCCAACGTCCATCAACATTGGCGGCATGGTGGCCAGATAGGCGGACCCCCATCTCCTTTAATGCGTATAGGCACATATAGCTTATGATCCCATTTATGGGTCGTTCGCTCAGTCGTATAGCGCCGGAGACGCGCCCTGAAATTGCGCGCTTCAATTATCGTAAACGCGTTTTATGCTCCATCACGGTTGCTTCATGGACGGCCAAGGCAAACAACGGCGAGGAAAGCAAGTTGGGTTCAGTTCTTTTCTCTTTTTTTGCGTGTGTCGGGCAGTTGGGATGCTAAGTGTCTTGTGTTTTAACGTCTATAGCACCATGGCAGAAGCGATAGAGAATCACGCTTGCCTTCAACGTTTATATACAAGAGCGGCAGGTCACGGTATGTTCAGGCACGATTTATTGGCCTCTGTCGGCAGATGCATCAACATATACCCCTACTTCAAATAAAAACAGCTAAAAGTGCCCTGAATCGCTCAATATTTAGGACCGTTAAGTTGTCATTATGGATATGAACGTTTTGCCTCGAGAGGAGCCGAACTCGATGAACCTTGCCTTTTCTGAAGGAACTTCAGAATAAATGCCATGTCTTAACTCTTATGACGTCATCAATCGCGATATTCAGCGGCAGTTGTATTGCAGGGAAAACTACAGGCTGAAGTGTGTAACCGAGATCTGCCATTCATTCGGAAAGAAATAAGAAAAAAAAATGTACGAACTATAGAAAAAAATAAAGAGGGAAGGAAAGTTAGAAAGAAAGAGAGAGAGAGATTGGGGAGGAAAGAAAGAGAAAGGAAGAGAAAGAAAGAAAGAAAGCACGGAAAAAGCTAGAGTCGGTGGCTGGCACCAAAATGCTGATTCGTAGGTCGAAAACATGCCGTTTAGAAATTGGCGTTTAACGGTAATCTTAACGGGAACGCATTACATAACTCGGCAAGAGACGGACCACTACAAAAGTGCAGTATTTGAGTTGAAAAGAAAATTGGGTAAATTTAGGTATGAATTGGATCGAACCGAGGCCCTCTGCAATACGGGACGTGTAGCATGCACATCCAATGCCAAGACGGCTAAACAGCTGCAGAGCTTACTAAAGGGGGACCCAGCGGATGCGCTTCCCCTTCGCCTTAGAGTTGCGTGTTAGCGTCATGCATTGGGGCATGCGTAAGTAATTTGAGCAAGCTAAATAGAGAAGTATAATTAGGCGAGTACTGAAGTACCACTGAACTTCCCTTTTGCTTGGCGTGGAACCATCCTCTCAAACCTACGGTCGTGAACGCTCAGCGGATATGTACCGGCCTGATGTTAAGCCCGAAGTTACAGTTTGAGCTGTTACGTCGTCAACCGGTGATGTCAGCTTGTTGTACAATGAGTTTGACGTTGCTTGGCAGGTCGCAAGGCTCAACGTTAGGGTGCCTAACGTTAAAGGGACCCTGCAACACTTTTTCCAAATTTTTTTGAAATCTTAAATGATTCCAGAACGTAGTCCCCCAACACGCCCAGTACTGAGATTAGGAGGTCGCAAAGTACCTCAGCCAAAAATTACAGCTGTATGCCCATCAGGCAACTTGGAAACTCGCTCAAAACATTTTTCTCCCTTTCCCGGTCTTGAAGTTCTTCGACGGCTCGAATTACGTCACTACAGCCATGTAGCGGCTGTCCGCCGGTTTTCCTTCAGCTGCAGCAATGAACGCTTTCCGATAGCACTTAAAAAAAAAAAAGCCACAGAAACAAAGCGGAAATGGAAGGCGTATCTGGTGCGACGAGCAAATCACGCAGTGCCGCTCCGTGCTGGCGATAACTACAGCTTTCGCAGTGGTCCCAGACGAGAAGGAAAGAGTGGAAAAGCTTATCGAAAGTGTTGCAGGCTCCCTTTAAGCCTAGATACAGGGCTATGAAGGGCGATTGGCCAAGGCTCTCAGCCATAGTACCGAAGAGAAGATGAGGGAGAGGGAAAATGATGCTGGTCTTGATGGCACTGATGAGGACGACCACGAATGTATTATTATTATCATCATCATCATCACCACCACCATCATCATTATTGTTATTATTATTATTATTATTATTGTTGTTGTTGTTGTTGTTGTTGTTGTTGTTGTTGTTGTTGTGGGGGGGGGGTGGTAGGGGTAGTATGATGGTGATAATGATGATAATAATTTGACCTGTGATTTCGCACTCACGCTGTTGTCTCACCAAGTCGCTCACCAAGCATTAGTGATCCAGGGCGCTACGTCGGCGTTACAGTAAATGGCGCTCCCATTACCCGACGTGATCCCGCTCTCACTGTGGACTTTGTCCACCCAAGAAGAACCATTCGCATTTTTTTTTAATTTTAACACTCCACTAGAGGACAGTATTCCTTCGAGTTGTGGGGAGCTAAGAAGCCGACAGGAATGAACAACGCTGTGGCATAAATATGCGAGTTGGTAAAGCTCTCAGACGAGAGTAGAGTGATTTCTGGGTTCATCGTCATACATTTTGTTTACGCTAACAAGTTGCTGAAGCAATTGCAAATGGACACATTATTTTCATACAGATACACCGGCATATAGAATATATGAAAGCTCATATCGCATTTTGCCTAGAAAGTGTTTTTTTTTTCTAAATTAAAAAGAAATGAAGCTAAATGGAATCGGGCAAAACATGTTGTATCTGAAATACTGGACATCTCTTTCAGAAACGACTTATGAGCTTAATACAATCGGAATACAGCCATGCGTAGCGAACTAGATTTCGCAAGGTACCCGCATAACCGCATCCTTACGTAGAATCGTTTTCCTATGTTGCCAGATTGTTTAGTACGAAAAAAAAAAACATATCTTGTGTCCACATTAAAGCTAAAACACCCGGATTAAAACATCGATTCTGTCGAGGCAAAAGTATTCGAGACGCGTACAAACACCAACGCGAGCCACTGGACACTCGTTCAGTCAAAAATGACAAGAGGGCCTGTTAAGCCAAGGATTGGAGGGTAGCTTTTGTCTAAAGCGAAAGAAAGAAGTGGAGTCCTCCGAACGCCCGTTCTCCCAGTTATTTTTTCCGACCCGGCACCATACATTTCCATCGCGCTCTTCCTTCAGCCCATCATTCTATCGCGCTTGCCCGACGTTTCTCTGTATGACCCGTTTTTTTTTACTGCTTTTTTTCTCGCTCGCGGACAGCCCAGAGCTGGCCACGCTTTGTCAGCAATACGCTACAGCTTGTCCAACAACGTGTCAGTACGCTTAAAGGAAACTATACACATCTGTATACATCTATACCCATGCTTTTTTTGCTTTTGTACCCGGAAAGCGGTGTAGAAATCCCTTAATAACCTCTCATTTCATTTCAGGGCGGCCCTCTCCGCGGCACTCCATCTCTTGGGAACCGCTCTTCCAACTCTTTCAGCAGAACTGCGCGTCAGTGGTCCCTCGGAGAGAGGGAAACAAATAAGTGCAGACAAAGGGGGAAAAAATACTCCGGAAGAACCACCTCGAGACCCGGTGCGTGTGGAGCGACAAAAAAAAATGTTGGCCGCCTGTGCCGAAAACGGCGGGCGCACACACGCGGCTAAGGGAGAGCGTATATATAACTGTAGCTGGCGGACGGCCCCGAGGGATTGTGCGGAGAGCGAGGGTTGGACGCCTCTCTAAATGCAATCTCCCCCGGCGGAGACCGCGGCTGGGCCTCGGTCGTCTTGGGAGCGCCAGGACGAATTGTGGAGCGGCCACGCGCAGCGCCGGACACCGGGCGCACGCACGTCGTCGGACGCGGCCGGTGGGGCCCGCTCGGTCCTCTTCCTCGCGTCATGTGGGAGAAAGAATAGCCGGCCGCGACAGCGAGAGAAATGCCCCTCAATTCCAGGGCCCGCTCCCTGGGGACGTCTGGGTGCGAGGCTATGATAGGTGTCGCGCGTGTCGCTCGGACGCCCCGGTTCGTTGGGGGGTTAGGGGAGAAGGGGGGCGAGGCCCGTTCCGTTCACCCGGTGATCCGTTCCTGTCGACACGTTCCCCGAGCACCGATGCCAGGATTTTGCCCAGAACCCTCCTCCCCTCCCCGGTCTTGGCCCACGCTCTTGACTCGTACATCCTTTGTCTTCCTACGCGCTTCTCCCGACCCTCTCCGAAGCCAATTCCTCGCGATTTTCTCCTCTCTGCACTGTCAGCGATTTAAAGGCTCGTTTCTGCTCTCGAGCATTTTTGTGTCTCCTTTCTGTGCGCGGCACCCAGAGCCCGAAGCGGGTACGAGCTGCGTCGTATCAAGTTCGCAGTCTGCTTCATTTCATCGGGGGGCTGCCTTAAGGCCAGCCGAGTTCCGGCCAAGCGTGCCTAATTAATATTAGTCGATAATGTGTTCCAGCGGACTACGACGTTTTTACAAGGCCTTCATAACTAGCTTCAACCATGGAAGCTCAGTCGATATCGCCGAAGACAGCGCCAGAGCCCAAGGACTCCTAACCACCGCCTAACGGGGGAGGGCTGAAGAGGTCTCCCACCTCCCACTTTCCCTAACCTAAGCTTGGCCAAAATAAAGCTGTTCATTCACTCATTCAAAGCGAAAAAATACCGCGCACTATTTTTCCGCCAGTGAATAACGCTTGCAGTGAGCGGAACAATACACTCTTTAGAAATCGCCGTAGGTCGGCATCATCGCAATGTTCCAGAACGACAAATAGCGTGACGCTGCGCTGTTGGGCCTGCGCAGGTCCATTTGTCACCCAAATCACAATTTGGGCCTCACCATTCGCCAACTTCGCACATTTGGACACGCTCCTTGCTAGAAGCTACTGTTGAGCTGCTGTTGACATCACGCTAGAAGCTGCTATCGGGATGCTAACTTCAGAGGTCAGTATGCCAATAGCAGCTTTTGAGCCCCCCTACCGACACAGACATGCTCACGTGCGCGCACACACCAACGCACACGAACGATCTGGAGTGTTCCACAACGCTCAGCGTATGTTCCAGTGGCAGTGCCACTGAACAAGGGCGGTAAGAAGGTCAATTAATAGATGAAGTCGAATTTGCATCAGTGTACCAAAGCTACAACTTAGCTAGGCAGCGCGTAGGATTGGAAGGGTAAGGTTTAAATCATACCACCATTTGGCGCAAAATTTAAGTGCTCAAAACATGTCCAAGGTAGTTTTTATATTTAGCCTCCTTTACAAAAACCGATGAAGGAACTCCTTTACGGGGATGTTGGCCCCTTCATCATGATGGCAAGGACAACGAGGCAAGGTGGACAAAGGCTACAAAGAAGGGGGCAGCTGAAGCAACCTGGTCACGTCACGATAAAGTCTGTGCAGCAGCACGGCGTCAAGATGAACGTCAGGGGTGTTTTACGCGCCGAAGCTACGCTTGGGCTATGAGGCACGCCGTAGGGGAAGTCAACGGTATATTTAGACCACCTGGGATGCTTAACGTGAGCCGAAATTTCAACATATGGGCGTTTTGGTTTTTAGCCTGCATCAGAACAACAGCGGCTGCAACCGGAAAACGAACCAACCAGCGACTGCTTGCTTAGTAGCCAAGCGCCTAAAGCCAGTTATAAATGGTGCGAATTTACCTTCGAATTCGCCGCTGCGGCGCTGTTCGCGCGGCAAAAATATCTAGTATTTTCGTTGCTGAGGCAAATTTCCAGGTGCCAAGCGGGTCACATAAGAAGTTCGGCCATTCCGAACATTTGGCAATTTGCCGCAGTAGCGCAAACAGATCTGTTTCCCGCACGAGCGGCGCCGCAGCAGCGAATGCGCAGTGGAAACGGGCTTAAGCCGCTGAACCACTGTGCGGATGCTTGGCTGAATTGCACGAAGCTCCATACACATTCTTGTCTTATTTTGACCTCTCCAACCATCGCATATATACCTCCATTCAAAGCGGTAATCTTTGGCAACAAGTACGAGGTTCATTTCCGTACACTGCAGATAAGTTGGCAGCTGGAGTACGCTGAATCGTATACGGGTTAACTTAGTAGGACTTGATTGCTGGCTAGTTGCGCTCGTCTTGTCCTCTCGTCTCTTCGTCCTCGTCTTTTGCTCAACCTTATTCCTTTGTACGGGTGACTTATTAGAGAATTCGTCCACAGAAATAATATTGTGAATTTTCAATTCTATACTACTTAATAGAACATGCTGCATTGTCCTAAGCCTTAGCGAACCAACATGCTATAGGCGAGAGAGAGAGAGAGAGAGAGAGAGAGAGAGAGAGAGAGAGAGAGAGAGAGAGAGAGAGAGAGAGAGAGAGACTTTATTGTACAACTGGAGATTAGGGGGTAGGGATGGCCGATGCCCATATGGATCCGGCGACCTCAAGAGCCCGTTTGCTTGTTCCCAGTGGTGGGGCGTGGGGTAGGAGGGAAATGGGTCGTTTGGACGCTCACAGAGCGAATGAAAGTGAGTATCCCGTTGGTGGCAATGAGGGCAGCGGGGGGTTGGAAACTTGTGTGGGTGTCTTCGAACGCTATCTTCGATCCTTACCAAACTTATTTGATCAACACCCTCGAATCTGTCCAAAATAGAGCCGCTCGATTTATTTTGTCTGATTACTCCCACTATTCCAGCTTTTCTGCGTTAAAAGCAGAACTTAACCTTCCTACACTTCAATCTCAAAATAGCTCGAATAGCCGCAAAATAGCTCGACTGTGTCTTTACCACAAATTCTTCCACTCGCAACAACTTAGAAATCAGTACATCCGACTAGCCCACCGTATTTCCCGTACTAGTCACACCAATGCAGTCTATCCGGAACGTGCCCATACTAATACATTCCAACAATCATTTTTCATACGCACATCCCGAGACTGGAATGACCTACCTGCTGCAGTTGCTACCATCATTGGCCAATCTCGTTTCAAGCACGCCATTGAAGAAGTGCCCCCATAACTAGTGTACCCATTCTGTTGCTGTCGGTACGTTGTTGTAACCCTCCTTTCTAGTACTGTATCATACCCATACCCTTATATAGAAGTGCCGCCATAATTACTGTACATCGTCTGTTGCCGTTACCATGTTGTTACCCTTTTTTTAAGTGCCGTGTCATGCCCACCCCTCATGTAATGTCCCAATGGGACCTTTGAGGAATCAATAAATCAATAAATAAAAAAAATTAAAGTGTGTGTGTGTGTGTGAGCGTGGTTCTGCGCGGGAAGCAGTGAGTTTGTAGGACGCGCCACATGCTGGCGGCAGCGTGCCCTAGCGACGGGTGCGGTTAGCGGGAGATAGTGCCTGCGGAGGAGTCGGTAGTGCTGGGCGACTTCTCGATATGTTAGAAGTGCATATACCCAGAAGCCGTTAGGACACCGTGGTTAGGCGGAAAAGAGGGGCCTTCTAGGGTGGTCAATGCTCGAGCTTGATGGTGGGCCGTCTCATTACTGCCTCTGCCGGTGTGAACGGGCGCCCACGGTAGCGACATGGGTTGGGTGGGGGGCCTCTTCCGCAAGATTTGTAGTGCGACTTTAGACATGGCGCCCTTGGCAAAGTTGCGAAGTGCTTGTTGGGAGTCGGTGAGAATTTTCATGAGGAGTAGGGGTTTGAGTGAGGGAAAGGGCCACTGCCGAGTCCTTCGCTGTCACCGCGGAGTTAGTGAGGGTGGTTAAGCAATTGGTTGCTGAATCCGCGAGTGAGGTAAGGACTACTGCAGCGAAGGCTTCCTTGGAAGGGTGCTGCGCTGCGTCCACGTACAGCGTGTGCTTCGAGAGTGGGAAGTGTGTTCTGGATTCTTGCTCTAGGTTGTCGTCTGGCCGATTAGAAGGTGGATGCATGTTTCCAGAAATTGGCCTGATTGTGAGGAGTTGACGCATGCCGTTTGGGATGACCTGAGGTTGGTCGATGGGTACGGGTGGGTTGAGTTTAATCCGTTGGAGGATCTTTCGTAGCGGGAGGGAATGGGACAGTGTTTATTTGAGCTGTGCTATGCATGGGCCTCGGCACGTTCGTCTATGGTGCTGTGGATACCCAGGGCGAGTATTCTGGGGGGGGGGGGGGGGGGGGGGGCAGTTGCCGCGCGGCTTTGTAGGCTTTGCAGAGTAGCGCGTCCATGTCGTTTTTGTTGGCTTTTGGTAGATTGGCGTAGGGTAGATGGTAGCAGAAACGCCTTATTATGAAGCATTGAACAAGCCGGGGCGTTCCATTTCTGACATTCCGTGGTGTCCGTTTGTTATTCGTTTTATGAGGCCTATGGTCTGTAGGGAGTGACTTCGTAGGGTACGCTGTGTGAGGGTTGGGCCTCTATTTGCCTGGATCGTGAGGCCTAAGATGCGTAGAGAGAGAGAAAAAGTAAAGGAAAGGCAGGAATGTTAACCAGGCTACGGCCTAGTATGCTATCCTGCACTGGGGAAAGTGGAACAATGAGAAAAAAGAGGAAAATAGAAAAAGAAGGGAAAGGTACGGACAGAGCGTGGAGTGGTGTGCCCAGCGGTAGGACACTATAGACAAAAAAGTTCACGACAGTTCTTAGAGAGTAGTCTTGCGCTACTGTCTTTTGTGCAATTCCGTCCTTTTCAGGAAACACAGGAGCGCTTTTGTCGCCTTGTCCGCAGACGACGGAGAAGGCCAGTGGCCCAGGATTGTCTTCTCAGAGAACGGGCGCCGAGAGTCTAACTTTCGTAGAGTCGCAGAGAGCTGGCTGCGTTCGGATGAAAACCGTGGGCAATCGCAGAGGACATGTCGTATGGTCTCTGGTGTGTCACAGACTTCGCACGCCTCACTGGCTGCCATTCCAATCAAATAGGCGTAAGCATTTGTGAATGCGACTCCAAGCCAGAGACGACAAAGAATGGTTAAGTTGGTATGGGGTTATTATTAATTGTTGTTATATGGGTGTTGTGTTTGTCGGGTGATTTTGTTCGTGGAGGGTGTAGGATTAAGACATCGGATTTGTGGACCGAGCATGTGAGGCCGGCTTGTGTTGTGTGGGCCACTGCCGTGGTTCCTCGTTGCACTTCCTCGACATGGGCGCCGCTACCGCGGGGTATACCCACAGCGTGATGTCGTCTGCGTATATTGTAGATCTGAGGTCTGGTATGTTTTCTAGGCTCCACGCAGTAAGTATCATTGCCAGATTGAAAAGCAGGGGTGAGAGGACAGCGCCCTGAGGAGTGCCCCTCGCCAGCATGGGAAGGTTTGAAAGATGAGGGGGCCTAATCTGAGTGCGGCAGTCCTGTCAGTGAGAACAGAGCGCACGTACTTGTGCGTGCGTTGTTATAGGTTGAGAGATGAGACCGCTTATAGTATTGCTGCGTGGTAAATGTGATCAAAAGCTTTAAGGCGAGAGGAGACGCTTCCTTAATCGCGCTTTCTGTACTCCACGACTAACTCCGTGCTTAAAACGCATTTCCTTGAGAGTCATTTTTTTCTCGGTACCTTTTGCGTCTAGTCGAGAAGCTCTCGGCATAACGTTTAGGTTGTTTCAGTTTATTTGACACCGATGACACTTCCCGTCTTCTTCCCCCTTCCATAACGTGCCTGACACCGGCATACTAACGCAGCATAATTTTCTCATTTAAAGTGTAATCCAGGACGCACTTAGGGTATCTGGAACGCCAACAGCTGCTGTCATATTCGTCATATTTTGCGTGCAAACAGCTCATTGGTGTTTTCTGAAACAAGTTTCAGTGCTTGGTGCGCACACAACAAACTGCCCCCCCCCCCCCCCCCCCACCTTGTGCCACAGGTCAGACATACCGTTATTGCCGCCGCAGACACGTTCTGCGTTGCCATAACGGTTGCGGCCGGAATCAGACCGGCGTCACTGAACGAGCCGGCTGTGTGCGTTCTTGGACCGCTACCATGAATTATAACCCACAATCATCAACAGTTTCCCGCTCTTTATGCTTGTGGGTAGTGAATGAAACAACAAGTTCTCGGTCCACCATGTCCAATGTGTATTCGCGGGCGAGAAGCACCACATGTCTTCGTGACTAGTGAAAACTTCAAGTATACTGGATGGCAGCAGTAGTCACGTCTTTTTTCCTAGAGAGAGAGAGAGAGAGAGAGAGAGAGAGAGAGAGAGAGAGAGAGAGAGAGAGAGAGAGAGAGAGAGAGAGAGAGAGAGAGGTACTATGTTCGCACCCTTGGCTAGAGTGCAGCCTGAGAAGGGTACATAAATTGACAGCAACTACGCATGGCTAAGTGTGCCAGCGCGCATATTCTATCGCAGCTTCCTGTTAGCACAAAAACTGGGGAGTCCACGTCAACGAAGCCACCCAAAATAATGATTTTTGAAAGACCACCAGTGGCGTGTGCAGTCACTAACAGCTATCAGCTTCTGGGCCATGCATATGATACGGCTTTGGCATTAAGGCTAACCGACTTGACTAATTCGTTGGGCATCTGTCTTTAGGCGGAAACATGGTGCTCTTTCGGGCCGCAAATGTCTACTGGTTGCCAACACGTGTGCATGTCGGGAACCGTAGGAACGCCATAGAAGGAACTGCCACGTGTAATTGGACACAACGAAGCACCGATAGCCGCCCGAGGAGACCTTATACTCCGGGAGGACGGAAAGAAAGAGAGAAAGGCGTAATTGTCGGACCGAGGATGGCCCACAGGCGGCGACTCCTCGGCGCACGCAACGGCTGGAGCCGCCGCATAACCGATCGAGCCGGGCCCATTCGTTATGCGCCGTCTGTGTGCGGAAGACGGTCGTGTGCCCGATTGCCACCGTCAGGCCTAAGCACACACGTATCGCCGTCACGACGGAATCACGCTAAACTGCAGCGCACGCAGTCGCCACCGGAGCAACGTGCGCCACTTGATCATCATTATTCTCCGCGCAGCGATGGCTCGTCGCCGCGGCCCCCGGAGAGACGTCGGCGGCAACGACGTTCTCGCGTGCCGCGCCGATTCTCCGCGATGAGCGATCATTTTCCTGCCTCTTCCCCGCACACCACTCAAGGGTTGTTGTTACAAGAATGCCGTTCGCTGGCAGCCCCGATGACGACAGGCCAGAACACGCGCGCGCCCGCCCGCTGCCGTGTGCGCGGGGCTGCAGCGATGCGCCCGTTCACACACCATTGCACATCGCACGAATTCGGCTGCCGCTGACCGGCGGCATGCCCAGCGCGAACACTTGGCGCGCAGCTATCGCCAAGAATTACTCGGGCAAATTTCACGCTCGCGGCCATCCGTCATTGTCACGGGGCTCTCGTCACGAATATGGTAATGCGGCCTGCCGCCGCATATCGCCAGCGTCGAATACATCATTCCGCGTTGTTCTCGCACTCGTTCTCGCTCGCTGCCTTTCTTGGTGGGGGTTCGCGCAGACCCCCGGCCGCCAGCTCTGTTTACTCGGCGTGTCACGTTAATGTCGCCATCGTCAGAGTGCTCCTCGTCACAGCGCCGGTCGCGCGCTCCTCCTCGGTGGCGTATGATACTGCACCATCGCCGACTCCTCGCCCAACAGAAAAACATGACGAGAACATGAAATACTCTACTGCCTATGCCTCAAGTACGAGGAGAAAACTGCCACGCTTTTGGAGCGAAAAGGATCATTATAGCTATGGGCGTTCAAGAAACTTTTATATTATTATTAATATTATTATTATTGGGGCGTGAACCTGGTTTCAGTGAAACACTTGCCTCTGCGTACGTTCATATACATACGCCAGTACGAAAGTGTCTTAGCATCCCCCCCCCCCCCCCCCCCGCCCCCTGCCACTTTTCCCTTGAAAGGCCTTGCGCTGATATACCCACTCCTAAGATGTAGTCGGTAAGGCCAGAAAAGATCGCAGACTTTTGATTCATGCCGTACGTATTATGTCCTTCCCTTTACCGTTGTCTAGTTTCATTAGAAGTAAGCCGTTAATAATATGTTCTCTTGTTGAATGCTTGCTTTAGCTTACTGTCCTTGACGGATTGATGTGGACTAGGGTGTTCTCATTATCGCAGCATTGGACTTAGCAGCGCACTGCCTAACCCAACAATACGCTGTGGTCACAAGGAACGTGACTGAGTTGTTGGGAGTCATTTCGTGGGTAGGCTGGTACAGGACTGGAATTCTTCTGGCTGCTAATTAGGACACTTCGGTTCTTATAACTACCAAATCGAATGCCCTTTTCTCTGTTAACCATTGACCCGCATTCTAAGTAAAAAAAGCTGCCTCCCTTTCGTTCCCGTTCTGCCTATTCCGATCATCGCGCTGTCAGACACCAAGAGAGAAAGAACTCTCTATTATGGACGTACGTCCGACTGCTAGGCAGCCGCTTCCTCTGACAACAAAGCTGAAGCAGCATCGTCTGGCGGTCGCTCCTCAGGTTTGATGCCAATGCAAGACAAACGTGCCCTGGGCAACCAGGAACTTCCATCAACAAAGTCACAAGTGACAATGGGGAACCACCCGTCGCTGCCATGAAGACGGAATGCGGTGCGGTGCTGAGGACCACTTCATGGCGGCCATGGCGCCTCTGGCAAGAGGGCAGTATCACAGCATATGTTCATCGCATGGAAACCCTCCGCAGCGCTGACAAGTTGGGCCAGCCCGGCTAACGTTGGATGTAGTGCACACAGTGAGGTGCTGGCAAGGATGAGCTTTGAACTTGTAGCATTAGGGACGAGGTAACGCAATCAGAGGTGTATGAGGGAGAAGGGACAGTGCGTCGCCACGTTTTCCAAAGAGAGCATCTGCGCTATGGCGCCTCAATGCTTTCAGCTCTATGAACCCGAGGGTCAGGGTTTGGCCAAATGCAGGGGAGTTCCCCAAATCCTCGTTTCTCAAGAGCAGCCTTTAAAAAAATTATCGTGTCTCTAATGTAATTACATTAAAATGTTTCCTCCTCGTTTTTACAAAGTCTTTAGAGCTCGTGTAGTTTTTGTTTTTACGAAATCTTCATGAATTACTGCAAGAAACTGACCATAGAGATTGATGAGGGATGAGTGAATTTCTGTGGAGTGTCTCGTGTATTGCTATAGGATTCAATATGCATATTTGCACTATTCATGACGAATTTCTGCAGCTTTCATTGTGTCATTCTGTATATATTTCATGATGAACTTCAGCAGAGTTCTGTTATTCATTCGTACTTCCTGGCGTACTTGGTGGTTTTTACAACGCAATTCATTTGGCTTTTAGGTACATGCATATCACGTGGAATAGGCTTAGTTGAGATGAGCGAAAGCTACCTCACTAGTGCATTCGGGTAAATGGACCGTGGGTTGGGGATGTAAAGTCATAGACAAATAAAATGCGTACACGAAAATATAGACCAGAACACACAAATAGCGCGATTTCTTTCCATGCGGTGAAATTGACGCGTGGCTTAATTACAGTAACATAGTTTGGAGATTGTGACGTTCCAAACGTACCCATAGCACGCCATTGTCTGACCTCCACCAACAGTATTTTTCAATTATGTGTGTTCTGGTTGATATTTTAGATGCGACGCATCTCTTTAACTCGGCCTTGTCCGCCGTAGTCGGCGTAGTCCGCACGTCTCTCCCCCATTCTCCTCGCCGCGCCAGCTGCGCGCTAACGCCGCTCTCTCACCGCAGCGCCATCTGCGTTTAGCGCTCGCTGGCGCTCGCTCCCGTCGCCGTGCCAGCTGTGTGTCAGCGCGCGTTAGCGCTCGGTTAAACACATGCGCATGCGCAGCTCTCTCTCATTCCGCTACATATAAACGCGGTAACTGCGCCGCTCCATTCAGTCGTTCCGCCGCCGTTCCACCGCGCCGCTGGCCTGCTATCGCGATGGTCGGCGCAACCGTAACAAGCACCGGCCAACCCGATACCAGAAATGCTAGCACCAGCGAAGCCGTCGAATTCAGCGAAGACAAAGCTGCGAAGAGAAGAGCTCGCGATGCGGAACGTAAACGGCAACGCCGAGCTGCCGAACCCGAACTCCGGCAACGTGAAGCGGCT
Organism: Haemaphysalis longicornis; assembly: GCF_048455015.1. Classification (NCBI taxonomy): domain Eukaryota; kingdom Metazoa; phylum Arthropoda; class Arachnida; order Ixodida; family Ixodidae; genus Haemaphysalis; species Haemaphysalis longicornis. The sequence goes on from NW_027526203.1 coordinate 424,843,027, forward strand.
GCAAAGCGTCAACGCCGAGCTGCCGAACCCCAACTCCGGCAACGTGAAGCGACTGCCATCCGTAAACGCCGAGCTGCCGATCCTGAACTCCATAACAACAATGGACATGCTAACATAACGGAAACGCAACGGAAACCCACGATGCGTCGCATCTACCCATGCTTCCCCTCGCGGGAAGATGGTGTAAATTTTCGTGTTCGCATTTGTCCATGACTGTGCAGTGTTTCTCAAAATTTTGTAGGCCACGGCGAACGTGGCCGGAGCAGGCGCGTGGCCAAGCAGGGGCGCTGCAGTTGCCGCTGTCGGCTGGTTGCGCGGCTAAAGAGACAGGGAACTTTCGCTCTTTCTTTCGCAATGTGTCTGGCGCGACAAGTGCAGCGTGCGGCCGGTTTCTCAGGGCAGGCACTTCGCGCCTTTGTCGCGCCAGCCACACAACACAGGCAAGAGCGAAAGTTCTCCTTACAGTCTTTAGCTGCGCCAGACAGCCGACAGCGGCAACTGCAGCGCTCCTGCTGGGCCACGCGCCTGCTCCGGCCACGTTCGCCGTGGCCTACAAAATTTTTGAGAAAGACTGTACGCGCCCAATTGCCGCAGTATGTGTCTGCCCTGCATGGAAATCTCAAGGTGGTGCTAGGCAGCCTGTAGTTCTGGATGTACACTTCAAGTGAATTAAATACAGCCGGCTCGGCATTCATGCTATTAGGTGCATAGATAGGGAATAAAAGAACCGAGCGGCGGACTTTGAGCATGTTTGCCTCAAGTTTGAGCGGTTACGTGAAGGCAAGTGATTTAAATGAAAGTGTGAACATGGCCAGTAAGCATACTATCGCTTCAGCCACCTTGCAGAGCTGTTGTTCTTTCAGATAGGCCTTGCAGCTCACGTTTAATACACCTCATCGCGTGGTTAATCTGCTCTCTTCCTGCGCCATGTTTTTGTATCAAGCTGAAACCGCGCTGTTGTCGCGTGTGTTAATGATTTTTTAATGTGTGGTCTCCGATAAGTATTGATGTACCATCTACAGTAAGGGAAATAAGGTTCCATATGGCTGCGTGTCTTTCGGCAATTGTTGCCGACCAGAACATTCTCCTACTTCATTGGGGAACAGCATAAACCTATTCCGACTAAAAGCATGGATGGCGTGAAACGGTTACTTGACGAGACTGTGAAGTGGGGCCTCGTGAATGATGCTATTGAATGCCTTGTGGGCGAACAACGAATCGTGCGCAGTTGGGCCGAGCTTCTGGCCACATATACGTCCTTGCGAATTCTCACCACGACATCCTGTAGGATTAATGTTGGCTGCAAATCGATAATGTCGGCGTGAAATACTTGTGTGGCTCGATATTTCCCTGCAGTTTAAGCTATGTAACCATTTTCTCTCACTTTCTCCATCAGTTCCCCGAGACAACGGCGTCCCCAAAAATGTCCCTAATGTTTGTTACAGCCTCTGGTGGTCTTCCAACTTTGGGTACCCCTACAAATTTGAATTCGGTACGTGTTTGATGCGTACTGTGGCTACAGGGGTGGATGCAGTATTGTGAGACGGCAAGCTACTCCCTCACGCACCAAAAGTGACTAATGTAAATGGGAGAAGAAAATGAAACTAGTAAAGTTTCAGCTCATTTATTTCGGGTACTTCATGGAATTTTTTTTATTCATTCGAGCTTTTTGAAATGTTGTGGTTCAAAACAGTCAAAATATTTTTCGCCGGGAAGTCCTCCATCACCTTGACTTCCTCCATGCAGAAGTCGTGAACGCGATCGCAGCTGTTCAATCTTTTTCCACAGGTACGAAATACGCATACGATGGACGTGATTTTAATACAATGCGGTAGATTCTGCGCATGCGTTGTGCCCAATTCATATTTGAAGGAGGTCCAGTTGTGACTTAACGCACCGACGCTACACGTGGGCTAATGGCGCGCATTCGCGGGGTTCTTCGGGTTAATTTAAACCACATATGAATGTTTAACCGCTTAGAGCGCAGACCACTTACACTGTATACGCGCGAAGTAGACACTATTGGCATGGCTGGTAAGCGTGCAGAACGCCCCCCTCAGGAGGAGTTTCCGGTTCAGTTTAAGAGCCCACATGGCGTATTGCGCACCATTACACGTTGATTGAATGATAAAACATGGCGCACGCGAGTAGTCAGCATGGTCAGTTTTTGTTAGCCCCATCAAACTTTGCGCTGGGCACGTGTCAGTCTTGTACTATTTTGCACGTCAGTAAGTGGTTCTGAAATGGGCAGCATGTTTTTTCGGGCAGATTCTTCCCTCTTCCCCGTTTACAGCAATATTTATATCAAGTATAGGGCTTGGTACCGAGTGGCATTTAGTGTATGCAGCTTCCGATTCAGTCATATGCATGGCTATGACTGGGATCCCGTTGTCATGGAAGAAAAAAAAATTTCGTATCGCGACAACATCAAACGTTGTACGTTCACTTCACTTTTATTATTTTTTGTCAGTCTGCTCTGTTCTCTATTCCGGGCGCCACCTGTGCTGTGGGGCAACAAGCGCGGGGAGGGCGGCGGGTGCGGCGCAGTTGCGATTCACGCCACGACAGTTTGGGCCCAGTTGGGTCCTGTCCTTTCTTCGTTCGGTCGCCTTTGTATTGAGGCGCTTGCATCCGCCGAGGAGGAACGGGTGGCGACAGCGCTCGCCTCTTCCTCCTCGGAGACGATCGGAATTGCCGTCTGGCAACACAGGCCGAGGATGCGAGTCTCACGGAGCACCATTACCATTAACGCCCTCGGGAGGAGCTCCCGGCGAAAGCAGGCAAACAAAAGGGTGCATCCTCGCAGATGGACGGGGGGGGTCTCCATTAAGGTGATTGCCTGCGATCCAGATTGCATCTAGCAGGTGATCAAACCAAGTGGCCTCTCCCAGAGATAAAGGAGCACGAAAAACAAATCCCAGAAGTGGGGGAGAAAAAAGAGGCGCATTTAAAGAACGGCGTGGAGGCTCCACGAACGAGCGAGGACTCGGCCAGAGCTGCCAGTTCATGTTCCGAGTTATCTGGACAAACTCGTCGCGTCTCGTGACGCAGCCGATGCTCCTACCAGAAGGAAGGGGACAGGCGGCAGTTGGAAGAGATTCAGGCTAGGGGTCGAGGGTGGGAAAGGTGGGGGCGTGGGGCCCTAGCAAGGAAAGACGCTTTTAACTCTTTCCCAAGTCTATAATGCCTAATGCCATAAGGGAAGAATAACTACTGTCGGAAGAATTACTGTCGGTTTTTACTCAATGTTTCAATATATATATATATATATATATATATATATATATATATATATATATATATATATATATATATATATATATATATATATATAAGGTTAGTAGAGACAGAGACCAACGAGAAAGACTTAGAAAATAAAAATAAGTTTACTGACGTTTCAAGGAGAGGACTCCCTTTCTTCACTGGAGTCCTCTCCTTGAAACGTCAGTAAACTTATTTTTATTTTCTAAGTCTTTCTCGTTGGTCTCTGTCTCTACTAACCTTATTTTTTTTCGCGCTCTGTGTGAGTTTTTATCTTTTCAGTCTATATATATATATATATATATATATATATATATATATATATA
>NW_027526203.1:424846713-424915401 GCF_048455015.1 Haemaphysalis longicornis
AATGCAGGGGAGTTCCCCAAATCCTCGTTTCTCAAGAGCAGCCTTTAAAAAAATTATCGTGTCTCTAATGTAATTACTTTAAAATGTTTCCTCCTCGTTTTTACAAAGTCTTTAGAGCTCGTGTAGTTTTTGTTTTTACGAAATCTTCATGAATTCCTGCAACAAACTGACCATAGATATTGATGAGAGATGAGTGAATTTCTGTGGAGTGTCTCGTGTATTGCTATAGAATTCAATATGCATATTTGCACTATTCATGACGAATTTCTGCAGCTTTCATTGTGTCATTCTGTATATATTTCATGATGAACTTCAGCAGAGTTCTGTTATTCATTCGTACTTCCTGGCGTACTTGGTTGTTTTTATAACGCAATTTATTTGGCTTTTAGGTACATGCATATCACGTGGAATAGGCTTAGTTGAGATGAGCGGAAAGCTGCCTCACTAGGGCATTCCGGGTAAATGGACGGTGGGTTGGGGATGTAAAGTCATAGACAAATAAAATGCGTACACGAAAATATAGACCAGAACACACAAATAGCGCGATTTCTTTCCATGCGGGTGAAATTGACGCGTGGCTTAATTACAGTAACATAGTTTGGAGATGTGACGTTCCAAACGTACCCGTAGCAACGATATTGTCTGACCTCCACCAACAGTATTTTTCAATTTTGTGTGTTCTGGTTGATATTTTAGATGCGACGCACCTCTTTAACTCGCCTTGTCCGCCGTAGTCGGCGTAGTCCGCACGTCTCTCCCCCATTCTCCTCGCCGCGCCAGCTGCGCGCTAACGCCGCTCTCTCACCGCAGCGCCATCTGCGTTTAGCGCTCGCTGGCGCTCGCTCCCGTCGCCGTGCCAGCTGTGTGTCAGCGCGCGTTAGCGCTCGGTTAAACACATGCGCATGCGCTGCTCTCTCTCATTCCGCTACATATAAACGCGGTAACTGCGCCGCTCCATTCAGTCGTTCCGCCGCCGTTCCACCGCGCCGCTGGCCTGCTATCGCGATGGTCGGCGCAACCGTAACAAGCACCGGCCAACCCGATACCAGAAATGCTAGCACCAGCGAAGCCGTCGAATTCAGCGAAGACAAAGCTGCGAAGAGAAGAGCTCGCGATGCGGAACGTAAACGGCAACGCCGAGCTGCCGATCGTGAACTTAGAGAACGAGAAGCTGCTGCCATCCGTCAACGCCGAGCTGCCGAACCCGAACTCCGGCAACGTGAAGCGGCTGCAAAGCGTCAACGCCGAGCTGCCGAACCCCAACTCCGGCAACGTGAAGCGACTGCCATCCGCAAACGCTGAGCTGCCGATCCTGAACTCCATAACAACAATGGACATGCTAACATAACGGAAACGCAACGGAAACCCACGATGCGTCGCATCTACCCATGCTTCCCTCGCGGGAAGATGGTGAACATTTTCGTGTTCGCATTTGTCCATGACTGTGCAGTGTTTCTCAAAATTTTGTAGGCCACTGCGAACGTGGCCGGAGCAGGCGCGTGGCCAAGCAGGGGCGCTGCAGTTGCCGCTGTCGGCTGGTTGCGCGGCTAAAGAGAGAGGCAACTTTCGCTCTTTCTTTCGCAATGTGTGTGGCGCGACAAGTGCAGCGTGCGGCCGGTTTCTCAGGGCAGGCACTTCGCGCCTTTGTCGCGCCAGCCACACAACACAGGCAGGAGCGAAAGTTCTCCTTACAGTCTTTAGCTGCGCAGACAGCCGACAGCGGCAACTGCAGCGCCCCTGCTGGGCCACGCGCCTGCTCCGGCCACGTTCGCCGTGGCCTACAAAATTTTGAGAAAGACTGTACGCGCCCAATTGCCGCAGTATGTGTCTGCCCTGCATGGACATCTCAAGGTGGTGCTAGGCAGCCTGTAGTTCTGGATGTACACTTCAAGTGAATTAAATACAGCCGGCTCGGCATTCATGCTATTAGGTGCATAGATAGGGAATAAAAGAACCGAGCGGCGGACTTTGAGCATGTTTGCCTCAAGTTTGAGCGGTTACGTGAAGGCAAGCGATTTAAATGAAAGTGAGAACATGGCCAGTAAGCATACTATCGCTTCAGCCACCTTGCAGAGCTGTTGTTCTTTCAGATAGGCCTTGCAGCTCACGTTTAATACACCTCATCGCGTAGTTAATCTGCTCTCTTCCTGCGCCATGTTTTTATATCAAGCTGAAACCGTGCTGTTGTCGCGTGTGTTAATGATGTTTTAATTTGTGGTCTCCGATAAGTATTGATGTACCATCTACAGTAAGGGAAATAAGGTTTCCATATGGCTGCGTGTCTTTCGGCCATTGTTGCCGACCAGAACATTCTCCTACTTCATTGGGGAACAGCATAAACCTATTCCGACTAAAAGCATGGATGGCGTGAAACGGTTACTTGACGAGACTGTGAAGTGGGGCCTCGTGAATGATGCTATTGAATGCCTTGTGGGCGAACAACGAATCGTGCAGTTGGGCCGAGCTTCTGGCCACATATACGTCGTTGCGAATTCGGACCACGACATCCTGTAGGATTAATGTTGGCTGCAAATCGATAATGTCGGCGTGAAGTACTTGTGTGGCTCGATATTTCCCTGCAGTTTAAGCTATGTAACCATTTTCTCTCACTTTCTCCATCAGTTCCCCGAGACACGGCGTCCCAAAAATGTCCCTAATGTTTGTTACAGCCTCTGGTGGTCTTCCAACTTTGGGTACCCCTACAAATTTGAATTCGGTACGTGTTTGATGCGTACTGTGGCTACAGGGATGGATGCAGTATTGTGAGACGGCAAGCTACTCCCTCACGCACCAAAAGTCACTAATGTAAATGGGAGAAGAAAATGAAACTAGTAAAGTTTCAGCTCATTTATTTCAGGTACTTCATGGAATGTTTTTATTTATTCGAGCTTTTTGAAATGTTGTGGTTCAAAACAGTCAAAATATTTTTCGCCGGGAAGTCCTCCATCACCTTGACGTCCTCCATGCAGAAGTCGTGAACGCGATCGCAGCTGTTCAACCTTTTTCCACAGGTACGAAATACGCATACGATGGACGTGATTTTAATACAATGCGGTAGATTCTGCGCATGCGTTGTGCCCAATTCATATTTGAAGGAGGTCCAGTTGTGACTTAACGCGCCGACGCTACACGTGGGCTAATGGCGCGCATTCGCGGGGTTCTTCGGGTTAATTTAAACCACATATGAATGTTTAACCGCTTAGAGCGCAGACCACTTACCCTGTATACGCGCGAAGTTGACACTATGGCATGGCTGGTAAGCGTGCAGAACGCCCCCCTCAGGAGGAGTTTCCGGTTCAGTTTAAGAGCCCACATGGCGTATTGCGCACCATTACACGTTGATTGAATGATAAAACATGGCGCACGCGAGTAGTCAGCATGGTCAGTTTTTGTTAGCCCCATCAAACTTTGCGCTGGGCACGTGCCAGTCATGTACTATTTTGCACGTCAGTAAGTGGTTCTGAAATGGGCAGCATGTTTTTTCGGGCAGATTCTTCCCTCTTCCCCGTTTACAGCAATATTTATATCAAGTATAGGGCTTGGTACCGAGTGGCATTTAGTGTATGCAGCTTCCGATTCAGTCATATGCATGGCTATGACTGGGATCCCGTTGTCATGGAAGAAAAAAAATTTCGTATCGCGACAACATCAAACGTTGTACGTTCACTTCACTTTTATTATTTTTTGCCAGTCTGCTCTGTTCTCTATTCCGGGCGCCACCTGTGCTGTGGGGCAACAAGCGCGGGGAGGGCGGCGGGTGCGGCGCAGTTGCGATTCACGCCACGACAGTTTGGGCCCAGTTGGGTCCTGTCCTTTCTTCGTTCGGTCGCCTTTGTATTGAGGCGCTTGCCTCCGCCGAGGAGGAACGGGTGGCGACAGCGCTCGCCTCTTCCTCCTCGGAGACGATCGGAATTGCCGTCTGGCAACACAGGCCGAGGATGCGAGTCTCACGGAGCACCATTACCATTAACGCCCTCGGGAGGAGCTCCCGGCGAAAGCAGGCAAACAAAAGGGTGCATCCTCGCAGATGGACGGGGGGGTCTCCATTAAGGTGATTGCCTGCGATCCAGATTGCATCTAGCAGGTGATCAAACCAAGTGGCCTCTCCCAGAGATAAAGGAGCACGAAAAACAATCCCAGAAGTGGGGGAGAAAAAAGAGGCGCATTTAAAGAACGGCGTGGAGGCTCCACGAACGAGCGAGGACTCGGCCAGAGCTGCCAGTTCATGTTCCGAGTTATCTGGACAAACTCGTCGCGTCTCGTGACGCAGCCGATGCTCCTACCAGAAGGAAGGGGACAGGCGGCAGTTGGAAGAGATTCGGGCTAGGAGTCGAGGGGTGGGAAAGGTGGGGGCGTGGGGCCCTAGCAAGGAAAGACGCGTTTAACTCTTTCCCAAGTCTATAATGCCTAATGCCATAAGGGAAGAATAACTACTGTCGGAAGAATTACTGTCGGTTGGTTTTTACTCAATGTTTCAATATATATATATATATATATATATATATATATATATATATATATATATATATATATATATATATATATATATATATATATATATATATATATATATATATATATATATATCAGGGTGTCGAACCGAAAAAAATACCGGTTCGGTTACGGTTCGGGTTCGGGTGAAATAATTTCGTTCCGGTTCAGTTCCGGTTCGACAAAATCACGTGCCGAACCGGTTCGCGAACCGGTTCGGGAGCTTGAACCGGTTCGCGAACCGGTTCGATGATTTGAATTGTCACTGAAATTAGAAAAAAAAACATTTAGTAGTTTAAAGCGACAGTAAAGTCAAAACACAAACAAAAATTCAAAATGCTGCTGTTCCCCAAGGGCAGTGGCGCAATTGCAAAGCAAACTTTAAAAAATCACGAGATATTAGAAAAACAGATGGAGTGGTGACGATTTACTACCTACTTTCTCGTCCAGACTTTATGTTGTCCTAGCGACTATTCATAAAGCCACCGCCAAGAGATATGACGGTGGGATATATATTCTGCCCTTTCATTTTTTGGTGAAATCGCAATCGTCGCTATGGAATCGCCTATAACGCTTACCTTGAAGCCTTAAATTTAAGTCTGTGTACTGGCGTGTTGAAATATCAGCGCTTAATACCAATGGCGCACATTTTTTTTATATTTGTAACAAAACAGAAAAACCCTACTACAGGCACATAAATACTACCAATGAATTAGATCATTTGGTCACCCTGAATAATTTCTTAGCTGTCACCCTATCGAATGTGTTAGCCACACTTTTGTTAAAAGTAAGCTTTAGTTAACGCTCAGTCACTGCATTATTGCTCTGACCACTGCAATTCCTTTTGCGAAAGCTATACTGGATGTGTGCATTACAATCAGTATGTCATCGTACCGCCTGACCCCCGGCCATCATTCCGTGTGCTACATTGCGTAATCTTATAACAGATTATGCTGTTACAAAATGAAAGGGAAATTTTACGCGCGGAGCATGAGAAGAACTTTTTTGGGTAGGCGCTCTTTAATTCGTCCACAGCAGTACTCCCCTCTGACCTGCCTCGGTGGCTCAGTGGCTAAGGCACTGCTGAGCGCGAGGTCGCGGGTTCGATTCCCGGCCGAAGCGGCCGCTTTTCTGATGGAGGCGAAAAGCAAAAACGCCCGTGTGTACAAAATTTCGGCGCATGTTAAAGGTCCCCAGGTGGTCAAAATTAATTCGAAGCCCTCCACTACGGCGCGCCTCATCGCCTGTGCTGGGTCGGCGCGTTAAACCCCACAATCAAATCAAATCAGTACTCCCCTCCGGATCGAGTAGCAGTAGAAGTAATGTAGCGAGTTGGGCAGTCAGTACAAGTGCACCTTCGAAAAAAAAACAGATCTGAAAGAGAAAAAACTGCAGAACAAGCAGAAAAGATGATCGCTCGGTGAATGGGACAGTGTGAGGTACCGGCCGTCCTTTCTGCACGTGTCATCTGCTTTATTACTGTTGCTGCTTCCAAGACAAGGTCGAGGACTGCAGTTTCTTGCCAAGAGATTAAGTGCGCACCTTAACAGTTTTCCCTGACATATCTGTTGTTATTAGTACTTGTAAAAAACGGAGCTTGTCCACGGTACTGTCCTCAAAAATGGTCGTGGGTAAGGGACATCGAAGCCACTTTTGGTCAGCATCAAGCGGTTTAGCCACTGAGCAGCTCCTGCGGTCAAATTTGTCAAATATTACAATTTGCAGGTGTCGGACCTTTTAAAGAAATTATGAAATGGAAAAGGTTTGCACACATCGGGCTTTCGCTGCTGCACACTGGAGCACTCCTGCAGCCTGATTTCTCCACTAAAGTTGCAGCTAGGGAAGGGCAAAATCGTTTTATATCCCCTGCAAGCTGCGGAGAATGACATTTCCTTTGGTCAGCTTCCACTACGCTCGCGCTTCCAGCAGCAACAGACCATTGCTACATTGGTGCTCATTCATTTCCCTTGTCGTTACATAGAGCGTGATAGTGTTCAATTGTCTGGAGGGGGAAGTGAGCGAGCAGGTACGAAGTTGATGGTACGTGAAAGAAAAAAAAGCCTGAATTGCATTGACTGTGCAATGTCAACAACAGAGGGTCGAACCGTTTCGGCATGAACCGGTAACCGTTATTTCTTTTTTCGGTTCAGTTCCGGTTTTCGGTTCGGTTCGGTTCCGGTTCGACACCCTGATATATATATATATATATATATATATATATATATATATATATATATATATATATATATATATATAGGAAATGAGGGGCTCGTTGAAAATAAGACAGAAATAAGAATTGGCAGTCAAGAAGACCTCGGAAAGCAAAGGGGAGGATGTAGTAGCTCAAGATAAAGAATTTGGAAAATAAGAAAGTGGAGAAAAAATGCCCGCCAGGTGGGATCCGAACCCACGATCTCCAGAAAACCGGTCTGGTGCGATAACCACTACGCTACCGGCGGGGCTACTTTAGCCTCCACTTTCTGGGGTATTTGTGTTCAGGTGTTTTTGTTTCCTGCATGCGCTTGGGGGTGGTAGCCAGCGCCACTCGGACTACTCGGGGTGAAGGGGACCTTCTTTTTAACCCCCGGGCCGTGACTTCGAGCGTCTACGACATGTCGAGAGTGGTCGACCAGCATTGAACCCTCTTAAGCTCCCTATGGCACCAAGACTGCCAGAACAGAGGCCCTCGCTATGCATGTAGCGAATCAGAATAGGAAATGAGGGGCTCGTTGAAAATAAGACAGAAATAAGAATTGGCAGTCAAGAAGACCTCGGAAAGCAAAGGGGAGGATGTAGTAGCTCAAGATAAAGAATTTGGAAAATAAGAAAGTGGAGAAAAAATGCCCGCCAGGTGGCATCCGAACCCACGACCTCCAGAAGACCGGTTTTCCAAATTCTTTATCTTGAGCTACTACATCCTCCCCTTTGCTTTCCGAGGTCTTCTTGACTGCCAATTCTTATTTCTGTCTTATATATATATATATATATATATATATATATATATATATATATATATATATATATATATATATATATATATATATATATATAAGAGAAGAAAAACTTCGAACAAAGTAAAAGCACGATTGTGGCCTACGTTTCAGCAAAGAGAACTTGCCCCTGAGGAAAGCAAGTTCTCTTTGCTGAAACGTAGGCCACAATCGTGCTTTTACCTTGTTCGAAGTTTTTCTTCTCTTATATATATATATATATATATATATATAGGGGTGCAAGATTTTCCTGATATATATATATATATATATCAGGAAAATCTTGCACCCCTCCGTATAACGATGACTATGGTTGAACGTAAAGCTTTAGTCTGCGAAAAAAATGGCGAAGGGTCACAGTCAAAGCCGCTGCGATCAAAAGTACAAACCGTAGTTAAAGTCCGAACTCAGACCACAACCAAAGAATGTCTCACTAGATAGCTTCGCGTTCATCAAGCGCCATCAATTGTCTCTGGTCGAGAACAGAGCCGACAGTCTGTCGACTAAGCTATAAACAGACCCCGGTTTTTCATTCAAGTTTTAAGAGGGAGAGTGCCAGTGTGTAATTTAAAGAAAAATGTTTTAACACTTGCTGGAACACACATTTTACACACTCTATTGAGGACATCCTGGTACGGACACTGGAGGTACGGAACACGATATAAGGATATGGAAAAAAGCCCAGGAACCACGGCATCGGAAATAGATTCGCGCAAAATATTAAATATGTAGTCAAGGCTAAACCGAGCCTGTAAGAAGCGAAACGGGTCAACCACTTCTTTGAGGAAACCCCGCCGGCTTCGGACTGCTTCCACAGATAGCGAAGACACCACAATATCAGGGAGAAAATGTGCAAGACGTGTTTGGAGTACATCTTTTCAAAAAAGGATGTTGAACATCTTGAAAGTAGAATAAACGAGAAACAAGCTGCCAAACAAACAGATGAATAAGCCCAAGTCCCCGTCGCACAACCGGAAGAAAAAACTTATCGCGACGCAGTGGCTCACGGCGCGAACACCAAATGAAGGTTGCAAAAAATCGGTGAAAAGGCTGTATCCTGAGTCGAGAGCAATGTAACAGCTGCAGGACATAAAGACGTCGGGTCACAAGAAACATGTAAAAAATGTGTTACACGCCCGAGTACGAGAAAAGATAGACAGCTGCCGTCCCCGCCAGTCATTCACTTGGCGCTGTACCTTCACCGCCTGCTTCGACCAATGCAAGTCAGTATTGCAAAACTGCGAGAGGGGTACTCCTGAATACGTTAGGTCACTATTCCAATGGATTCCAGCGAAAAAATCGGGTGTCGTTCCCCATTCTCCCTACCAAAATCCACAGTTTTTGTAGAAATTCAGGGCCGCATCTGAAACCTCACAAAATTATTGTGTATTGGCAAGAGCATTCTCCACGCTTGCCTTGTCAGTTCAAAATAAAGCGACATCGTCGGCATATGCTAAGATTTTCACTTTAAAGGACGATAGCATAAGCCCTCTAACACTAATGCCCTGTATTATGCCCATACTTAAGGGTTCCAGGTATAAGCAAAACAGGATTGGTGATAAAGGGAACGGGTGACGAACTGATGAAAGAAGGTGAAATGGTTGGGTTAGTCGATTGTTGACTATCACTCTTGTGGAGCCATTGGCATAACATATTTGAATACCTTCGGTAAGCCAAGATCCTGCGTTAATGTGCTGTAGAGCACGAAACAGGCTGACACGATCGAATGCCTTTGAGAAATTTAGTTGTACAAAGGCTACTTGGGCTGAAGTACTTGAAACACACTCAAGGATAGACCTCGCTATGTGAATGTTAGTTTGAATAGATCGCCAACGGAGGCCACATGTCTGATGGTCACCAACTAGGAGCTCAATTACATTTTGAAGATAGATGGCCAAAATCTTAGCGAATAGTTTATAATTTACAATACATAACGAAATGGGACGATATCCTTCTACTTTACGCAGTTTGTCAGGATCACAATTTTTCGGGACTACAACAGTGTGGCTTTCGCACAGTGTAGGTGGAAGATATCCAGTCTTGTAAGCCTCGTGGTAAACCTCAAGTAAAAATGGAGCCAGCAAAGAACAGAATGTCTGGTAAAATTCTGCAGTGACACCATCGGGCCCTGCGGTTTTGCCTTTCGCCAAAGATTCAATGCTAGATGATGGACCTCTGGGTCGTCCGGCTGCGGCGCGATGCTCAGGAAGCGGAACGACCCGTCTTGATGGGATGGAGCTTTAATGTAACCTGCTAGAAAGCGGGCGCAAGCCGACGCAGCCACAAGAGCATGCGACAGCTCGTGAGGGGCATAATGAAAAATGATGATGATCAGCGTCGTCTGCCACAAGGGGGGAAGACGAGGAAGTCACAACACAAGACACCAATTCTTGAATGCCGATCTCCTGGTCAATAGATTCACACTCGTCCTGGTTCAATTTGGGCAGCAAACTAATGAGTTTGTCAATAGAGTCCTCGTTCGCCGCTTTTTTTTTAGCTTGGAATAGAGTTCTATAATAATCGAAGGGATGGATAGGGGTTAATCGACCAGATTTACGGGAAATCGCTAAGCTGGAGTAAGTTTCTGCGAGGGAAAGTTTGACATCCACCTCAATGCAGCCGTACGGCTACAAAGGAAAGCTATAAAGCTTGCTCAGAAACTTTGCAGTTGAATAAAACTTCGTCGTGTTCTAGGATTCGAACCCGGGACCACCACTTACTCCCCCTTCGGGATTTCCAATAAATCTGGTCGATTAAAAGCTTCGTATTTGTAAGCTGGCTTCCCCATATTGTGTGTTGCGCAGTGAAGCATAGACATCTACAGAGGGAGAAAGGTTACAGCCCCCCTTTATACTCCTCTCCATCGCCGCCGCCTACTTGCCGAGTGGCGACTGCTCGCCATGCGCGACGTATAACCCCCCCATCGCTATTGCGCAATGCCGTTCGCTCTTCGGAGGCCCCCTGCGCAGTGCACAAGAGTCTGCGCTGTGATGGCCATCACAGCGCAGGCTCTATAGCGCTTTAGCAAAACGTCATTGTTTCCACCCAACAATCGCTTGCCTCCTCCGTCTGCGGCGTAGAAATCGGGGCACTGACCTTATAATTCAATATAGCAAATTACCAATACAGCTAAAACCCAACATACGAAATCCACCCTGACTGCCAGCTCCTCTGGGCTTCCCTGTTCCCAGGGTGGAAGCGTTCTGATTTTTTTTTTTTTTTGCAATCAAATTGTATGATCATTGCTGTCATTCGCTGAGCTTGCTTTGTTGGTGGCATGGATCGGTCACTTGCGTGCCTTGGGGTGAATCTGAACCACGGCACTGCCTTAGGTGGGAGTTGTAAAGAACATTGAGTCAATTTTCCGCTCGGTGGAATTCGAAGCAGGGTCCTCCGGAATGAGAGACGAACGCGGAACCCCTGGACCTATTTTTTTTTTCTATACGGCTTGGCTTCGGCGTACAACCTGGGCCACCACAGCTCGATGGATCTAGCTTAATTAAGGTTAACCTAGTGAAAGGGTTGCGGCCTCCTACTTAGAAGCGTGTGTTGGGAACATGTACACGGTACTGCGTGAGAAACGTTACCATGGTAATTATTCATAGAAAAGCATGTTCCCACTAATATCGTATGTAGGGCCAACAAAGGTGATTGATTGGCCTAGCTCCTCAGTCATAGTAACCGAAGGAGGAAGAGAACGTTACAAAGGGAAAATGATGGGTATGATAATGAGAGAACACACATGCAAACCACTGGACACGTGCCACTGCGGGCACTGCGTCATTACCGGGCACAGAACGAACGCGCAGCCTTTCACGCAACACTTGTTCTGCGAGTTTCATCGGTGCGGTGTATGCGGCGATGGACTCTGAATCGCCTACATCAACAGCACCTGCAAAATACGGCGGCGCACACAATGCCTGCAGGTCCATTCTACAATTCAACAGTTATACTCCCCACCCATTCACTACATCATAAGGAGTGCTTAACGCGAACATCATCCTAATCCATAAGAAAGGCGACATGAAGCACTTGAAAAATTACAGACCGATAAGCTTACTGTCAGTCGTCTACAAGGTACTTACCAAGGTAATCGCTAACCGAATTTCTGCAACCTTAGATTTCAGTCAACCTAAAGAACAAGCAGGGTTCCGTAAACGTTATTCAACAATGGACCATATTCACACGACCAATCAGGTGATAGAGAAGTGCGCTGAGTATACTGAACCCCTATATATAGCCTTCATAGGTTATGAGAAAGCATTTGACTCGGTCGAAACCATAGCAGTCATTCAGGCATTACGGAACCAGGGGGTAGATGAGCATTATGTAAGAATACTAGAGGATATCTAGAATGGGTCTACAGCTACCATCATCCTCCATAGGGAGAGCAGTAAAATACCTATAAGGTACGGTGTCAGACAAGGAGACACAATCTCTCTAATGTTAATCACAGCATGTTTACAAGAAGTATTCAGAACGTTGGATTGGGAACAGGTGGGAGTAAGGGTTAATGGAGAATACCTCAGTAACCTCAGATTTGCTGATGATGTTGCCTTGCTAAGTAACTCGGGGGAGGAATTGCAAAGCATGCTTTCCGCAATGGGCGAACAGAGTAGAAACGTGGGCCTGAAAATTAATATGCAGAAAACTAAAGTAATGATCAATAACCTCGGGACAGCACAGCGGTTTGAGATAGGTGGCGAGGCAGTCGAAGTGGTAAGCGAATATATCTACTTAGGCCAAGTTGTGACCCCAGATCCCAACCATGAGGCAGAAATAATTAGAAGGATCAGAATGGGGTGGGGTGCATATGGCAGACATTCTCAGATAACGAATAGCAGCCTACCATTGTCGCTGAAGAAGAAAGTGTATGACAGCTGCATCTTACCGGTACTCATCTACGGGGCAGAAACTTGGAGGCTCACTAAGAGGGTTCAACTTAAATTGAGAACGACTCAGCGGGCAATGGAGCGGAAAATGATAGGTGTAACATTAAGGGATAAGAAGAGAGCGGAGTGGGTCAGGGAGCAAACTGGTGTTAAAGACATATTAGTAGAAATTAAGAAGAAGAAATGGACGTGGGCAGGGCATGTAATGCGAAGGCAAGATAACCGCTGGTCATTAGGGGAACAGAGTGGATCCCAAGAGAAGGCAAGCGTTGCAGGGGGCGGCAGAAAGTTAGATGGGCAGATGAGATCAAGAAGTTTGCGGGGATAGATTGGTCACAGTTGGCACAGGACCGAGGTAATTGGAGAATAATGGGAGAGGCCTTTGCCCTGCAGTGGGCGTAGATAGGCTGGTGATGATGATGATGAAGGAGTGCTTAGGTGTCCTAGGATTTTTTGTGTGATTGTGTGAATGATGTCCCGCTGCATCTAGCCTGCCACTAAGAACTTTTTCGTTATTTATGAAAGCAAACTGCCCCTTTCCTTATTACGCGGTCCAGTAGACGTCATCAACGTTTCTTTTATTTTTAACGGCATCTGCTGGAAGTTAGCCCGGCTTGATGCAAGTGGAAGTCTGTTCAAATTCAGCTTCGGGATTTTACATTTGGGCTACGAGGATTAAGTTAATCAACTGAGGATTTTGAACGTGCGCCAAAATATCAACAAACGTGAATGTTCGTTTTCCGCCACCGTCAGGAAAGCGGCCGCCGCGGCCTAGATTAAACGAAAGATCTGGTGCCAAACAATGCCTTAGCTACTGAACCATTGCGGCTGGTGTGCAGCCTTCGATTCTGTTTCTTACGTCTGGCTACGAGCTTCACTGATGAGGTAAACGTTCACTGAAGTGATGAGCCTCTTCGACTGCCTGAGATGAAATCCGGTATTTGAGTTTTAGATGTATTCCTACGGCGCTTTCTGATTGGATTGTATGAGAGTGGCAAGTTGATATTGCCTAACATTTATTGCGTGAGTTGCATTTTTCTTTGTTTGGCTAAAACCTGCACCTCGAGAGAGGTATCATGGAATCGTGCAAAGATTAGATATCGCCCACAGCTTCTGTCTCCTACAGGCTATTATTGATGGAGATGAATCTAGCTGCTATTATGAGGCTAGCCTTCGCAGAGCAATAGTTATACACACGTTATGAGGGACAGATAACCACACCTGGGCACACATGCACAGCGACTCCTCGTTGATACACACACACACACACACACACACACACACACACACACACACACACACACACACACACACACACACACACACACACACACACACACACACACACACACACTGTGTGTGTCTGTGTGTGCGTGCGCGCGCACGCACACATAGACACACATGTAAAACCTAAACAATATTTATTCTAGCATTTCGACCGGGGACGGGTCTTTTTCAAAGATGACTGGTCCTCGGTCCACGGTCGAAACATATTTTGATATTTACACACACACACACACACACACACACACACACACACACATATATATATATATATATATATATATATATATATATATATATATATATATATATATATATATATATATATATATATATATATATATACACGCATTTTATGGATATCTCTGTCAGATTTATACGACACTAAGCGCCTTGGCGTTCAAACAGCGCACTCGAGGGTAATCACGAGGCTTAACTTCCGCAGTCGGGCCAGCCAACGCAGGCGAAGCGAACCGAGAGAGCGACTCAAGCGTCGTTCAGGGTGAAATTACACGGCGGCGGCCGTGGTGACTGCCGCGGCGGTGCCGAAGCCACGTCGTAGGCCACACACACCGCTGAGCTCAAGCGAGCGAGCCAACCGCAACCGAGCGACGCGGGCTCGATCTCTCGCATCAAGTCGGACAGAGCCAAGCCGCGTCGCTCTATGGCGGTGGGCCGAAAAAGCGCGCGTACCGAAAGGCACAGCAGACCGCGCGGGCCTCCTCGAGGGGGCCAAAGTCGGGGAAGCGAGCTCAACAATCCGTGAAATGGGAAACCGCCCTGACAATGCGGTCGGTGCGCGGCACCGGCCGAGGACTGTTAATGAACACGTTAACAGAGCCTAATCCTTCTGCGAGATCCCGGCGGCACCCGCGCGCCCGCTGACAAGACGGATGGCGGCGAATCCCCGGCTGCGCCCGCTCCTGCTGCCTCCGGCAAGGATCTGCAACCGAGACGTCAGTTCACGTAATATAGAAACCTTCGACCTGTCAGCCATCGTTAGTCCTAACCAGAAACGGGATTCCCTGTCGCGCGCGCCCCCAGGAAGAAAAAAACTCGCCCTCCAAGATGCGTGCGCACAGGAGTCGAAACATAACTCCAGTGCAAATGAGTTAGAGCGCGTGAGCAGGTTCATAGAACACTGTCCCATCTTGTTTGCCAGGACATGTATACACGTTTCCCCACGGCCGCCTCCTCCTTTCCCGAGCGACAAAGCTCAGGCGTGTTTGCCTCAACACCTCTGGAGGCGGCGAAAAAGGGCTGGTGTGGCGGTGCCGGGAGATTTTCGGCTTACTCTGTGACCGTGCCTGAGGGTGATCGTGTGTTCGCGTTTCCTGCCGCGAGCTCGTTCTTCCTCCTGACGCCACACACAAATGGATCGCTGCTTAGTGCGCATGAAATGTCAGTGGGCTCGGGGTTGAACAGAAAAGCTTGAGATAATGAATCTGACACGAAATAAACGCCTTAGGCTCTTCCACAGGTGATTTGACGCTTGCAACTTTGCCTCATAGATACGCTACTGAGGAGAATTTCATGAGATTTAAATCTTAGATTTATTCTGAGCAACAGACGTACAAGGATCATAGTGATCATGATAATCATCATAATGCTTTAATTATTTGCCTTCTATTGCTTTTTATTCCTGAACACTTATTTAGAACAGACGGGCTTCTGTCATACCCTTCACTTTAATCATCATCATCAACAACGACCCATTCGTATCACGGCCGTACTAAAGCCTCTCTCAGAGGCCTTCAGCTGCTCCTATACCGCGCTGTTCGAATCCGTTCTCTGCCGCCCCAAATTACCTTATCTCATCCCCCCATCGAGTTATCGGTTTTCTCGTACTTCTAGTCTCCTATCTCGCTAGCAATTCCGTTTGAGGGTCCGCCTGTTACCAGTGCTCCACATGACCAGCCCAGCTCCTCTTCTTTCTTTTCATTTGAGCTACGATGCCAACCACCTGAGTTTGATCCCTCATCCAAGACTCTCGTTTCCTACCCCTAAGTGCTAAGAGTTACCCCATCATTATTGTTTCCACGGCTCGTTGGGCCGCGCTAAGTTTTCTGTCAAGACGCTTAGCAAGTCCCCAATTCTCCGCCCCATAAAGTCATCACCGGGAGTACGCACTCGGCGTATGCGTTTGTTTTCAGGAACTGAGGTAGCCTACTGTTCATGACTTCAGTGTGCTTGCTGAATGCACCCCAGCCGTACTGACGCCTAATGTCTTTGTTGTGGTTGCGATCAGCACTCACAACTTGCCCCTAGAGGGATATTCATGCACCTCCTGTAGTATTTCATTGCCTAGGCTGAAGCGTGGGGTAGGGGGGGGGGGGGGGGGGGGCGCTGAGCATTTTATGAAATACGAAAAATTATTTAATTTTTCGTATTTGTTGTTAGCCCCACGACTCAGCTTTGTCAGTAAAGTTGCTGAAGCATTCTCTGCAGGTGTTCTCCCATTACACGTGAAAAAGGCGACGTCATCCGCAAATATCGAGAGGTTCAAATATTCCATATTTACTTCTTCAAATACCGAAAATATCCCCTCTAGACATGGTGTAAATAATTTCAGTGATATAGTGTCTCCTGTCTGAAGCCCATCCCAACAGGGAACATCCCACACTTCTTATGAAGAATCATCGCACACATACATTCGCTATGTATTTCCTCTCTAGGAGTTCTATGTACGCTCCCCTAGTCCCTGGTCTTTCAATGCTTTCATCACTGCAGTGGTGTCTGTTATATCCAAAGCTGTTTCACAAAATTCCATTTAAATTCGTTTATAATACTTTTGGACTTCTGCATTAGTAGGTTGATGGAATTAATATGATTCATTCTTGAGCGCCCCTTCCTAAACTCATTCTGTCCCGTATATTGTTATGCGGTTAACTAATTACTTGCTTAAAACTTGCACACAAGTGAAACAGAAAGCGGGCTGATGGGTTTCTTATTTGTAAGAACTTTTAGACTGCCTTTCTTACACATTACAATTAGGTTAGTATTTTTTCACGCTGGTGGTACCTTTGATGTCCTCGGGAATTTTCGATGTAAATTTGCTAGTTTTGCTATTCATACACATACACGTACACACGCACGCACGCACGCACACACGTATGCATACATATGCATGCACACATCAATACACACATACATACATCATACGTACATGCATACACCCGTACGTAAATACATACGTGCATACCTACGTACGTACATACGTACATACATACATACACAAACACATACATACATACATACATACATACATACATACATACATACATACATACATACATACATACATACATACATACATACATACATACATACATACATACATACATACATACATACATACATACATACATACATACATACACACATACATACATAAACAGCTTCTGTGTGCATGAGGGAAAGCAATTTTTCGATCCCGGCGTAGACACGCCGGAGAAAATCGGTGTTAGGAGGAGGCGCAGTACCATTTTAAAAAGGAGCTCTCACAGGGTGCAGGTGTACTAGCTGGAGTAAGTGAGATGCGACTCCAACAAAAATATCTGTACCTTTACGGCCCCGGAACTATTTTCAAAGATAATTTCGTAACACATTTGATAATTCCGATAATTAAGGCACGTTGCACCCAATCAAAGCGGTAGAACGCTCGTTGGGAACCTTGCTGGTCACGGCTTTGTGGCCTTTGATCGCTTCCTTTCCGAGCCACGCTGCGCCTCCCATTCAGAGGGAACAGGGCGACGTGAGAGAAGAGAGAATGGCGGCAACCTCACAAATCGAGGCCAGCGCGTGTCGTCGTCGGGCTCGATCACAAATTACTAGCTGCGGAAACGGTGCACGCGGCAAGCAGGCGACGGCCAGCGCTAAAGCGAGGGGCGGGGCTGCGCTGCTGGCGGCCCAATCTCGAAGCGCAAACACAAGTGCCGGCAACGGTCGGGATGGACCCTGGCAAAATCCACCTGGGCCCAGAGAAGAGGCGCTCCGGGAGCCGCATTCTTGCGCGCGCACACCGTCAACGCTGCCGCCAGCAGGGAGGTGTTTATACGCGGGCACCGGGCGCTGCGCGCGCGCTCTCCGACGGTATTTGTTTAACCACCGCGTCAGAGGTGCGCGGGGCCCATTGCGGAGGCGGAGCGAATCACGATGTTCCGATTGTTGGAGACGGCTGCATACCGGGTCGCCTCCAGATGGCCCGGCCGTTCTTTCATCAGCCCCAGCGCCGAGCAGGCTGCCCCGCGCTCGCACCGCCATTAGGGTTCCCGACGCATGTCGCCGGCCGTTGGTTTGCGGCGCGAGACGCGCTATTATCCCTCCCCCTCCTTCTCCGCGTGCACCGACATTTCAAAAACCATAAGGATTCGCCGGCCATTGTGGCTGATGCGTGCGTTAACTGCTGTATCCCTGTTCCGCGGTGCAGGGCCGCCTAGCCGCAGCTACGATGCCGTTGTGTAGACACTGGCTAGCCGCCCAGGCTTCAGATTAGGGCGCACAGCCGAAGACACTCGACTCGGCGGACTGGCTCGCTATCTTAATCGATGTCAATGGCGGAAGTGCTCTCGGGCTCACCGGGGCCCGTTTAAGCGCGGCAGGAGCGAGCAACGCACGATCCGGTATATCGGCCTCCATTCCGTTTGCCGTACGCACGCGAGGTGTGCTATTAGACCTCCTCCCGAGAACGCATCGGGCCCTCTTTTCGGGTGACTGCATGCGCTTGGCCTGCCCTCCCACTCGCCCGAGAGACAAAGATCGTCGGCCACGCGTTTAGTTTCCTCTCCGACGTCAATGTCGTCATTTTGGCTGTTCTCTTTTGTATATGTCATGGCGGTCCCAGGACACTAACAGCAACTTCTCTTGCGTGCGATTATTTACGTAGCTGTTGCTACTAAGCCATGTGCGCGGTCTAGCGTAATGATTACCCTCGTTGTGCGGCCTCTATTTTAGAAAAAAATTGCCGCCACCTCTTCTATTGTATTTCGGATGCAAAGATCATTTGTTTTCAATATCAGAAAAAAAAAAGCTGTAGCTGTCTAGTGATCGCTAAACATGCGTGGACAGTAAATGTCAGACTGTGTTACGAGCACCTATGCGCTTCTTATGAGTTATGAATGCGAAAACAATAATGTCCACTTGCCCAACGGACATTCGGGTATTGGGACCATGCGCCCCGCCGAGCCTCCCAACTAGCTAGTGACTGCTGCGCCAATAGGTGAGGCAGCAACGGTTTTTCGAAGGTCGACGTGGCATGTACCAACGCCACTGAGTGTACAATCGAACTCCCTCATTACATTATACACATCGGCGGGTGTGTGTTATCGTATTGCAGCCAGAAGGAGGGATGAGCTGTTTCGCAGCAACAAACACCGGACTCCGGCATTTTAACAGAATCATCCATTCATTATTTTCCCATTAAAACGACGCGTTACAGCTTTTTGCGATTACTGCTACTACTTCTACTAGACAGGGAAATTGGTACTAGCATAGTACTTATTGGAGCCTCGCAGGGCGTGTAATGAGAAGGTCGGTCAACAAACGAGTGGAGGGCGCAAGAGCAGTGTGGATACAGAAGGACTTCACTCAATCTTAATTACATGTTATTTCCTTCACGCTTTACTCATTCAAATTGAGGCTCAAAAAGCTCGTCCGTACTCAAACTCACTCGCACTCACATCGCATACTGATTTTACTCGTACTCACCTGTACTCAAACTCGTCCTCACGAGTACTCGTAGTGAATCTATACGTATCCGTACTGAATTCACCTGTACTCCCTTGTACTCGTACCCAATCTGTACCCACTTGTACTCGAACTCAATCTGCACTCACTTGTACTGGTATTCAACAGTGTTTCTACTAATTTGTACTCGCAATGAACTCCTAGCATTCACGTGCTGATCTAGCTAGGTATATGTACTCAAATGAGTAACACACGAGTCGCCTGCACAGCTTGTGCACTTGCTACGCTCAGCAGTGGGCTACTAAGAAAGGTGGGGACGATTGCGGTGAATTTTTAATGCATTTATAAGCGTGATTACAAGATTAAAAAGCACATCAAGTATTGTTTTAGGCATCATAAAATTAACAATCGTAATATTAGTATCCACGCCTCAATCCGAGACACGCTCACATACAAGCAGCGTAGGATACAACCACGAATAAATCACCAGTACATGTATTCGCTAGTACACGTGCTCCAGAGTGCTGTAATCACGAGCACATGTACTCAAGAGCCTACGTACTCGCGAGCACGAGTACTCAGTAGCCTAGTACTATACACACAAGTACATGCACTCATGTCTCTATTGACTCGTCCTCGTACTGTCTGTGTCTGGGTCTGTACTCACACACCATCGTACTCACCTGTCAGCTTGAGTACAAATGAGTGCAAGTAAGTGCACGCACTAGTGAGTACAGCGACCTATGGTGGCTACCGAGCGACGAGAAGGCAAGTAGTGTTTCATATGTGTTCTGGACAGTGAGGCAGAACATGTGTACTCCTAGTGACGACGTAAGAAAATTCGAGGACAAAGATAGCGTTCCAGTAACACAGGATAGCAGTGCGTATTTGGGAGAGAATGCCCAGCTCCTTTCATATGTGAATCGGGAGGAGGAGGATGACAACTTTCCAACAGTTCTACGATCCTAGCAGTGTATATAGCAGGAAGGGTCATATTTCGAGCATTCAATTGTATCTGGCAACTCTTGACTTAAACAATTCATTTGGTAATTAAAGTAACGCAAAAAGATAAATTATTCATCCCAAAACAAAAAAAAAAAAATGCGTAGAATAAGGGTGGAATATTCTTTCTGAGATATAGAATTTTTAGAGAAACTGGAATTTCCTCCTCCGCATTTTAACTACAAATCCGTTTGCCAATTTTTCAGCACAAATGGAAATAATTTAAAAACTTCGGCGCTCATTGAGTAATGCTGGCACATGTCTGATGGTTGGTAATGCCGAAGCATTCTTTGCCCAGCATCCCAGCATCAACCGTGCAATGCTTTACACTTTTACAACATTGCATAATTGGCGAAGTTCACGTGTTTAAACATTAAAACAGTATAAATGGCGATTACTTGTTGAAGGAAACTTTAAATAGCGTGAACAACTAAAAATTTTTAGTTCTTCAGGCTATTTAAAGTTTCCTTCAATGAGTAATCGTCATTTATACTGTTTTAATCTATAGAAATAAACAACGGCCATCTTACTCCCTGATTTCAGTCGATTAAAAGATAACATATTAAAAAAGAACTAAAGACAAAAAAAAACGCAAAAACCACAACCATGCAACGCCCTGTATCTGCACAAGAATGTACAGTAAGCCAAGTTACGAAATTTAATCGCTACATGCGGCGAAATACGCAACGTCTGCTGATTCACCGACCAATTTATTTATTTATTTATTTATTTATTTATTTATTTATTTATTTATTTATTTATTTATTGTGCCCTCAGGGCCAGAGGCATTGAAGAGAGGAGTGGGTTTTACAAACAAGGACTGAGGAAATGAATAAAGGAGAGTACAGGATTCAACGTTCTCTCAATAAGAAATTTTAGCTGGTAGCAAAGTTAATTCACAAGAACGATAAAAAGGCTGAAGTGTACATATCATAAGTGACCTTAATATACAATTCTAGCTGGTGAAACACACATTGGAACAAACAACAACAGGGAAAAAAAAACCTGAAAGGGCACACGTCATAAGAAATCTGTTTACAATGTTCGCTAGGGCAGCGCGAAAAAGTTGATAACCAGCAATTGTAGCAGTCGCGCCAGGAAGCTGGTTACATTTCTTGCTGGTGCGAGGGACACGTTCTAGTTAGGCATGCCGGTATGCCAACTTCGTGCGCATGATCGACACGAGATGACGCGTACGGTGGTGAAAGCAAAAGGTTAGCCCAGAGGTGTGGGCTGTTATGGAGACTTTTATGAAAAAGGCACAGGCAAAAGAAACTACGACGAGAAGAATAGGAAGTCAGTAGCAACGAGCCACTGAATTTTTGACACCCTTTTTAGACATACCGGGTGTGGCATAAGTGAAAATAGGGTGTTGGGAGGCCATTACGCCCTTTTTCTTGAATCACAATACCCTTACTCGTCGCTCTACGCCCTTTTGTGTTGAAAAAATGATGTTGACCAACTTCTACACCCTTGGTTTTTGGTAGGGTGTTGAAAGGGTGTGGAAAAGGTGTTAAGACCATGTATGCATGTATAATTGCACTGCGAAATACAAGACATCCCCTCATCCCCTCCTCCCCACCACGTAACGAATGTTCAAAAGGAAAAAAAAAAAAGAATTTGTTCGTCTGCAATGATTGCTCGTTTCCATATGCGGTGCGCCTCATGGCCTAAGTTCAGCTTTGGCACGTGGAACGTCAATTTGAACTTTTAAAATTATAAAGACTATATATACACACTAAATCTTTTTGCACCCTTATAGCCTAAATAAGGTGTGGAATAAGGGTGTTGGAAAGTCATTACGCCATTTTTGTTAGGTTCCAGCACCCTAATTTGTAGCTTTACAATTTTTGTGTGGCGAAAAGGGTGTTGGCCCACTGCAAAACCCTTGGTTTTCTGTAGGGCGTTGAAGAGGTGGGAAATAAGTGTTCAGCCGAAAAAAAAAAAAAAAAAAGGAAATAGCGCGGACGGGGGTTCACCTAGCTTCTTTTCGCGTTGCTAAGTTTTGCCATGTTTTGCTAGGCTTTGCTAAGTTTTGTTAGGTTTTGCGATGTTCTTGCTAGGCTAGGCTAAGTGCTGAGGGGTGAGTCTGATTTTACAAGGCTGTTCCAGTGTGTAGATATAGTTGTAGACATAGATGTGATGTAGATATAATTGTTACACTGCATTTCTTCATTTGTATGTAGTATCCCGGGCTGTTTCTATGTATGATGGTTATTTGGGCGGTATTGGTATAGGAATTCAATTTTTTTTTTCTATCGCTGTACTGCGAACTTCTACGAGAAGTTCAGAGTGCCGTCATGCGCTGTTGTTTCTTCAAGAATTATGACTCTCTGGACTCGTCGAGCGATTGTTACAACTTTTTGCCACAGAGGCCACAACATTGTAACCATTGTTGGAATAAACTTTGATGTGATTTGATTTCATAATCTTGTAAATTAAAATGCATGGTATAGAACAAAAGCACGTAAGAACCAAACAAGACCGAAAAGTGCCCCAGCATAACCCAATATTGCCTAACGAGGACTAAAAACGACGAAAAGAAGCCCTACTTGGCTACTTTTAGCCAAATGTGACTTTAAAGAAGCTGAAAATGAGAAGAAGCGACGTGACAATTTTTATGGATTAGTAGCCAATTCTGGGAATTTCTGCAGAATAATTTAGAGCAAGTGCCGGCAACCTGCGGCCCGCGGGCCGCATGCAGCCTACGGGGCAGTATTGTGCAGCCCCCACCACGTCGTAAGAACCTCCAACCCTCTCCCTGAAAATTTTATCTGATGGCCGAGACGCCAGTTTTGACCTCGAGTGGGATTAGACGGTAGGCAAGAACAGAGAACTGATAGCTCCCAGTTGACATTGTCTCCCATCTCCACACTTAGCCAGATCATTGTCAATTATTGTCAGATATTATTGTCAATGTTTCATTTTTTCTCTTCGCCTGCGAAGCCCTCCCCCCCACCCTCCTCTCTCCCCTCACCCGATTGGCCGTCCGGCCTTCCGTCATGTCGGCTTCATGCAACTCGGCCCTCCCCCTCAAAAGGTTTCCGACCCCTGATTTAGAGGATTTCTACGCTGGTATGGAAATGTACGAAATATATCAACATACGTTCAGTGGACGAACCAGCATATTGTCGTCCCCAATGATTGGGCGCTTCGGTGTCTCAATGACAAGTTTTCTGATCCACGACTTCGTATGGGAGCGACGTGTAAGTGGCGAAACGAATGCGGGCAGATATGCACGCTGCTGTGAACTTTATTGTGTTATAAATAATCACACAATTTATTTATTCCTTTTATTTTACCAGCTGCTTTCAGCAGACAGGTATCCTCGAAGGACCAGCTAGCGCACTAGACAGCATATGATAGGAAGCCACGTTAGACTGAACCCTTAGCGGGCATTTTCACAGGGTCGCCAAAACGTACAGCGGCCAGAACAAAGCGCTTCCCACACAACAATCTTTCTCTTCCCGCTGCTGCCAGCTCCCTCTCGAAAGCGTGCAAGAGTGGCATTAGGCAGGAAAGGACTACGGTCGTGTTAACAGACCCATAAAATCGGTCAGTCGATCGCAAAACCCCGAGTCAGCTCGGTGGAGAAAAAAAGTAAATAGGGTTCGGGGTCGGTATGTTGGTGGTGGGGACGCGATATGGGGGACGAGGCTCGAGGGAAGGTGCTAGGTGCGCCCGGGCACATCGAAGCCGCCTACACGTCAATCACAAACTGTCAAAGTATTTTGCCATCCAGCCCACCCGCGTGCGCGAGCTCGGGGTGCGGCCACCGCGTTCACAGTTGACTTCACCGCGCGCGTCTAACCAGAATGGACGTTTCAGTTAGCGCCACCGTTTTTTTTTCTTCTCGTGTGCCCGCATGCGAGCCCCCCGGATGGCCTGCCGATGCTGTATACGAAAAGCTGGCGCTCGTCCCACGGAGCGATTGCTCCACAGTGCGCGGAGGTGTTGCTGACAGGCCGACGTCGGGCACGCGGGGCTCCCCTGGCGTGGATGCGCATGCCTTCTTTTGTCGCCGTGACGAACGAGTGGTCCGGAAGAAAGAACTGTCCCCCTTTGTTATGACAAACCCTTTGTGATCATGAGCCGCTGCCTTTCGTGTTCCGCGTCAAAGATTGACGAGTTGTTTTCGTCTTGGGGTCCTTTTTGGCGGCGAGTGAAGTTGCCAACTCGGAGCACCGTGCCCATTCGGGAGGATTGGTGCTCATCGCAACACACAATAAATACTTCGGGTTAAGGTGAGAAATGAAATTGCAAAGTGAGGTGCAGAAACGTTCTTTTTAGATGCGGAGCATCTCTTGCTCGGGGGGATGTCACTTGTCCGTGCCCCGTCCGCAGCGCCTCTGATGATGATTGTGGCAGGATGCCCCTAGGGATTGGCCAACCAAAGAATCCATCACAAAATAGCTTCGCGTTCAACCACCGTCGTCATCTTCCCGTAGGGAACCGCTGAAGAAGAGGAAGGAGAAGAAGACAAAGCTGCGAAGAGGAGGGCGTGTACGTTGCTCTCAGCCGGTGCACCAACGTTAACAACCTTTACCTCACCAACGCTGACGGAGACTACCGATTCTACCACAGAGACGACAGCATCGCCAAGAACATGATGGACGAGTTTCGGCGCCTCGAGAACCGCCTACTCACCGTCACACAGCAGTACTTGGGTGCCTTTGCCACCGGTGTGGACCCGGACGCAAAATTCCCTCTGGCGCTACTAAACACCAGATCACTCAACATAACGGCAACACAATGGAACCACACGGAACCCCCATGATGCTTCGCATCCTCATCAAAGTTCCCCACGGGAAGATGGTATAAGTTTTTTGGCACCTGTACAGTTTCCACTTTGCCGGATAAAGAACTTCCGAACTAACCTCAGACTTCTGCGCCAATATCACCACCATCTAGTCCACGCACGGTGAGCGGAAGATTAAACTCGAATACAAGACTTAACACGACGGCTTAAAGTTCGCGATTGCATTACTCAACGGAAAATGGATGACCTGACTAATTTATATGTATTAAAGAACATCTTCCGGCCGAACCTGACGGATAGATTTTAGATGTAGACGAAGAATAATCCTTGAGGTGAAAAACGAAAACGTCTAGGTGTCGAGATTTCACCCCACCTTAAAGATTCACAAGTGCTTTAAATTAACCCGTACGTACCCCCCCCCTCCCGCTTCCCCTCCCCCTCCCCCCTCCCTTCCCAACGGTGCACCTCACAGTCAAGGTGTAGCTTCGGCGGCTGAAACTTCAAAAATTCGAAATTTTGATTTTAAACGAATAATAATTGCGGAATTTTTGTTTTCACGATAATTTCCCTGTTCACGCTTAAATTTGCAGTCAGTGCTCTCATGTACATTGTAAAAGTAAAAATAATACTGAAAATTAAAATTGGACACGAAGCTGCCTCGTCATTTCAGTTCGTGTGCCCAAAATAAACTTATGAAACTGGGTGTTCAAATGCCCCTAATTTTCTTATGCGAGATTTGATGACCCAACGGCCATGCATAAAAGAACTTAAGACGTCACAATTATGAGTTATGCGGTCAATACAGCCTTCATAGGATTTCTGCCAGTGATTTTTACTAATTGAGACGACCAATTCTGCTCTCGGGGCAGGTGCACTTTGCGAGAGACGAACTGTTCACTCCCCAACCTCGATCGAAATCTTCTTCCCCGTTTTCTTCGTCTGCTTAGAACACTCGCCACGTATCGCGGCATCAGAGGTTAGTTTTTTGCTGAAACACGTCACACATGACACATCGCTCCCAATATTACGCGTTTCGATTTCATTTGCCGCCATGCAAAATATTTTCCAAGTCAGAAACGAAACAATGAGGTAAAAGCAAGCATGCTGTGCCTGGAATCAATAGCGCACGGGTGCTTCAGTTGTTGACAGTAGCTGTCTGCGGCTGAAAGCGCCCAGTCTCCAGTGCTTGCCTCCAGCGTTTGCTGAGCGCGAAGGAAAAAATCCGCCCATTTTACAGGCGCCTCTATTACCGCCCTTAACATAATATGTGGTTTCAGAGGCTTTTACATCGTGGCACTCAGAAAAAGGCTATAAGCTATAAACGCAACGGTACCCAACAAACCCAAATATTGACAGCCATCACACGCAAATAGGTCTGCCTTATACTTGTGTAGCAATTGCACAATATGCAACACCAATATACCAAACCGGTCCCATCTTGAAGCGCCCATGGATCATTTTCTGGCGCCTATCATGGCTGGGAAGCGAAAACCGTACTCAACGTGTACCTCATACTGAAAGTAATGGGCACCCTCGGTATGTATGCATAAAGCCAGGGGTGTAGCCGAGGGGGGATTGAACTTTGCCGAATTTTTTTTCAGATAGCGTGTAAGCGAGTGCTAGTGTTTCCTTTGGTAAAACTTCTCCCTTCCCATAACCCATAACTAGGGCCGTAGCCGGCATTTTTTTTTTTTAGGTGGGGGGGGGGGGGGGGGGGGGGTTAAGTTATGGGAAGGCCTGATTTTTGCCGAAAGGAACAGCAAGTCTCGCGTACGCGCTGCCTAGAAAAAAATTCGGAGAAAGTTTGAATCCACAACGCCCCCCCCTCCCCTTTCTGGCTACATCATTGCCCATAACCCACACCGTGAAAAAGATTTTTGGCTACGGCCCTGCATGAAGCTAAGCAAAGTCCAGGTCAAGAAGGGTATCCAGAGGTCTACTTTTGTTGACCGCATCATGCACACCAACTGGGCATGGACCCCTTTGAGGATAGAGCAAAAGCACATCTAGACGCCAAGGCACCGCAGAATACAGTTTACGGAACCGGGATGACACATATTCAACTACAGAGAAGTGGCAAGAATGCTAAACAGTGCTGGTACATTATTTTTAACATAAAACCAACTCCAAGAAACCTGAATAGCACAGAGACGCTGAAGTGATGGATGCACAGAAACTATAAAAGGCCTACACTCGACGATGGAAATGAAATATCACCTGGTTGCACTTTGTTTCACTTGGTTGCACACGTATGCAGTGTGCTGTATTGACCTTAGCGCAAGCCTTATCACATTGGTAGCCCACGTATCGTGCCGTAAGTCGAAATGACCTTATGGCGACGGCAGTGTCAAAGGCATTCATCGTTCTTGGACTAGGACATCTTACAGCTATAAACATAGCGTGCAGCTACACTTACAACTACAGAAAATAGCAGTCGTGTTGAGTGAACACCTGAATCAAGTTATGGTGAAGTTGTTAACATATAAGTAAGGCTATGTTCAGACTACCGGCGCAAAAGCTTTATCGTAATCTATGGACGTTAAAAAACGGCGTATCACGCAGTTTGGTTGACTGAGACGTGAAATGACATCAAGTTATTACGACAGTCACGGCAACAGTCTGAACCCGGCCTCAGATTTTGCTTACGAAGTTCAATTTCGAAGGAATTAGAAGCATTTACGGGAGTTTGCGAATAAAGAATTTTTTATCACCTTCTACTTTGCGTACATAAGACTCAGTGCAAAAGATCCAGAGCGTTTCTGGTTAGGTTATTTGTATCCAAATTTTACGTAACCAGATATTGTTACAAAAATATGTATTTAAGCCAAAAAAGATTCCTTTTGTCAAATTAAGCCAGAGCAATGCACCGACCCTCTCAACTTACTGTGGTATTCACGAGAATTTGCGTACGTAACTGCAGCTGCCCGTTCTGTTAAGAATCATGAAGGGGCACCGCGAACACCGCTTTGACGTTCGCGCTGGATACAAAAAAGAAAATGAACATGTCCTGCATGTATTGTGAAATGATGCGCATATACAGACCACAATGGCATTGGTTAGACTATCGTAAAGCATACCGGGATTTTGTGGGAGAGATTAGAGCAGTTCACTACAATGAACAGCGCCACAGTAGGTCACAAGAAGCCGCTGGGCAGGGTAACCTGCCAAGAAAACCAGGAATGGAAAGTTCTGTTCGAGCAGACACATTTCCGTCTACTGCATTCCTGGTATCAGGTGCCCTAAAGCGGGTACACTTTGCAGTTTAAATTCCAGCCGTGAAGAGCATCCTGTGAAGTCTGATACACATGCCCTCACTGTCATCCCGGCGCATCAGTGCCAGAAACGGTCCAAAATCTCAGGTTTTCGTATTCAGATAGAAAAAAGACTTAGCGACGATTAGTTTTCTATGTTTCAGATGTGTATACGAGAGCACAGAACCGATGAGAAACTAGCTCGAACGTAAACGACACCAGATATCGGTTCCGTTTTCCAGGGCGGAAAGGGGGGTGAAGGTGGCCATTAATCAATTGCGTTTTGCCCTTGAAAAGCGCTTCTCTGTGCTTATCTTAAGATCAGCACTTAACCGCGCTTCTCGTCGTGTACGACGACAGTGAAGACGCCAAAGCGCAGTTTGCAACTCGGGTCCGTTATCACCTGTCCCCCGCGGAGGAACGGACAGCTTGCCACCGCGCCAGCTGCCCCTGTGGCTGCCGTCCGTGACAAAGTCGCGGCCGCATTCAAGGTGGAGATTGCAGACCGCGCACCACAACCGTGTCAGGCGCAATTGCCAACTCGGCGCCGCTAATCTCCCGACCGACGAGGGCAGCGCAGGTGACCGCTGGAGACGCCGCCGCGATGCACGTCTTGCAGCGGCCACGCATGCGGTGTAGCCCGGGGCAGATGGCGTGGACATTATAAGCAAATCATGTTGCTACCGGTTGTACTCCCCTCGCGCACGAGCGTGCGCGCCACGGGCGTCGCTATATACGGCCGCTTAATTGGACGCCTTGAAAGGCCCGTTGCTTGGCCGATTTAATGCGCGCGCATCCGTTCACACCGAGCCGGCTTCTGACAAGCACGGAAATGATGTGCCAAGCGATTCACGAGAAACGAGCTCGGTTCAAGTCACAAACAAGCGTCGGCCTGGAGAGTTCTCACGAGCCGTTCGGAACATCTTCATTTTCATACGACCTGCCCCTGAATGTGTTTAGAAAGAACAATGTGTGCCATTTTACAGCGAAGGGTTCTTTTTCTGGTTTCCTTCGGGACCCTGTACCTGCAGACAGTGACGGTATCGCGCCAATTCGAAACTGCGCAAGACATGAGGCACGGGCCAACCTTTCCCCGATACGAAACTACGCAGGGCGCCGTTCACAATGGGCAGTTCTGCAGGAATCTAAATTTGTCGTGAACGCTAACTTTCAAACAAAACCAGCAATATTCTATGACGAAACTAACGTTGCAACGTAACGTTGCATTCATAATATGCGACCTGGTCTTGTCTGTACTAGCTCTACCCCGTGAGGTAGCAGAGGTGAAGAGGCCACTTAAAGTGGCCCTAAAGGCTGAATGAAATTTTGTTTTAACCGAAAGATAATGCGTTTCTTAGCTCTCTCGGCTTTTGTTCGACGAGCAAGGATGCGTTATTTGCTGAGAAAAAAGTAAATATAGCTGGCGTTTCTCTTAACCGCTTCTCTTTCATTTTTTTCGTTCCGTAGCCATAGCGTCACAAAATAGTTGCGAAGTCGGCGAAGCCCCGGTGCGGTATAGTGCGTAAACACTGACATCGGTGGCTTTTCAAAGATTCAAACATTCAAAGATTTCATTTCCTTTGAAGTACGAGGAGGCATGCTGAGACGAAAGGCTACAAAGCCTGATAGAAGCTCCAGCCCCCTTTGGTACAGTACAATGAAGAAGCAAAATCAAACAAGCTGGAAATTCTAAAGTTTGAGTAATAAAAAATGCAAGCAACATGTTGAGCACCAGACATTAAACAGCAATATGGGAAAGGTACAGTAAAGTACATTAGAGTACATAAGAGTAAAGTAAATTAGAGTACAAGTGGACAATCAGGGTAGAACTATGATTGCGTTTTGAAGATAAACACAACTAGAAAACCTGCGCATTAAACAGGTTTAAACAACATTTACAGTTCTAGCCATTGAAGCAGATATTCTTATTTATCTTTCGCCTATGTTTTAAATATGTTTCTACGTCTCCAAGCCATGGCCGACTACGGCAACGTTTCCCTGGCCAAGGAGGCTGGCTAGGGCTTTTATGATTTTTCACCGACTGAATGAGAAACACATTTAGATGCTCGAGCGGCCGGTATGGCTGTCTACTCCGGCTTCCAGACCCCATCGAGCCGGCTGCGAGCATGGAAGGCTGCGGCGAAGCCGGTTTTGAAGCAACAAGCGCCGTTTCGAATATCAAGCGCGGCGTTGGCGTCCCGGGCTCCCGGCTCAAGCCTTTCAGGAAGGCACCTTCACTTCGTCTGGCGATCGGAGCCATGTCATATTATCTTCTCTCGCGCGGCGTGAACCTAGCGTGAAATACACACTCTTTACGGCAGCCGCGTCGTCAGTTGTTGTCCGCGCTCCCCCCACTGGCTCAAACGCTCAAACATAGCAAGGGAAGAGTGACGCACGCTTTACTGATTGTCAACCACGGCTCGAGGCGAACGGGCGGATCGGTCAGCTAACCACTCTTAGTAACTTAATTTCACGGGCGATTATGTTCAAACCGGGTGTATGTACTGACAGCAACATTTTAAATAAAGTGTTGCTCCTCCTCCTACTCCTCCCCGTCCACGAGCGGAGAACGGGAGATTAGAAGGTTAGGCGGGTCGCTTAACCACCTGCAGGGCACCTTGTTGCTTTTGCCGCTTCTAATGAAGGGACTTTAGATGCTACCTGTCGGGTATATTGCTTGCAGAAGCTAGGGAGCTCACCGTCGTAGGTTATTGACTTCGCTAATTGCGCACGAAAACAAAACTGAAAGCTGACTGAATAGTGAGGAAAGCAGCCCGCCTCGCAGTGTATAAAAGCTGTAGTCTCTGTTTTTTAGATACGATGAGCTCACGGAAAGCTTTGATTTACATTTATTTCACGTGCTCAACCATGTAGGAATGGTTTATTTTAAGAAAACATCAATATACACGCTTCAACAATGGGCTTTCGCCGTTCATCACTTTTGTGACGTCACAAACCGTAGTACCCAAGAGCGTACGGGGCGTCGTCCCCTGTTTTCACGTTTGTGGCGTTTTCTGTCTTATTAAACAACTGTTAGTCGCGAAAATAGTGTATTTAGATTCTCGGCACTGTAATCCATCGATGCAGGTCAACTAGTTTCCCCCCTTTAGTCTCCATTTAAGGCCGCAAGGACTCTCCAATGTCCTTCGCTTAAAAAATGTCCACTTTAGGCCATGAGGGAGTTTGCACAAATATTTAACGGGAGACACCCTGTAAAATCCGGAGGCGACATTGCAACAGAAAAGGACACCCTAATATTATTGGGACTAGAAGTGAGGTTGATCTCAGCTATGACGTCGCTTTCACTTTATGTGGTGAAGCAGCAGTGCGCAGAGATGAGGACGCTGGGATGCAGCAGTTGGAGGGAGAAGAGAGTATGCCTGCAACGAACTGTGTTCTCACTGAAATCGCTCCCATTACTTCACCAGGTGTTTAATCGAACGCCACACGACTTCGGTGGCCCATCATATTATGTTGGCCTCAATTGTGCATGTGAGTTTTTTTACCTGTTAGCCCCTAGTTGGTCGGAAAATTTGGTGTCGTAAACAAAAAACCGTGGCTTGACCCAGCAGTTCTGGCCTAAAACGCCTAGAGCATGCGTCAGGCTAATCAGGCATACAGCATAGAGCTTTTGTAGAGGTTGTAGAGGTTCTAGAGGTTCTAGCATTTGTAGAGGTTTACAACAGTTTTCCTCTTTGGCAGGGCGGAATGGCGACCTTTTTTTTTTTCTAATGTCTTCTTCAAGCTGCGGGCTACTGAATACGGTTCGTTCAACAGACCTGCACTGATCCATCCTGGAAAGCCTGCTTTGAGAATCGCCGGGACAGTTCGGTTAGTACAAATGTACCTTATCATTAAATGCACTCGTTTGCTCAGATTTCGCGAGGAGTAGCTTCTGATAGCAAAAGTGCATGCTGTGGGTTGGTGGTATCACAGATTGTGGTGTTCTTCACGTGAGGTGCAGCCGAGTTGGTATAATGACACGGCATTTTCCAGCTGTCTTCGATGTGACGCATCGTATAAAACGACTGTGAAATTTTATGCTGTCACATGGCAAATGAAAGACATCTGTCAGAATATTTTCAACATCTGAAACACATCTATTCGGCTTAGTGGATGAGAGCTCGGCTGCTGTGCACGAGGTCACCAGCTTTGTGCTCAGCAACGGTAACATTGTTATAATAGAAGCACACTCACAAAACACATGAAGTCTTTTCGTAACGTTAGCATTTATAGCCGCTCTTGACTTAATGAAATTAGAATGCAAACACGTAAGCAAGCCAGCAAGTGAGTGAGCTAACCCGCCGCGGTGGCAGTGGCTACGGTGTTGCGCTGCCGAGCCGAAGGACGCGGGTTCGATTGACGGCCGCGGCGGCCGCTTTTCTGGTGGAGGCGAAAAGCGAAAACGCCCGTGTGTTCGAGATTTCGGCGCACGTTGAAGATCCCCAGGTGGTCAAAATTAATCCGGAGCGTTCCATTGCGGGGGCGCGTCGTCGCCTGCACGTTAAAGCTCATAATCAACCAAGTGAGTGAGCTAGAAGTAAGCAAGCACGCGAGGCGAGTTTTGCTCATGTACTTGTAAGCTTATGTAGCATGACGTCGGCCATGCGACTCCATTTGCTTGTGGACACGGATGAACAAAGTGTATACTGGATACCGACCTCTTCGTCCACGGCGATGCCAACAGGCTGACTACAGCGACTACAGCGACGATGACTACAGCTATAACGATGACTACGCGGAATCTTTAACGTGCACGGAAGTCTCGACAAACGGGGCAACTTCTTGCCTGAATAACAAAGACAGACGCGGCGGCCGGGAATTGGACTCGCGACCTCAGCAGCTTGACGCTTTAGCCCCTGAACCACCATGCTAGGTTTTTTTTTTTTTTTTCTGACATTTGTGGCTTGCAAAATCAATGAATTTGTGGGAACTGGTTCCCGGCTGCCTATAATCGAGCAATGGCCGCCAGATGGGGGGCATTGTTAGCAAGACGTGAAACTGCACAGCGCATGGCCGGGCGCTATAAAGAGTTGACAAATGGGAGCTTTCGTGTTTGCATCTGTATAACTTGTACCATTCATCCAACGTTGTTGTTTTTACTTGATTTTGGTTACACTGAGCGCGGCATAAAGGGAAAGTTTGGGCGCGTCTCCGAGAGCCCCGCGGCCGTTTTCCTCATAGGAGGCCGTCGTAGTTGCAAGCTGCGCTCAAGCGCCTAAAACGTGCTGTCGGCGAGAAGGCAGCGTCTTCGTCTGTTAAACGCAGGCAATAGGTGACCGGTAAAAAGCGCAAAGGCTCATGGGTACGTCATCTGCTACCGCAACTTCCGGTTCGAGATCTCTCCTGCCCTCCCGTACGCCTGCGTGTGCCGGCGGCTGTCAGGCACCTGTGTGCGTGTGTTGTTTATTTGTCACAGGGTGCCTTACCTGTCAGATAAACCCCTAGTAGGGTCAATCGTTATTATTTATGGAATTCCCGATGCATGAGCGTTTTTTTTTTTCCCGGTGGAAACAGATAAACAACAAGCACACACGCGCGTGAAAGCCGACGGCGTACGGGAGGCCAGGAGAGCTCCCGAACCGGAAGTGGCGGCTCTCCGTGGGAGAAAACAATGCACCCATGAGCCTGTGCGCTTTTTACCGGTCGCCTATAGCGTGCATCGAGCTCATCCCTCCCCATTCTCGATACTGCGGTGCTCAGTACTCATGAGCGGTGCCGCGGGCCACATGTTTCCACCGAACGGCTCGGCTTATAGCACTTGAAGCGAGTGAACGAAAACGAATGAACGAATGAACGAATGATGAATGAATGAATGAGCCGGCGCATTTGGACCACCAGGTATGCTTCTCATCGCATTCTAACCTAGCAATGGTATGGATCCCTGAAAATCTGTTATACAAGTAACAGTTGTAACTACACCTACAGTGGGCAAATAAGCCAAGTAATGAAAATTCGTAATTCTGGTTAGAGAAAGTGAATGCTAGTAAAACGTTAAGTTAAGAAGATCATAAGTGTACTAATGAAGTGTCATATGGAAGGTCTGAGAGAGCGGAGTACGACACATGCACCAACTGAAGCGTTAAGTTAATAAGATCATAAGGGTATCAGATGGGAGGTCTGAGAGAGCGAAGTACGACACACCAAATAAGTAAGTGACGCCACAAATATATGTCTAGGTAAAGCGTTAGTTTGAGTTCAAGAAGAAAGGGGCCAGTGAGAGTAGATGCGTGACACCGATTAAAATGCATGTTGCTGGTTAACACTAACTGAGACCGTTTGGAGCATATGCTATTGCAAATGAGCCAACCGACAAACGCTTCGCTCATTTTTGTCTTGCACTTTCCATGGCCATTTTCAAGGGGCTAAGATATAACTGAATAAAATATGACCGAGTATGTATGTATATATATATATATATATATATATATATATATATATATATATATATATATATATATATATATATATATATATATATATATATATATATATATATATATATATATATATATATATATATATACAAGAGAAGAAAAAATTCGAACAAGGTAAAAGCACGATTGTGGCCTACGTTTCAGCAAAGAGAACTTGCTTTCCTCAGGGCCTAAATTCTTTATGGACTTTTGGGAGGAGGTAAAAACGTCCTGCATGCTTATTATTCGGTTTCATGAAATTTAAGTCAGTAGTCGTTATTAATTCTCTAGATCGTAGATCTGTGAGGGTCTGAAGGATTTTTAGGCTGTATTCCTGGCTCGGATCGTTATCTAAGGGCTTGTAGTGGCAAGGGTTATTGAGCTGCCTATAAGCTCCATCTTTGTATTTTCCCATAGGTAAAACAACTACACTACCACCTTTGTCGGCTGGCTTTATGACTATGTCGGTTCTGGCTGATAGGCAATTCAGGGTAACTTCTTCCGACGGAGTTAGGTTCTTGCGCTTGTTTGATCGCTTAGTTGTTGCCAAAATTTCTCTTGATACTGATTTTAAGTACAGATCCAATTCTGGAGATTGATCTATATCTGAGGAAAGCAAGTTCTCTTTGCTGAAACGTAGGCCACAATCGTGCTTTTACCTTGTTCGAATTTTTTCTTCTCTTGTGTTCTCTACCATCTTCAAAGTTCTACTACTCCCTATATATATATATATATATATATATATATATATATATATATATATATATATATATATATATATTCATATTGTTACGTGTTTACTTTTCTTTGCTTCATTACGAGCGACCGAAGGTGTCAAGAAACTGTTTACGAGTTCCTTCTCACCATTTCTTTCGACAGCAGTGTAGCTTATTTTTAAATTCCCAGCACGAAGTTCAACGGTGCGAGTCTGAACCGTTCTTTGACATTCGCGGGACATAGGAGGCGACAGAAGTTGCTGATCGAAGCTGCCGCAGCGAGCGCCCCCGACCCGGCCGAGAAGTCTGTCGAAAGGGCACTTGAGAGACGACATTTTCAAAATTTGTCCTGTTCTCAAGCCGTGCGACGATCGATAAGGCAGCACAGAACACGAGAGCGCGTTTCTTCGCTTCTGTTTTCTCCCGAGACCATGCGCAGCGATTCTAATATGTGTGCTCGGAGGCGACTACAAACATTGCTTTGGTACAGACCCACATAAATACAGCGGCAAGACGGCGCTACTCCTGCGAACAGCCATCGGTTGCTGTCGCGCACCAAGCTTTTCTTTATGATTAGTGGCCGCACTTCACAAGCCGGCTGCGCTGAAAAGCAGCGCGGATATTAAAGTGGAAACAAGTATATATATAATGCGTATAGAGACAGCCCTAAAACACGAGTCATACCCGTGGATATGTGCGACAAAAAAAAGGGAAAATAAAAAAAGGGAAGCGAATAACGTACAGAAAAGTAGCTTTCGGTTCTGCGAGGTTAACATAAACAGTGCAAATAAAGTTTATGGATGGTGGGAGTTATGAGGTCGGCACCAGACACAACTTGGGAAAAATTGCGTCAGTAAAAGGAGTTCCGAGTCCCTCTTGTTTATTTTTATCACTTGTTCTGCCCGGGCCCGTTCATGTTTCGTGTGTAGGCCTGTATCAAAAAGCGGAAGAATAACGACCTGGAGTTACGCGGCTTCAGATGAAAAGGCAGAAGTCTTGCGCTTGTAGACAACGTTGCTCGGCGCATGGACTCGAGAGGTTGTGCCACTATAGCAGCCTGAAATTTACAGAATGCACATCTGAAAACCTAAGCTCCTGCACATCGTATGGCTCAAGCTGCTAGCCTTATGTGCAGATATAATAGATGCTTTCGCCCCTTCGGAATTCCCTCCTATGAGACAGCAGCCTTCAAGTCTATAAATCGTACCGTTGAGTTGAATAAAGGTGCCATTTTGTGAGGGTATGCCCCATAAACAAACTTAAAAAAGGATGATTGTAATCGACAGCTAATTACGTACGCAAGCATTCACAGGCTCAAATACAGCATCAACTCCCCAAAGACGTCGCTGAAAAAAATGAGATATCTGATTTCAGAAAAGTACTTACACAAGTCTTTTAACAAGACTACAAAGGAAGACAACCGTACGTATGTACCATGGGCTGCAGTCTGTGTCCCCGCAAGTTACTTTTAAACGACGGTATCGTGCAGAGGAATTCGGCAAGAAGTACTTCTACATGACCAAACACTTGCGTGCACAGGGGGTTTTGAATCCTATTTCAATAAACCAGAAGGGAGTATGATCAAAAGCGAGATAGCATGATAGCTTAGTAACATCGAGGTAAGGATAAGAGTATACGTGACTTGTGAAATGAGGAGTCTGTGATTGAGGTGTTTACGGTCATGCACTTTAAGGCCAGCCTGGCGTGTCGTGAAGCGTTTGGTAATCGGGAGAATCTGTTTGATTCTTTTGAGTGTGTTATTGACCCATGTCGTAATCCCCATGTCTTGACTGGCTGTTTTGATCAATATTTACGCTTAGTACCCTTATAGATGATTTGCGAGGAATAGCCCGATTATTTGGCTTAAATGAGGAGTGTCCGAAACTTGGTTACGTTCAGAAGTTTGGACCATTCATTACCACAACGTACTCATATTTTTCAAATGAGACCTGCATACAAAAATCGGAAAGGAAATTTGTTACAGTGCCGATGCGTTCCTTAAGCGTATATTCTTGCCCTTTGCTGAGTCTCTGTCGGACCACAATATTATATTATCTGTGTCAACATACGGGGAGGTGCGCCATTACTAGATTAAAAAGGGTACGAGACAAGCCAGCCCCTTGTGAGACGCCAATCTATTTCGAGGGGCGGGGTTATGTCTCCCACCAAAATTCCGTATGTCCGATTCAATAATAAAAAGATTAATGAAACTCACAGCTCGGCCTGTAATTCCAAAATTTTCGGCGTTTTCTATTACTGCTTTATGCGTGACAGTGACAAACGCTTTTTAGTGTCAATGAGTGCTGCTGTTCTTGTTTGCACTCTACTAGTAGTAAGAAGGCTCGTGAAGAAGTAGATCACCTTGGGAGCTCGCATGCGGTTTAAAGACTATTTGAAAAGGAAGTAGGACGTTATTTATATCTATGTAATGTTTAAATCAATGTAAAAACATCCGTTCTATTAATATAGAGATCGTGGAGGTAAGTGAGATTTGGCATAAGTTGGTCATGGGACAGAGGGTTTGCCTGGCTTAGGGATTGAAATAACAACAGTAACAGGGTTTTTCGATGGGAAGGTGAGGTGCCACGTTCCCAAATAATGTTTATTTTATTTAATGCAGCTGTGTGTATGTATGTATGTATGTATGTAGGTTTGTATGTCTGTATGCACGCATGTATGTATGTATGTATGTATGTGTGTATGTATATATGTATTTATGCATGTATGTATGTATGTATTTATGTATGTATGTATGTATGTATGTATGTATGTGTGTGTATGCCTGTATGTATGCATGTATGTATGTATGTATGTATGTACGCATGTATGCATGTATGTATGCATGTTTGTATGTATGTATGTATGTATGTATGCACGCATGCATGTATGTATGCATGTATGTATGTATGCATGTACGCACGTACGCATGCATGTATGTATGCATGTATGTATGTATGTATGTATGTATGTATGTATGTATGTATGTATGTATGTATGTATGTATGTATGTATGTATGTATGTATGTATGTATGTATGTATGTATCTACGCAGGTATGCATGTATGTATGCATGTATGTTTGTATGTATGTATGCACGCATGTATGCATGTATGTATGTATGTACGCATGTGTGCATGTTTGCATGTACGCTTGTATGTATGTATGTACGCATGTATGCATGTATGTATGCATGCACACATGCACGCATGTGTGTATGCACGCATGTATGCACGCATGTGTGCATGCATGTATGTATGTATGTATGTACGCATGTATGTGTGTATGTTTGTTGTATGTATGCACGCATGTGTGTATGTATGTATGTATGTATGTATGCATGTATGTATGTATGTATGTATGTATGTATGTATGTATGTATGTATGTATGTATGTATGTATGTATGTATGTATGTATGCATGTATGTATGTAAGCATGCACGCATGCATGCATGTAATGTTATGGCGTCTTTTGTTGTACAGGCACTAGTGCGTGAGTTTAAGGGCACCACTTCTCATTGCTTCTTTTATCTTTTGCAGCGGGAAGAGACAATGCGTCGGAAGGGAGAGAAAAGCGCATGGCTTTCAGCATGTCAGGCGCTTGGGCCGATGGAGCTTCCAGCCGCGCCCTGCCGCCACACAGGAGCAGGCCGGGGCGAGCTCCGGCCGGGTACA
Source organism: Haemaphysalis longicornis (assembly GCF_048455015.1). Taxonomy (NCBI): domain Eukaryota; kingdom Metazoa; phylum Arthropoda; class Arachnida; order Ixodida; family Ixodidae; genus Haemaphysalis; species Haemaphysalis longicornis. The sequence continues at coordinate 424,885,872 of NW_027526203.1, forward strand.
GGCAATTCACGTTCCGCAGCCTCGGTTCATTAGTCCCCCTGCCACTCAGCGGACACAGGCAGGTCACCACCGCAGAATGCGCGCGTCTTCCGAGCGCCAAGCGCCACTCCCCCGCGCACGCAGGACAGGCAGGCCGGAGGAAAATCCACTGCTGACTATTTACCCGGCCGACGATGACCATAAAACGCAAGGCTGGCATCGGCTGCAGGAGATAAAAGAGTCCCCCTGGGCAGGGACTTCTGGCAGCAAACGAGCTGCTATGCGCGGCACGACGAACCGAGAGTCCCACTTCCTCCGGCGTTACGCGCCGCAGTCATTCCGGCCAGGCAGATCCGAGCAGCTGCGTTTTATGTCCACCACGGCAGCGGAGAGAATCGCCTGTCGTCGTGTTCGCGGCAGATTCGCGGCGCTCCGCCGTTAAACTCGGGCAGACGTGTCAGGTGCTCGGCTGGTTGCCATTCGCCGAGCTAATGACCTGCGCGCGCGGCTCCTGCCAATTAACAATGGTGGCCTCCAGACCAGTTGCCCGCAATGACCGCTGGGCGGAGTCGCTTGGGTCCAGTCGCCCGAGGCAGGCCGCCCGCTGCTGCTGCCTTCCGCCCCCCCTCGCGCCGAACAAGAAGTTTCGGAAAAGTTCCCGCTCCCTTGAACACCCGAATATATCGGCGAGCACGGTGGGCACAGACTAACTGGCGAGTTCTCTGTCCCTCTTTCCATCGGCCCAAAACTTTGGGGAAAAGTTTGCGTTTGTCTCAGCATGACATGTAACAGAGCGGAATGTAGGATGCGTCGGTTCTTAAATGCCTTCTGCAGCGACGGCTGTAAATAGCTTATGACGGGGGGCACTTTTTCACAGAGCGTGTCCGTGGCCGTGTGTCCGTCGCTGGTACCACGGCGCATGCGCTGCTTAGCACATATCTGAAAAACGAAGGTCTGGAGGAATTCGAGCCCAGGCCCATCTGATACTGAGGGCTGAATAATATTCACTTGACTTGATAACGCTGATAAGCAGTTATAATAATGGGTACTGTGTCAAATTCTTGTGGCCTATTCTAAGACCCTGTAGAGATAACACGAATTCAACTGGCTCATAACTTTTGCCGCAACTGGGAAATGCAACGCCAAAAGTAGATGTCACTGCCGCTCTAGACCCATACCCACGCAGACATGGCACATATCCACAAAAGGACTGAATAAATAGTAAGGCCAAACACCAACAGGTATATCTGGAGGTTCATCTTGCCCAGGCCGATACACATATCCACACACGGGACATATCCGCACTGGGGATTTTTTTTTTTTTTAGAGCGACAACTTCAAGACGTGCCTTATGAAATACTGCGATTGGAGAATCATGACTATGCCAATGCCGTACGTCAACACTTGTCGGTGTAGTTGCGCACCCCCTTTGAGTCTGAAATTTTTTTATGGCTTGCTTGCTTAGTTGAATTAATTTTGCCACTCACGTTTATGTCCCGAGCCTTGCGCGGTTTTCGGCGTTCCGACCTTGGGCAGCGCCCCCTCGTAGCTGCCATGGAGAATCCCGGTCAGCGCCAGAGCACTTACTTCAGACTTATCACGCACGTACGCTCATCACCGCTGCCGACAACGTTAACGGCGGACAAGTAAAACGAGACCACGCTCGCCGCTCTCCTCTCTGCGCCGCGATAAAGCTGACACAGGTTGCGCACTGCGTAAGCTTCCACGCGTGGCCTTTGCGCAGCGCATTCATTCTAATGACGGCTCCCCCTCGTCCTGCTCCCCCTCAAAACACACAAAGGACAACGTGGCGGCAATAAAGTAAAGTGCGGCTCGAACACTATTACATCCACCGATAGATAGGCACGCCTACGCGCCCTCTGTAATCCGCCGGACACGTGGAGGACGCGGCGATAACAGGAGCCGTTTTCGTCCCCCCGCCGAGCCTTTCACGAAACCAGTCATCACGCAATTACCGAATTGACAAAACAAACACGCGTGTTGTTTCAACAGATCGCAAACCGAGCCGGAATCGTTACGAGCGGAGAGGGGGATAAGCGCGACCGCTCTCCTCGGCCCAGCAGCCAGCTGTCCGTGCGGGGGGGCGATTACCATTTGTCTCTGGGCTACCCGCGCCCATGCGCAAATTATGTGCCCGCTGCTGTTTAGCGCGCACGCATGATTACAGTTCTCAATATCCCTGAGCAACTGCGATGACAATCTGTCTCGACATGCAGTGGAACCCACACACAGGTCCTCAAGGCGCCTGTGCGTGAGTTCCATCGGCACAGTATCTGCATGGCGTTCCCTACAATCGGCACAGCATCGGCATGGCGCTCCCTACTCCCGCGTTGAACTCGTTGGAGGCGTAAGTTGCCGTAAATAAATTCTACTGCCCACCAAATCGTATCAAATCACTCCTTGTTAATGCATACGAAGTAGATATATGCCGTTTTATTAGAGCAGATCGTTTTCTTTGTTTTGTACAAAATGGCATCAGACGAAGATTTAAATTGGCATGAACAAGACAGAGCACTTTTTTTTTCTTTTGCAAGAGGAGTAAGCGCTGGACGGTGCTTTAACACCAATTCCTCTTCCACAGACTCTGTAAACACCATTTATGAACTCACGCAGTGAGTGATCCCGGTATGCGGACTCCGTTTGTTTCCTCTCGCCGTGATGGAACAGCGGATATCAACGGAAGGTGTTCCGTATACTACTGAAAACCGGTAATACGAAGGAGAAGCCGAATTTGGTTGAGGAGCGACTTTTACAGCGTAGCTGTATATGTCCAATCGCTCCAGTTCTCGCACCCGTGTAGAACAAGAACTGTGGGACTTGCGTTCCGCATATGGAAATATTCATAAAAAATAAAAGACAGTTCTTAGGGCCTCCATATTTCGATATTTCATACATTGCCCCTAGAAAAATGTCTCCCCAGCAACGCAGTCCTGTTAAGAGGAGAAGCCGACTTTAAGGAGATCAGTGTAAGCTTGAGCTTTGTAAGCTGGCTTCCCCACGGTGTGTTAGGCAGTGAAGCATGGCCGTCTAGTATGGTTACCGCCACACTTTACACGCCTGTCCACAAGGGGCCTTATATCCACCGCCGACGCCTCTTCCCTGAGTCGTGTATACTGCTCACCACGCGCGGCGTCTAACTCCCCCCTACCATTTTATGCGTGCATTTGAGGAGGGGTTGAGGGGGACGTGCACGTCTCACGGCCCGTTGCCACCAGACTGATGTCCTGCGTGGTCGAGGGGCAGTGATTTCTTACGGAACACTTTCCTTTGGAGCCTGCCTTTGCAGAACGTAGAGAGAAGAAAACAGTCTTAAGCTAGGTTCTGTGTAAAACCTGCCGTCCATCTGCTGTAAAACTGCGTGCCGGCTTTTCTGTTTTGATATCAAGTTAACAAAATTCGTCAGTTTTTCAACGTAAAACTACTTCGAGTGCTATCTGTTTTTCAGCAGTCCTTAAGCCAAAGATGCAAGAAAACTGAATAATAAGCGAATCCACAGTGCGGTCGTATGGTAGTACACAGCTACAATCATTAGACATCAGGGAAGAGTGTGTAGTCTGCATCGGCTTAGGTTACATAACCATAATTAACCTTACCTCCTTTTATTCATCCTTTCCCGTAAGCTAAGACAGCGAAAAAGACGTTAGATAGATGGCCAGAAACACAGCAAGAAGAAATGCGCAGGATAAATTGCGGGGTCGCCCCTTGTTTCTAACTACATCCTGATACACATTGCCACTGTGACATCTGCAGCTTCCTTGCACAGCGGGGCCGGGGGCACAGAGCCAAGAAAACGCTGGGGAGGGGCAGTGCCGTCGCCGATCGGCGGCATTAAATCGTCCCGAAAAACGTTTCGGGAGCAGCGGCTAATCCGGCGCGCTAAGCGGACCCGTTCACGAAGGTGCGACGCCTACGGCGACGGTTAAACAGGCGGCCCTTTATCCCGGCCCTTTTAAACCCACGCCTGGAGTGAGCGCGCCTCGTTATATATATATATATATATATATACCCAGGCTCGCAGCGCCCGGAGCGGCCTCTCCCGCTTGTCATTTATTCAAACGACCTCGTGCCCCCACTGTCGCGCAATAACAACAAACCCGAGCGTTACAGAGAGCAAAACAAATTAAACAAAGTGAGGCCAAGCGGTGCGAGGTTTAGTAATGTCATCAAGCTATACAGTCAGGCATAAAAAAGGGGCTTTGCTTCGCACGCACTCACGTTTCAAGAAGAGTCAATGAAATGAAGGCAAAAGGGCCGGCTCGAGGGGAGGGCGGAGAACAGACTCAAAGAGATCTCTCTCGGCATGCGTGGGTAATTTAACGATACTCCCAGAATAGGAGATTAAGAATCTTCAATCTTACGCCCCCTCCCCTGGCCTCCTTTTTTCCCCGTCCTGTTCTTTACGGCCCCCTACCGTTTCGCTCCTCGCGCCGCTGCTTGGATTCGCATTGGACGGTGCGCAGATTATGAACCATTAGGTGCACTGCTACAATTAAGGCATCTACTGCTGGCTCCTGCCGTTCCTTTTGTTTTGTTTTGTTTCTGTGGGCGTGTGTATGTGCGCGGGCTATCCCTTTCCCTTTGAAGTTCTCTCTGAGACCCGACAACTGTGATTTCGCTGCTAGCGAAGCCCTTCCCTCTCTTTCTTCTTCTCCTTCGTCGTGTCTTCGAGTATACATAAGCGTGAAATGACTTTTTTATGTTAACGAAAACAAAAAAAAGAGGGGGGGGGGAATTAAGCCAGTAATAAGATCAAGACGATAACGACAGACTTTTGCAACCCCGTCATCACTTCAAGCGTAAAAACTCAAAACAAGCGGACCGACACAGAAGAAAAACTCGTAAAAATGAGGGGTACAAAAAAGAGGTCAATAAAATCTCTTAAAAATAGAAACGCTTGGAACCAGAAGCTGACCAAAAAAGGAGGAAAACGGAAACGGCGATAAGTCGACACGAAACCTTGTTGTCTTTGTTCTTTCACCCACACTGCTGTCAAATTTAGAGACGCTGAGAAGCTCTGTCTTCCGCGTCCTCGCTTAACAGACTTTCGGGCAGCACTTGCCGAGGTTCGCGGGTTAACGACGTTCTCGGAGATACGAAACACCTGTAATTGCACTCCGTGTCAGTCGGAAGGTGTACACCATTCTTGTTTCTTGGGAATCCCTTCTTCGCCGTCGCCGTAGAAGTGTCTCGGCCGGCCGAAAAGCTTCGCTCGTGTTCAGATATAAGGGGCACGGTGAACGACTGGAACATTGCGTCTGCCACTCTGACTCAATTTAGCAATCGCGCTGAATGAGGACAAGCGCTTCATGTATTCCCCTTTTTACGCTGATTCTCCTCAATAGAAATGATAAAAGAATGCCCCGGAGATTTTAATGCCAATATTCGGTAAATCAGCCGCTCGCGAAAAATGCTGCGGCGAACGGCTGAACCGGAGTTTTTAAAGCACCATTTGCTGTTTTCGTTTCGCGAAAGGAGATTTTCTTACGCATTCCAGTTTTCGAAATGTGCTATTAGTGGGCCCGAGCAATTGCGCTTGTTTTCGAATTCACCAATTCGAAAGAAATTGGTATTTCAATAACTTCTTTCAAATGTTCCGGTTTTAGTTTCAGAAATGAGAAAAAAGCCTGAAAAAAATTCATAAAGCTGTCCCGTAGGTAATTAACTTGGCAGAAAATGTAACGCAGCAAAACGCAGTTGTCAAACCCGCACAATTCCTGCGGGAGCTTTGTCCATATCACCTATGCCATGCTATGGCTTGGAGCCTTTAGATTTTGTGCTTACCAACTTCCCGTCGTAACGTGGGAGCGGCCCGCGGCTTCATCCCCCCACTGAAAAGGGGGGCATCTGAGTCTCTCAGGACCATCAATAAAGTTTCTTGTCTGCCTGTCTGCCGTTATCAACTGCGTCAGTGAAGCATTTGCTGCAGGCTAGCATGAAGATACCTCGTAATTTTCTTTGATGGATGCGGCGGTGTTGTTATCGCAATTTTCTTCAAGCATGCACAGGGGAAACTCCCTTAAAAGGTAGTTGTCAAAGGGGATGACCGAAGTAAATAAAATTTTGTAATGATTTGTCATTGATTACCGTGGTGATTTACGTATCGATGGGGAATTTCTGTTAAGCTTATCGAAGGTAACAGAATTTCGTCATGATGCATTACCGTGATGATTTATGTCTGAATCGAGAATCATCAGCGCATTTTCGTTTGCTGAAAGAAGTTCGTCGCAGGGTATCCAGCCATGTTTTGCGACCACAAATATTATTGATAGCGGTGAATTTTCGCGAGACACTGGATTCAACCCGATGTTTTTAAAAGACCGTTCCATGGAAATGTCTGGCAACATTGGGCCTACCTGAAAACGAAGGATCCATTGTCGTATGGCGCCTGCTGAAGTTAGAGTCACACGAGGCGGCTGCCCTAACAAATGCATGTATTTGTTAGGGCAGCTTATAGGGAGAGTAATTACTCCATGACAGGACTGATTATTCGACAGTGTTGTTTCCCTTTAGAACACCATTTTATCTCGGCAAAAGGGAACATCTTGACTGCGCCCAAACGGCGAGTTATAAATGTATATATAAATTGTATATGTACTATACGCATAGCCATCAGCAGTTCATAGTGTCGCCTTGGATTATACGCTTGGTATACTGCGTTGCCACCACCACACAAAGCATGTTTGCCGTTTGCTTCTTGGCTGTCAGTGGCATGTCAGGCCCCTCGCCATCGCTCTCCATTTCCTTTTCATTTGTTTTTCGCGCCCGTGTTCGACAAAAAAAGAACTGCCGTATTATTCGCACGAGGCATTAATGTACTCAGCTTCGTATCAGCCACACTTAACTATGCGCCGGTAGCAGCACAGGCGAAACGCTACAGCGCTGCACGCCAAACCTCAATCGAATTGAACTGGCGTGACCGTCCACCTACAATCAATACAACCTCGGCGTTATTTTATAGGCAATCGAGCCGGCCTTTATCGTGGCCGACATCACGCCCATCATTTAGCCGTTTTCCTTTTTTGCTCCACGCCGCACCCGCGGTATAATGCTCGAACGCGCTAACACGTTGTTCACGACTCGGAAGGCCAGTTTTCGTTCTTGCTTTGCGCGGACTTTGTACAGAGTTCTGACAGCCGGCCGCGTGTCACGAAGGCAGCGCGTGGCGATAGCATCGCGTTTAATGAGGAAAAGCGCCCGTCTCTCCAGAAAGCACGCGTGCCAGCAGCGCGGGAGCCGAAAAGGAGAGAAACGCGCGCCCGGCAGTCGCAGGAAGGCGTCACGAAACGTTTAGCCCGAGAAGGAACTGGAGCGCGCAGAAGCCCCTGGGAAAAAAAGGGAGGATGGAGAGGGGGGGTCTCGGCCAGCGCTACGCACTCACCGCAAGCGTTTCCACTAATTGGAACTATTGGAACCACGCGAAACAAATTCGACAGCCACGACCATAACTCATGGCTGACAAATAATCCTCATTGGCGCCTGCCTTCACTTGTTACCTGCGCTGTTGTCGGCCTTCTCGCTGGCCGCCGGCTTCGGCCGCTGCTAACGCGCCCTCTTCGGCGGCCGCCGGGGGAGTCCCTCCGGCGGAGGCAATAGTCGGCAATTAGTAGAGATTAAAGCGCTATTATACGGCCAACTGGAAGCGCGCGAGGGAGAGGAAAGCATCGCGCGTGTGCGAGGCTGCAAGGGCGGTGTCCGGCCTGTTATTAATTCCAAAATTTAGAAGGCCCGAGGTGCCACAGAAACGTGTAAAGTTGGCCCCGCGGCGTGATGCGTGTGAAAAATGCGTCTCATTTGATCCAGGTCACGACTCGCTCCGGGCCTCGCTCGCGGTGGTCGCCTTCTTTCTGCGGCCCTTCCACTCGGCCGTGCAGCCGGAGCGAGGGGGGAAAAGGCTGACGTCGTTGGGGCCCGAAGGATCAAGTCCGAATATTATTTATCGACATGCGATGCCCCGATACGCTGCTACTGCTGCATCATCAGCCTTGCTCAACATGCGCGACTCGGGTGAAATGGGTTTCGCGGTCGCGTGACTGCGAGTGCGACAACCGCTTCATCTTGGGAGCGAGGACACCGCCGAAGCACCCGTGGCCGTCTTTAGAGGGCACACTTAGACCCGGCGACCTTGGCGCCGCAGGTTAGTCACTTTGGTCCTCATATGCATTCACTGCTGGTGGCGCTACAGTGTAGACACCTCCTTGTGCTTTGCAGGATTCCGTGGCTACAAGGAAGGTCCCCGTAAATGCATATCGATGTGAAGGAGCGACGGGCCTGTGACACGAGCTGTGCCCGGCCGTTAGAACCCGCTCTAAGCTTGAGCTTTATCTCTCGCAGCCGTTTAAGGCTGTTGAAAGATATGAACGAACACGTATTGTGGTTGATTGAAGTGTGCAGATTCATGTGGGATTTATCTATGAACACCTGATTTTCTTTGCTACACCCACTTCTCTTAGACAATTGCTGAACATGTAACACGTAACTAAGAAGACCTTACTGGCGCTATTCCACGACGCAGTAGTCCCTTACTTTGGCTCCCATCCAAGTAAATGTGTCCTCGTATGCAGATAATTTGACAAGCATAATCAGACACTTAAAAAAAAAACGAGAGCAAAATATTGGGTGCCTCATCGATCAGGTGTTTCTTTACGGAGCCTGCGTGTACCTAACTTTCGGATTTTACAACTTTCTGGGTTGACTGATTTTTCAGGAGATTCTGACTTCAAATATAGGGCCAGAAATACACGTTCCATACGATAAGATTTGATAAAAAATGAATGAGGCACACCAAACGTCATGAAAGAATGAGTCAAATAACCTTTGTTTTTTATTTCCACTTAACTCACCTCAATTACACCAGTACATCAGGCAGTAATGAAGATAAAGCTCTCAGGTAGTGTCTTAACAATGTCGACTGAGTGTTCAATTCTGTTGAATACAGATTGTTCAGCAGTCTCACCGCAAAGTCTGTATTAAAATAGCGGCTAATTAGCCGTTATGGTTCCCGTTTCGGACGCCGTGGGAGGAGGGGGGGGGGTGGGGAGCGGGGTGCTTAATTTTAAGCGCTGGTGGCCCGTGAATTTTCTTTCTAACATCAGGACATAAATTAATAAGTATGTTTTAAAGGCCACAATCACGCACGCAGATATTCATGCCGGTTTGGTTCCGCGGAATGTATCTCCTGCCTAAAGGAAGAAATTCACTACTTAGCCAGTACACAGGTGCAGCATATTATATTATAGCTTACTACGTGTGGCTGCGGGACCTCAATAAGCCTTCGTGGTTACAAGAAGCCGCACAGAGCAAAAAAAAAATAATAACAAGCGTTTTACTTCATTCAGAAGTACGTGGTCGATGAACCCCTCCTCTACCCTATGGGGAACCCGAACCCCATTTCAACTAATTACACAGGGTCGCCACAACCTTCCACCGCATTCCCTCAGCTATACAGACTCTGGATAAGCGGAACTTCAAGGGGCCGAAAAAATTTGTTCCATTTAACAGGAGTTCCGTTTACTGGGAGAGATGTGCAAAAGTGATGTGCCTACACACATTTAATAACATTTTACGTAACTCTAAGCACTAGAAGGGGAAGGTAGCTTATAGTTCCCCAGAAAGCAAGAAAACTACAAGAGGTTAAGGTACAACAGTCACAAAATTTATCTGGCAAAAATTAGTCACTGTCCACGAAAAAATGCATCAATTTTTTTATGTTTGAGTCCTTGTTTGAGTCCTTTATGTTTGAGTCCTTTGAGTCCATCTTCAAGATCGTTTTTTTTTTTTCATGGCACTTAAGTTTTGGACAACCATTTCAGATCCTGGTTCCTTCTGAAAAAAATTTCTTCGATACTGCCCAGCTGACTGTGCTCCTTGAAATGTGGTATCTTCTACGGTAGCTATCTCTTGAGATTCATCTTCCGGCTCATCTTCCTCGTCCTCCTCTTCATCCCCCACCTTTGCAACAATTATTTTCCGCTGTGTTCTCAGGGCAAGTCGCAACATCCGTGCACATACTCATCACAGCTCAATGGGATTTTCTTTAAAGCGCACAGATCTACTACCGCCTGCCCCTCAATGGCACCTTGACGTCACCTTCAGGCAGATTCTGCAAGTCGGATGTCTGGTCCCTTGAAAAATAATCCTGCATGTCTGCATCAATTTCCTATATTGTTAGTAGTCAGCTGCCTCCGGGAATCGGCAATACGGTGAATAGAGCCGAAAATGTGCATTCTGTACTCCTTATTATTCTAGCTCATGCGCACCTGCATCCTCTGCAGCAGCCTTGCAGAAGCGGGCTTTGAGGGCTTGAATAACTCCCTTATCCATGGGCTGAAACAGTGCTGACTAGCCAGAATAACTACTACTAACCAGACGAGGCTTGCGAGGCTAAAAAAAAAGAAAAACAAAAACGAAACATCCGGAACCTGAAAAGGCTGATGCTCATGGCAATGGGTCTGACAAGAAGTTCCATTTTCGGTTCCTTTTACACGGTGACGCGGAAATTTCGGTACCAATTACCGAGTTTTTGTATGTTATCTGAATACAAAACCAACCTACTTGCGAGCTACTGTTCTGCTTAAGCGGCAATTCCATTTAAGCGATTTCCGTTTATCGAGATTCTACTGTATAAATAATATTCATCCTCTTTGGCCGCACGCAAAGCATTGTCGTACGTGTTCTGGTGTACGTGGAGAGGAGAGAAATAATCGAGAATACCCTGTTGACCAGCCATTCTTCTGAAGCTGAAGCTTCTGGACGCCTTGCGCTGACGCCCAGTGAATTCGATTGCTTATTATTAAGAAACCTGTATTACAGAAAAGGACGAATCGTGTCTTGTCAGGGCACGGATAGAGCGGGTAGGGAGTTGTGGCTACCTGCACCGTCTACTCCTGCAGTCCAAGCAAGAGTTCACAAGGACATGAGAGTCGTTATTGCGCTCGTTCTGCCTGGGGGAGGTGACGACCACTCCTGCGGAGACTTGGTGTTTCGTATACGGTAGGAAAGACTCCGATAAATTCTGAGCTTGGTGGGAGTGCGGCAGGAGGAGCAGGCCGCATGCGGGAGTCCTGGTCTTGACCTCAACATTTCCCTCGGGTGCCTGCTGAAGCGGAGGTTGAAAGTATATTTTGGGCAGCCATCCCTTTGGAAATAGCCGAAGATATTTGTTCTTCTTAACAGCAAAGCTGTTTAGCAAACGTAATTTTTCGAGTCCGCAGTTAAAAATACCAAGAAATTGCCGAGCGCGCGCATGTGAGCGCGGGCCTCCCGGTGACCGCCCGGCAGTTAGAAAAACCAAGAAAATGCCTAGCACTCGTGTGTGCGTGCCTCGCGGTGGCCTCCCAGCGTCCCCTGCGCACGTTTGTCAAGCCAAGCATACCCACTTAGGGAGATTGGCCACGATTGCGGCGACCGCCTGGCAGTTAAAAAAGCCAAGAAAATGCCGAGCGCTCGTGTGTGCGTGCCTCGCTGCGACCGCCCAGCATCCCTGGCGCACGTTTGCCAAGCCAAGCATACCCACTTACGTAGACTGGCCAAGATTGGCAAAAAAAAAAAAAAAAAACTCCAGCGTTCGCCGTAATCGTGGCAACACTTGCTCGGAACGAGAAATACACGTCATAGCGTACGCCCCTCCAAGGTGACTTCCAATGATTATTACCTCCAAAAAAATTAAGGAAGCTTACACTTGTAGCAACATTGATGGAGTAAAGGTCGTTGTACAGCGAACAGGAAGCAAATCGGCTGCAATATTGCCCCGGCACCCCAAGTACTACCACTCATTTGGTTTGAATGTACACCCCCCCCCCACACACACACACACACCCTTGAGCAGGGGGAGAGCTTGCTGCGGAGTGGCCAGCTCGCGGATCAGGAGTTTCTTATGACGCTTGCACGGGTCACCGCAGCACAGCGTGGACTACCGGATTATAGGATGTCCACCCACCGCCTACGGTCGCACTCAAGGCGATAATAAAAAACAACGTTTTGCAATCCAATTCAATCCAATCCAATCGTGGACTTAAACCTTCGTTATGGTCGTGAAGGTTGCGCACAGCTTCGCTACCTTCAAGTCTTATGCGTTAGAGTGAGCTTCCTTAACTTTTTCGTCTCTTCAGTTTTTTCAATGATAAGCGTGCCATGAAAGTGACGTCATGGGAATAATGCAGGTATTACAGTATACTCCGCCATTTTGTGAAACTACAGCGCTTACCCTGAATAGTTACGGTTGCCGGGTTTCCCAATGTTCGAAGAAAACTAACGCTTGGTAGCGACTATGATCACCTAGAACCACTGAATAAGCTGCGCTTAAGAGTAACGACACTGACGCACAGCGGCAGCCATTTTGGTGCCTGACGCCAGGGTGGCCAGCTTTATGCGCCCTATTGCGGCTGACATTGACGGGTGGAATTGGTCCGGCCGCCGTTTGGCAACCATGAGAGACAGCTGTGTTTACTTTTAGAAGATTTAGAGACAACGCGCCGGGGCGATAGGGTCAGGCTAGGATACGCTAGCGTAGCTTATTTAGTGGCTCTAGGTTACGCTAGGGACACTAATTAAGCTACGCTTTTTAAGTGGCTGTAGGTTACGCTAGGCCACTGTCGTTCTTTCGCAGCGGGAAGCGATGCAGGCGTTTTCCACCTTCCCGCCAGTTGAAACAGCCGAGTAAAGAGTAGCATGGCATCGCTACTCTGTCATACAGCCATACTGCGCTCCGAAAGTCACGACTTGTCGAAGAGCGCGCGCGCGGCAACACACAGGCGCCACAATGTCAGCGCCCATGGGCCTTCCGGGGTAAACAAATGTCACGTGACGCGGTTTGACCAATAGCCGCTGTCGGCGGCATATAACAATTACAGAAAAGAGTGCCGATACTCAGAAACCTGATCTAGTGGTTCTATGATCACCTTCCCTGCACGGGTTTGAGAAATCCGAGGTGTTGAAGTGGTCCTTATTTGTAAGTGTAGGGAGTGACGCAGGGGTAGTTACTCAGAACATGTGATCTCAGTGCCTCGCAAGTGAAAAATAATAAACGCTTCAGCTTGACGCAGGCAGTTCCTGTTTTAATACAACGATCCCCTTTGAACCATTGATACAATTATTCGGGATTTAGCGAGACTGAAGTGACGCGTATGTCTACTAAGTCCTATTCAACAAACTTAATTACTAAGAACAAAAAGCTTCATTGCGTCCTTTTAAGGACGCAGTAAAGCTTTGTGCTCTTAGTCGTGAAGTTAGAGCCAATTTTCTCGCTTTGATAATCTTGAGCGCAGCAAAGCTCAATCCATGAATGTATAGCTCGTGCATGATGTAGCAATCAAGAATCACATGACATTATTCCCCAGTTCTGTCGTGCACTAATTTTGTCGGTATTCCACTGCACCTATGGAAAGCCCCTTTATAGGTCGGTGTCCCGTGGCACTCACAATACCACAAGGGACTAACTTGAGAAAAGGCCTGCGTAAGGTTCACGAAACCAACATTGAAACCTTAACCTGCTTGTGACAGAATTATTTATCCTCGTTCAGGAAACGCCAGAACTGTTCTGTCATCCTGCGGGCTATAGGGCTCTGCATGATAAACTTGGAAGTAAGAGTATAATCCAGCACTCGAGCGAGGTGCCTACTGACATGCATGCTGATTTTAGAAGCAGCTCCTCCGAAAACACGAAACACTATAGCCGGCGTAGCTTCGTTTGTTCAGGTGCAGCCTCCTATGGGGACGCTTACGACTACTCGGAACTCTCCTGCCAAGAATTGAAGGCACTCCCCTGCTGATGTCACCTTCTTAACAGGGCTCTCGAGGATGGAATTCAGTCGGTGCTCAGAACCCGTTTGAGGTTGATGACTTCACCGAACACTTGCCAGCCGCGTTGAAGCCACTGCAAGAACTGCGCTCGTTAGTTGTGAAGGTCAGATCCTTTTTGACTGCGAACCCTTCTCAGGTCTTTTCGTTTAATGAAGTCCTAGAGGGCAGCCTGGGCTGTTGCCGTGCTATTGTGGCATCTTTGAAGAGGTGCAGAGCTAAAGGGGAGAACGCCGAAACAAATTATCCGGTACAGGTCTTCATAATCATAAATTCCACGTGAAAAGCTTACTGCAGCACGACGCCTGGATTCGTCGTTGCCTTTTCTCGATCAATGGCAAGAATGATGAAAAGCCGACCTTAGGATCTGGTGCAGCAAATCTGCTAGGATCTCTCCGGTGATTATGACCGCTCAAGGCATCTGTGGGCACTGTATACGCTGCTATATAGAGTAAACATGTTTGAAACAGATAAAATGAGACTCTTCTACAAACTACGCTGCACGAGATTATGGTGTTGTGGAAGGGGGGTAAAGGGGGTGTTGATGGGGGGGGGGATTAGTTGCATATTACCTCTTACTCATCAAGGCGCGATAATGAAGAAGGTGGTGCTTGTTCCCAACGCCCTTTTCCTGGTAAATTTGGGATGGTGTCTTTCCTTTCATTGCTCCTGTAAGGCAGCTTGTGCTGAAGCACGGAGGCTCGTAGATTTTTTTTTACAATTGCCCATACTTCGGAGGTCCGTGCCTACTTTTTTCTCCATGTATTTACTGCTCCTCAAGGGGGTAATCAGTTCAAGTCCTTTCTTAGATAACACGTAACACATGTGCGAGTGGCCCTTGCAACGGACATCCTGCTGTTCTCACTCACCGGACGACATCTAAAAAAATACCTACAGTACTAGCCTAGCGCTCCTGTTACCGATGGCCTTTAAGAGGACGGCGGCAGAAAGGGAAGCGTAATCGAAATTGTGTTAGCAAAGGCAAATGACGGGGTCAAGGAGACGAGTGACGCCAGGGAGGCCTGCCGGAGGTGCCGAGACTCCCCGCGGGACGTCCGCAATCACCTCCGACCTTCTACGCCAGGGCGGCGGTTGAGCGCAGTCGTAAAAAGAGCTTTGTTTGTATTACCGCTGCTTTCACCTCGGAGGAAACAGCGCGGCGCGTGTAAAGCGCGCGACGGGCCATTACTCGGGCTCTTGGCCCATTCATGGCGGCAGCGGTACGCATGGGCACGTAACCGCCGGCCCATTCATGGCCTCGTCGTCCCCCGGGTGGTGAGTCAACCACGCGAACGAACCGTGAGGGGGCAGGCAGCGCGGTAATTTTGAGCCCGGCACGTGTGAGGCCGCGCCACGCGGGTTATTACGAGAACCCGGGGACGCGCCGAGGCTCGAGCGTGGACGTCGGTGGGACGTCCGGAGCACGCTTTCGCCAGGGTGTGGGCTCAAGCGGCTAACAGTCTCTGACCGAGATGCTATCGAAGCAATTACACGGCTCGAGCCGCCCCGCGAGCTCCGCCGGCACACCGGAACGCCGCGGCCGGTCCCGTACGAACTGGCCTGCCGATGCGCTGACGGAAATTGCCCCGCTCCCCCGATACACCCCCGCAGTTCCAGTTTTTGTGAAGAAAGACGCCGACGGCCGCCGCAGTGAGGGGGCGTTTCAAGCGAAGTCTGCGCTGAAGGCGCCGCTGATGCATTCCCCTGCTGAAAGTTTTTTTTCTCGCTCTTGCTTGCGTGCATTTAGTATCCAGGAAAAGCGCGTGGCTCGTGCGTGTCAGTACTTTCTGTTCATGGAAGACGCACACATCATACGCCTTGGACCAGAGAAGGCGTCATACCCAAAATGGCGAAATTTATTTTGCTTAGAGACGGAATACCGATGTCTCGGGCGGTACACATATACAGTGTTTGCCAAAAGTGCTTAGGTCCCGGAGATTGTGTTTGAAATCGAAGGATCGAATAATAGAGCCCAACTCTCTGAATGCAATCCACACGTTCAGAGTGACAAGCTGCCGCAGGTCATTAGTGATTAGTAATCTACAATGTGCCTGTCCACAATTAGGGGCCTCTGTTAAGTATTCAGATGTGTACTATTTTGTCATCTAAGTTGAGAAGAGCGCCTGCTAAAAATTACTCCCACTTCCCTCGCGGGAACCCCTGTGTAGATGCGACGCATAGGGGGTTCCGTTGTTTCCGTTAGGTTGATTCTCCCATCGCGTGAAACGTGCCGTGAACCCCCTGCCGCGGCTATGACGCAACACAATCCAACACAATCCACTTTAATCCAATCCAAATCCAATCCAATCCAAATCCAATCCAAGCCAAGCCAAGTCAATCCAATCGAATCCAATCCAATCCAATGCCCCTCGCGAGAGAGTGTTCGCTATCGGAAAGGAGCGGCGGAGAGCGCAGCTCGCGCGGAGAGGAGAATGGGGGAGGGGTGTGGACGGACAACAACGCCGTATGGAGGGACAAGGCGAGTGAATGAGATGCCGCCGCATCTAAAAAAAACTTGACGGTGCTACTCACGATGTGCTAAGCACCATAAAAGACATTAGAGTTTGTTAAGATTCGGGCACATTCAGAAAACATGTTTTCAACGAGGAAAACGATTATTCGGAATTCCGTCGCACCACTTTGCTTTTTAGAGAAAATGAGACAGGTCGAGCGTGCCATGGTTGAGTTCCTCGTAATATAAATGTATCAACGTATGTGAAATATTTGAAGGCACGTAAATTACGCTAATCAAAACCGCGCTCGAGAGGAGACGCCTCTGTGCAGCCATATTTAAAAAAAAAGAAGAGATGTCGTCTGCACGCGTCGGCATCTTATTTTCTTTAACATGACTTCATTCGAACAAACATACTGCGCCCAGAACTTCAAAACACAATAAAAACAACAGCAAGCTCAGCAACAAAACAAAGCTATGGCATGTATATGTAGGGCGGGCATATCAAAACAAGAAATTCGGAGGCATACAATTCACGCAAAAAGTCTTAGCATAGCCGAGGAACCGTATAAGGTGTCACAACTGCGCGACGTCTATCCTTCATGGGAATACGGGCCGCGGCCTCAAAGGTCTCGACCCGTCTGATCTTTCACAGCCGCCAAGTGTTGAATTTCCCGCCTCGACTTCTCTGTAGCTTTATTTTCCCCATTGACATCTAACACCGGTGGCTCTCCTGCAACAAGAGCACACGCGTCCTTAGATATTTACAACCCGTGCATGAAGAGGTGTTATCACGCCTAATGTATGCAAATAGGTGGGCCTCCAGTTGCCTATAAATGATGTGAGGAGGACCCGTGCGGCTCCAGTCCGCTCCGCTCCCACGTTGCTCGGCTTCGGGTGTGTCGAGTATTTCGCTCACGCGAGCCTTTAACGACGCGCTGTGTCGGAAGAACTCAGACCACCGTTTTCTTTTTTTTTTTTTTTTCACCACCTCAGATGCAGACATACGCAAACCGCAAGCTCAGAGGAATGGGTAACCTCTCGTATGGCCCGACGTTTTTGAAACTGAATTCGGGTTGAAGATGGGCTGCAATATGCTTGAGTTGCGTCAATTGCAGCTTTATTTTTTCTCTCTCTCTTTCTTGGTGCAAACAAAGACTCGAAGGCGCAACGAAGGTCGACGCCTTTTCCCAACGTAGACATGGACAGCGATATTTTTGTTTGTTCTCGAGCTTCAGTAAAGAACGCCGGGTGACATATTGAGAGTTTAGGGACGGGAAGATTAATATAAGAGCTTTACGCAACCTTTGTTGCAGGCGATTGAGCTGAACTATTTCTTCGCGTTTACTTTATTTTCTTGCGTTTGCTCTGCCTATACTATTCCCCGTTAATGTGTCTGTTAATTGCGCTGCTGAGCGCGAGGACGCGGGTTCGATTCCCGGCCGTGGCGGTCGCTTTTCTGATGGACGCGAAAAGCACAGACGCCCGTGTGCGAGATTTTGGCACACGTTAAAGGTCCCAGGGGGTCAAAATTAACCCGGAGCCCTCCACTACGGTGCGCCTCATCGCCTGCGTTGCGTCGGCGCGTTACACCCTACAATGAATCATCAATAACGTGTCTGTAAAAAGAGATTCCGCAGAGGCAGCGGGCGGGAGAAAGGATATGCACCCATGGAAAGAAGGTGACTCCGTTTCGTTCGCACTAGGCCCGCGGGACTGCATGTATGTCTCTACTCATTTAGGATACGATAAATAAAGCAGAAGTGAAGCGACGGGACCTGGAAGGCCGCAGCGGACATCTGTTTTGGCTGCAGGAGGCTGCGAGGAAGTCAGTTAAGGTCAGTGATGGGTGCGTCTAGACAGACCACGCAAGGCAGGCGGAGGTTGGAGCCCATGTCGGGAGCGCTTCGCCATCATTGTCGCACCCGCTTCTAACAAGCGACGCGCCCAGATGGCCGTGCCTTCTGGGAACGTTACTTGGCTGGTGCATGCCTGGAGCGCGGTGAACGCCTGGCAGTCGCACGGGGGGGAGCCGTGTTAGGTGCGCGTAGGGGCGCCAAGTGGGCCACCAGCGCCACGGTCCCGGGGCGGCCCTTATCGGCGGCAGCACTTGGCGCCACGCTCGCCGGGGGCTGCCCGCAGACGTCCGGCGCTTTTCTTTACGAGTCCCTTTCCGAGCCCTTATCTCCGAGAATTGTTTTCTTCCGACTCTTTTTTATGATGCGTCTCGTCCGGCAAGAGTCGTCGCCACTCGGCGCTCTGCTGAAATGTCGAAGCGCATCGAGACGCCCCGCCAGCTACGCAGCCTGGCGTCTGGCACGCAGACCTGTTTGCTCCTCCGCAGCGGCCGCCACCGCACACTCCCGCCGTCCCGCGCGGCCAGAGTTTCCCTGCTTAGATAACGAAGCACGTCCAGCAGTCACACACTGCTGCAAGCTGGCCCACGTAAAGAGCGACAGACCCTTATCGCCCGCGTCTTGCTTTTTTCCGGGCCTTTGCTTTGTCTAGACCCATGTTGGCGATCTTGTTCTGGGTGAAGGAGAAAAAAAAACGACGAAAGTGTAACGTAATAGTAAAAAAAAAACGCACTGTGGCAGGTCCTGTCAATGCGTGGATCCTCGGATAACGCGAAAGACCCGCCACTAGGCGAGCGCCGAGCGAATGGTCACGTCGCACGCTAACACCGGGCGACATCTTGGATAACAGGCGTCTCGTCGCAAGCGCGGTCGAGATGCATGTGCAGCATGAGCACAGCAGTCTGCTGCCTGCTTATTGTCATTCCGTAGTGACTGCCATTTGCGGCAACGCCGACTGCCGCCTGGCGAATATCCATTTTGAGGGGTCCAATTCAATAATGCTAGAACACAAGGAAACATACCAGTGAACGTCCAGTTGTCTCGTACAACTGTTGGCAGAAGAAATCTAAATAACAGATTAGCGCCTTAATTTAATGGATTGTAAGTGAACAAGTGGATTAGAAAATGCCAAGAACCCGTAGTATTGCCAATATAAGGCGTTGTGACTGAGCCGTGCTGGCTCAGTGGTTGAGCACGGGGTCGCGGATTCAATTTTTGGCCACAGCGGAAGTTTTCCTGATGAAAGCAAAAAGCAGGAACACCCGTCCCTACGACATACCGGCGCAAGTCGCAGACCTTCAGGAGGCCTGAATAATTCCTTCGCCATTCAGTGTTGCGCGCTTCCTAACGAACCGTGGCTTCGTGAACCTAATTTAAAATTTTCCAGTATTCGCGTCCAAGGGTCGAATTAGTATTCAAAATTAGTTCACTTGTCTCATCACTCTTCTGAGAACGTAATTACTAACTGCCTTAATAATAAGGATATTTTAAAGCGTTTTTTTTTCCTTTTTTTGCTGACTGCTTCGGCACCATTTCTTGACCCTTCTGGCATATTCTCGTTCCCTTCAACTTGCCGTTGTTTAAGCTACAGCTGCTGGTTTGATTCAACCTGTATCGTTTGGAGCCGTTCTCATGTGAAATATATGTGCCCCTCCTGGTAAGCGTTCTTGCCTGCCGTGTTTCTCAAATAAATAGCCAAATAAATAAAAATTAGCAAATTATTGATTCACCAGATTACAATTATTTTTAATATTATTGATGTAACGGTTTTAAAAGCTTTTTTATCAATGAGGTTGCGCTTCACGGTACACAATTTCGTAGGCGATTTGAGGTTACCGTTTATAAGTACACATTTTCAGGTGTTTTAACAGCGGAAGCTGTTGTACAAGCCGTGAGTTCAGTGTTGCAGAAAAAAATACCAAGAAACTGCGGAGCACTCATGAGCACGTGCCTCGCGGCGACCGCCGAGCGGCCTGGGCACGCGGAGTGGATTTAGCAAAAAAAGAAAAGCAAAACTCCAGCGCTGTCGTCAAGCGCTACCGCGCATGTTACGCTTGGCATGAGGAACCCGACGATATCGATTCATATGACGATGACTACTACTAGCACAGTGCAAAGCAATGACGGAGCGTGTAAATAAAACAATTTCGAACTTGTAAAAATGCGCGGTAAAGTGTCCTTCAGTGCTCACGTATAAAAATCCTGCACCTTCACTATGGTTCAAGCCTGGCGCTACTTAGTGCAGGCTTCGCCAGTTGAGCTGGTTGAAGTCTACAATGCTCATGATGACTTCGCATCCACCACTCGCCACGAAAACGACGACCTCTTCGATGTATATGACGACGATTACTAGCACCGCAACTATGCAAATAATTGATGACACTGAAGCTTAACTATGTGTCCGGCAATTTTCACCTACAACAGCTTCGCCATACAAGTGTTGCGCGTGAGTGCCAGCTTCCCTGAATTTTTTTATGCTCCGAAACCTGAGCAATCAGGCGTGCCATAGTAGGAGGGGGGGGGGGGGGGGGGGGGGGCATAGATTAATTTAGCCACAGCGGCGGGTTGCCCATAAGCGTGCGTATATAGTGCTCTTAAAAGCTTAGTTGGGATTTCTTTGCAGGGATATTGCAGGATACGGAGCCTTTAGTGTTCGAAAATGAATAACTTGTGTCTTTTCCTAGTTTGCGAGCAGGCAGAATATTTTTCTATGCGCAAAATCCTCCGCTGCGCATATGGTTTCCGGTTTACATAACCCAGCAAGAAATAACCATGAAGATGGGAGTCGAGAACACTTCAGACAGCATTTCTAGGGCTCTTGGCAGCGCGACATTTTTTTTTCAGGCAGAGATGTTCAGGGGCCGTTAAGAAGCCCCCCACTGTCCCGCTGGTTCAATTCATGGGAATCGGCAGGTGAGAAGGGCACCTTCTTTACACACACAGTAAAAGACTGGCGAAATTTTACAGGCCCAAATATCCGTCCGTCGGCGTCACGTTTGCGTCTTGATCGTGCTCCGTGTTGCAAGTTCCGTACTTCATAATGTTCATCCCGTTGTTTAATTTTATCGCCACCGGTATTTACGATCTTAAGTGCGACGTGTACGCCCATCAGGAACAAGGCACGCCAGGAGGATCACCCGGGGTTCTTTTATGCGCACCGGATGCTGCTGTACACGGGTGTTCTCGTGTTTCGTCTCCATCATAAAAAAGACCACCCTGACGTGGGATCGAACCGGCTTGTTGGCTGTGTACTGCGAACGTGTATTGTGTACCGTGTACTGAGAACAATGAGGAACTCATTTCTAGATTACTGCTACGCGTGTATCGTTACGCGGCATCACTGACAGACGAAAAGCTAGTGTACTCCATTTCTTATTGTACAAACAAAAATGAAGTTCAATAATGCCATAATAACCACACATGTTTGCGGTACTGTTCTTATTTCCGATTTTCATTCTAATCTCAAGAAGTTCAGACAGGGGATATTCATGCCCTGTTGCGCCTCATTATGAAGGCAATGGTAACAGAGTCCATGCTATGCATAGCTTCGCAACTATTTCTTTTGCTTTTGGAAAAGGGGGGGGGGGGGGTGTAAAACACTTCTTCCACAACGAAGATTTAAATCACTCGTTCTAGGAAAAAATCGCGTACTGTGTAAAAAAAAAAAAAACTCAACCACAACGACAAAAGATCTAGCGGTGGCATTTGAAGCCGAGTAATGGAATAGCGCACAGCCCCCACCGGACGAGTTAGACGGCAGAGTCATGGCCGAGCAATGTCCGGGACAATGATATCGGGTGTATTACTTGCCATATAGGCTTAGCTGCTATTTGTGCTGCAGAGCCCGCGGACGAGGGTTCGATCCCGGCTGCGGTGGCTACTTTCCCGATGCAGTTGAAAGGCGAATACGCCCGTGCGTCGAAGTGACGGCGCGCGTTAAAGATTCCCAGGTTGCCTATCGATTAATCCCGAGCCCTCCACTACGGCGCGCCTCATAACCCGGGTTCGGCGCGTTGAACCCCTAAAATTTAAAATTTGAATTGGAAATAAAGTATATTTGCGACTTTAGTGAGAACCCGCTAGCATCTATAGCCGTAGCTGAAGTGTCACTTCCTGGGGTCCGATTTTGGCCTCCCGAGAAGCTAAGGTGCACGCATTTATGAATTAAAATATATATAACGGCCTCGAAGTCCCATTCAAGCCCGCATGCATACCACGCGCCCTTCCCTATACCTCGAACGGGTACCTGAAGTCCACTACCTGAGCAATTCAGAATTTTAATGTTCAGAAACAATTACCTGATGAAAATCCGTGATTCCTTTTATTTACTTTCTTAAAAACAACTGCTCGATCTACGCAACGTATTTAAACTTTCAACCAGATTTCCAGAGTCTATGTTGCGATGGCTATTACAAACTAGCAGTTCGCAGGGGCCACTCAAACCTAACATGTTTGTCAATATATGACACAACTGAAGTGGCATCTATAGTCTAAAATAGGTCATGACAGAGAGAAAACGGGCTGTGTTTAAGGGCGCTGTGAAGACAAAAGACAAATTCGGTTCATTCAAACGTCTGCTTTTTCCTAATACAACGATGTCGATTTTAGCGCAAACCTCCAACAACTGGGCAAAATATTAAGGAGGATAGATTAAACAGTGGCGACTCATCAGCCACTTTTTCGAGGGTCTTTTGTGACGTCACAAAACAACTTTGTGCGAGTGACGGTACCGGAGAAAGCCAGCGCCGATAAACGTGACCGCGATTGTTGTGGCGCCTCTGCAGTTCTGTTTGGTGGCACCACTTGAATGCTGGCGTGCAGTTAACACACTGATTACTCTATAGTTAACACACTGATTACCCCCTTATACACCCTGCTGACGTCGCGCACCGCCAAATATGAAAGTTTTCTTAGTAATGCTTACCTATGCTCGGTTGAATAAACGTCTTTCGGGGTGGAAGTGTAGTGGGGTGAGTTACGAAAGGTTAGTTCTTTCTGATTAAACAAAGTGTATTTTGTCTCCGTGGCCCCTTTAAGGATGCGACACGCGAGCTGCTTTCGCGCGACAAAAATGGGGGAGGGGGGGATACGTGCGTGTCTCGGCAAAACAACAACGAGCTGCTATCAAAAGCACTAAGCGTACGTCCTGGCGGTGGAAGAGGCTCACGACACCGCAGTGGTGCCGGATCGCTGCGATCCCAGTTGTATACACGGCCAGGGCGCAGGTGACGGTTGTTCATTGAACCAGGCTGAGAGGCGCAGCGAACAGCCGGCCGAGTACACAAAGGCAGGTCCAATCCCACGGCACAAACGGCATTCGGTCGCGGCGTAACAAGCGCCAGCCGCAGTCTTGAGGTCAGCAGAAGTCAAGCCTGATAAACGCGAGATGCGCGGGGCATATCAGCCTGCTCATTAGCCAACAGCGGTGGGCAAGCGCGGAGCGCGTATGCGCAGTCGGAAACACAAGCCGCGCCGCGTAAGCATCCGTGACGCGGCCACCACTTCCGGTGCGCGGACAAAACGCCGACAGCTTACGAACACACACAGGGCGGCCGACAATGGGCCCGGCCGCAACAATGAGCTGCGCAGAACACTTGTCGGCTGGGCCTCGAGTCACGTTCGGCGGGCTCCCAGATGTCCTGCCGCGACCATCGCGGGGCACCTTTGTCTCGTCACTTGTGCGTCGCCCCGGCCAAGGCGACCCTGTTTTCTGCAGGCGCTCGGCTTAAAAACGCGCACAATGCTACACGCCTCCGCGGGCTTTTGTTCGGCCCGCAGCGGGTGATTAGGGCACTCTTCGAGACCGTTTGGCATGAATGGCGCGATGATTATTTTCCCTCGCAATCAGAGCTCGCCTCACCCAGACATGTGTTGTTTCCATGGGCTATAATTAATCGAGGCGGGCATGATGAAGTGGTTTATTGAGGTGTCAGGAGGCAGGCCCCCCACCGCTGTTTTGGGTGCCCGCCACCGGTGCATGGCCCCGGAAGGAGGCGCTGCCCCCCGCCGGTAGCTTCTCTTCCTCGTCGACCATTCTTCAACGGATTGGGCACAGCAAGTGGATCCCCGCCATGGCGAGGAGAGATTTGCGCTCTTTTCGGTCATTTTGGCTTATGGAAACTATTTCTGCTGCTTCTGCGAGTGCAGGAACATTTATTGGCCATCCTTTACCATACATCTCCGCACACGAAGAAAATCTCGCGGTAGAACTGCCGTCCTCACTCCACACAAATAAAAATGGATGTGAAGGTGAATATTACTGCGCACTACTTTGTTTAGCCGTCAGCACACACTGGAACAGTATAACTTGTGAGATTTACCGGAGCAAAGAATGCGCATACATTCCCAGCGCTGACGAGAACATAGCAGTTCCCTCTTGCAAAAAACTCCATTTGAGCTGAGCAATGGCTTTACGCAACGGAAAGTAAGTCAACCGAGGGGTTTGAGAGGGAATAGGGGCCGTTGGAACACGTAAATCCGCACACAAACTCCGTCAGCAGTCAACGTCTTCACCAAGGAAGGAACAATATTCATGAAGACGCTTAGCAATATTGCTTGCCCTAAAAAAAATACGGGGGTCATTCCAGTGAAGTCAGCCTTAAATGGCCTACCCATACACTGCTATTTTAACTAGACGTAACTAATTACCAGGTGGCACATCCGTGAAATAGCTTTTGAGAAGTTTGGTTTTTTGTTTCTGAAATGGAGATTCGTCCAACATAACATACTAGCGCCTAATGCAATCTCAGAAAGCCGCCTTATGCATTGAAGACCCTATAAACAAAATATCCGGCATTTTGGCTTTTGATAAAAGCAAACGCAAGTGAAATTTTATGTAGAAAGAAAATGGGGAAAAGTTGTGCATCGACTTGTTCCAATAACAAGTGCAACGGTATGCAGAAAATAAGAAGACGCAACACTCTGAACAAAGCTGCCAGCTAAGAAGCAAGGTAGCTTTATTTATGGCTTAGTCCCAAGAGCCTCCTACCCCGTTTGCGGGCGCATCGACCCACAGAACAATAAAAATGAATACGTGAAAGTAACGCCAAACAAATTGCCCCTTCCCCCGAAACAAAAGCGCTACCGCGACGCTGCGACGAAACACTGCACTGTCTTTCGTTTCGGAGAGAAAGCAGGCAAGAATGTGCGCATACGCGTGTCGCGGCTGTGCAGCGTGGCGTGCTCTATCGCTTGTATGGCATTTAGTACAGCCTCTGCCAGAACCACGAGTGGCGAGCCATGAATCAGGTCGGGGCCGGAGCCGGGCTGCGCTTACAAGCATCAACAGCGACGTCGCCGTGTGTGGGACAACCTGCGAACGCCCCGCGCGGGCCGCGAAGAGCCTAGCCAGGCGCTCGGCGGGGCAACTGGCCATGAGTCGATGCCTGGCGCTCAATTTGCCGCTGCGTCTGTTTTGCTCGGGTCGCTTATGGGGACAGACCCGAGAGCCATCGGCGCAGGCACACGGACCCGGAAGCTTGGGAGCCGGTGAGGGCGGACCGGAAGAGTAATGAAACGTGCGGGCATTCCTGGCGTTGAACAGTGGCCGCCTGGGCTCCTTCCCCTCTTGGGCTCCTGGCCTGCGCTGTGTCGGAGGCGCGCCGGACAGCTGCGTCGCGTCCGCCTTATCGATGGGCCCCGCCGGACCCCTGGCCGCACCGAAGGGCCAATTATCATAGAATTGAAGCTCATCCTCGCCTTCAGTGGCTCCTGCCTGTCTCCTGTCTTGGCGGACCCCGCAGCTGGCCCGAGTAAAACCACAGGCCGTACTTGCTTTCATCGGCGCGGACTTATACTGTGCGCCCCTCGGAAACAGCCACCACGTTTTCGCGTCCCGTCCTTCTTATGTTCCGCCTGTAGGCACGGTGTTTACGTTGTTTACTGCCGTAAAAGGAATGGAGCACTCGAGCACAATTTAATTCTCATTCTATCCAATATTGGCATGGCTACCGCTTGCCTGCGTGTGCAGCACACCATGATACTGTTTAAATGTTTCTGTTTTGATCCTACGTATCCGGTTAAGTTGCTGCGCTGCATGAAACTATGACCCCCCTCCCCCCCCCCCCCCGCTTTTATTTTGTAGCTTCAAGATATTACTTAACCGACTGTCAGGTGCAACTATATTCACCTTATGGGCCCCAGGAATCCTGCCAGGTATCACGCAATTACTGCTGAAGAGTAACAGCACTTGTGGTCGTGCACTTGTCGTCGAGCACTTGTCGTACACAAATTTTGCTATAGATAAACCTTGACTACCCCAATCAAATCAGCTCTCTCCTGATTCTTAGTGTCACGGCATTTCGCAATGTGGCTTAAGCTGCTGGATCATATAGGATACTGTATAATCATCATTATTGCTGGAAGGAGAGATCTCCTCGGGCCTAACTCAAAGAAACTGTGGTGCATTTATGTGCGACACTAAAATGGCTTTGCTTTCCACATCACAAAGCAAGGTTTCACTGAAAGAAAAACTTCGCAAGGAGCGGATTGAGACAATAGCATGTCTAACGATCAAAACGAGTGGCAGATAGCCGGCCCTTCGGGGTTCCATTGAATTCGCCATTGAGTTGCACCCGCCTAGGCGGTAGGTGACTATATGCGTGGGTGTCAGGTCACACACACCTCACACCAAAAACAGCTTGTCTTCCAAGCAGTTCACTCAAGTATAGTTGTGAAGCCGACTTCAAAGGAGCTTGTTCCAAAGCAGAGCTGTTTACGCATTTATGCGACAGTTCCCAGTCGGAAGTTGGCGACCGTACCATCACAAAAATGCACTGCAGAAAAGCCAACTTTACACAATGTATATCACAAAACGATGATGATGATAAGTGAAGGCGCATCAAGCGCCCCAAGAAAAAACCACTTTCCGTGGTCGGAATCGAACCTGGGTCCCTCGCGTTATGAAGCCGACGTCTATCCGACTGCGCCAGTCCGACACTTCTTTTATTATTGCGCCATTCCGACACGGTCGAAGCAATTTGGATTTGAAGCGAAGCTTTCTTGTTCTCACTGATGGCCACCGTCCGTTACCCAAACTATGTGAACCCCTACAACGCCAACGACAACGAACGAATTCCTCACGAGAAAGCTGGGAGTTTCACCATCGTTGTCTTTAGAGGAAGGGGCGTTTGATTTTTGTAGCGTAAGCTACACTGGCCGAGGTTGAGCAGTTTCGCGTGGACCTTGAAGGGCCGTGCTGCGCAAGCGCGAGAAGCATTGGATTGGATTGGATTGGATTAAATTGAATTGGGTTGTATTAAATTAAACCAATCCAATTGGAGTACGGGTGTGTAGAGAATTAGGTCTGCACATTCGCCGGTCTGCGCATTCCAGAGGAGTGACATCATAGCCGCGGCATGTCGCACTGGCGCCGGCGCGTGCCCAGCTGTGCGCCTACGTTTCGCAGTATCCAAGTCTGACGCTGCGCCGGAGCCGCTTGATAGCCGTTTCGCGTGGCTCCTGGAGAGCCGTGCTGCGCATGCGCAAGGAGCAGTGACTGGACTGGAGTGGAGTGGACCGGACTGGACTGGACTGGACTGGACTGGACTAGATTGGATAGGATTGGATTGGATTGAAAATCGTTTTAGCCGCAGTAAGCATGATAATCAGCTAATCCTAGACAACCAGGAAACCTAAGAATAACCAGCTGAACCTTAGCTCACGTTACGTATATCCTGGCATAACCGAGCTAAGTCACCGCTAATTTTTTTTTTCTTTTTTAGTAAGGGGTATATTGTTTATTTTGCCAAAGGCTTGTTAGTATTACATGTGCACGTTTAGAAAATTGTAAAATATTTCTCTTTGCAATATATTTGCGCTTTCTGTTGAATGACCACCAGTACATCCAAATTGAAAACGTGTTATAATTTTGAGTTTTTTAAGAAAATAGTCATGGGGTACTGTGACAGTTTTTCAAGTTACAATTTTGGTCGTTATACGCACCGTAGGTGGACCTGCATAGTCTATGAGGAACGCCGTTGTGAAGGGGTAGGGATTAATTTAGACCACCTGGGGTCTTTAACGTGCGCTTAAATCTGGACGCACGGGCGCTACCGCTTTACGCCTCCATCTTAAAACTCACGTAAGTAGTGATGCTTTACATTTGTTGTATATCGATAGTTCTCTGAAGCTAATTATTAATGCTTATCCATTTGCTTTCATGTTTAACTGCCTTTGACTGTATTTGGATGGGGCTTTATTGCTCGCTAGTGCGCGTTTTGTCGAGTTTGTTCGTTCGTAAAACAGTCATTAAATGGAAGAAATGTGTTAATGAGAGGGAAAAGAAAGGAAGGAAGGAAGAGTGGGTGGCCCTCCTATTCCTGTCGACAAAGGGCTGCAGCCGCGGCCTCGGCTCGGTTTATCAGCAGGACCCGGTCTTCAAGCCGGTCACTGCGCAGCAAGCGCTCATATCTCTAGAGTAAGGTAGGAGTTGGGAATGGGGTGTTTGGGTAGATGGGGGGCAGATGTATGGCTATTTTGTGCGGCACATGTTTTGAAGGTTGATATAATTGTTATAGGTATGTGCTTAAAGTGTTCGCAACATGCGGGTTGGGTGAGGGGGGGGGGGTGTCGGGAATCTCTGAAATGGTGGAGTTTGCCGGGGTAAGTTGGGGATAGAAAGTGTAGCTGGGTTGGAGATGCCGATGGGTATCGTGATTTTCCGCTGGGAAGGCCAGGCGGGTTCACAGGGCAGGTGTCTGTCTACACGCTTCAGGCGGTGGGGCGATTGGTTTGTTGGGTTTGGGCAGCCAGGGCAAGGCGTAATATTCCTGAGGAGGCGTAGTGATGGTAGGCCATTATGAGCAGGTGCAGACAGTGATTTGGGGAGTCGACAGTGCGTGGATGATATGGAAGAATTTAATGGAAGATCCAGTGAGGGTATCTAGGTATGTATGAGCCCCTCAGCCGTCTCCCTCACGAACTTAAGGCTCGGCCCGGTGCGTATGCCTTGAAATTCGCATCATGTCGTTATTGACACACCCCTGGCGCACCATGCCAACCGTGCTTTGGGTACTAAGTGACTCAGCGGTTCAGTTTGCTCGCTTTAGCAGCTGGATTTGCTGTCGCTGCTTTGTTGTCCACCAGTAGCGGTATTTCGTCGCCGTAGTTTTCATTCATTCCTCTTCTCAGTGCTGCCTAATCGAACTTGTGCTCGCTGCACACTCCATTTTACAACGCGTACAAGCGGTGACGGAACGTGTCGAGTCGCCGTGCTGTAAGGGAGTCGGGCGAAAAACGAGGCAAGCCACGTTTCTACTTCACGTCTTTCTAGCAATGGGAATGCCGTGCCACCTCTGCCAGAGCCGCCACAGGCTCCGCTCACACGCTCGTTAAGCGAGCGTGTGAGCGGGCAAATATACTGTTTGCGCCATAATTGTATTTATTTTGACGAATTGTGACGTTAAGTAGATACAACCAATAGGACATC
>NW_027526203.1:424915501-425268904 GCF_048455015.1 Haemaphysalis longicornis
TTGATTGATTGATTGATTGATTGATTGATTGATTGATTGATTGAGTGAGTGAGTGAGTGAGTGAGTGAGTGAGTGAGTGAGTGAGTGAGTGAGTGAGTGAGTGATTGGTATGGCTTTATTTAACATTTTCTATTAATAGTACCTTGGAGCAGGAAGACTGGCGGGTGACCTGGTGGCTGGAACGAAGTAATCCAGCGCGGTTTGGAGCCCGTTTTATCACAGAGAGAGAGAGGAGAGAGAGAGAGAGAGAGAGAGAGAGAGAGAGAGAGAGAGAGAGAGAGAGAGAGAGAGAGAGAGAGAGAGAGAGAGAGAGAGAGAGAGAGAGAGAGAGAGAGAGAGAGAGAGAGAGAGAGAGAGAGAGAGAGAGAGAGAGAGAGAGAGAGAGAGAGAACTTCTTTATGCAGCAGAGCTTAGTGGGAGTTATGGGAGTGGAGCATTCTTACAGGTAGCCATGCGCCGTCCTGGATGCTATCGCTCTTTCAACCAGCCCGGAGCTGATCGCAGGGGCGGGAGCTGGACAGCAGCGTCTCCCACGGCTCGAGGGAATGGGGAGAGGTTGGAGGTGGCAAATCAGGGTTCCTTGTGCCTTCAAGGATAATGTGCCTGAGTGTTCGTGACTGCGCACAGAATGTGCAATCGGCATCGCGTTCATTTGGGAACATTTTTTTTTGTTTAGGGGGGGGGGGGGGAAATGTCCAAATGCGAGGTAGGGCGGTGGACAAACTAGGCATGCGCGTGATGGTGCCTGCGGTATTCGGTTAATTACGCTCCCATAGGATAGTACGTAGAAACGATTAGTGTCGCTTTATGCCCAGTGGTTTTCCTCTGATGGGGGTTGAGTTCCTTCTGCCACACCAGTGTTACTTCCGCGATACATCACAAGCACTCCTCGTAGCCCTTCAAAGATCTGCCACCTTTTCGCCAATCTGTTACTCTTATGTGGCGCACTCTGAGGCTCATTATTTTAGCTTTCATTGGTTTCGATATGTCTAACCCAACCGTTCGCCATGCGCCCCACTAACGCTGTGTAACGGCCACAATGATTGTTTACTAACCACAATGCCACAATGATTGCTTACTAACTCTTCCGTAGCACTGCACGCCGCGGGCTGAGTATGTCCTTGTCAATTAGAAGCACAATTTTTGTTTCTTTCAATAAAACTACTTGAACACGAGTCTACGCAAGGATGCAAAGTTTTGCGGTGATTCTTCGTGGACCAAAATGCGGAGATCATTCAATCCCCCAGTTCAACGCGGCCTAGTTCAAATTAAGCAATGAGCTACTCTCTGAGCACTTTCACGTCGTACGTTCGTAGCTCATATAAGCTCGCCGTGCCAACGAACGGGAAGTGAGATGGTGGATACACAAAGGGACTGCCTTATAACTCCGCATCTTCAGCGGCGCACAAGCAACGGCAGAACACCGATATGCGCCATTCTACGGCACCTCGTCACGGAATGTCGTATGTTTATGCATCCCCGGTCGGCGCTTATGCCAGGCATCATGGCCGCCGAGGGGGGGAGAGATAGGGCAGGCGGACGCCGACATGTGTACGGCCCGAGACCGGGTGGCCCGGCGAAAGATCCACAGCCACTTCCCCCGACGCCGCTGATCCAAGGCACGCTGTTTACCGCATGCCGGCAGTTCGATAACGCCCGGCGTCGAACGGACGACATTTTTTCTCGCTCAGCGCGTTGCAGAGCACAGGACGGCGTCCTGATCGCTCTGAGACGCGTGCTCCGCGCACCGCTATGCGTCCCACCGGAAGGCGGCTGGAAAGCGTTACGCCTTATCGGCCCTCATTGTATATAGCCAAGCGCCCGCTTCGCCCATCGCGATGGCTTCTCGTGCGCTCGGAGCCCTGTCGGCTACACATGGCCAATAGCGTGGGGAGAAGCGCGTCGAAAGGCAACCGTAAGGGCGAGTGTTTCCTCGGGTCGGTCGAAAAACAGGTTGCAACGAGTTTCAGCTTCGCGCCTTAAGCAGTCAAGGGCTTGAGTGTTCACGGCCTCCTTCCTATTCGCGTACTTCAAGTTTTGTTTAAATAGGAACGATGCGGGGCCATATTTGCTTAATAAGAACGCGCAGATACGTACAACCATGGTCCGGCATGACCACTGCTATAAACCAAGCAGAGGATACATTATTTTTCGCTTTTTTAATGGCTAAAGCACCCTGGCTTTGCTGTTATTTGTTTCTCACAAAGCACGAAATGAGGAGGCGGAAGGGACCTACCCGCTAGTAGTGTTTGAGAGCTCTTTTTTTCAAGCTCGCAGGCCGAGCTACAGATTCCATTGTTGCCGGGCACATACTTTGTTTGCAGCGAAGCCGCCAACGCCGGCCGCATGCGGCAGCACCTTTCTAATCCCCCTTCCAAAGCACCGAGGCGGCATCGAATTCGCCCTCCGAAATGGCAGAGTCGCAGCCCTCCACGGAAGCGCTCAGCGACCCGCGTCACGAACTCCTCCAGAGTGGATTCGAGAGCGCTTCCCGACCCCGCAACCGTATGAAGACATCGCGGCAATAAGACGAGAAGCACATTTTTAAGAAAAGCACGCCCTCACGACGGCAAAGAGGTGCAGAAAACAAATTGAGAATAACAAAAGTTAAGCACTTCGCTATGCGAAGGGCCGGGAGAAAAGACTGACACTCTGCCCAAAGATAATCTGATTTGAGTTTTCAAATGCCAAAACAGCGTATAAAGAGGAGGAAGAGAAGAGCGGTATTCTGAATTTCTTGTTTCCTTTCTTTCCCTGGAAAAAGCAGCTTTTCAAGTTGATCTTTCGCGGAGTCCGCAGCGTGCATCTCGTTTTGGATATGCCTCTCTCTTTCCCTTTTCCTCTGTTTCCCTTTTCCTCTCCTTCCCTTTTCTCTTTTACAGTGCGTCTTCTGTCATGTCCGGTAGTCGACGCGGAAACCCCGTGGCATAAAGCGGACGCCGTTGACAGCAGCCGTTCCCGCCGCCCCAGGCCCCGGCGCTCTTGGTGGCCGTGATCACGTGTTCATATTAATAGCGGCTGGCCGAGGTTGAAGAAAAAGGGATTTTCTCTCGGTGCCGAAGCCGGACGTGCGCTGCATGCTAAAAGCGGGCCGCCCCCAAGGAGCGCCACTCCGGCGACCGTTTTGGGTCACCAGGATGGTGTCGCGGACAGCCAATATATCGCGCCAACAGCGGCCGCAGAATTTGCAGATATGCGTGCCTCGGTGGTGCCCACGGGGTGCTACACTTCGGAATGCGGGTGTCATGTCGGTCGTAAACACGAATTTAATGCGGAAACGCGCGTACGGCGGCTCTTTCGCGGGCCGGACGCGATCTCCATGAGGCCCGAAGGTTTCCACCGCTGGGCACCAGGGGTCCCTTCCTGTAAAGTTCGTCACATGTCTGCAAGCCCTGGGCGAAGCGTGTTAATAAACATTGATCATTTGGTCTTCGTATCCAGCATTTTGTTCCTATGACGTCAAGGAAGAAACAATAACGGAGTATTATTATTATTATTATTATTATTATTATTATTATTATTATTATTATTATTATTATTATTATTATTATTATTATTATTATTATTATTATTATTATTATTATTATTATTATTAAGTGTGTATTTCAAGCTTTCCTCAGGACGGGCGTGTTCCCCACTCATTGGAAGACTGCGCGGGTTGTTCAAGTCAGGGTCAAAATAATATCCCACATACTACAACCGCCCGATTTCTATTCTCTGAGCTGTTTTAAAAAATTTGGAGACCGCATGCCATATACTACTCACATTCTGTGTAATAACCATATTATTACCTAAGCAGCACTGCTTTGTCGCTGGGAGATTGACCGCCACCAATCTTGTAACTTTTATGCTGCATGCTCCGGAAGTTGTGCAGGAAAAAGGACAATTCGATGTCGTTTACCTCGACTTGGGCAAGGCTGTTTATTTCATCTGCCATGATTTACTATTTCAAAAGCAAAAGCTATCTCAACTCAATTTAGACCCATCTCTCAGATCCCTCATATGTAATTATTTATCGGATAGATAATGCTTTGTGCATGCAAACGTGGCAGTCAGGCCCACAACTGGTGTCCCCCAGGGCTCTGTCCTGGGGTCACTTCTACTTTCAATCTTTATGAATTATGTTTCCACAGTGTTTGACGATTGTCATTTTCTCTTAGATGCTGATGATGTCAAAACATTTAAATCGGTTTCAAACACTGACAGCTTCAGTGTTTTTCAGTGTTCTTCATATAGCGATCACGTCTTTCTCGTACTAATGCTCAAGCCACAAACACCTCGTGTCACAGGACAGTGACCATAAAAAAGTTTATATTTATCTTTAACCACCCCTTTGCTGCTCATTATAATTATACCTCTGGTTCATCTTCTGTGCCGATTTATACCGTGCTTAACCTCCAGGCGTAATAACTAGGGCTGAGCATCGGTTAAAACTTTCAACCCGATTAATCGGCAGGCTTCAATCGGTTAATTGACCGATTATTCGGTTGCTTTGGTTTGAGAAGAAAACATGAAAAAAATTATATATTAATGATAATCATAGCAATACAATATTAAAAAGTAATATATGCTCCCAAACCTGGCCACAGACCCTCCATATCAGGTAAGCAGATCATTATTATGGCGCTAATGAATGTGGGATGCTTATCACCGCGTTTGTCACTCGTAATATTTATAGAATCAGGAAAATCGGAACTCGCCGTCATTGCAGGAGTGCCTATCAATCGTGGTTTATTAACGTCAGAGTTAGTTTCTACAATGGGAAAACGGTCTGAGTTCCCGCTCACAGTTTTATTTACCGCGTATATTTTTATTAAAATTAGCCATTTTTTCGTCTGTCTTGAATATCAGCTTGCAGTTCTAAACACTATAATCGCTGAGCATACTTGCATCGTTTTCTGTTATGATGTACGGCTGGTTATTTCAACGTAAATACGATTCTCGACACGCTTGTGACCAATTTCAACATGCAACTCTTGTTTGATTTTGCTCCCATGACCACAACCACCTAACCGGTTAAAAAATGAATCGTGATTAAAACATTAATCGATTAATCGGAAGGTTAATCGATCAATCGCACATCCCTAGTAATAAGGCGGATGTTTTCTTTTTCCTATTCAAAATCATTCATGGCACAGTGCCTTGTGGAGAGGTGCTGCAGCCTTTTCCATTCAATCCGCAGCAAAAGTCGACCAGAAGACACGTTATTTTTTTTAATCCCAAATGTCTGCGTGGCTTGTGCGCCATGTTTCGAGTACAGTGTACATACAATCAGTACTCTGAATATTTAGATATAATTAATGATTCCCCGACTCTGTTCCGCAAACATGTCTGTGAGCTTGTCATGTGAGTGACCTCTTTTTCTAGTGCGTAGCACCTAAGCGTCCGCTACTGCGGTTTGGCGCCGTCGCCAGCTGTGTAACTGAGCGAACGAAGGGAACACCGAAGACCGGAGATAACGGAAGAGACAAGTGTGGCGAAAGTGTGAAGGGGAGGGCTATATACCGAGGCGGCGCGATACGCTGCCCGGCGGCGACGCGCTACGCGATAACCCAGAGGAGGAAGACGCCATCGAGTGTGAGCCCGCAGGAAAGCGGAGGATGACAGTATGACGAAAGTGTGAGGGAGAGGGCAGTGTGCCGAGGCCGTGCACAGCGCGCGCTTCGTGATGCACGTACACCAGTCTCCCGCGTCCTCCTTATTGCGTGGCTCATCCACGCCACGTGACATTTGCGCGGGAGGTTAAAACACAATTTACAACAACATGCTCTGCGGCGACGACGCGCTGAGAGATAACGGCAGAGTAGCGCGCTGCCGTGCTTTCGCTCATCACGCGATCCCTTCCTGAGACACAGAAGCTACGCGCCATGACCGACAAGACTACAGTCCGCGCTGCGCCCAAATTTCGCATTAGGGAGTACAGTAATCGTCAGCCATTTCTTTATCCTTCTGTTCATGCGCTGTCACTTGAGTATGAAATGCTAACAAAGCAGTCTTTTCTTTTTTTCGATTCCCTTTATTCAACAGCTGGCCTTCCCTACTTGTATATTTATTATATACTCCTCCATTTTTCCCATGTAAGCTATCTTGGGTCCTTCCGTTTGCGCACATCTTTACATTGTTATCATTGATGTATATTTTTATATCAGTATAATTGTACGACGATCACTGGTGCGGTGTAACATGCCTTACTGCTAGGCGTTGTACTTGTGTATGTTTGTTTGCGTGTGTGTGCGGGATAGCGTGCGTGCGTGCGTGAGTGCGTGTGTGTGTGTGTTGGTGTACGACAGTGTGTAATTTTTTCCTGTTAGCAACGCTGTCCCAGAATTACATCCCTTGTGAGGTGCGTGCATCGTACCTTGCTTGTTTTTTTAAAGACGATAGTCTTTCTTGGGCTACTTAAACGCAGAAATTTTGGTCTGTCTGTCTGTCTGTCTGTCTGTCTGTCTGTCTGTCTGTCTGTCTGTGAGTCAATTAAGCCACACGGCCAAAATCCAGTGTTAATGCTCGTAGTTGTCAATATTGTTGAACAAGAACAAGACATTACGCAAATATAAGGCAGAAAATCAATACATAAGTGATATCCGCAGTGTTTCTTTATTAAAAACTCACGTATACTTGGTTTTTGCGATAGCAAATGAAATACCACATCAACCGCAAAAACCGTCGCCTGCTGTTGCCAGCGCTCCTATAGCTCATGGCGGTATTTAAGAAATCAAACGACAACAGCAACGAGTGGTTCCACTAGATAGCTTCCACGATCCGCTTGAAACGCTCGTGGAGTAGGGCAACGTGGTTCTATAAACGTTGTATGTTGTAGTAGGGCGACTCAATTCACGCGCGTCTCCGCCGTACGGCAGCGCTAGCATCGAGGCACCCGGCCTGGAACAGTGGAACGTGGTAAATTTAAACTGACTTGAGCAAACGTTTAGCGTGGTTACCTTGGGAGGAGCGCGACGGAAGAGGAACAACATGAGAGGTGAGCGGGAAAGCAAAGGGAGGCATTTACTTGGCAAATGTCAGCAAAGACTATCGTCTTTTGTCGACATTTGCAACAAAAGGAGCGGATATGCGGCCAAGTTTTTTTTTTGTTGTATTATGACAGTTCTGCTCGTGCTTTTTGTATGTAGTGTATACGTAATGTATGTAAATTCTGGCTCTCGTTTTTTTTTTTTTGCTTTTAATGTGTGAGTATAACTCACGCATTACTTGACTCATTTGGCGTCACCATAAACCATGGCCAGAGCATGTCATCTAAATTTTCATTGGCTGCATGCAGCCTAAATCCTTAATCGAAATTCCAGTTGTTTACGACAGCGGTACAACATGCCCACCCAGGTGGACTGGCAAGTGATGGATGAGCCGTCAGAAGCTCACAGCCGATGCAGCAACGTTACTCCTAACTAACGTTGCATTTTAAGGTCTGACGTCGTCAGCTGCTGGGTGCAGGTTGACGTACCATGGTTGTGACGTTACTCAGAATGTCACTAGACGCAACGTTAAGATTTCCGGACGTATGGACTCAGTACAGGCTTAACAACATACCTACTCAATGGGATTGGCCAGTGACGGTAACACTGCCGTAGGAAGCTCACAGTCGATTCGCCACGCCCATTAGCGGCGGAGTCAAAATCCCACAATATTCACATACCCACACGAGGTAATTCGTCAGTAAACCTATAATATATAACACACGTACGGAGTACAGTCAAAAGTAGGCCTATAGAAACCTGATCTTAAGAATTTTAGGATCTAACGAACAAATCTTGATTCCTCTGCAGGTGCCTATATCAAGGCTTTTATGAACTCGAACTAACGAAACTTATTCAGCGCCATTCCCGATTTAACGAAGTATTTTGAGAAACACACATTTGAAAAAGGAGCAATTTCGAATGTGTTTAGTCAGAACGCCACGAAGGTTATTGCGCCATGTCAGAAAAAAAAAACAAAAAAACAAGGCATCCGATTTCGTTTTTACGGAGCTCTACGAGATAAGCTCAGCAGTCCCGGTTTTCAATGAGTGATACTAGATAGGCGCCAGTAGTGGTGGCGCCACTTGCTTCACATCTCGTGTGACAGGCGACATTGAAGGTCTCCATGTCTTACCAGTCTTACCAAGGCCCCTGTATACCACTTCGAGGTTTCTCCCGGTGCCGGCGCATTCACCGGGATCTGCTTTACTCGGTTGGCGCACGAGGTCTGATTTTCTATTTATGGATGCTGACGACATCTAAGGATGCTGAAGCCCGAGAAACTGCTCAAGCTCCTGTGCCCGCTCCAGGCCAGGTGATGGGCGCTATTTACTTGCTCAGGCACTTTGCTGGTGCACACAAAGGAACCGAGGGCGCGTTGAATGCGCTTGCGTGCTATGATAAGTCAGTCCGCCAAATGCTAACGAAGCGCACGCCGGCGAAAATCACAGGCTTTATTCTGTGGGGAAATAAATTCGTTTCCCCCAGAATCCATGGCGTTTTATTGTTATTATTTTCACCTGGTACTCTTAGTGCATTGCTAAATTATCGGCAGGAGACAGCCGCCTCCGCAATTACGGCGTGATGCGCCTCTCTTTAGACATCGAATTAATGTAATCAACTGCTTGTAAAATGACAGTCCCGATTTTACGAAGTTTGTCGTGGTTCTCGATTTAACTAAATAATTTATGGTTCCCGGTGACTTCATTACATAGAGTTTTAACTGTGTTAAGTGACAATCGGGATTTTCCCCGCTAATAGGAAGTGAGTAACAGGTGTTCAGATAGAGCCGTACTCCTAAATGCATGCTTGCATTTATTTACGCGCAGTACCTCCTCTTGTCAGGTTCATACAGGTTAGTTTAACATATGCCATTGTTGAAAACCGTAACACCTGATTTCCCTGTGCTAAGAAATAATCCCAAATAAGAAACACAAGGTTGTTCAAATTATTCGGCCGCTAAAGAACGCCAGGTGGTTTAAATTGATCTGTAACTCTCCGGCACCTGGTGCCTTATAGGCCTAGCTGCGGCGGCCAAACAATGAATGGGAAATTGGAGAGGAGCAGCCGTTATATGCAGAGGGTGAAACCATTCAGTGGGCATTCAAAGTTTGAATTTCATACACAAGTGGCGCGACGACTAGAAAGACAGAAAGAACATCGGAACCACGCACAAAAACGTTAATTTGGGGTTTAACGCGTAGAAACTGCGCCTGCGTGGCTACTAGCTGAACCCAAGTGGTTGGCTCGAGAATAACTTCGACCAGCTGGTGTTTCTTGAAGAGCACGGGACGTTGTGTATACACACAGTAATTATTCGCATATTACCACAGTTTTAAGTAAAGCCAAGTATGGGGAGATGAAGAAAAGAAGTGATTTATTTGATTATCCATACTAAGTGGACCGTGTCCTTTCATTTGGCAAAGCATAAAGAGGGAAAATGCAAAGTTTAGAACAGATAAAGCCAATAGTATAGTTTCTGAGAGAAATGTCAGGTGTGTGATACCTACAGCAGAGTGTATGTGCTCCTGCAGACTAAAATGCTCCCATCTGCACAGGGAAAAAAAGGGGTACACTAACTTAGTGTACACACTCATCCCACGATCGTTCCGGTACAAACGAGAAAAAAAAACATTCGCGAATTTAGGCCGCGCAACTTGTATAGAAGCTGGGCATTAAGCCATCGTGGGGCCCACCAGCGGCGTGTGAACTCGCTGACTACACGATCGGGACGTGACGGGGGCGTTACAACAGGTACCAAAAGCCTACTAACATCGCTCAGTCATTCGGTCTAGCAGGAGATACGGCCGCGCTGTTTCGCCGAGAGAGCGGCAACGCGCTACACTCGGCGCCTTTGTGGGCGCGGAACGAAACAAGCACTTTCTTCTTTACCGGCCGGCGAAGCTAGGGACTTGATCACCACTTTTGATAACGATTCGAGGCGGAGTCGTGACCTCAGGCGTGTGTGACTGCAGCGTGCCGGGCAGCGAGACGTCCAGGGCCGCGTTGCGGCTTGCCGACAAAGCTACGTCGTTGAGCTGTTGCTCAAGAGCTGACCCCCCGGCAGGATACAATCGCGTGACCTTCTACCCTCCGGCGCCTCGGACACGACAACAAACAAGCCGGGTCGTGGGCGAAATGACAAGGCAGAGGCAATGTTTTACTAACGATGATGTTCCAGGGCTGTTCTAACAAGGAAAGGCGGGCACTTCCCGTGTCAGGTATAACACACCGGCGCTCGTGGCAGGCGCCTCGTTGGGCTTGCTGACTGAGCCCCGACTGCCGTATATACGGACCGTGGCGGCCCGCTGAATGCGGTGCAACGAAAAGCAACGTGAGACGAGCTGCTTGCTTCAAACCACTGCCTGTCATTATGGACTTGTTTCGAGCACGTATACAAGCACGGAACACCACAAGCAAAGCAGAATCTCCGAGAACACCCCCCCCCCCCCCCTCCCCGCTACCATTATGTTATGGTCGCATCATCATCACCGTCATTGGCAGGCTATTTTTTATAGGTTGCGTCTAATCTCACGGCAGTTTCTGTAAAGGCTGGCGGGCCTAAAATTCGCTGAATAATATTACCTCCCAACGTAACCTCACCGAACCTAACCTAACGTAACCTAACCTATTCTACCCAAAGTATTCTACCCTACCGAACGTATCAAATCCAGCCCAACTGCGACGAACCTAGCCTAACCCAGCCCAATGACACAGAACACATATTAAACCTTATCCAACCCATTCCAGAAGTCATGTGCGTAGACGGCGTGATATTGTAATTACCAGATTAAAACAAGAGCCTTACTTGTGTCCCTACATAAGATACAGAGCACCGTCGCTGAGGCACGCCAATGAGCAGAGGACGCCATTTTTGGTGTTTATCAGTGTTGCCAGATTGCCGCTTCTGTGACCTCACCGCTAACTTTGACGAGGTAATTTGCAAACAACACTGCCGAAGACGCAGTAACATGGCATCTTCGAACACACTTCTTCAGCTGAAATGCTGGGAAGCGCGTTATCTTTGATGCCCGTTCGGAACGACGCAAGTCGCGCGCAGCCATAGAGCAGCAAGGACAGGCTGAGATAACCACAGTTGACCGACAGAAAACACATAAGCAACAAAATTGCGGGGCCCATTAACCATCGCAGTGTAAACAAATGTCACGTGATGCGAATTGATCAATGATCACTGCGGGGGCACAGAACAATATATAGGAGAAAAGAATAGCGATACCCCGTAACCTTATCTTTTGACACTGAGCATTACAAATCACAAT
Organism: Haemaphysalis longicornis; assembly: GCF_048455015.1. NCBI lineage: Eukaryota > Metazoa > Arthropoda > Arachnida > Ixodida > Ixodidae > Haemaphysalis > Haemaphysalis longicornis. Next base: position 424,926,753 of record NW_027526203.1, read on the forward strand.
GAGCGTAAACTTCAAAAATTTTGAAGGCTAAAAAAATAGCCCCTTGCCGGACTCGAACGTGAGCCTTCTCGCCTCAAAGGAAGTGCGATACCACAGCACCACAGGAGCAAGTCCAGGTATGAATTCTCAGGGAATATTTGTCCTATAGAATCTCAGGGTTGCGTGCTCAGCCAATAAGAGGTGACTGCCGTGAAAAATTTCTGACGGTAATGCTCACGGTTGCCGTGATTTAGACACTACCTATTTTATATCCGCTGCAGGATGAAGGCCTTTCCTACTGACTTCTAACTGCACCTATCCCGTCCTGTCCGAATTCATTATTTGCCACCGAATTTCATCATCTCATCCCTCCATAGGGTTATCGGTCTTCCTCTGTACTTCCAGCCTCGTCTCTGGATAATCACTCCTTTACCCTGAAGGTCTACCGGTTGGCAGTGCTCCGCATTATTTGCCCAGCCCAACTCCCCTTCTTTCTATTAATGTGCGCTACTATGTCTTGCACCCGAGTCTGATCCCTAATCCAACACGCTCGAATCCTATATTAAGTGCTAACAGTTACTCCTACCATTCTAGTTTCCATGGCTCGTTGGGCCGATCTAAGTTTTCTGTCAAGGCGCTCAGCAAGTCCCAAACACTCCGCCCCACCCGCCGCGGTGGCTCAGTGGCTAAGGCGTTGTGCTGCTCAGGACAAGGCTGCGAGTTCGATTCCCGGCCGCGGAGGCCGCTTCTCTGATGGAGGCGAAAAGCAAAAACTCCCGTGTGTTCGACATTTCGCGCACGTTAAAGATCCCCAGGTGGTCAAAATCAATCCGGAGCCCTCCACTACGGCGGGCCTCATCACCTGCGTTGCGGCGGCGCGTTAAACCCTACAATCAAGCAAGTCTCCGCCTCATAAGTCTATCACTGCTAGTGCCCATTTGCTGTATGTCATTCTTTCCAGTCACGAAGGTGCCCTACTCGCTGATGATTATTTAATATGCCGGATTGCTTTCTCATAGTTGAGATTGCCATTAACAACTGGTCCAAGATAGTTATGGTCATCCACAGCTTGAAGCGTTTCATTACGCAGCCAATATGCACTCATCTTTAGGCGATTGAGTAATATAGGCTTCACGTCACGAGTAACTCTCGGAGGATTCTCGTCTAGTTTTATTTCACAGCTCGAAAACCATATAAGTGCCGAGCACCGACAAGGGATCTGGCCGACAAATGCACCAGGCGGCTGTCGGGATGCACGCTGCTGCGCTGGTTTTATGCAGGGTACAGAGAGAGAAGTGAATCAAGTGAATAAGAAAAAGGAGAGGTGCCCTTTCGATGTCATTGTGAAATGTGAAAGGGCACACCTGCATACATCAGAGTTCGGGGATAGGAGTGTAGGAGCAATGAGAAGGATACAGGGTATACTGAAAGTGGTAGGTAAGAGCTAAGCTAAGCTAACAAAAAACTTAGGTGCAATCGCACTGTGTGGCGTGGGGTGACAAGCGAAGCTGTATTAAATACACATCCCACTTGTGGTTGGAGAAAGTATGCGCGTATTTATTTTTCTCATCGTTCGGTACTCGTAGGGATTAGTTAAGGACACTTGGAAGGACTACAGTTTTATCTTAGCAGACGTTGTCCGTTGCTCTCCTGTAGAGCACCATGTATTGAAACCAGACGAAAATTCTGTAATGTTTACGACTTCACTGTGAACTAATGATGTAAAACAAACTCGGCGTAATGACAGTCGTATTAGCCGCCAGTTGTCATATAATTTTTTTGATGAGAAAGTGTTGCTAAAACAAGAGTCATAGTCGCTTTCCGTAACCATACTCCTCCCGTAGATGTCCATGTATTGAGAGCAGCAGGGAATTCTGTAACATTTACAACTTCAATCATGCCTGCTGGTGGCCTCTACTTCTTCATTTTATATCAATAAATACATTTACATCTTCACTGCCAAGTAACTGATTATGACAAATATATGAAACGCACAACGATGATGCAGTAGGGGCCAGTTTTCATAAACTGTTTTGAGAAAGTTTCGAAAAAACGAGTGTTACAGCCGCTTTCTGCTGAGCATTCGCGAAAAAGTTGGCTTTGCCTAAAGGTGTTTTTTGGCGCCCAGATTTTTTGGCAGGCACGGAAGATCCACGGAACCCTAGAATAAACAGCTTCCGTTTAAAAAAAAAAATTCGAGGACACATAAGCAGTTCTTATGGATTGTGAATGGGAAAGCAGGCATGTCTAGTTGAACGCCTGATACGCCTTGGTTCCTTCTCGCGTTGTCGAAGGGGTTTGTATTGTAACTTTGCAACTCACCTGAACGGCTTCAAATGGCTTTGATCGGTCTCCTGCGCGTTGCGCCGGTGCTCCATCCGGCCGCCGTGCAATTGGAGAGTTGACGACCATGGGGGATTTGCTTGCTTGTCTATTCGTTCGTCTTCACGCATGACTTACGGCCGCATGTATTGTTTTAACAGCAGAGCTGCTCAAAATTGACCTTGGTCCATTGGTGTAACCAAAAAACAAATACCAACAAAGAAAACTCCTCCGGCGCGTCCTTCGCCCTGCTGCGTAGAGCCAAGCCTCGCCTTGCTATGACGTCATCGCGCACGCCGGCACCGCTCGGCAATCGAGAACACTCTGCCCAGCGGTCGTGGCGTGATCTCTAGCGTGCTGCTCTCCTCGCCAGTTCACGAGCGTTCGCGCCTCAAGTGGGAAGCACAGAAAAGCTCGCGCTACAGACGCCGAGTTCGCGGAGCCGGTTGCCGCGGGTTGTAGCACCTGATAACACGGTCCACTTTGTGGGAGATGTGAAAGCCCGCGGACAAAACGATCCGGGCCAGCCAGTCATGCAGAGCTCTCTGCGGCAAATTCGGAAATCCATGTGAGGAGCAACAGCCGGGTCTCGGGCGAAGAAATAGGGGCCACCATCTCTGCTATTTCTTCAGCGTTGCCGCACTTGTGCAAGCTGCGCCATTTATTTTTCTTTAGTCATTCGTAACAAGGGCTTTTTGCCGTGTTGGTCTCAACAGCGTTCTTAAGACTTACTCCAGGCACTTTTTGTGAACGGTTTCGAGCGGGCTTTAAACAACGAATAAAACCACGGATACAACCTGCGAGCGAGGGGCCCTGTGCGTATATTTTATTATTGCATTAGTGTATTTGAGGTGATGACGTCAGTCCTGCTATCTGGTTCTTTCAGTAGTTGTAGAGACCGGATAAAAGTAGTCTTTAAGTAAGGCGAAAGCCTTAGGTGGGTCATCAAACGCGAAATGTGACCCTCGTCGCCGTCGGCATCAAAATGAATGGTACCAAAACGGCCTCCAGTTGTAAAAAGAGAATAAATAAAACACTTTTGGGTGGGATTTGAACACGGTTCCCAGAGCAGGAGAAAAGTGTCTAATCACTCGGCTAACCCGGCCCCCTGCCAGACCAGAACGACAGTTAGCCGTTGCGTGCCCCGTGACAGGTGAACGGGACGGCACGTGAGCAGAACAGATGCACGCGGAGGAGATCTCCGACTGCGGGGAAGCTGTGGGGAAGCTGCCTCCCTGTCTGCCTCTCAGAAATAAATAAAAATCCATGGGTATATTTATTTATTTATTTATTTATTTATTTATTTATTTATTTATTTATTTATTTATTTATTTATTTATAAATGCTGTGGTGAGCGTTGGTCAAGCTCGTAACCAAGTGGGCACAAAGTTCTAGTCTGGATTCAAATAAGTAATGCGGCTCTAACGGTTGGCGCCAGCAAGCTGCCATGCACCTGTTTCTTGGGCCACAATATAGGCGGCATTCAAAAACTAATGAGAAAATGCTACCACATCACAAAAGAAGTACAGTGCAAACGGTTCCGTGGCATAGGGAGCCGCTTGAAAGCCTTACCTTTGCGTGCATCGATCTGCAAAGGTATATCAATACTAAAGAGCTCCGTATGCCACTCGTGCTGCCGCTCTATCCACGGCTCGCCGATTTTACCGTGCGATCACTAGGGCTGTCGCGGGGGATACGTTACGCGAGCAGCATAGACGAGGGAACGGAAGCACTAAAATCATCGCAAAAAACAACGCGCCTACTCGGGCATAACGCCACCGCAACAACGAATGCTGACCGGAACCTTTTCGACACTATGCAACAGAGAATAGCGCGAAGACAGCAGTGCGCACATGCAAAGCGCGGGGATGGGGGCCTGACTTTGCATACGGGCTGGCGCGTGAGATATTGGCAGTCGCGAGAACATCACCCGGACAACGTCTTCGCTGCTCTTGCATTTGTATGCGCATCTAAATGGAACTCAAAACGCCCCGTTGTGTATATGGCGGCGCGTTATTGGGGCCGGCCCGCTTTCGAAGCGCGGCTCCTAATAAAGGCTCCACGTTGTTGTATCTGCATGCGGGCTCACCCCGTGTCGGCGGCGACAACGGAGTGCGAGGTGAGCCCGGTTCCGGGCCGTGAGCGGCGAAAACAGCCTCTCCCGGCGGGGCCGCCGCCGCCACGCTCTGCCTCGGCACTTTTCATCTTTTCGCCCCCGCGCCGGAAAACAAAGGAGGCGCGGTTTATGAACAGAGGTGGTCCTGTGTCGGCGCGCGAGCATTTCCACCCTCGCGCGTGCTTTGTCTGATCGCGGGACAAATAAACCGACAGTCCTTGGGCGAGAACGAATTTCTTGAATAAAGGAGGGACGCCCTTTTGCCTCTTTGTTTCGTCAGTTCTTTTTGTTTATTCGTGTTTTTCAGCCTTGACACCTGCAAACTGCTTGAAAGCAGCCTGTGAGCTGTGTAATCGCAATGCGCCCTCTTCAATTAGACTAATGCGGAGGCAAAGCAGAAGACCGTACACTGATAGTTTGCTCCTGTGAACCTGGCGATAGCGTGTCAAAAAAGAAAAAGGAAGCAATTTTTGACTCCGTACTGTTTTTTTATATTTTGGGGTGTGTTTCTTGAACGCACACACACACACACACACACTCCCCCTCATCATAAGACAGAAATTTATAACGAAGGTTTCTCTTAGCATTGCTTAGGTTGTAGCGCCTACATTTTTCTATTCGACTTCTCTTAAAATACCGGATGGAAAGCATGCACTATTTACCTAACTTGTGAAACATGTCAAGCATGACACCAAGGTGTTTATATGAGGATGTTCGTGCTATCAGTAGGGATCTTATAGTTACTGTAATGTCGTTAAAAACAAACGTTTCCGTCAGAGAGGAAAATATGATGACTGTTGTTTCGTTAAGCTATTGGTAAAACACTTGGGCAATTTTCACAGCGAAGCTTTATGCCTTTAGGCCCCGTATGCATCCCCCGCATGGTGGGTAATTGGGCATTCAGGCCGGCTTACGACCGAATGGGGACACGGCAAGTGGACAAGAAAATCAGCTGCGGATTTAGGGAGCGGAGGGAAGAGAGTGTAGTTATGACGTCACGTGCACAAGGGGGGCCGGGATGGCTCTGTCTGTCTGTCTGTCTGTCTGTCTGTCTGTCTGTCTGTCTGTCTGTCTGTCTGTCTGTCTGTCTGTCTGTCTGTCTGTCTGTCTGTCTGTCTGTCTGTCCATTCAACCACTCGGGCACAAAACAGTCGCAAAAATCTTAGAACACGAGGTGTATATAGGAAAGACCGTTAAAGCTACAATGGTGCATACTTGTCCGCATTGTCCAGCGTGAAGGAAATACAAGGCATGTTTGATACGAAATGTAAGTAATGCATAATGAGAGTACCAACAGTACTTTAATTAAGCCTGAACGCTGGATTGGGTTTTACGGTTGCAAATGAAAATAGGATCGACGAGATGCGCGATAAAATAAAATAAAGGCAAACACTAAAACAGTACATGTCAGAACGAGCTGCTCTAAATAAAGCATAAATTAAAGGTCCGGACGAATGGCACGCGAACAGTGTGAACAAGGCAAAATTGAATCTAGCGAACCTCTATTGCACTCGTCACTGGAAATGCGAGAGAGGAGGGTAGGAGCGTGAGGGGTGGGAGGCTTGGAGAGGAGACGGCTTTCATTCTCTGGGGTGGTAGGATACTATCGAGGTATGAGACCACCGTGTTATGTGGTAGGAGACTCATTGGACAAGCCCATTGGGATTCTTAATGAGTGCTAATTATCTCTGCATTTCACTGTATACCTTTCGTGAGGATATCAAAGGAGGAACAGCACAGATGAATGTAAGGGGACTTTGGTAGTCCTTAATGAGGTGAATGTAGGAGAGAGAGAGAGAGTGAGACAGAGAGAGAAAGAGTGAGAGAGAGAGAGGTTTTGTGTGGGCAGCAGGAGTATTCTACGTCAAGGGGGGGGGAGGGGGGAGGAGTAGAATGTAGGGATGTTCGCAGTCTGGGACGTCTTGAAGTTCTATTGGAGTTAGAATAGTGAGACTGGTGGGCCTCTTGAGAAGGCTGGATAGGTCGTGTGGACTGAAGAAAGCAGTAGCGGGAAGGGAACAGAGAGAGAAGGAAACTGAAGGAAACAGCAAAGGTGAGGAGGATGAGTGCGATTGAGTGTGGATGGGGTCAGGAGGTGAGATGAAGAGAAGAACTGGCGATGGTTAATGGAATTACAGGAGGGAGAGAAAGAGTGGAGGGGGATTGTAGAGGAAGGGGGAAATGGACTAGAGTAGGGAAGGAGATAGGGTAGGAGGGGAGAGAGGATAGCGGAGGAAAAAGAGGATGCAAAAAGTGTAGCGGAAAACGGTGGGTCAGGAGAGGAAGATTAGAATGAAAGACGAGTGTAGTGGGAACGGAGTGGGCAGGAGTCGGAAGGGAATGCAGTGGAGGAGGATTGTGCTGGGGGGAATATGAGGGAGGGAGGGGAGGGGACAGAGATGCGGAGGGGAAGAGTAGGGTAGCGGAAGGGGGAAGAAAGAGTAGGAGGCAGGGTATGATAGAGAAAGAAGATTGAAGAGACGAGAGAGAAGGTGAAAAGATTGTAGCCGGAGGTGTTGGGGTCATGGAGAGGAGTGGTGAGGTGGAGGTGGACGAGTGTGAAATGGGTAAATGGAAAATATGAGGGGAGGGGGTATGGGGGAGAGAAAGGGATGAGAACGGCAGTTTGTGAAGGGAATTGGAGGAGGGAGAAAATAAAATATGTGGAGGAAAGAGATGACAGGGGTAAAATGAGGAGAGCAAATGACGGACGGGCAGTTCGGACTTGGTCACTTTGCGCTTTGAGTATTACATCACGCTTACCAGAACCGCTTCCGCCTTTCTGTACGCAACCGGGAGAAATACATTCAGAACGAACAAATGCCATCAGTTATTCGCGAAGCCTACATAAATTACACAATTATAAAGAGAAATAGAAGTGACTGCGGTTATTTTCCCATACGAATATGGCGAATATTATCAATATGAGCCTTAGGAAAAGTAATTTTTTGTGCGCATAAACTAAAGGGTATATTTATCTTAATGTTATCGTCTTATTACAGTTCATTATACATGCACTCTATAAAATACCGTTACCCTATCGCAGTGCATAAAAATTGCTTACCAAAACGTGCTCTTCATTGACGCGAATATTTCAGTATTTTCCGGGAAGTCAAACAATTGTATAAATCGCACTCACTTACGTACGCGGGGGGTCTAAAATTATCGTCTCACGTAGAGAATTAATGAGGTGATTGACATTGCCTATCACCAAATAACCACTACCGATAATTCTTTGGTTGTCGCACACGATGCCCCGTGCTTATATGACTTCGACATTATGCTCTCACAGCCCCCTCGGAGATTTAATAGCGCCTCTGAGTAAAAGCAGGCAGAAGTAAAACGAGCGGAAGGTTGTGTACTGTAGGCCCACTGCACGCCAAGGCTATTGCTTTGAATTTCGAATACATTGCTCGGTTGTTTTTACTTTCTTTTCTCTCGTTACTCTGTTTTCTTAGCACGTTTTTTTTTTTTTTTGGAAAAGAAAGTAGCCTCCCCCCCCCCCTCCTTTTACCGAAATGATATCTAGCGAACACCATTGGCACCCGCCTATCACTCGCCATATTTCTGAAAATTTTTTTAGAAAATCGCGCCTTCGTGCAAGTCACACATTTCTTTACTGTCGGAAGGATGAAGTCGCACCGTGAATTCCCACAATGCGTATTGCCATCGCCAAATACGAAGATGTGAAAGAATGGTTTTATCACTAATGAGTGTGGCGCATTGTAAAAATCTGGTTCGCTCTGCGGATACTGCAGTCGTGTTGCTTGGAGGAAATTTCAGGGAATGTTGTGTAAGTGTAATGATGGATCCCCAATCGGGTATACGGCCCAGTCTGTTTTGGGGACCGGGACGGGAAGCGGGGGGGGGGGGGCTCGAACAAGGTATTTCTTTTCAACCTATTTATAGGCATGATTTTTTAATATTTATTTATTTATTTGTTTGTTTATTTTATTGTTCTTGTTGATTGATTGTTATGTTTGTTGTTGTTCAGGGAAACAACAAAGGAGGATTAACAAAGCAACAAAGGTTATGTCTGACAATTGTTTTATTTTCTGTCATGTCGTCAGCACTGAGTTTCAAATCATTTTTGACATTTATAGAGAAAAAGTCATGTCCTGCACGCAAAGATGTTCGCTCCGATTTCTCTTCAAATGTATTTTGGTTCGTTTTGTATATCAAAATGCGCTAAAAGGAATAGTGTCACTATAGCACCCATTTGGCGCCACCAAACTCGTTCTTTTAAGAAATGCATCAAATCCCGTATCCGAACTACGCATGAAACAAAGTGCGTAGCAGTGAATAAAACCCATCGGTAAATATGTGTCAGCTTAGCGGGGAATGTTATAGATAGTGAAATTTGGAACTATTTCTCTAGCGCTCTTTTCGGCGTGCATACATCACTCCTCTAAGCTCTGTAAAAGAAAATAAAGAAACGCGTCCGCCGTTGAACTTGGCGTGGAACACGACATTCAAAGCTGTCGTTGCATTCGCGCCACGTACAGGGACTAGTGGTCCAGCGACGAAGTGCGCATCAGCCGATCCGAAGCTGACACAAGAGCCTCTGAACGGTGTCTGGGCCGTTTCGTCGCGTTGATCACCGGCCGTCCTGCACGGGCACGGCTGCGCACGACACGTACGTGAGGCCGTGCACAAGAAGGGCTGCGCTGGAACATCGGCACTGTGTGCGCCCGAGCTCGGTTGCTCGGGCTCCCATCCCGTTGTTCTCGTGTCATCGTGTCTGGCTCGGCACCAGATGGACGGGTGCGTGCCCAGATTGCGAGCGAAGCGCTCAGGGGGGACTCCTCGGCAGCGCAAACAGCCGTCCCGACTTTTTCAAACGGGCCTCTCGCGTGCGCGTCGCGCTGGAAACTTGTCACGGGCCGTCCCAGCCTCGCTCTCTTTTTATGTTAATCCCGTCACTTTTGTACGCAGTTCGCTTTTCCAGGCAGCACGGGTGGGAGAGCGGTCGTCGATGCAGCCGGCGCACGTGAGGTGGCTGACGCGAAGCTGCGCACGGCTTGACGGCCGTGAAAATTTGTCAACGTCGCGGACCCATGGCCTCAAATGAGACGTTAATCCTCGGGCGGCAATCCGAGCCACAATGCCTCGAAACGGGACAAATCTGTGGTCGGCGAGCGAGACGCTCGTAGGCGAGGCACTCTGCACGAGACTGGAGGGAAAAGAAGCATGGACAAGCTGTGTACCCAGCCCATCCTCCATTTACGGCGAGAATTTCCCGTCGTGCTTCCATATACCTGTAAACAGAGTTTTGTTTCATGGTTTCACTTCAGTCGCTGTGGTCGCATTTTACGCATGGGCGGAAATATTAAGGACGCCTACATGAGCAAACTTGAATTGTCATCATCATCGTCATCATCATCACCATCACCACCGTCGTCGTCGTCGTCGTCACCACCACCATCATCATCATCATCGGTATCATCATCATCATCATCATCCCCCAGGTCAACTGCAGGACGAAGGCCTCTCTTGCGCCGTTCAAGTCCACAGTTTACCCGCGAATTCCCCTATTTCATCCCTCCATCGAGTTAGTGGCCTTCCCCTTCTTCTAGTCCCGTCTCTTGGTATCCACTCGGTTACCGTAATTGTTCATCGGGTGTCGGTTCGTCTCACTACGTGGCCAGCCCAAGTCCACTTCTTTTTCTTTATTTGAACTTTGATATTTTCTACTCTAGTTTGTTCTGGGATTCAGGTTGCTCGGTTCCTGTCCCTGACTGTTACTTCTAACGTTATTCGTTCCATGGCCCGTCGAGCCGACCTAAGTTTGCTTTCTAGCTGTTTAGTAAGACGCCAAGTGTCAGCTTCATATGTCATGACCGGCAGTATGCACTGGTTGTAGATTTTTCTTTTGAGGGACAGAGGCAGCTTACTTTGCATTAATTGGGAGTGCTTGCCGAGTGCTCCCCAACCCATACCTATTCTGCGCCGAATTTCTCTCTCGTGGTTGGGGTCAGCACTAACTATCTGTTCGAGGTAGTCATATTATTTTACTTCCTCTAGCGTTTGGTTTCCTAAGCTGAAAGGGGACGTTTGTGGCGTGCTTACTCCTCATTACTTTGGATTTATTCATATTTAATTTCAGCTCCACGGCCGTGCTTTCTTATTGTAGTTAGTCAAGCATTGTTCGCATGTGTTCTGCAGTCTCGCTCAGCAAGACTATGTCGTCCGCTAACGTCAAATGGCTCAAATATTCCCCGTTTATCCTTAATCCCATGTTTTCCCAGTCAAGCATACTAAACACCCCCTCCAGATATGCTGTGAATAGCTTTGGCGAGATGCTATCTCCCTGTCGTACTCCCTTTTGTATCGGGAAATAATCGCTTTGCTTGTGGAGGGTTATCCTGCCCGTGCATTCTTTATAATGTCTTCTAGAAGTCTTATGTGGGTCTTTTTACGATACAGGCATGAGTGAGGCAAGCTCCAAATATGGGGGAAAAGCGCATGGCATTTGAGCGTCTGCGGGGACGCGGAGGGCGTTCATGCACTGCGGAGGCCTCGGCTAGTGAATGCTACGATTCCAAGCCGTCCTGGGAGGCTTATCTTATGCATTTTACAGCCGACAACATGGCACAAGCGGGGTACGATGATTACTGAGATATTGAGAATGCCCTTCCAACAACGCCATCGGTTGTGTTTTACAGAACCGAAACCGAAACTTGCTTGATTGCTAACCTTGGGCATCGTCTAATCGCGGTGCCCCCTCCTCCCAACGTCACAGCCTTAGTTGGTGCGGCGGCCGCAAACCGCGCATGGTAGTTTTTCTTCTTTCGCGCTTTGTACAATAATTACCGATTTATCAACCGGATAAACGATGAAAAGTGTGCCAATTTGAGCCAGTCTACGCAGTGCAAGCAAAAACGGGAGCTTGACAAATTTACTTCAGTGTCCCTTTAAAGGGGTTACGAATACAAAATGCAAATTTTGTTCTTTCGAATGATAGCCTCGTTAGAATAACACTGACACCCTTTTTAACGCAAACTTCACTCAAATGAGCTACATAATTAGGAAAAAAGAAAATCTCCTGCGCGAGAACCTATGACGTGTTATGGACAGCTGTGCGATTGGCTGAGGCTGGCAGAAGCAAACACAAGTTAGGCAGGGCTTATAAGTTTGCGGAACGAGCTATTCGCGCTAAATTTAATGCATATTCTTTTTATAGCAGTGGTAATGGTGGGGTAAACAATGGAAGTTACCAACTCTCACATAAACATAGAAGCACCAGTCCGTACTGCATGAGCAATGCCTGTTACAGCTACACAGCAGTCCGGCGCTTTGGGGTTGTCTCACATGACACTGGCCCATTGTCTTACGTGACCCTGTTTGTCGAGCATACCCAATGCTTCACGAAACAATTATTATCAATCGTAACAAAGATAAGCCAGGTGCAAATCCGGTCAAAAACAAAGCGAGTGCGGACAGCGGGCCAGAGCGGTATTGTGGCGCAATCTAGAGAACGGACGGTAAACGAAGCCGCGAAAGACGTTGCGTCGTCCGCCGCAGCGATAATCAAAACACTTAACATTTGTTTCAAATACCTTTCCTGGATACGTCATCGTTGGCGTCACGAAACACACGATTCAGCGGGAGAATTGAAATTTTGGCTTAAATTGTGCAATTTCTCAGGAATAAAGCATAAAGCATCGTTTGCTGCCGGACAGGCGCTGTGAGCACTATAAAACACCTTTTCCTTCGAATAAAACAAGCTTCTATTTTGTATATATGGCCCATTTAAGGCGTTGGGCTGTTGCAAACAAGGTGGTGAGTTTGATTCTCAGCCACGGAGGCGGTATTTTTAATTACACTTAAAACGCGAACATGTGCATTCACGATGAGACGAATTTCTTGGCCGCCACTATCACACCCAGTTACGCTCGTAGTTTCACGTCACACAACTATATGAGTAGGGTGGATAATGTGGTGGGCAGGTAATTTAAGTACTCGTCCTTAAGACGCACGCACGCGCTCGTGCGTCCGTGCGTGCGTGTTGTGTGCATGTAGGCGTGTTTAGAACCCCAGCGTGGAGATCGAAATTCTTAGAGGCTGGCCTCATGAATGTTATGCATTTCAAAGTAAAAATGGATATTGATCAACGGAAGCTTCCGACGCCGCGGTATACCCGTGTGGTGGCGAGTAGCGGAGTGAGTGACGTCAGAAGCCGCCATTCAGTATCTTGCGCCTTCGCTTCTCTTCGCCCAAAGTTATACGCTATTGGCCTGGGAAGAGCGAGCAAGAAGTGCGCCAGTTTGGCAAAACTCTATAATGTCGCTTTCATGCTAATGAGCAGAATGTTTGTTTGCTTTAGACGCATGCTCACGGTCTCTGCCAACATGGGAAGCGATAAATGTGGTCCGAAATTGCAGGGTCGAGCAAAGCAAAGGAAAGTATGGCCGTCTTGGCAGAGGCACTTACTTCCCTCCATTACCGCACACCAGGCGTCATGCATATATTTATACAACCAACCGGTGCTGTATGCTGGAAAGAAAAAGAGCGCAGAGACAGAGACAGGGAGGGGGGGGGGGGGCGATAAAAATCTTACGGAGGACCGAAAACACTTAGCGTGACAGCACTAGTGTGAAATGCTCTCTGATTCTGTTTTTCTTTATGATGGTGTGTGATCCCAGATAAAAAACTTCGTAGACAGGTTCCGTGAATAGTAATACCGATACTCGCATCCAGAAAAGGGAAGAAGGAGAGCTCCGGCTTTATTGCCCTCAAGGGCCGCATGTCAGCCTTGGCTTTTTATACAGATAACGCCCCCTTCAGTGCAGCCTGCGCGCTGGAGATGGTATCGCGTCGAATTCGCGTATGCGCGCTGAAAGAAGAGAACTCGAAACGCTGAGTTTTACTACCTGTGACCCATTAGGGGCTAGTAAAGTTAGAACGCAGATGTTGTGCAGCAACGGAAGATTCGTTTTCCTGCCATCGCCAGGAATTGTATTTGCGCCTTTGCTCTCTTCTCCGTCTTCACTGTTTGCTCCGTCTTCCACGTTTTTCTAGCGTTTTCTTTTTCACCCGGAACCTACCTGCAAAAGTTCAGCATACCTTTCGAAGGACGTGTTTAATGTTTCATTGATTAATCAAGAAAGGTACGAGAGAACTGATTCAATCATATGTAGCTTAACGTTCGTTCTGGTAAGATTTAACTGCACGATATGCGTGAGTGGTGGGTTTCTGGGCGGCCAGAACAAACATTTCGTAGGTACTATATAATAACACTACTATCATTGTTATTTGCTGCAAACAATGAAATGAAGCCCAGTTATTTCAGTAGTAATTAAAATGAACCTGAACCTATACCTCGCGAAGTAAAGTTGGGGTCCTGTTAACATGGTGTCTACCAATTTGATTTCTCGAAATTCCCTGACTTTTCCAGATTTTCCCTGACTTTTCCAGATTTTCCCTGACTATTCTAAGCATATTCCCTGACTGACAGGCCTCTTTAGCAGACACTGTGCACAGAAAGTGAAACATCTAGCGGTAAAAAAAGACAGGGCACTTGCACAACTGCAAAAGAAACTCCTTTATAACAATCCATTGAAAGGATTATTTTATAGTATGCAACATTAAAAGGACACAAGTTTTGTGCATTTACAAACGGCTTCTGAGCACCTTTCACTTTTTCAGCAATTCAATTTCTTGTTCCAGCATTGAAGCCCGATGTTCAGCATCTTGCATGATCTTTTGCTTCTTCAGTTGGAGTTCCTTCACAAGAGCAGTTCTTTTCTCGTTTCTTTCAACATCCGACAACTGCAACCGCTCCTGCTTCTTCCTTTCTAATGGCGAATTCCATTGGGCGAACAGGAGCACGTGGAGCGAGCAGCCAGAGCAGCACACGGGAGTAACGGGGACGTGTGCTTTCGTTCCGCGAATGAAACATTCTCGCTGCTCCGGGAGCAGTGAAAAGAGGGGGAGGGCGAGATGTCAAGAGTCATGTGACCAAACGTTTCCCGCGCTCGCGATGTCCGCACGCAGTTATTCCTCGCCAGTTTTGCCAGATACGTGCCGGTGGTTTTGTGTCTGCCTTCCGCATGGCGACGAATGAAGAAGCTGAGCGGATGTTCATGTTCATGATAAAGGGGTCACCATCGTGTCTCCCAAAAATTAGCTGCGAACGATAACAGCGTCCACCGTCTTTTCCAGATACGACTCTACCTTCGGTCGCTGCTCCGGCGGGGTGAACAGTGGCTCGAACATAAACTCGTGCAATGTCAAATTGTCGTCGTCGTCGCTGCTGCTGCTGTCCGATGATAAGCTTGCGCTTGAATCTGCGGTGCTTTCATCACCTAAAAGTAGCAGCAATTACTTTTCCAGACGGCCGCGCTTAGCTGCTGCCGTACGCACTGAGCGACTACCGCGGCTGCTGGATTCCGCCATTTTTCCTCCGCCACCCGGGGATAAAACCAGAAGTGACGCAAAAGAGGTCGTGTGACTTCCGCGGCGTTCCCTGTTACTCCGCCGCTGGCGACGGAGCACCGAGAACTGCTCTCGGCTGCTCTCGGCGCCAAAAAAGTGCTCCTCATCGACCAATGAAACACAACGCCCCTGCTCCTGCCCCACCACTGGAAGACGCCAGAACTCGCGAGAGCACTTTGGGTGCAGTTAGAAGTGCTCCTGTTCGCCCAATGGAAAGCGCTATAATTCTTCTTTCCATCTTATGTTAGCAGAACAGACCATGTCAATCATCTTGTCTGAGACATCAACTTTTGCAACACCTCCTGCTGCGGACACTTCCTCATAGACTAACCTCTGCACTACAAGCGACCCTTCCTTCATGTTTTCCACAAGGCATTTCTTGTTCACTGAAAATCCGCGCTCCACAGAAGAATTGCCATGCGAAAGGCAAAGCACAATCTTAACGAACAGAAGTAGTTCTATGTGAGCTCGTGCTCAGAGTTCAACCTATAGCGTTTCCAGGCTCTGCCTTGTGCGATTAAAGTTTTGCATGAGAGCCTGTGCAGTGCTGGTCGAGCACACCTGGACGTATGAGCGACTCGCCCTCTCCGCTTGTAGCCCTGAGAGCCACCCGTGCTCTATAAGCACTTCCAGTGCAATGTTCAGCTGCTTCTGGCCAGCTCCAGCTGATGTAGCACAAACCGTAGCTTGTACTTTAAAGGTGACCTTTCAATTATCTTTTTTGAACACGCCTTAACAAACAAAATACACTCTCTCTTGAAATTCACCACCGCCACGTGCGATACTTTAGGCAACTTCCTAAGCTCACTTTCTGCAGCAAGTCCAATGTCGAAGGCAGCTACGGAAATCACGTTGTCGAAGTTGTCAAGGTTCAATAGTTCAATAGTTTCGAGGACGTGTCAGCAGCGTTCAGCTTCTCTTTCAATACTATTCGACTCAGCAGGGAGCGCAACAGGCAATCCAGTGCTGGTGCAAGAAAAGGAAGCATTGGCTTTTCTGGCTGGAACTGAGCCAAAAACGGTTCGAGTTCTTCCAAAATTGAAAGCATAAAGGCCAGCTTCACTGGCAGCATCTCGTCAGCCACAGCCTTCTTGACAGCGACATAACTGCTGCAGGTTGGTGCTTTCTTTTCCTTTACTGAGTGGTCAACAAATGTGACCAAGTTAGGCAGAACTTGAAGAGCCCTAGCAATTACCTTGCTATTCTGCAGCCAACGCACTGAGCAGAACTTAAGTAGAAAAAGTGTGCTTCCAGTGAGGCTGACGTAATCGGCTCGACATGCGGGAACATTCTTGAACAGGTTGTAGATGCTTCGAAGAAACACTACAATGTGCCAGTTTGTCACATTGTGGCCTGGTTTAAATGCACCGTTCACAACGTGCAATCCACAGCTTCCTATGTCAAGCATTTTTTTACTCCCACCAGATGCAGCAAACTCCTCCTTCAAGGATCTCAACAGCATCAAGTTGACGTTGGGGCCTTCCATAGAAATTTGTAGCATCTTGGCCTGCTCAATATTCTTAGTGAAACAGCTAAATCTTCTGCGTGAGTATGGCCCAAAAAACACGACATCAGGTAGCGTGTTTTCACGAAGTCGTCTTCAGGGTCCCAAAACCTGATCAAAACGTCCATTTGCTCTTTCTGAGCGATTTTGTTCAGAGACTCGTCAAAAGCCACGACCACGTGTGGCACACCACATATCTTTGTCAGCAGCCTGCTTCGGAAGTACGGGGCAATACCGTAACAAATCGTGTAGCCGACTTTGTCCTTTCCAAGTTGCAACTTCTTTGCGATATCGCCCGTAGGAAACATGATCGGAAAAAGGTCTGCTGACGTTGCTGCTGAACGAAATGATCTATGCGTCGCTATGGTATTCAGACACCAAAAAAATTTCTGCCTTTGTGACACCTTTTTTCACAAGAAAACCACTCAAAGAAGCCTTTCCGTCAGGCGCAACAACGGGCTAGACAGGTACACTTTCGGTGTTCCGGCTTGGCACTACCGTGGCACAATCACCATCACCAGTAGCGGAACACGGCAAGTGGGATCCGATACTAAAAAAAGCACGGAGGTTTGTCTGGGAAGCACGTTGCGTTGAGCTCACAGCGGCTTGGTGTTTCTTGCTCGCAGCGTGACTCGTAACCGCAGTGTTCCCCGTGTTGCTGAGCGAGAAAGTCTTCTGGCATGCTGCGCAATGAGCCCTACCTGCGTCGTTCGGCACTGCTCTAATCCATGACGCGTACTCGTAAACTTCGGTGTTAACCCAATCCGGGTTAAATAGGCACTTTTTCACATGTGGCATAGCACGTCACTCGACGAAAGAACTCATACGAAGAAAGAAAAGACAACAACCGCTACAATGGTCCCGACGGCAACATGGACGCATAGAGGCATGGAGGAGCCGCAAACGCCTGCAGCAATTTCCAAGACCGGCTCGTGCCTGTACAATACTCGTTTTGGTGCGGCAGCGAGCGCCTCCTGCGGCCAAAACTTGGAAACGGCGGTTCTCCGACCCGCGCCACCCGCGCTACTGGGAGCTATCACACCCATACAGCTTATGCGGTTTATGCTCGCAACATGGCCTCCGCAATCAGCTGCTGGGCATCGTTGCTACGGCGTGCAGGACGCAGGCAGCTGATCGCAAAGGCCATGGTCGCAACCATGATGTTATAATTTTCAGCTGGAAGCATTCCTCTCTTGCATGGCCTGTCTTGCAACGTGCCTTCTGTGTCCCCTGACGACCAAGGCAACAGTGGCAACGATTTTTTTTCGTTCAAGTTTCGCGAAGCTTTTAAAAATTCCTGACAAAGTAGTAGCTTTACTGTTTCGTCGATACAATTACTTCAAATAACTTTTAGAACAATATTTAGGTTTTTGCAGCCACGGGGACCTTTTCAGCTTGTTGGCGAGCCATGCTAAATAACGGTTGAACGCTTCTCCGCGCTGCACGACGCCACGATCGCTGAAGCACCGCTAGCCTAGACACTCTAACAGTGTCTAGGGAAATCTGCGACACTATTACAGTGCCAGATTTTCCTCTATTATATATAATAAACTCTGTGCTCGCAGCAGCCTCCGAGCATCTGCAGACGTCACCCCACGGTATGGTGCGTGTGCTGCAGGGTGGAGACAACCTTTCGGGGCCCTACGTCGCCATACCGGCGTTTGTAGACTATGTAGCTCGCACGTAGGGACGTGCCAGCAGTTGAAAGCGGGTGTCAGTTGGGAGATAGAGGTAGCCAAATGTCCCTCAGTTTCCATGACTTAGCGACATTTTTGAAGAATTCCCTGACAATTCCATGACTTTTCCAGATGTGCCCAAATTCCCTGACAATTCCCGGTTTTCCCGGTTGGTAGACTGACAATTCCATGACTTTTCCAGATGTGCCCAAATTCCCTGACAATTCCCGGTTTTCCCGGTTGGTAGACACCCTGGAACTTAACAACCGTCGTGGTGGCTCAGAGGCCAGTGTTATTCTGCTGAGCACAAGTACGCGGGTTCAATTCGGGCCGTGATGGCTGCTTGTCACATGGAGGTGAAAAGCGAAAACACCTGTGTGTAGAGATTTCAGCGCACGTTAAAGAACCCCGGGGGGTCAATCCGGAGCCCTCAGTCCGGGGGCCCTCCACCTCGGCCCATCTCATGGCCCCGTTGCAGCTTCGGCGGGTTAACCCTCCTCCCCAGCTAAAGAAAAAGGCCATATCAATGGTGAGTTAGACTTCATTCATGAAGTAGAAACTCCATAACGTTGCCCAAGTACTGCAGTCGGTTGCCGAGGCCATGATGGTGGCTTTAGGTTTATTTTAGCATTTTATTTAAATGCTATATTTGTCCGCGGCCCTCCCTTTCAGTGCCAATTATTTTCCTTACTAAGTTGCCTCTTCCTTCATTCTTCTCGCTTTCGTTCCTCGGCTGGACGATGCTAATCACACAAGACTTTCAGCATTGCGTAGGCATATCGCGTTAATGGCGTCGTTTCCTCGACCGTGCTGCTCGTGCACGAGTCGATGGTTGCGGCAGCTTATTTTCTAGAACCATATATTAATCCCTCACCCATGAAAAAAAAATGCTTCTTCACCAAAGGTCGCATGTACCGTGCACCATTAAACAATGGTTACACAGAAACCTACCCTTCTGTTGATTATTGTGGGCAACTGTTCCTCGTCCCTGTTTTCTCTTTTTTCTTTTATAACTTAGTCGGATCAACTAGGGGAATCGCTGGCGGTCGAGTGCATGCACGTTTATTGGAACGCATCAAGTCATCAGCGGCATTGTTCTGCCTCCCCTGTTTGAGGCTGCAGCCGAAGCCTGGCGGAATCGAAGTGTCCCCCGCCGCCGTAGCGAGCAAGAATCGCGGCCGGTCGATGGGGCGAGCCAACAGTGGATCGACGCCCACCATTTAAGGCGACAGTTCGGGTGCAGCACGCGAGGCGGGCTGCCGGGCTACTCACGCACGCGCCACGGCCGGCGCGTATTCGGGCCTCGCGTGACGCGCCCGGGGCGGATGGATGTCGGCGGTGTACGGACGTCCGCCCCCATTGTCAATACATGTTCTTTATTGCCCGGAGACGACCATGCCGGACGACCACGTGGTGCTGGCCCGTGTACAAAAGGCGCATGAAAAATCATGACGCCGGCTGTCATGTCGCGACATATCTGGACCCCGGCGCACACGTCCACAAACAACTTTTGTGCGCGCGCGGCCCTCGGCGAAAAGACGCGCAAGGTAGGCCGCCGTGCGGGAGCCAAACACGCCACAGGCCGCCACACGCGCGCATGCCGTAACCGCGCTCACGCAGCCGCTGCCTTTGTGCTGGTCTTAAATATAGGCCCGAGAACCACGGCTCTATTACGGCTCACTTCCGCGTGCTGTGCGCGAAGCCAGGAGCATCGTTGGAACGCACCAGAGTCGTTAACTCAGCGGCCACGTCGGAACTTGCCTTAAATGCTTCCCGGCACTGCTTACATGCGAACTGTCGTTTTCATATAGGTCCGGGCTAAGTATACGCCGGTTCAATGTGGATGGCTGTAAATGCAAAATGGACCAAATCTTTTGGAGAATCCATGACGACAAAAAACATCATTACTCGGTTTTTAAGAACTAGCCTTCGGTAACTCATTCGGCCCTGTTCCAGCCCCGAAAGATTCTACTTAATCAGAAAAAAAAACGCAAGAAATATGAAAAAAAATTCACATTTTGCGCTACACTGACGTAATACGAACAGGAGTGATGGGTTAACACTAAAAAACATTGATGAGTGTGTTACGTGCTCGTGACCGTTCAAGTGATACGATCAAATGGAACTATACAGGCCTCACTACAATCGCCCAGTCATGTTTCTAGGCGGTAGCTTAGGTTGACGGCCGGCAGTCGCACAAACAAGATTCTGTGACGTCAAAGAAAAATCACCTAAAAGTGGCTGAGTAGTCGCCATGGCTTCACGTGCCATCTTTAATATCCCAATTATTTGCTCGAAGTTTGCGAGAACGGACATACGGACAAAACAGTTTTAGGGGCGAAGCCCCTTAGGGGCTCGGGCTGTCGGCGTATCCGGTCGTAGTCGTCTCACGTAGTCACAGTACTAAAACACCGCGGCACTCGTTTTCCAAGGCCTCACGCTCGAACGTAACGCGTGCTAGAAGAAAAGTGCATAATGAATAAAGCCGGTTCAAAATAAACTGACATGATTTAAATATTTGTGGAACGCTCCCTCTCCACTTCAGCAATCTTCAAGCACAAGCAGAAGTCCTTTTTTGACGGGTTTTAATTTATGTTGCACTCAAATACCCACCGGCTCTCGACGTTAGGCCTGATCGGGTCGGGTGGTCGGTCGAATCAAGGTAAGGTACGCTTACCTGGTGGCGGGCCTCGTATGCCACCGAGGACGAGCCCCCAGGGCGAGGCGCAGGCATTGCACTGCGCTCGTGTTATCTCCTGCCACTACCCCAAAATGGGACAGGTGGGGTTGCAAATTGCTTAAATGCAGTTCAACGCAAGAGAGGGCGCCACCGCCTCAGCAAGCACTCGATTGATCCTCTCACCGGCGCTTCTTAGGCGCCCAATCACTGCGCGCTGTGTGGCAAGTGAGAGACTTACAATTTTATGCACTTATACACTGCATGCTTCAGTCCTCCCCAGATATCGCGTTAGGGGAGATGGCCCGCTTTTTCGTAATGAAGGAAACTTGTATTTTGTCCTCGTGGCGCCATTAAGGGTTAGCTATTACTCCTCGTAATGTCTACTTCAAAGCATTACAAAGCATCCGCTCGTGCATCCCCCCCGCCCCCCTCCCCCCGACCATTATGAAACGTATGAAACGTACGCACACGGCAATGGTGAATAGTGTTTCCCACTTCTGGTGCTAGTGATCCTTAAGTCCGAACAAAAAAAATCACAGCCCGTCTACCCTGTGAAGAGGGAAGCACAGCAGGCTGGCGCTTTGGTTGGATTTGCTGTGTTGGGGTTTAGCTATACAGGGGATTTGGTATATTCAGTCATAAGGACAGTGGCGCGATCTCGACGTACCAGACAAAGGACAGACACGATTGGTGGGTACAGACAATAACGTTTTATTATAGCGCGGCTACCCCCAATCACGGCGCAGGCTCTACGGTGCCGCACCGGTGGCCGCTGTAAAGCGCGAGACATTGCGCAATGTCAGGGTAGAGCGACGCCGCGCGCGGCGAGGAGAATACACAAGTCGGGATAGAGGCGTCGGCGGTGAGAGGAGTGTTAGGCGGGGCTGTAACCGTCATACTCCCTCCGTAGATGGCCTGCTTCACTCAGCAGCACGCAATGTAGGAAAGCCAGCTTAAAAAGCCCCAGCTTACACCGATCCCTTTAAAATGTCGGCTTCACCCCTAAGCACTGGTGCACTGCTGGGAAGACAATTTAGCAGAGGCAATATAATCCACCTTGTATCAAAATATGGAGGCTCTAGCACCATGTCTATATTCCATGTTCTTTTTTTTTTTTTTTTCCATGCGCTGAAAATTGTTGGTCTGCGCTCGGTCGGTCGGTGGCCACGATGTCCTGGATAGGCAGCTTCGCTGTAAAAAAGTCCGCACCTTTTGAGTAGGGTATGCTAGCACGATAGTATGGTTCATGCGAATATGTATGTGCCTTTTATGGCCGAAGCCTGTTGATTACATCTCAAGTCCTCACCATGTCCTTCGTGAATTTAAATACAGCCACCACGTGTTCTTGCGTTGCTGATAAAAGCGGCGGCGCCGAGTAAATGAAAATCGCGTAATGTTGCTATTCTTCGTACCATTTTTGGATGAGCCATCAAGAAAACCAGGACGATAAAAACTAATTAAATAGTATTAAATGGAAATGAGAAACAGGTGACATCGGCAAATTACTGCAAACGACTAATGTAAGTAATTTTCCCCGTGTTTAGCGAAGCGCCTTCAATGCGCGAAAACTACATCTCGTGGAAAAGTGTAATAAAATATGGAACTTTGAAATATAATTACTGGTTAGCGCTTCTCTCTTCGTAATATGTAAATCAACGAAAACTTTCTTTCAAAGCTCCCCATGCGATTGCGGTTCAGAGTTTAAAACCATGTCAAGTTCTAAAAAAAATATTTTCCATGTGTACAAAAGTACCCTCGTACAACGGGAATTTCATTCTCACTATCACACAACAGTTCCTCCCGCTTTAAATTTCACGAGACGCTTGATCGGCTTTCTGGTATAGATAGAGAACGGTTTCCCATCACTTCGTTTCCCCTTCACTTCAGACCATTCAATTTCTTATTTAGTTGAAAATGGCGGTGTAGTTGAACCTAGCTCTGTGAGTTAGACCATTTTGATAACATGAAGTCTAGATAACCCGAATAAATTCTGCAATTTCTCCCTAATGGGAGTGTGTAAATATGAGCGGAAGAAGGGTCATAAGCTCGCCGCCGTGGCTCAGAGGCTAAAGCGTTGTGCCTGTGAGCACATGCAAGGACGCGGGTTCGATTTTCGGCCATGGCGGCCTCTTTTCTGAAGGAGGCGAAAAGCGAAAGCAATCGTGTTTTCGAGATTTCGGAGCACGTTAAAGATACCCAGGTGGGCCGCCTACGGAGCGCCTCGTCGCCTGTGTAGCGTCGGCGCGTTAAACCGCATAATCAATGAATCAAGAAGGGTCATAGCTGTTACCGTATGTTTACGGTGGATAACGCTGTCAAACTACCCACGACGGCTTAACGACTTCAAACAGTCTTTTCTGTTCAGTCTTTGCCCCATAAATAGAGACGACGAGCCGACAGTGGGGCAAAATTACGCCACAGAGTGCACGATCGGTGGCGGTGAGACGGCGTGTCCGCAGGGGGCGAATTCGACCGACCGATATTGGTTGACACGTGCGTACGGGGCGCAGAGGTAAGAACTGTCATTTGCGCAACTGGCAAGGCGCGCCGTGTCGCGGCGATCGATGTAATGGAAGGGGAAGGCCAGGAGTGAGGCTTGACCGCCGGGCCCTCCCGATTCACGGCCGCCGGCGCCTCCACTCTGTCGGTCACAGGTCAGGCACCCGACCGTCTGTCTGGAGGCCGTCCCTGCAGGCACACCAAGTGGTCGCTCGGGATGGCTTTCTCTGAGCGGAACCGGACGTGGTACGGGTGCAAAGCAGGCTTAAATCACGTAAAACACAATGGGTAAACCTCTTTCTTGGACTTCTCTTTCATTCAATCACTACAAACGCATCAGTCACAACTACAAGCGCATCAATAAGACAGTGAATACAACAATAATTAAAGGTTTGTAGCATCCACTATAAGCCACCGGGCAACCCTTTGATGACTGTCCCGGACGAACTTGGTATAGTGTGCATCCCTGTGCCATGCAGGTTGGTCGTGTTTTGTTTGTTTTTTTTTTGCTTACTGTTAATGGATTCTGTGGGTTGTAAACAGCACGTCATGTGCAGCAAATATTCAGTGAACCTAAATTTTAGTTACTGTGGTGACTTGGGACTAGTGAAGCACAAGGCGCAGGTAACGTGTGAAGAAGGATTTATGAGCATTAGTTTGTTAATTAAAACGTCCCAAAGTGAACTCAACAAAACCAGATTGAAATGCCTTTGTGCATGTATAAGACCCCAAATGGTCCACTATATATATTTAGTTCACTTGTCATTAAGGTTTCAATACATCTGTGTTTAAGCAAACTTACATGAAATAATAGATAGTATTCTGCTTATAAAAAGGTTGCAATACATGGATTTCTTTCTTGTTGAAAGGTTCATGTTTAAATGTTTGAATAAAAACTGCTGAATCGGCCCTTTTAAGTTGTGGGCTGTAGCAAACTCGAAGAAACTAAGGAGTCAAACAAGAACAATTTCATGCTACTAGGTTTCCTACTTCGAATTTTGAAAATGTTCGATGTTCACTTTTGAAGAACGGGAAACAGATTTAAATCTTTTATTCTTCAACAGCGTAACTTTTTAAGTAATATGACCTAGAAGAAGATTTTTTTTATCATCGAACACCGAACTTTGAGTTATATTAACTTTTGAATTAATAAGAGCTAAAGCAAGAACCAATTCTTCATAAATTACTGCCTTGTTTCTTCAATATGGCAACATTGCACCTATTGCAATGTGTTTTTTATAGTATTTTAAAGTGAAGCTTTTTACCTCTACCCCCCAAGGGTTCTGTCGCCACCGTTGCTGTCAACAGAAAACTCCCACGAACAAATAAAATAAGTTACTTGCACCGCCAGGAATCGTCCCTGGAACGAATAGAAAAACGGAGCGAGAGCCCGTGGTCTTACCGATTGAGCTACGAGCCCACGCGGAGACGGGGGAGACAGACAGTGCACTCACCAAGCACATCTGCGGGTTTAACCCCTGGGCTCTCGCTGAATGCCACGTGATAGCTTACCGCGACCTCTCGCTACGCTGTACGCTCCGCCCACGGCACGTGTAGCGGCCGTGTGCGCGCCTTACGCATGCGCTAGGAGTTATAAAAATTAAAGGAAGCCCACACCAACGCATGGCATGTAACTCCTCCTCCGTCTCTGCCGCCGATCTCCTCTCGTCCGTCGTCGGCAGCAGAGACAGATAAGAAGTGAGATCGTCTAACACTGGTTTTGAGCTTCCTTTAATTTTATATAAAAAAAGTTTCCACTCATTTGCTTCATCAATACAATACAGCTCAATCAACCACCATTCATTAATCGTGGACTGATTTAACCTTAGCAAAAAATATCCCTTTGAAGTAATAAAGGGTGTGGTTAGGTGCATTCACTTGCCTCTGGTTTCACTCTGTGGAGAGCCACTGTGTGAATTCGAGTGACGACAGATGAGTAATCGTTTTGGGTGTCGTTATAGCTTCGCTTTCCAACTACCTTCTTAGGGTGGATTGGCGCGCATTTTTTTGTAAGTCTGAAGCTTGAAACGGGAACATTTTCGCATACCTCGAAGAATTTTCATGACAGAAGCTGACATAATTTTAAACGAGAGTGTCAAACCACAGACGTATGCCAATTCGATAACAATAACCGAATCATTCAACCATCTATCTATCTATCTCTCTATCTATCTATCTATCTATCTATCTATCTATCTATCTATCTATCTATCTATCTATCTATCTATCTATCTATCTATCTATCTATCTATCTATCTATCTATCTATCTATCTATCTATCTATCTATCTATCTATCTATCTATCTATCTATCTATCTATCTATCTATCTATCTATCTATCTATCTATCTATCTATCTATCTATCTATCTATCTATCTATGTCTAGCGCGAGGTGTAAACGAGTTTCCCGGTGTTTTAGTACCGTGACTACATAAGACGACGACTACGATGACGACGATTACGACGACGACGACCGGAGATGTCAAAAGCCTCAGCCTCTAAAGGCCTTCGCCCCCAAACTGTGTTTTCTCGTAGACTACATTTTAATTTTTTTTCACAATAAAGAAAGTTTATTCTCTCTCTCTCTCTATCTCTGGATGTCACGGTGGCCCCTTGGGTTTACCCGCACATTAACAGCCACCGCGTGCATAGAATGCGCGCGCACCTGAGCACGCGGGCACTGTTTGCCGATCACGCTCGAGCACAGGAGGGGAGCAAAAACACCGGCACATTTGGCGTTCAGGAGTCAGAATAAGGGAAGGAAGGAAGAAGAAAGGACGGAAAGACCAGGAGGTTAACCAGGTGTAGAGGCCGGTTTGCTACCCTGCACTGGGGGAATGGGGTTCAGTGGATAAAAGAGAGGGCGGGAGAAGAGGAAGAGATAGAAGTGGGAAGGCGCACTCTCTAGTCCCGTTTCGGGCACTATAGTCTTTCATGCAAGTTCGTTTCGCTCAGGAAACGTAACAGGGCTTTCGTCGCCTTCTGCGAGGTCGATGGTAAAGTCCGATGACTTAGAATAGGTTTCTACTGTAAATGGTTGATTGATTGATTGATTGTAGGGTTTTAACGCGCCGACGCAACGCAGGCGATGAGGCGCGCCGTAGTGGAGGGCTCCGGATTAATTTTGACCACCTGGGGATCTTTAACGTGCGCCGAAATCTCGTACACACGGGCGTTTTTGCTTTTCGCCTCCATCAGAAAAGCGGCCGCCGCGGCCGGGAATCGAAGCCGCGACCTCGTGCTCAGCAGCGCAACGCCTTAGCCACTGAGCCACCGCGGCGGGTTCTACTGTAAATGGCCGATTGTCCAATCGGCTGAGCGCGGTGGCAAGCACGCTTCTCAGCGACACAGCACATGCTCTATAGTCTCTTCCGCCCCACTGGCGTTACAGTGGGCGCTGCTGGCCACCCCGATGAGGAAGGAGCAGGCTTTCGTGAAGGCCACTCCCAACGGCAGTGTACAAAGTAAAGTCGACTGGGGTCGAGACAGCCATGCGGAATACGGCGCTGAAGAAGATCTTGAATATACAGACGGGGATTTGAGAAGAGAAGTCTGATGTGTTCCATTGCTGCATGGTAATCCTGCGTGCAAAGGAGCGAAGCGTCCTGGCGGCATCGCTCCTTGAAAGCGGAAGCAGGATGGTGCGGTCGCTCTCATGGCCTGTACGGGCAGCTGCATCCACCAACACGTTACCGATGACTCCGCAGTGACCTGGAAGCCACTGGAATATTACGTCATGGCCGGCTGTGATGGCTTGATGGAATTTTTCACTTATCTCCGTCGCCAGTGAGTGGAGCGGGCCGTAGCGCAGGGCTGTGTGTAAGCTATGTAAGGCAGCCTTGGAATCAGAGAAGATGGCCCAGTTTTGAGGAGTAGCTCCCATGACATGATCAAGAGCCTCACGCATGTCTGCAAGTTCTGTAGCTGTCGAGGTCGTGGTATGGCCAACACGGAATCGACTTGTGGAAAAATCTGCTCGCACAACCACCGTACCAGCCGAACTGATCGTGTCTTGGTTTGCCGCGCTGTGCATCAACAGTGGGCACCATTTGCATCGCTCAGAATAAGGGGAAGTTGGTAACTGATTATTGTCGAGAAGAAGCCGCCTCCAAGGACACTATTCCTTGGAGGATGTCTGCCAAGGCGCCCTCGTACCCGGCGTCGGCAGCCTCGTGACGGCGTATGAAGACAGCATGGATGTGCACTCCATGCTGATCCGAGACCCACGCCCAACGCGTGCCCTACGAGGATGCCCCGGCCTTAACGGCGTTCGCCAAGGCGGACCCCTTATTAAACTAAGGTCAGATCGAAATATTCAGAAACTTGTCGTTGAAATGTTTTTGCATTTCATGGTGTCACAGCTATATATGTAATTTCTTCATCCTTGTATCACAAAAAAAAGTTATTTTTCTTCAGGTGGTGCGTTTTGCGTGAGAGGCTAATATGCGGCCAAGTATATAGAAATATGTGCTTATCGATGCGTTTGGCCTGAAATTTGCTACGGCTATAGTTTGCCCCCTGATATGAGCACTGCTACAATCCTTGTTGCTAGGAAATCTTTGGTAGCCTGGACTGATTAATAGCGGCATTAAAAATCTCGAGCCATCTCCACGCGGCGTGAAACCTGGGGAGGGGTGAAGCATGCAGTGTATAAGTGTTTTCTTGGCGCCTTGGCGTTTTTGCCAAAGGAGATGAAACCGTTAGGGGGTAGAGGTATACAGCTTTGCTGTAAAAGTCTCTTGTCTTTGATGCATGAAGCTCTCTAGCGCGAGGAGTAATCGAGTGTCCCGGTGTTTTTTTAGTATACGCGTTTCGAAGCGCTCCAGCGCGAGGCGTAAATGAGGGTGCCGGTGTTCTTTTAGTACGCGTTACGTTCTATCGCGAGGCGTAAGCGAGTTCCCCGGTGGTTTAGTACCGTGACGACATGAGACGACGCTTACGACGACGACATGAGACGTTGACGGCCCCAGCTCCTGAGGGGCTTCACCCCTAAAAGTGCATCTACGTTACAACCCTGTCGACAGAACTTCTGGGCCACGATGAAAGCGGGCAGAAATGGCTCGCGGGGAGAGTGCTGTGCTGTCTCCCATATGGAAAGGGCAGGGGTTTGCGGACGTGTCTCCCAATGGACCCTCCTTTTCCTGGTTTGCGAAGCACCCATTTGACCCTCCTCGCATCACTGCCTGTTTACGTGCATGTGCGGGTGTCTTTCAGCACTGCTTTTTCTTTTTCTGCTTGTTTTTTAGGCGACTGTGCTCGAAGCTGGTGCAGCCGAGGATAAGAAACGGGCGGGGCGTCTCAGCAGTCGCCAAACAAGTCAAGCACCTCGCTCGGTAAACGCACATGCGTGTCGCTAAAGTCGCGTGTAATTACCGGTTGCGTGTTCTCCTCATATCTGCCCAGCCGTTGAAGGAAGCAAACAAAAATCGCCCACCAGAAAGGGAGCCGACTAGAGCCGCAGGACATTATGCAAAACGCGCATTACGCAAATGACAGGGACGAGCACGGTTAAGGACGGTCCAACAAGACTGTGAGCTCATGAAGGAAAGCGCTTTAGAAAGTTTCGCGAATGCAAGTCGCAGCCCAAATATTATATTCGATTCCGCTTTAGAGAAAGACAACACGGCACCTGCTATTAGAGAAAACGATTTGGACCGGAAGACTGTGTAAGCAAAGCTATTGAAACGCAGCCCGGAATCCTTCGTTTAGATATACGATTATGGGGTTTTCGTCCTGTGAAGTCCTGGAGTACTGTTATCTCGGCGTATCTAGCTCGAGGAAGGGAAGACCCGGCCATGAGAAACAATGCCAATAAAGGCGGGTCGCGCAGCTTCCCAGATGCGGCCGCGTATGAAGCAAATGGGATATTATTCACGCTGTGGTAATGGGCACAAAGAAGTCACCACAATCGCCTCATGAATGCGCGGGAACAAATAGTGAACTGTTGAACAGAAATCAATTCGTTTTGATTGCCCCTTTTTAAACATATGCCTCTTTATTCAAACTCGCGCGAAGTGTACGAATATTGGTATATAGTCCTTACAGTGAGGCTTGTCTGCATGACAGCGCCACTGAGCGTCGGCGGCAGTCTCGGCGTTGGCGGTTGA
Organism: Haemaphysalis longicornis; assembly: GCF_048455015.1. NCBI lineage: Eukaryota > Metazoa > Arthropoda > Arachnida > Ixodida > Ixodidae > Haemaphysalis > Haemaphysalis longicornis. Next base: position 424,956,073 of record NW_027526203.1, read on the forward strand.
TCGTAGTACACGACATGGTTGACGCGGTTTCACTTGGCGCTCGGTCACTGGGATTGTATTCTAGATTAGTTTACGGTTGTCTATAATTAAAGTTCGTGTTAAATGTTAGTTGCTCTCCAAGAAATGGTACGCTGCGGCGCGGCGCAATGCTCTGCTGAGCGAAGTTAACGACGTAAACTCCACAGACCATGCATAAGCTGAATGGTGTACCATATTACAAGTGCTCCAACCGGCCTCGCAATAACTGAACGACAATTTCTTTGCGACACTTCTCTTCTTTGTTACTAAACCATCAAGGGTGGAGGACTGCTGGAAGATAGTACGCTATGGTTAGAAGCGAAGAGCCATCCTTGGAAGTAGGTCATTGTATCTACTATCAGTACTGTGATGACCATTTCATCAAAGGACGATAGCGCGTTAATGTAATGGCTTGGTTTTCCAGCAAGATTTTCAGACCTTAGGCTGACCTCATTGAGCTTCGGCTGCTGCACGAAGTTGCTCGTCAGGTAGTTGAAAGATTCTGGTATGCCTCGTAAACGTGCAGCAAGCTAACTGTTGCGGGATAAAAACGTGCAGCTATAACCCGAAATTCGGTATATTGCCATCCAGGCCAACCATCTGAAACGGCTTTTTGTTGTCGTTGACGGTATTTTCGGGGCACGGTTAATCTCTGCAATTCGTGGCTTCCGCATACGCTCGTTGAGACAAACTCGTTAAAGACGAATTTCATGTTCAAGACTAACAACGCTTTTGCCCTCTTGTAACGTGCACAATACAAAAAGCATCTGGCGAATTTCTGATAATAGGAACAATTTTTTTCGCTCCTTTCAAGTTCGTCTTAACGGTAGTCTACTGCATTTACCGTATTTTGTCGAAGTTCTTAGCACGTTCGTCCCCTGGCACTGCTCCCGTATATTGGTTGAGCTGCATTCTGAATTTTAAGTGGCTTCATAAAGACGCTTCATACTCTATATGAAGCGTCTTTGAAGACGCCAACGAACATATGATCTGTCAAATAACCATGCCTCGTCGTTGACGTAAAGTTAAACCCTCGCAGCTCGATATTCGAATGGCCAAAAGAACAGTAGACTCGCTGCACGCTCACCGCAGCGAACGCGCGTATACGGCTGCAGACTTGCGGCCGCAAACACCTGACACTTGGCGCACACATACCAGCGTTCTAGGAGGAACCATAAGTTAACCACCTACTTCTCACCTCACAGGAAAATGTCTGCACAGACGCTAAAGTGTGCACGGGGAGACACAATGACGACTTCTCGCCGGTCATTTGGAACAATGGTCTGTGATGTTTTACATCGTTGCCTCCGCTCAGCAGCATGTAGTGGTAGTTCCAACTGGACCTCTTTTCCGGGAAAAACCCCTATTTGACATGTACAGCCGTCTAAATTGTTGACAAAAACAAAACTGCGGGTGCCAGAACTGTACGAAGCGGCAAATTACGATAGCCTCCGACACATCTTCGGTGGCTCATGATCGGCGCTCATAATTTACCAGGCGGACTTTCTGCACTCGGCTGCTCCTGCGCATGCGCACAGCCTCTTTGACTTGGCCAGGAGCTATCTGAAGCTGCCGCTACGTGCACAGTTTGGCACGCCACCCTTTCTTGTTAACACTTTTGACGAATGTATGTACATTCATTCTGGGTAGCCGTAGACATGAACGCAAGGCCGAAACTATACAAGCCCTAAATAAACGCGTCGACAGTATCCTCTGTTGCAATTAGGGCTCCGGGTTTTCGGATTAATCGAAAAAAAACTTCGAACACTCGCTGATGAAATTTTCGACAATTCGGGTTTATCCGATAAACACCGATTTTAGAGCACATGCATCAAAAAATGAAGATCGAAGTTCGGACTCCCGGATATTCGCTAAGTTATCAGCACCACTGGCCGTTCGCACTTTGCGGCAACAACAATGAATGGCCACCGGTACCACGGAGAGGCTCCTCTGTCATTTTCAAGACCAGTACACTTGTCTAAACAACGGTTAGCTACCCTGATTGGCTGGACACAAAAAGCTTCTGCGACATCACGTGCGATGGCATGCCCACTTTTACCCAATTTTTGCATTTCTGAGGTCGGGTGCACAATTACAATTTTTTGCATAGAACAGAAATTGGGACAGTGTCCCACTGTTTATATGAACGCCATGATCTCGAAAGGGGTCATTTATACATCTGCCGGTTTGGCCCATATAAACTTTCGCAAAAGTCAACAGTATCCTCACTAAAAAAATTTGCAAAACATTCCTGAACCCCTCTCGTTTTGGACTGTTCACAATGAGCAGCTGCAAGTGCTTTCTCGCGGCGCGCCGAGGCTTTCCCTCTATCTATTTCTAGTGCAAACGTTGAAAGGGCAATTTCTGTGCTGGGAATCAAAAATCGAAAGGAGCGTGTTTCCGCCCCCGACAAAAATATTGTAAATTATATTATATTGGCGTATTACATTGTAAATTGTGTTATGTTGTGTTGTAATTTATTCCTGCTTGTGCACATATATGTGGGTCTGACATTGAAATGACTGAGGCAATAAAAATGTGCTCCAGTGTTTCGATGTGTTCGTGTTCAGATGTCATTTCCCCTGTGATTTGGGGTATGTACGGTAGCCCAGAATAAAATCGGAATTTCGGAGAATTGGATATTTACAAGATATTAACTGCGAAAAACAATCTCCAATTTTTTTCCAAAAATAAACTCCCAAAACCCGCAGCCTCAGTTATAATCGGCCATCACATAGCTAAGCCGGCCGCCAAAGATCAGTGGCGCTGCCAAACGGCCAAACCTGAGTGCAAGGACTCATGCGCACAAGTAGCGGGTGCACCATTTAAAAATATGAAGGAATCTCACACTAACGCGTAAGACTTGAAGGTAGCGAAGCTGTACGCAACCTTCAAAACCTTCACGACGGTTTAAGTCCACGATTGCAGCCGATTTGCTGATTCTTCGCTGCCGCAACGACCTCTACTCCACCGTTGTTTCTATAACGGCGAAAAAGAAGCAAATCGAAGAAGCAGAACGAACGAACGGAATGCGCACACTTGAACTAGGCACTCGCAGGTGCAACGTGTACACCATCACGTGTTCTGTGTCAAGCAGGTGGCGTGATTCCTATGCCCACAGTCACGCCCGAGTCAGTAAGCCGTTTGACTCACGTGCACGAACGCACGGTCGTGGCTCAGTCGGTAAGACGACTGACTCTAAGTCCGTTGATCTACCGGACGCGGGTTCGAATCCCACCCATGCAGGTGGTTTCTTTTCTGTGTATTGTTATACTGAGTTTTTTGAAACGCCGAAATCAACCAATTGCAGAACAGCTGCGCTGTTAGAAAATTGAACCCAGATGACTACGTGTATTGTAGTATCTGCGACTATAACAGCGGGATGGGCACCAGCTCTATCCGCATCCATTTCTTTACCAATCCGAGCGGAGACAGTAATCGAGCTCCTTATGTTCCTCCTCACCAGGCCGTGGGGAGTCGTAACACAGTCGACAGCCCACCATAGAGGAACGAGTATTCGCGTACAAACACCCCGCACTTGAAAAGATCAACCTTTCTCAATAATTACGCCAACCACGACTTCCCTGGACACCGAACCCTGCACTTGTTGCCAATACGCATCTGCCTGTAAGGATGTTAGTCATACTGCAGCTTTCTTCTGCATTATTTTAAATTAGAGTATTAATTTACCTAATCCAACTTTCCTTGTAACAGCACATGCGGTGTGGAGAGGACCTGAAAGGAACTTCAAAACTCGGATAGAATTCGAGTGTTCTAGCCAGTTTCGCACCCCCCTTCCCACCCCCTCCTCCCTACTGAAAAAAATACATATATAACGGAAACTCCGAGACATTTTTTTTTTCATATTCTACTTTCCTCTACGACTGCGGTGTAGCTTAGTATATACCGGATCCTGATGCCGCAGCCCGGAACGCCCCTGTGCACCGAGCAGTGAACGGCCCTCCTCCTACTGCGAGCTCGGGAGCACGGAGGTCGTTTGTGCGGGAACTTGTCGCTTCGATGGCCCGCTTTATTTCGCCACCACCTTCCAGGGCAATTCTCGCTTGTCTTTTTGCAACCATACGGGGCTCCTACACAGTGTACTACACGAATGGGCGCCATTAATCCGCTCCGTGCCACACAAAGCTCGGCCAAACGAGCCCAATTGAACCTCGCCTGCTCTCGGTGACGTTCCTGGCACCATGTAAGGCACCGCCCAGCCCGATAAATACACGGATGTCCCCAAGTGGTCCCGATAAATGTGAACAAAACGTGCACGACACGAAGTAGCGTCTTGCTGAACCACCACGTGTTTTGTTTTTTTGCATGAAAGTTTGGTTTTGTGGCGCAGTGGGAAGAGCACCATGTACCTCGCGTTCCGCCCACAGGGTCGTGGGATCGAAACCGGGCGCCGCTAACTATTATTTTTTTTTATAGTGTAGGGGGAGGGGTGTGGACGGACAACAACGCCGTATGGAGGGACAAGGCGAGTGAATGAGATGCAGTCGCATCTAAAATTCGACAGCCTGTTGCTCGGGTACGTCTTTACTGCAATTTACTGTGAGGGGAAAGCACCGAAATCTACTCCGGTCCATCATAAGAACTCCACAAGAAAGTTGTGAGTCGAAGTTAATCAAATATGAACAAAAATTTCTTGCTCTCATCCAGTAAGCGTCACAACTATATTTGTTTCGCCTTTTGTAAATTTGATAGCATTCAAGGAGTATACCACAAATTGATGGTGCAGGAAAGCCAAAGCAGGGGAAAAAATTGCAGATGCGTACTCTAACCGATACAGCGGAAATACAGCGCAATGGGCTCATACAGAAACTGCAATGTGATACTACGACATTTCTATTGAGCTACGAAATGCGGTAATGATGCGTCTGTAAGTCGATGATGGTACGACCTAGCGGTAATGGTGAGTAAATGATGAGGTGATGTAGTGCGATTACAACGGGATCTTTATTCTGTGCCCCATTGCGAACTCTATAACGAGCGCTACGTCCTCTTGAAACTCCTCGGCCGTGACCAGATTATGCGTAGCCATCGCACCTTATATCTGCAACCAACCAGCGTGGTCTTAAATGAATTCCCTCATACATTCATAGCATCGTCCTCACGAATCTGCTGCTCTCGCCCGCGCTAGGAGGTAACACAGGTGTTTCTCCTCGTACGCGCAACCGCCCAGGTGTACACGCCTGCCCTTGCCATGTAGCTGCCGCCCGCGATCACAGAGGGCGTCGCTGTGATCGCGCCCAAAACTACACGCTCTCCATTACCGCTCCGGCATCTGTCATTTGGAGAGCAATGAAATGACGTCTTGGTACGCTGCCACTGTTCATGACGGGATAAAGTGGCGACACGATCTAGCCTAATGGGCCACCAACAGCTTTGCCGCAAAAGAAGCTGACCACCTTCATACTGATCGCCTGGGGGCTGTTAACTTGAACCGTTTTAATTCATCTATGTTTAAGAGAGGAGCAAAAGGATAATAAACCAGGAGTGCTGTTTCAGTTGACTGGACCTATTTGCACGGTCAATTGACATCATTCGCCAATCCCCCTTAGTGGAAAGGAGCCATCGTGTACTGCAGGAGGGCATGATTGGATAGAGTTGCTAGCAGACGAGATTTCGTCTAATGCGCCGCTAACAGCAGGGACGAAAAAAAAAACATCTGTTGGTTTGGCCACTCACCGAAACTCACCACTTAAGCCAACGTAATGGCAACAAACAAGTCACAATTGCAAATTCCATATCCTGCATTTCCTCAAGGCGTTGTCATGGCTTGTGGAAGACCGGCTTCGCCGGGTCTGACACAGCCTAGATTGGGCGTCGAAAGCGCCCAGCGTTCTCCCGACTGCATGGAGGGAGACAGAGGTGAGATTCCGACCCAAGCCAGGTTAGACGCCATGCGTCGACAACCTCCTCCCGATTTCCCTCACTTCTTGCGTCTGGAAGGTAATGGAACACATTGTTCTGTACAGGCTACAAGTGCACTTAGGAACTACAGAACAAATACCACATAACATGTTCAGATTTCGTCCGCACCTATCCACGCAAGACATCCTACTCCAAGTCAAAACCGACACCTCCGAAGCAGTCAGTAGGACCACGCCGAAGGCTATCGTCACATTAGACCTCAAGGGGGCCTTCGACAACGTGGCTCACGGCACCATTCTGAAGAACCTCAATGACCTCGGCTGCGGCGAAAGTATGTTCGCATACGTCTGCTATTTTCTTAAAAACCGCCAAGATGTTATCTAGATGGGAGAACTACAATCCGACGTCTTCTCATGCGGAAGTGGGGGTACGCCGCAAGGCGCAGTTCTACCCCAAATACTATTTAACATTTCAAAAAAATTGAACAAAATTGCGGACATCAAGCACGGCCTTTACGCCACGATATAACGATTTGGGTGAGTAAGGGATCGGTGGGAACCATGCAGGACCGCATACAACAGGCCACAGACACAGTCCATGCGTGTACACTTAGCAATGGGCCTCACCTGCGCACCTCACAAATCCGAGCTTCCCTTGGTGTAAAAACGCCACCGGGATCTCACCCCGGACATTCACGTCATGTTGGATTGGATGGCATCAAGATATCTCCAACTCCCAACATCAAAATACAGGGAATGACCTATCAGGGAAGCGCTCAAATCGTCAGGATGCTCCGGCGCATTGCCAGCCAAAGACACGGTGTGAACGAACAGGACATGCTGAGCCTAGCCTCCATTTCACGAATTACGTACGTCGCCCCCTCAGCCGCCCTCCTGGCGGCAGAAAGGCGGAAGATCGACACCATTATACGAAATGTCTTTATACAAGCCCTCGGACTTCCAACAAGCACTTCTACTTCTCGATTGATGGCGCTAGGAGTGCATAATACGATATACGAGCTTCCAGAAGCGCACCTGAACGCCCAGAAAGCGCGACTATAGCACTACCCCGACAGGCCGCCAAGTACTTATAAACCAGCGATACGCCCTTTAATTGAAACGGATACTTCCGAACCACTGGAGATTAGATCGAAGCTAACAATTTCACAATTGCCAAGAAATATGAGCCCTCGGCGCCATGAAGGCAGAAGAACAGCCAGGCACAAACCCTTAAACGGCTGTACTGTGACTCAAGAGCCACAGCATTCACAGACGCAGCGGAATAAGCACGTGTAAATTCCAAAACAGCGGTGCTTGCCACCCCTGCTGGTCTTATTACAAGTATCCTCCTTCTCCAGGCTACCATCCTCGAAGCGGAAGAAGCGGCGCTCGCACTAGCCCAAGCCAAGCCAACAGACCCAAGCCAAGATAATTATCACAAACTCGCAAGCGGCGCTTCAAAATTACACAGCCGGAAAGATATTCAAGAAAGCCCTACGAATACTGGCTCAAACTCCTCCTGGAAGAACAGTCAAGATCTTTTGGACGCCCACTCATCCCTTCGCGGCAATGCAGCAGCTCACGCTCAAGCCCGAGATCTTGCTCGCCGGGCACGGAAAGAGGACGACGAGAGGACCAGACACTCACTTATTACATACAATGATATCCCCCAACACTACATGCTGACACGATGCACCTTCCCACCACCGGCTGAACAATTTACAAAAGAACAAGAACTCACCCTCCGAAAGCTCCAAACACATTTCCACACCCCGCACGGCTACACGCCATCCACCCCACAATATACAACCCCTTTTGCCGACACTGTGATAATCCAGCAGCACTCTACCATATGTTTTGGACATGCTCTTCAAACCCAGATCTTGCACCAATTCATAATCCTACATAAGAGCAGTGGGAGGGTGAACTTGCCAGCTCGTTCCTAAGTAAGCAGAGTCTTTGACTCGCTGAAAAGGCGAATACGGACGGCCGCACCAACGGAGTCCTGGACTGAGGACCCCGCCCACTTACCAGCTCGATCTCTTAGTTAAAGTCTTCTCCTCCTCCTCGAAAGCGCCCACCACCTATACAACTATAGGAAAGGAGGTGCTGCTGGAGAGGACAAGGCGTCGTGAAGGTGCCACATCTTGTTTTTATAGCGGTTTATAGGTACAGTCGCTACGAGCGTAGCGACTGTACCTAACTTTTTTTCACAAAATCTTGCGCCGAAAATGGTACCTAGGGCGCAGCAGCGATTTAGCCATTTAGGTGCAAGACAACAAAGCAAATCAGGGAAAATTGTTGGAGTGTGCCGTATACAAATAAGTTCGCTGTAAGCGTTCCCGATAGACATCAACTAGCTTCCAGACTTCAAGCTTTTTTCTTGTGCTCTGTGATCCCGAAGCTATCCTTGCATGCTCCAGTATACAGAATATAGTTTGCGTACTGCGAACCAAACACTGTAAACAGAAAAGATTAATTTTAGTACAAATTTTATTCAACGATCGTGTGACCATACCACCAGAATTTTTAAAAGAGGATCTAGCCAGATCTTCTAATTATAATGTTATAACTGGAACGAAAAACAATTCCCGGCAAAATTTCCTTCGAAAGGAAATTGTCTTCGTGCATCAAGGAAAGCGCCCTAAAATCACACGGTCGTCTGGCCGCGCTTCATTGAGCCATCGCGCATTGTCTCAATGAGGGCAACGCACGCACACGGAGGCCGATTTCGCCACTCTGTCGGCCAATGCCCTCTCAAAGCATCGCGGTACTAGTGTACCGAAATCAACCATGGTTTAAGTGCAACTACCACTGTATTGTTGCCTTATACAGTGCGCATGTCAAGGTAGCGCGCGCGTAGTTATCTGCCCACACCGAGCTGAAGCACGACCAAACTAATATAATGGTCCTTGGGGGAAAAGAAATAAATTCTTGGGAAATTTCAAACGTGCAATAGCCTGCAGCAACAACTAAAAGATTATATGGGACAGTCCCAAGTACCCGTGCTTCCGCAAAGAAGTCGTGGGAACAATGGGAACACAGGTACCCGGCAGTTTCAAAGATTGGGTTAACTCCTGGAGGAAAGCCCAGAAAGCTTCAGAAGAAATGTAAACCACTTTCGTGACTTTCATAAGTGACCTATAGAACTATGCGAAATCTTGCCATGACTCTTCTCCCACCCTCACCCCGCCCCTAACGGTTGTATTCCCCGTTCCATTCCTCCCAAACCACGGCAGAGGAAGAGATGTCATGGGATATAATAAACGTTACTACTACTTCCACTGCTTCGCGCCCCATCAGTTCTCCCCTAGGAGAGTTCAGGAAATTTTCGCTGAAGCTTCAGGGCATTTAGCGTATTTTGGAACGTTCCAAACACTTGTAGCTAGAACTTTTCAACCAGGTTCACTAGTAAAAAGTGAATGATTTCATCTTGGCTAAGTAAATAGGTAATTTAAAACGTATACAATATAATGAATAGTCCGCAGCACATTTAATGGTTGGCAATTACTTTGTGGCAGAGAATTGTGACCTCTATCATAACGTTGCCCTCTAGCTCGGTTTACTTTGAACATCCTGCACTAGAATAAAAAAATTATTGCAACTTTAGACGTTACCGTTGATACAGTCAGCGCGAAAGCAAGATGTATGCAAATATAGCATTTGAAATACGAATATATTGTACATCTCCGTAAGCAAAAAAGATTTGACAATGTGAGCTTTATGTACGTTTTATAATTTTTTTCCAAGGTTGTCACCCACTCATTTGTCGAATAGTTTTTCTCGTGCTTTCATTTTGTCTGTTTTTTTTTTATGGGTTTGAAAGATGAAAATGCCTGTGTGTCCAGATTTCGGTGCATGTAAAAACCCCAAATGGTAGAAATTAATCCGTAGCCCCCCCCGCCCCCCCCCCCTTCCACTACAACGCGCCTGGTAGCCCACTTGTAGCTTCCACTCATAAAACCCCAAAATTTTAAAATTTTAAATTATTGTCATCGCAGACATGCCAAGTACCGTGTTAGGGTATTTGATGTCTCTTAAATCACCATAGTAGTCTCCTCAAGTTGTCAACAGACTTTTTTTTCTTCGTAACGAAGCCGTTTAATTGCATGGTGGTACTCACGTAGACAAGCTAGAAAGAGCGGGGATATGCCGTGGTGACGAAAAGAGGACTAAGTATTAAAAGACTAAAATAAAAGAACGGGCTAAAAACTATTTTAAAAATTTCCCAAATTGCAGGTTTTACCCAAGACTGCAAAAAAAAAAAAAGAGAGAGAGAGAAATACTATGAACGAGGGTTTTAGGTATTTGCAGGCGTTTATAGACATAGGTTTCGGTAGGAAAACAAACCTGCGGCCTAATGTACCAATTTCGCTTTGAGTGCTATAGGCTCCGGACAACCGAGTTTGGCAGCGCCAGCCGCGGCAGACCCTCACAACTCTGGGTCGGTCCAGCCGCGCCGACCGCCTTCAGCACCAGTGAACGCAACTTCGCAAAAACGTGAGTAATAACGTTATTTGCGTGTATATCTACTAGATACTGCAACACAGTCATGCATAAATGTTATATAGTAGGGGTAAGCTTCCAAATGAAACGGCGCGCGGATAGAATGCTGTCGCCTTGCTGCCGAGCCGTAGATTGACACAACCTGGAAGCGTAGTTCAAGGCTTTGCATCCTCCCGCGGATTCTTCTTCTCCTGTTCTTTTCTTTTTTTTTTTTTTTTTCAGATGAGAAGCCGTGGTTACTGCAGGTTGAAAAGCCCACACTAAGCGAGCGGATTACATGCTGTTGTGATGTACGAGCAGCTTGTTGCGGGCTGGTTAGCAGGCGGTAAGTACACATACCTGCGCATTAAATTTGTTCACAACGAGGGCTCCCAAACACAGTTATAACAGCGAAGTTTATCGCCCAGTGGTTCTACTCGGCTTCATCTAATATTTCATGTGCTTATATCGCCGTATTAAATACGTATGACCACATATGTGGCGGACACTTAAGCTGTTGACGTTCCGAAATATTTCGTCAGCTCACGGCGGTCGCTTTTCTGATTGAGGCAAAAAAGGGCAAAACGCCCGTTTGTTCGAGATTTCGGCGTCAGTAGAAGATCCCCAGGTAGTCAAATTAATCCAGAACCCTCCACTACGACGCGCCTCACCGCCTGTGTATCGTCGGCGCGTTAAACCCCACAGCCAATCAATCAATCAATCAATCAATCAATCAATCAATCAATCAATCAATCAATCAATCAATCAATCAATCAATCAATCAATCAATCAATCAATCAATCAATCAATCAATTATTCGGCAGCTATTGGATAGCATGAAACCATTGCCTCTTCTTGCAAAAGAAACTATAGAATTGTTGTTTAATCCACTGAAATGCTAAGAAAAATACAGATAGGAGGTGCAGCAATAAAATTGGAAATATATAAACGCATGACGAAATATTCGCGTTCGAGGAGGGGGAGGAAGAGAAACTTTGTTTGTCCCATCCTTTGTGATTTCAGTCACTTCGTACTAGTGAAGGGTGTCCTCGGTGAACTAAAATTTTTCCCGTGAGTTTTGTTGCAAAGGTGTTGACCGTAATAAAAGCGCCACTGTTTCTTTCTAACATAGTTCTCATGCCGGACCCGTTAGCGTAGAGAGAACAAAAATCACCGGATATGAATAAACTGTAATTTATTCCGATATGCTTATTAGATGTTCTGCTTATTCCTCCTCACCCCCTCCCCTCCCAATGGAAGTTCTTTGATAGCCTTCTCGTGAAGAGTTTCTTTTTTCGGGGACTGTTTTTATTGAACTTGTCTGTTGGGCTACTCTTGGAAGCCCGTAAAGTTTCGTGGCGGAGGGTGCATGCAACATAGACCGTAAACTATCCATTTTCCCCTATGTGTAAGACTGGAAAGAGGGATATTTTTTGCATTGCTCCTGCAGAACCGAACGACGATACATGAAAGTTCGATAACACGTTGAGCCTGATACACCCTTGTAATTATTACGTTCTCCTCATCCCCTCAGAGTAGCATGTAGGCGGAAACATGCCGCAAACCTCTCTGCTTTCATCTAATAAAGAGTTCTCTCTCTCTCTCTCTCTCTCTCTCTCTCTCTCTCTCTCTCTCTCTCTCTCTCTCTCTCTCTCTCTCTCTCTCTCTCTCTCTCTCTCTCTCTCTCTCTCTCTCTTTCCATAGGCGAGTTCAACCACATAAATCCCTCTTCATTCACCTGCACTGTGGGACATAATTACTCTACAATCTTGTACTTCATTTTAAACCGAAAAGGAGCGACTAATATACTCTATCACCGCTCCAACTCACTCACTTGAGCCGCTTGACGTGCTTTTGCTTATCATCATCATCGTTTTGTGAAACACGTTGTGGTTTTCCTGGAGTGCGTTTTCACACGGCATCGAACGCCATCAGTGAGGAATAGAGAGCTTCGCCTTAACACATGGGCTTAAAGGCGAAGGAAACGGACAGCCTCGCTGGTTATCCCCTTCGCAGAGTGGCATTGCTACTAACTTATTTTGGTTTCATAGGAGTTCTCCTTGCGGCATCTCTGGGAGGCCGGGCGTCCTCGTGTGGCACACATTTGGCGTGGGCCTCAGATCAGCACGGAGTACACGTCCATGCTGTCCTCATAGGCCATCACGAGGCTCCCGCCCCCTCGTAAGAGTCCGGCTCTGCGAACAGCCTCTGGGAAACAGGGTTCTCGCCGTTTCCGCTCGCCCCCCGGGGCTCGTGGGGGATCGGCGAACAGTGCCCGCGTGCTATCAGGAGCAAGGGAATTCTGTGGGCGCGCCGGCTGTTAGTGTGCGTGAATGTAGAAGGGGCTCCTACGAAGCTGCAACTACGACATCAAGGCGAAAGGGGATTAATGCGTCACCAAAGATCCGAATATAAAGCATTCAGGGAAGATGCACCGCTCCGCAAGTGCATTTCTTGGCACCTTGTTTGTCCCCGCCATTATGAAAGCCGCATCCCCCGCGGGGAATCGAACTCTCAACCTGCTGCTGAATCAGTGGCGTAGCCTTTCTATTGTCAGTTGGGGAGGGGGGATTACAGAACGGGAGTGCGGCTCGGAGAGGCGGAGGGGGGGGAGGAGGCGGAAGAGATGGGAAGGGGGGGGGGGGGGGGGGGGGGCGTCATAAGTGGCACCTGTACCATTCAAGGCGTTTTACATTGTGGCAGCTAACTACCAGATGCCCCTAAATAAGACGCTCCGCAAATCAATGCCCCGTGAAATTCAGCGGTTTTGGATACATGCTTGCTGGTCACATTTATGCAAAAATGCTGAACCACCAGTACAAAAAACCGAGCCGTATTTTTTTTAACGGGCAGTTCAGGCGTAAAAATATGCTGAAGAGAAAAAACTCGTAAAAACGGTGTCGAAAGGGACGAGGAAAAAACAAAGAGTGAAATAAAAAAATGGCGGTCCGTCTCCACTAATGTAAAACCTGGGGAGGAGCGAAGCATGCAGTGCATAAGCGTATTCTTGGCGCTTTGGCGTTTTTGCCAACGCAGATGAAATCGTTCGGGGGGTAGAGGTATATAGCTTTGCTGTAGAAGTCTCGTGACTTTGAAGCACGAAGCGTTCTAGCGCGAGGCGTAAATGAGTTCCCCGTTGTTGTTGTTTTTTTTTAAAGATGATAGTCTTTCTTGGGCTACTTAAACCCAGAAATTTTGGTCTGTCTGTATGTCTTTTTTTATTTATTATGGTCTGTCTGTATGTCTGTATGTCTGTCTGTCCGTCTGTCTGTCTGTGACTCGATTCAGCCACCCGGCCAAAGCAAAACAATGCCTGCGCAATAGTCTTATATAGTCAGAGCTAAAAATACCCGTCTATGTCCGGTGTAATGCTCATACTTGTCAACATTGTTGAAGAATAACAAGACATTACGCAAATATGAGACAACAAATCAATACAGAAGTGATATTTGCAGTGTTCCTTTATAAAAAATCAAACATGCTTGACTTTTGCGAAATTAAATACTTCATCAACTGCAAAAAAAGAATTCACTCCGCCGTCGCCTGCTGTCGCCCGCGCCACTACAGCTTCTGGCGCCATTTTAAGAAATCAACCGGCAACAGTTACGCAAGGTTCCACTAGGTTTCACGTTCTGCTTGCAACGCACGTGGAGTAGGGAAACGCGGTTCTATAAACGTTGAAGTAGGGCGCCTCGATGAACGCTCGTCTTCACCGTACGGCAGCGTTCGCATCGAGACACCCGGTTTGGAGCAGTGGAACGCGGGAAATTTAAAATGATTTAAGCAAACATTTGGCGTATTTACCTTGGGAGGAGCGCGACGCAAGAGGAACAACATGAGAGGTGAGCGGGAAAGCGAAGGAAGGCATTTACTTCGCAAAAGCCGATAAAGACTGTCGTCTTTTGACGGCATTTGCAACGAAAGGAGCAGATACGCGGCCAGTTTTTTAGTAGGCGTTACGTTCTAGCGCGAGGCGTAAACGAGTGTCCCGGTGTTTTAGTACCGTGTCTACATGAGACGACAGTTACGACGACGACATTAGACGCCAACAGCCCGAGCCCCTAAAAGGCTGCGCCCCTAAAAGAGGAGCTCGCCCCAGCCAGGAACGCCTCCTCCTTGCGGGGACCGACCTAGTTTTGCACATATTTGCCGTAGGTGTCGCTGGGTGTCGCGGGCTCCGTGTCGTCCTCTGGGTTTTGTCCGGTGCCTATATGTACAAAAAACTTTCCTTAAGTGCAATTCGCCGTGTACGAGCGTAAGTTGCCACTCTTCTTTCCTTTCCTTACATAGCAAGTTTACCAAAAGGCTGTTTCTAATCGGGTACAGCATCGTTCACAAGAAGTGCCAGTGCTGTAAAAGCCCAACGTGAAAGGTCCGAATGACACGAGGAGCTTTGTGGTCTTGGCAAGAGGAGTCGCACCGCCTGGCGTGTCGGAGAAGGGGTGAAACGGCAAGCTCGGGCGGCAGACGCAAGCACGGTGCAAAGGAATTCGCAGACACTGCAGTGAAAGATGCCCGGATCCGGCTGGGGCACAAGTATACCTCCCAGCCCCGATCTGGTCGCATGGGTCTGCAAGAGCGGCAGCAACAGCAGCAGCGCGCCTAGCGGGCGCCCCGGGCGTTTGTAGGCGCGTCGCAAGGGGCCAGCGCAGGTCATTGAGGCAGCAGCCGCGCGACACATTGAAGGCGTCTTTGTGCGAGCACCGGGGCAACAGCCACCGCCCCTCGGCGGCGGGCACTTGGCGCGGCGGCGGCCGGGATGACCGAAGAGTGCGCGCGGCTCCCCCCGGTGCCCCTCTCGCCTACTGAAAGAGCAGGAGGATCGCAGCGACACCCATCCCATTATGTAAAGGCGAAGCGAGTGAAAGTAACGGATGGGGCGACATCATTTGTCAGCAACTGCAACGCCATTGTCGCTCTGAAGGACTGGGCCATGTGGCCCTGAGGGGTCATCTTTCAGCGCCTTGCTCGAGGACACGTCGGAGCCTCGTAACAATGACACTGTATAATTCCGCCGCGTAGATCATCTTCTGCTGCAGATGATGGCGGGATCTTTTAAAGATGCCCCCGCCGCTCTTGGCCACTTCGCACATTTTCTTGGGTCACTTTTTAATCCGGGACGCCGCCGCCTTATCCGAGGTGTCCGGAGCGCCTCAATGACCAGCACTTTTCCGAGGAGGCGCTCTAAATGGCGACGCCTCTGCGTCCAAACAACAGCCTCGGAGAGAAGCCATCTATGTCCCGGGGCTCGGCCGCTCGTGCGCTTGACAGTGCGGATCTGGGAGGAAAAATACGTTAAAACAAGTGTGTCCAGTACACAAAGCAAGACAGAACGGCGCATCGCGCTGCCCGGTCCGGAAATTTCTCGCCTGGTTTTAGAGCCGCGTGGGTCACGCCATACTTAAAGTGGTTGTGGAGATGTCCTACAAACCATAAGAAAAAAAAAAAAGCGGTCTAACTCTTCAGCCATCTCGGTTGTTGTCCGAAGCATGCGTTTGAAAGGCACAAAAAGGATATTTACGCCTTAAGCTCGCGGCGGGAGGAATGCCATTGAGTGCAAGCCATTGTTAATAGCTTCTAACTGAAGGCGGACACTACGGCAACGTAAACAGGCAGTCCTGTTTATGGGAAGAAAAACAAGGTAAGACGAACCAACCGATGCCAGAACTCCGTGGTACAGGCTTCTTTAAGTAATTTCGGCACTCCGAAACCCCTCAAAATTGCTAACGTCAAAGTTTATTAGAAAAGGCGGCATTCATTTTATATAGGAGCACTGTTATTCATACTAGCCGCTCACTGGAGGACTTTCTTGTCTAAATGTTTTGCTTATCTGTTTTGAGAATTGTTTTCTCCGGTAAAAGATATACGGGCGTCTTTGGATGCTTTCAAGCCAAATAGAGCAGGAACCCGAGCCCATGTCGCCCAAAATCACTTGTATGGCAGTGTTATAGGGTATCGTAATAGGGTAGCGTAGACATTTAAAAAAGCTTGCGTACTCCCTGGCACGGCAATTGCAACTATCAATATGGACGGACAGAAAAAAAAATGACCATCCACTGCATAAAATTGTTCCCGCCTGCACTTTCAGAATGCCGTGTGGCCTAGCTGGCAAAGCGTGACGAAGCTATTGTTCGCAGCATTAGCCTCAGAATAGCTTTCAACAACTTCTACCTGCACAAGACACACCCACTTGCCTCCACTCTGCCACGCTTGCAGTGTTCCTGAGGATATAGAACATGCACTGTGTATGTGTCCCCGTTTTGGTACCCCACGGCTGACCATGAAGACAACTTGGGGACTGCGCGCTGATGTATGCCTGAAATGTAGCGACGTCATCGGTACATGGCAGTCAACTGCCGTGGTGACACGGACTACAAGTGCCTTGGTGTCATTTCCCCGTGACTGTGGCCTGAACAAAACTCCGTGAACGGTTTCCTTAACTTTACTCCTGTGCGTGTGCTGTGTATGCGTTCCTGCGTCTGTCAGTTCTTGTATTCTTATTTACGTTTGTTAGTGTTTGTGTGCGCTTTTGTGTCTTCGCTTCCTTCGCTCATTTTCACCCTCGCTGCCAGGCCGACTCCTCCGTATCATTAAGGGTATCCCTCCCTTCTTCTCTTCGTAAACATGCGAGCGTGTTTAAGGTAAGTACCCTATCTTTCCAACATGCTGATTAATTGAGGACTTGAGACTTACCGAACTATCGCTAAACATTTTAAAAAATTGTTTAACGATGTACACAGGCACAAAGGGAGGCTCAAATTGCACTGACACTATATCAGGCCCACATGCCGGATTTTCTTCTAGAAGAAGCCCTGATTGCGGTTCTTAATACGGAGTGAACTTTTTTTCTCTCGGCAGCTATAACTGCTCCATGTCCTCGTAAATGCATATCTCCGGCTACAAAATAACCATGGTGAGCAGAGCATGCATAGAATAGAAAAGATATGCGCCTAAATGAAAACTACATATGCTCTTTTCAGGTACACTTATTCATTTTGAACAAGTTTATGGCACCGCGGTGCTGCTATAACGGTGGTGGTGGACGGGGGGGGGGGGGGTTAGCGAAAGAGGAAGAAAAAGAAAGAAAGAAAAAAGGAACAGCAGTGTCGCAGAGGGAGTTTCAAGATACCACGCGTACGGCGTTGTGGAATGGAAGGATTTTTAGTCCCGCCAGTACGGTACCATAGTCGTGCACGATTCTTCCTCTATGTGTACGGTGTTTAGGCCTACCAGAGTCCAAATTTTAGCGTCATGGCTATCACGGGGCATTCGCCGTTTTTTTTTTTTTTTTTTTTTAACGCAACCCGTAGACGTAAACGTCCGAAGCTGAACCATGCAAACGAGTCGATGCCACATGACGTCGAAGCATTGAAGCATGGGAGTGCATCTGCGCTTGGGTGGCTTCAGCCGACGCGACGGATTTGCTCTTCCGGGCGTCGTGCCCTCCTCACGCGCGCACCGTGCGAGCCGTGGTGAGTCCAAGCAGCAGCGCCTGCCACGCGCCCCCCGACCACAAGAGCCGTTAGCGGGACCCTGGGCGACCGCTCATTTTTAAAGCGCCGCGATATGGAGGCGGGGGCGAAAGGGGCCTGATTTCGCCGGGGCCGGCGCACAAGAATCTCCGGAAGTGGGCTTCCTTCCTGGAGGGCTACCACTTGCCGCGCGGAGGCCGATCATCGCTGAGGCATGCGCGACATTGCGCCCGCTCCAACTACTCCCCCTCGTCAGCCGGAACCCGACGCCGGGGCCACAAAAACGCACAGCAAAGCGGGAACAAAGCTATTACGTCAACTCGCCTCCCCCGCTAACCGCCACGGGAGGGCTGCAGGCTGCGGCGCAAGGAAGAAGTGCCACTGCTCGTCGGCTGCCGGGCGTTCACACGTTCGAGTATTAAAGCCATCCACGATGACACCGGCGCCCTCATCACCTAATGGGTGACACGTCAACCTTATAACTTGCGCAATATAGTCTATAATAATGTACTGCGCAGAGGGCGAAGACGGCGACGAGCCGCGCTATGTGTTGGGATTAGAGGGATAGCAGCCCATTCCTCCCAGCTTTCCCCCCTTTTTTTTTCATTTGGCCCTCCACTGCATGCGCTCCTGGGCTTTTCTATACAACGCCCTTCCCGGAGAGATAAGCTGCATCGCGGGTGGACAGCACTTTTGGCAGATATTTGGCAGAGAGCGTGGCGAAAGACGTAAGATTGAGGACGGCGCGCAGGAGAGCTGGGGGGAGAGGCGATATTGTCCGGATATTTGTGGGACATCGGTGCAGTCATGTAATGATCAAAGGGACAGTGGTCGTGGTGCTCTCGGAGCCGCTGCCGCTTCTGCTCCCGACGAGGCTTTACAAGGCGTGCAAAGCCGCGGGCGGCTAGATTGTCCAAGGTTCAGCCCTGCTTATTATTATTTTCTTTTCCGTCGCTGTGTACTCCCGACCGAAGAGCAGCTGAGAAGAGAAGCTCTTTCGCCCTTCTCTCCGTGCACATTGATTCATCTGTACGCTGTATGGGAAAATAAAACCCGCCAGCAGCATACAAGCGTCTACTTGCGTATATCTAATTGTATTTTTATTGTTCGTTTTCCTCTTTTCCTAGCGAAGTGGAACTTGCGAGAGCCTTGCAATTCGCCCAGTAATCATTCACACCAACAAGAGAAAAAGATAATGTGGCGTACTCACGATGTTACAGAATGACCCAACTTTCTTCTCCACTTGAGTGGCGTGAAGAAAACTGCTCGAAAACAGTGCGCTTCCCTGGCGCCCTTTAAGAGCCTGCTTGTTATACTTCCCGCTATACAGAAATTCGATCACTCGGTCATCTCTCTTCACTTTCATATCCGCTTTATACATATATTTTATCTAGAGGCCGATAACTCACACATGCTAGACATTAGTAATTTTTATTTTGGATCTAGTCGGCTAGTGTATTTCGTAGAAACGACGTTCTAGCTGCCATACCACGGAGTGACGGGGCCGGGCCTGTAATTTCCTGATACTGAAGAAGGCTTCAAATGATTAATTGATCGATTAGCCGGTTATGTTAGTTTATAAAACAAAAAAATTACACCATCTTCCCATAGGGGAGCCCTGAGTAGTATGCGAAGCAGCCATGGGGTCGACTGAAGTTCCCATTAGTTTTCAGTTCGTCGTTTCCGTTGACGTTCAGCTTCGCGTGCCTTCGTTGTATCAGTAGCTTCTTGACGTAGTTTGAATGAATGAATGACATAAGGCGCGTTCGTAGCACATGCTCCCGTCTGGCTTTGTGGCGCAGTGGGAAGAGCGCCACGTACCTCCCGTTGCGGCCAGAGAGTCGTGGGATCGAAACCGGGCGCCGCCTAACTATTTCTTTTTATAGTGGACTGCGCTGACGTCAGCCCAAACGGTGACGTGGCTGAAGAGACGCGCATGCGCAGTAGAGTGTGAACGGCGGACAACGACAACGAGGGAGGGAGGGACACAGCCCCGAGCATGAGATGCTTCGCATCTAAAAAAATTCCCCGACAATTACGATGCTCCCGAATGCGAAATATTAGCGCAGCTGTTTTGGTGTTTTGATGCGACGATGTATGGAATTAAATAATCCGAGACAGGGTCATCTCCGCGGCGGCATTTATTTTCGGCGGCGCGAACCGCTTGATTCCGGGGATTGCCTCTGCTCGGACGGTTGTCTGGCAGCAGAGGCAAACAAAGCACTTCCGCCCATTACGTTGCTCATCGTTCAGAAACAACTTGTTGAGTCTATATCTTATCATGGTTATGTTGCGCGGCACACTAAACTGATCGGAGTGGGGTGAGACGGCCTCGGTAACGCCTGCTTTCTTACGTCTCCATGCTGCAAAAAGGAAGGGGTTCCGTACTCCCCAAAACCGGTTACACTGAACAAAGGCCGACTTCGGTCGAGGAGCGACAATTCTTACGGAACCTCTTCCGTCGGGGCCCGTGTTCGGTACATGGAGAGAGAAGAAAACAGCGGGACGTCGCAAGCGGAAGCGCTTGTGCGATACGTGGACGAGCTTTCTTTCCTCCATGCGTGGACGCGTTTCACAGCAGTCGCCATATGCAAACCTGGTGCCATCTATTAGCGGGTCGCTGCTGTGAAGGACGTCTCGTGCGGCAATCCGCTCTCCTCCTTCCTCTTTCGCCATACTCTCCTCCTGCGGTATCCCCCTCATGCTTCCGCTGTACCTTGCTCCGATATCCTCCTCGCACTCTCTTCGCTATCACCGTCACTCATTCTCCACTACGCCCCCCCCCCATCCATCTCTTTCATCCTCCCCTGTGCTCTTCGTGCTCCCCGTTTGCTCGGTTTCGATGCCGCTACACCGCAGGAACAGGCGCTTAGGAACTGCGCTCTAAAACATCAAAAAAGCATCTTTGCTGCGACCACGCAGGGACTTCCGGATTAAAAGATCTCTCATCAACGTGGGTCAAGAACATAACTAATGTTTCGTCCAAATAATGTTTATTTCTCCTTCTCGTTCTACACCTCATTTGCCTCCTCCTTCCAGTTTTACAGGTGTAGTTAAAATTATACCGAACATTTATAGCGACTTCATCTAGCTCCACAGGCAAACATATATGTTCAAATTTTCAGGCTGCAGTAAGCGTCGACACATTCCACAATCTTTCAAAGACGTTCTAGACACTCTAGACGTTCCACATTTATTCTAGATTCACGGGCATTCTACGTGGCGTTAACAGGTCATCGCATTGGGTTCATGCGGCCTAAACGTACGTCATCGCGTTTACCCTTCGCACTATTTCTGGAATGAGGAATCTATGAGCTGGCTATCAATGTTAACGGTCCCAGTAATCTTTGGTTACTTATGGCGCAGGTGCTTTAGCAAACTCCAAAGCGATTTAAATGTTCGTTTCTGGATTTTGTGGACGGTCTAGACCGCCTTATGCTTGTAGAAAACAATGCGCATTTTTGTTGTATTGCTGTGCTTCCATTTTGTGTTTTCGTTTTTGTTGCTACGATATCAGAGCACACAAGCATCGTCTCCTTGCATGCGAAGACGGGAATTATCATAGGCGTGTTCACCGAAATATTAAGGTGCAGCTCTTTCTATTTGATTTGATTTGATTTGATTTGATTTGATTTGCTTTGATTTAATTTAATTTGATTTGATTTGATTTGATTTGATTTGATTTGATTTGATTTGATTTCTTGGCCAAACCAAGGGGAGGCTGAGTTTAAGGCGCATCTGGCCTGACAGAGGCCTCAGCCACCGATTTACAGAGTCAGCAACCGAAGTGATGTCCCCAAATTTGAACGCAAATTTGAGCACAATCACAATAGCCCAACAGCACAAAAGTGCAGTCATAAATACATTTCCTCTGTATTATACAATTGATAGGTCTACAAATGAACAGAACGATCGAAGTGCACACACAAGCATAGTAATTCACAAACTTTAAACTTCAACGATCATACGATTACATTACATCACAATTCCGTAATAATGTATTTTTTATTGTAAATCTCCTCAACTTGTTCCTTCATACTTCCAACACCTAATTTTACATAACTATTGCAGGCATTTTCCTACAGTATTATTTCTTTCACCTGTTTTTCAACATGGGTTCACTGGCATCGAAGTTTAATTTTTCTCCAAATTTATTTAGTAAGTCAGCTGGCTGCTACAGGAAAGATTGTTATTATAAATGGTTCGTACTTCTGGAGTGTGTCGTGTTGTATGCCTGAGATGGTAGCTGGAAGAAGTAATGTCAACTTGATTGTGGGTCTTTTGTTTATAGATGGTGTGCAGAACCTTCATGTAGTATATTTGGTCAGCTATTCACGTTGAATATTCAGTAAATAAAGGACTTGTACTCAAATTTAAGTAGCAGCCATGATAATCTAACTACAGTAATCCCTCGTTATAAAGAAATTGCTTTACTCGAAATATCGCTTTATTCGAAATTTATTCTGGTCCCAAGCCAAACACATGCATTTTAGGCCGCATTAGTCGAAGTGCACGGGGAGATTGACCCGCTTAGAGCGAAGTGGCGAGCGGAGGCATGGCCGAGCGGCGGCGACCCAGCGGCGAGTCAGGCTGCCAACATGGCGGGTAAACGCAAGCTGGTCTTTCCTCGACGATTTTCTCGAGCCGGTCATGCTCGATTCGCACCATCAAACTTTAGACAAATGGTCCGAAGGCGTGATGGGGTCATTGAATTTTGTTCCTGGACATCGGTCAGTGTCGTGGACGCGACGCTGCGGAAACACCGACACTCGAAGCGTAGAATTAGCAGTGTCGTCGACAACGGGGCGCCGAAAAACTCTTGTTTTGCAAACTTCACTGCTGCACACCTCGGGAAAAAATTTCCCAGAGATCATGCGAAGCCCCTAGTGCAAAACCAGTCAGTTTTTATGATAGCGCTTTGCACCCAAAATGAGCGATTAATCATTTTTTTGAGTGCAACAAACACAACCTCAGACTCGAGCCACGGCATTGGCGGCGCCTTCCAGCACAAACTCGTGTAGCGTCCAGTGACGCCCGCACGCACCCCTGTAAATTGGCCACAGCCATTGCCACTTTTACGGGCGGCGACCACAGCCTCATGCGATGCTTGGTAAAATTGGAGCAGGGGTTGCTCGCGCCCGACAAGAACTTGAAACAGCCAGAGCATGCTGCTTATTTTGCACCTGAATAAAGCTTTGCTTCTCTGAATACGTTGTGTTTTAATTCCTTGCAGTTGTATTGCAATTAAAATTAAACTGTTTTAGCTTTTTTCAAGTGGCCGCTTATATCGAAATACCGCTTATAACGAAATTTTTCGCCGTCCCATTGACTTCGTTATAACGAGGGATTACTGTTTCGGAATACAATGAGCGTGTTAAAATTTGTTTTAGTTATGGTCCCCCTACCGAAATCCCGTAGCATAGTTTGGAATAAAAGAGGGAATTATATAAATGAGGGCATGTACTATAGTGGTATCAAATGGCCGATTTTATATATGATACCTATACTTTTAGAGAGTTCGTTGGACAGGTGAGCAGTATGTGTATCCCAGGAAAGTTGTTCCTGAAACCAAACACCTAAAAACGTACATTCTGTGACTCGGTTTAACTTGGTTTCGTTGAATACGAACGACATTTCTTTCTCGACTTTTTTATCGTATGGTCTAAATATCATTTAAGTGGCCTCTGTAGCGTTAAATTGTAATTTGTTATCCAATAGCAAATTTCATAATTGTTCCAAATAAACATTTACCATGGAGTGAAGTTTAATTATATCATCAGATGAGAAGAATACGTTAGTGCCGTCCGCATAAAAGGCATTACATGTTCTTGCAGACGTTCTATATTTACGATATAATTTATGTAAACTATAAACAATAACGGGTCTAAATTGAAGCCTTGTGGGACGCCCTATTTTAGCTCTAATATGCCTGATGAAATAGAGTTTAGTTGAACAAATGGTTTTCAATTAGTCAAATAGCTTTTTAAAAGGTTGTCTGCCACCAGGTATTTTATATCTCTTCAATTTATTCAGTAAAATAATATTATCTATCGAATCATAAGTTTTGAACGTCTGAAACAGCTCAACCGTGAACTGCTTGTTTCAATATTTGCTATTATTTTATCTTTAATGTACAGTAATGCTTGCTCTGTTGATCAAATGCTTTTTTGGAGGAGTTCTTTCATGGCTGCAAAAAATAAGAAGAGCACAAAGGACGTGGACAAAAAAACGCAAGTAGACAGGTAACGCTCGTACAGTCTACTTGTGTTTCTTTGTCCACGTCCTATGCGCTCTTTTTATTAACGCGATAGAGTTATTAGGCTCATTTCTCAATTTTGCTGTGCCCACTAGCCATCCGCTATAAGCCGCGCTCATCGAGTGTCCACGTAAATACGTCACCACTGCCAACCGGAAACTACGACTGAGGCAGCCAGATGCGAAGGTTAACTGGAGGGTGGGAAGGAGGGCAGTGATTCTACGGCCAATGCTATGGCAGAAATTGTACGTGGTGAGTCATGAAGCGTCGCGTCTGCGCATTGAGTTCGTTGTCCCGCGGTTGGTGCATGCGCTGATGAGACACTGTTGATGTGATACCGTTACTGGACTCATTCGCCGATTTTCCGTAAAGGCTAACTGTCTGCTATCAGCCGTGCTCATGAAGCGACCACCGAAGACTGTCCCCGTCAAGCGGTAAGTGCTTCTGCGCACACAAAATACAGCGCGCGCGTGAAGCTGTAATCGGGCGTAGGTGCTGAAAACCGAATGTGGAAAGGAGAAGGAGGGCCGGTAGGCTTACCGACAATGATACTGCTGCGCAAACGACAGAAAGGATACGTGGTTTTGTCACTTGCCGCCGCTTCGCAGTGAAGCTCCTTCTCCCACATAAAGCCGTTGATCCCGTTGAACTTCAGCGCTCGAAGAGCATGAATGGCGAAGTTTCGTTCGAAGCTCTCCTTTGACGACTAGGTAACGCTATCGCGTCTTACATCTTAAAGGGGCACTG
This sequence comes from Haemaphysalis longicornis, assembly GCF_048455015.1. NCBI lineage: Eukaryota > Metazoa > Arthropoda > Arachnida > Ixodida > Ixodidae > Haemaphysalis > Haemaphysalis longicornis. The sequence goes on from NW_027526203.1 coordinate 424,980,933, forward strand.
ACACAAAAATTTAGCATCTTGTTTTTTTCGTTGCGATAAGTAGCTAGTGACCTACTTATAACCTGTAGAAACCTCATTTGCTTCAGCGTGCGACGGTTGTTTAATTAGAGGGATTTTAAATGCGGCCAGTCGCAGTTTCGGTTTCAGCGAGTGCCGCGAAACGATGGATTTTGTGGATTTTGTGTGAACAAAGCTGACCACGTGACCGTCGGAGGGATATCACAGAGCAGAGTCGCCGTAGCACTGTCGAATCCGCATCGACGGCAGTTTCTGCGAATGCCCCCACGTACTGATCTCGTGAGGCGCTTAATTAAAAAGCGACCGTGGATGTGACGCAGGCGCTGCGAGTGCAAATGCTACCGCGGCTAAAGAACGACGCGCGACGCTCGAGGCGGTGGGTGGCAAGACGCGCGCTGGGAGCAGCCGGCCGGTCTGCCTACAGGCCCGCCTACAGATGTGTTCGGCTCAGCACTGCGGCGGATATTCGAGTGCCGCTCTCGTAAGCGGTGCAGATGACAATTTTTAATGCAACCCGCCATCGCATCATTACCTCCTTTCTCATTTAAGCCACTATGGTGGGGACTTGGGGACAATTTCGTGCAGCGGTAACAAGCTATCACTCGAGCTACCTGCGCCGGCCTGGGCCACTTCGCGGCCGTGGCCGCCGCCTGCACAGCGACCGTGCGGCTAGCTCAGTGGGCTTTTCGTGCCTCCGGCGAGTTTTCGCATCCAATGGTAATAAACAGTAATAGAAACAGAGTGCCTGGAATCGCTGTAGAACTTTGGTCGCGGCCAGCTGCCCGATTAGCTGACGAAATCACGGCGCCTCCGCCGCCAACGATCGGGTCATGGAGGAAACCTTTTCTTTCCTCCATGGATCGGGTCGTTCGTTCTCGAGAGCAGAAGCTCCGCCCTCCGGCCCTCCGATTGGAGCGGCGAGCCGGGCGAGCCCGCGTAAAACGCCGGTAGTGCGGAAGCGGCAAACACAAACTCGTGACGTGTTTGGATGTTGTTTATTTACAATTGCGCGTGGTCCTCTGCTGGCTGCTCGGTTGCGTTTCGCACACTTCAAAATTGGTTTTAAATATGTTCTAGGCTGTATTCGCCGCTGATATTTTGCAGATGATGTATATGTGTTCCCACCAATCTATTTCCGACGTTATCTCGCCTTCAAAATTTTGTGTCAGTGCCCCTTTAAGACCTATACGTAGATGTCCCCTGCAACTTTTTTGTTGCTCTGTTGATTTAGGTTCTGTAAGCCTTACTAATATTTCGGAATTACATTGCGTTTAAGAAAGGAAGTGTATAACCTATTATAAATTACTCCCGCAAATAAATACCTTGGAAAAAACTGTCAGGAAACATATTGGGCTATAATTTGATACGTAGTCCAGTGCTCCACCTTTATTAATCGGCGTTCAGTTTGCTCGCGTGGCTTGCACTGATAAACCAGTTAAAAAATTAATCGTGAATAAAGCCCTAATTGATTAATCAGAATGTTAATCGACCAATCACCCACCCTGACTCTAGACAGAAATTATCGTAACAGTTACCTTAGAGGTAACCCTAAAGGTGAAACAACCAGCGTGGTTTAAATACATGATTACTGCCAATGAACCTAATACATCTCAATTCGTTCTAATTCTTTGACAACTTGTTTAGGTACGGCGGTAGTAATGTGGCGTATACACACATACATGGATGCGAGCTATAGTTCCAAATGCGGGTCCATGTATGTGGGTATATTGCTGTATAAAAGTCAAAGCCTCTTTTTAAGGAGAAAGATTGTCAAAATGTCAAGCTGTCCTAATGTTTTTCCTAATGTTTTTACTTCACATTTGTGCTTCCCACATACTCGATAACCATGCTTTATATCTCTGTTTACACATTCCCTGAATGTTTCTTTTGATTTAAGTGTTTATGAATTTTTTAGGGTACCTTTTCATTGGAAATGTATAATGATGTCCTGTTAATCTTGTTTATATTGCCCCTTGCCAGTGCGTTGGCTATATGCTTCAAGTTCCTCTTTTGTGTATGCCCCCCTTACCCTATGCTCCACCTGGAGCTTGTAAGGGTTTTATAAATAAATAAATAAACACCTAGGATAGTCCCCATGTGTAGCTGCAAACGGGGGCGTTCAAATCACGTCGTCTGCAGCCATGTAAAACCAAGCACTGCTCCCACCTCTCGAGCACTGCCACTCACATCCACCTAAGGGACAACGGTCTAAACTTTACATGCGAGTGTATCTGCCCTAACTTGAACATTCCGATCGCAGGTGTGCGCAGCCCGGTGATAACAGCTGACGCAACGCCAAGATGGATGTCAGCGTCGCAGCAGCCACGGCGGAATAACGTAGGTATTGGTCGAATGTTGAAGGGGACTAAAAAATAAGAAAAGTAATCAGGCAAACAATCACTAAAGGATTATTTAAACAACAGCAGAATAATTATACAAACAATGACGCCAAGAATTCGAAAAAGTGCGTTCACGCGCAATTTCTTGATACCAACCCTCTCAATGACACGTAATGACACGTTTTTAAAACTTAAATGGTATACACATCCAATGCTTGCTGAAATTTCGAATCACGCCCTGCAGTTCATGCCCTCTTGGTATACTACAGACTTCTATGGAGATGTCGATTTTGCCAATATTTGCCCCTTGTCGCCGTCTTTTTCCGTCCCTAGCTCCTTCTAATCAATTTCCAGCATATATCTTCGACGCCCCGCACGACATTACACCCAGACAATATTCACACTTCCATTTCTCTCTTAGCAAGAAAAAAAAATGGAAACAGTAACGGTAGGCTGCCCTTACTGAGCTACCCTGCCGCGCATTAGGACAAGCTGTTTCCTGCCATTTTTCTTTTTTTTTCTTTTTTTTTTTTCACCCCTCATGTACGGCAGCCGTTATGACATCCGCGCCCCTGAAACAGGCTTTGAGTTCCCCTCCCGTAAGTTTAGAAGCGGTGTAAGGCGGCGCAGGGTCTGCGGGGAGGGCCGCTGCCGGGAGGGCGACGAAAACCCCCGAGGAGCTGGAGCGAATGTCGGGCCCGATGCGCGCCTCCGCTGGCAGACCCGAAACGGGACAGTGAAAATCGAATTTCCTTTAATGACGGTGCTGTCAGAAGCGGCTGCTTCTATAACGACCCCGCGCCCGCTTTACAAGTCCGTGGAGCACCGTTAAAAGAGTGGGTTAATTTGAGCCTGATCATCGTTAGTGACAACGTCTCACACCTCACGTCCCTTTCCCCCCTCCCCGAACCTTGTTAGTTTGCGCGTGAGTGCGTGCGTGCGTGCATGTATATGAGAGCGTGTGTGCATGCGTACGTGCGTGTGTGTGTGTGCATTGTGGGGTGAGGGTGTTCGCGTTTCCGTGGAATCTTAAAATTAACACGGTAAAAAGAGCAACAATTAGAGTTAATTCCTATTTGCATATGGTGCTTAATAACTCTAATGCGCTGCAAAAAGCCTAACTACATCCCATTTTTAACAAATTAGGTACGACGGGTGTCCAAAAATTCAAGGCTTTTTCTGGGGGAAGGGCGAGGGGTAGGCGATGCCTCATTGAAAAATATTCCTGAAAACGAGAAACAGAAATACAAATCAAGTTTTTCTTTCGCAGAAAAAATTGTCTCAAGAAAACACATTAAAATCGTTATTTTTACGTTTGATACCCGTTTGGAGGCTAACTCAACGCCTCTAATGCGCGCACGTCTAGAGGTTGTAAAATCTGCAAACGATGGAAAATATATAAACATGCTTTCCAGCAAGACACAATGCTTGGAGAGGACTTTGCAGGTGCCTTTCCCGGAAAAGAAAATCATAAAACACTCATTCGTAACGTTTCTTCGGCGTAAGTAATCCCTTTCCATAAACGGGTTTTCGTAAGCATTTTTGCCGCAGGTGCATGTCTCGAAGCTTGATAATATTCCGAAAAAATAACAGTCCTCCCTTCCTAGAGAAAGTAACCGAGTGTATGAAATGCCAAAGTGGACCTCCCGACCGAGCAAGAGAGCGAGCAAGCCAGCGAGCCATTCAGCAAATGAGCGACTGGCGAGAGGAAATTAAGCAAGCTGTCTCGAGCGCGAATAACAGTGGTGGGATGACAATGCTTCCACATGGCTGCGGGTTCGCGCTCAGCCATCCATGCGTCCCCGCCACGGCCGTAGCCAGAACTTTGTTTCGGAGGGGGCTATGGGTTATCGTAAACGCAGTGTCTAGAGTGTCATCCGACGGCTCTTTAGCGGGGCCTTGCAGTGCCGTCCGACGGCGCTGCAAGCGTATGCTCCCGTGCCGTCCGGCCAGTCCGGCGCGTGAGCGGCGGAGCTTTCAGAACACGGCCAGCACCGCGACTTCGAGCATGCCTATACGGAAGAAAAGAAGTGCTTATGACGCACTAGCCAGCTCAAGATCGGACGCTCGCGAATGGTTATATAAGACGTTGTGTTAATGTATCCCTGTGAGCAAGCGAGCCGAAAACAAGGTTCAATGTGCGCTCATCCAGTGACTCGGGCACGTCGGGCGCGCGACGCGTGCCGCGTGATGAGGCGGTGTTCGCACTTGCGACGAGAGATGATGCGACTTCATTTAGATACAATGTAATTTAGGGGAGCTGTTACCAGACCTGTACGACTTCCTTGGTGCTTCAACCATTTGCAGTCAAATAAAATTATGTTACATGTACGCGACAAAGACAGGTACAAATCACTCTGGAATAGCACCGGAATGGTACCGAAAGCATTGCGGGTTGCGGGAAGAGTCGAAAATAACGAACTCAAGCAGACACTTTTTAACATCTTATATAGCAGTAAGAAAATACACGTTTGCTTTCACGCCACAACACCTGTATCCCAGACCGCAAAGTTCGTTTTTTTTTTTTTTTTTCACAGACGCAGAAGTTTGGGCACCTTTGAACTCCATGTTGAAACCTTGAAACCCCTTGAAGCTCTATGGGTGCGTACTACTCGCCAATAGAGGTACGACAAGGATGCAAGTCGCCTACCGTCCCGCTATGCATCCAGGTATGACTTGCTTTGACAAGTCAAAGTAGTTTCTGGGCACTGATGAGTCCCACGCTGTTCGTAGATTGGCACATATGTACGCTGAAGCCACTGACGAAAGAGCTGGCGAGCACGGAACGCTGCTTGCCGGCCCAGCGAGCCCGCTTTGGCAGGCCGGGCCAACTTTGACCGGGAGGCGGCTCGCCACCGTTTGGCATTGCAGATGTAAACAAACGTTTCGTTACCGGCTACGTCAGGTGACTCTGCAGCCGTAATTAACTATCCGGTTTTGCGATGTGGTCGCGCGACGAGGGACGAGCGATCGGCGCCGCCGTCGCCAAATGACGAAAAGCGAAGGCCGCCTCATTGCTTTGCGACGTGACACGGCGGGCTCTCGCTTGCTCGCAGGGATACATTAACACAACGGACTCGCGAGCGTCCGATGTTGAGCTGGCTGCTGCGTCATAAGGAACTTCTTTTCTTTCGTGCTGGCCGTGTGCTGAGAGCTCCGTACAAGCCGCTCAAGCGCCGGACCGGCCTGATGGCACGGGAGCATACGCTTGCAGCGCCGTCGGACGGCACTGCAAGGCCCAGGTGAAGAGCCGTCGGACGGCACTCTAGACACTGCGTATCGTAAACACGCACATTTGCCAAAAGGAGAACTACGTCTCACTTTCGCGTTGCCTGGGAAAAAATTCGGATGAAGTTCAAACCCCCCCCCCCCCTTTCTCTGGCTGCATACCTGGTCCCCGCAGCCGCCGATCCAAATACATGTACCGCCAGTCCAAAGTCCAACGTCGAAGAAATAAACTTCGGCCTCTTGCCCTCGCGCTGCAGTCGAGCGTATACCGCCTGCTGAAGTTTCCTTTACCTGACACCAGATAACCTATCAATCAGCGACCAAGATCGGTGGTACAACAAGTTATGGTAGGAGCGAGCGCGATCCGCGCAGGGAAAGGGAGGCAACAACAGAGTTGGAGGAGGGTTCTGAAAAAGGCCGACGCAGCACGATCCGGGAAAGGGGAACAAGCGCCAAAGGGGGGTAGGCCGCTGCCGCAAGTGCAATACAACGCGCCTTGGGCGGGGAAGGTACCGAGGAGGACGCACAGGAGGCTCCTGGCGATGTCCAGCGAACGGAACGAACATCGAGGGGTTCTGTCCGCGGTGCTGATCAAGTGGTGACGGGTGCAGCCGCTAAGTTCAACCAATAGTTCAACAGCAGATGAGCAGAAGGTCTAACTAGGCTTTCGCCGTCTCCTTCTCAGAAGATCTACGCATCCCCTTAATTTTTTCGCAGTAATCAAGAAGGCGCTGCAGACCATTCTCGATTATTGCGCCTCCTAGATTTTGTAACAACCTATAAACGGTAAGTAAGATCCCTTAGTCATAATCCAAATAACCAGTGGAGTCGTGGCGCGCGGGGGGGGGGGGGATACCCGTATCGAAAACAGTGCGACCTTGTTGCGATTCCGAGCTCACAACTCATAAATTCTCTTTTTAACGCCTTCCCTGACAAATACCCACGCAACTATGCACGCACACAAATTTGAAGATGAGTTGAAAGCACTAAAAGGGGTACCGACCCATGCCTAAAATATATATTCCTGTATTTTTTTATATTCAGATCTGCTGGCACCTGTAGTACAGCCTATAGAGTATACTTGCTGGTAGGCGGTCGGAGCCACTACACCGGATCACGTGATTGCAGTTGATCGAAGGCTGATGGGCTGAATTGGTGAGCGGTACCAGAAGCACAAACACAAGAGGAAAAGAAATTGGGAGAATTAATAATACGCACTGTATAGATGTTCAATAAATATGTATTTCGAAGCAAAGAACGCAGGATAATAATGTGATGATGCATGAACAAACAAAACCATCAATACCTGTCATAGTAATGACAGAAAAACTGGGCTGTAACCACGATGTGATCAACAGCGTAAGAATTCAATAAAATGTCCAAGCAAGGTAATTTATATTATTAAAACTTAGTATTCAATGAAGAAGCAGGAGTCGTGGGAAGCCCTTTGTAAACCAATTTTTCGCGTTACTTATATTTCAGTTTTCAACGAAAGAGCAAAAAATATACATTCATCGTAACGCTGCACCTTTTATCTTTTGTTTAATAGATAATTGTGGAAACACTTATCGAATTATGTGACACCTCCTTGATGCTGCCGAGCGCAGATTCTATATAGCATCACTGGCCGTTGCTACAGCCTCCAAAGAGTCGGCAGCGGGTACGGTCCGAAAAGGCAGCGAACACTGGATTGGCCACGGGCGCTGATAACGGAGTTCGGGACCACCGTTTAAGAACCATGGCCCAGCAGACCATTGGCGCGTAAGTGGTCTCGTCTCCATGAGCCTTCTTGGTGTAAATCTAGGACAGGTGACCTGTAATCAGCAAATTAGCAACCTTATCAAATGGCAAACTATAAAGAAAGAAGAAAGTTCTCGCTCTTAAGAAGTAAAACTTGGCTTGGAAAAAATGCCCTGGAAGCGTTTAGGACTTCCCCAGTGTATAGAACTTCTTGAAATTCATATCAAAGTCTAAATAAATGTCCTCATCGCTTTCCACCAGCTGCAGACTGCTGCTCGCTACAAGATCAACAGTCCAAAGCGCAATTCAGAACAGGAATTTGTGTCTGGTTCGTTGGTTGTAGGGTTTAACGCGCCGACGCAATTCCGATGAGGCGCGCCGTAGTGGAGGACTTCAGATAATTTTGAACAACCTGGGGATCTTTACGTGCTCTGAAATATCGTACACACGGGCGTTTTCGCTTATCGCCTCCATCAGAAAACGGCTGCCGCGGCCGGGAATCGAAAATTTGTGTCTGGTTGCTTAGTTTGTATACACGCCATTGCCAGCGTGTGGTGTGTGCACAGATGTTTTGGGTTTTAATAACCTCAGACCAGCAAACATGACAAAGTAAGCGTTCTACTAGCCTCTCGTTGCGTCGTTTGTCCACGCCAACAGTTTGCATGACTCAACACCGTGTCTTCACAAGAATGGACTTATTGGTTCAAGTACTTTATTTTCATTTATTATTGCATTGTCACTTAACGACCTTTCCCGCGCATATCTTCGCCTGATGAATGCGAGAAAAGAAGAGAAACATACCCCAGGGGTCTAGCCAGGGAGCTGACGATGACGCTGTACTGATCACCGAATACCAGCCAAATTCAGCCGCCTAGAGAGGCCTCCCCAGTGCCGCAACGCTTGGTTCGCCGCGGCAGGCCAAGAACAGCCTTTGTGGTCGTGTCATTGGCAGCGACCTCGGAATGAAAAACGACGACCTCTCTTTCCCCTGGTGGCTCCGCTCACCCTTACTGCCCCTTCCCCTCCCGCTCCTATTTTATTTATTTATCATTCCTTTCGATCCTCGAAATAAGCCTCTCTTCCCGACTAGCACCCACTAAAAGAAAGGGCACAGAGAGCGTAAAAAACACGCACACATTCGTGTATGGCACGGGTCGTCCCCGAAAAAAGCCGGAGAAAGGAGCGAGACCGGAGCGGCGGGGATGCAAGCCCAACCGTGAATCTGCCCTACGCTGTGAGGCCAGATCCACATTGCTAAATGGAGCGGGCATGCCACCCTGGGTGCGTCCGTTTACATATATACGGAGGAAGATTGGTAGACCGAAGGCACCGCATGTGGGGTAGCGCGATTCCACGGTCGGTATCACGTTTTGCGGCCTCCTTGCGACAGGGCGGAACTCACGTGCAGAGGTTTCCCTATTCACTGAGCTTCACAAAGGCGCTGGCCGTGGGCGCTCTGAGGTTCACCAACAGTATACCCATTTAGCTTCGCGTAGAAGACGTTTCGAAACTATACATTAGGAACGAAAAAAATTCTTCGCCTAAAATATTGAGGACGGCCATACAGCTGTGGCGAGAGAACGAAGAGCTCGATCACGAACCGACCGCCCAGGCTCCGGACAGGCCGTGGGGGAAGTTCAAGTCTAGACGCGCAGAAATGCCCATAGTGGTGGCCAACACCACAGTCAGTCCTCTTACTCACCTCGTGCAAAACCGCCTGTCTGCTGCTTAAGCGGTTTAGAGCCGAGCCCATCTCACCTCGCTGCCACATGCAGTTTGTGCTCAAGGTCCTCAACAATCACCTATATTCGAACTTATACAAGTACACTTGATTGAGTTTCAATAAGAGATCGTGGAGGACCTTGATGTGTGTATACACAAATAACGAAAGGGGTTGCGAATGTAGCTACACTGCTAGTCATGGCGGTCCGCATGTACTCCTCTCCCGGGGAGTGAATGATAGCCACAAAAGAGCAACTAAATTTTCCATTCCTGGAAAATAAAAGGACGACTAAATAATACACGGTGCATTCTTCAGGCTCTACTATAACCAAACGAACGTGTAGCTAGCCTTCCCGTTTATCTCCAAAGTGGCAGCATAGCGCTGTCATCTTGGAGGGGCAACTCATTTGCTTAACCAATGCCATCCCTTTTCTCCGTTCACTGAACACCCATGTTCCCATTGTGGTCATAAGTGCAGAGCCCTTTAGGGGCTCGCCTTGTCGTCGTGCGGCCCGCTCGCTGGACCCAAGTAGAGCCCCACGGCGTTCCGTCGTGGCTGTCGTCGCGGTGTCCCACAGAGGCTTCGAAAGCCAAGTGGTTTATATAACCATAAGCGTTCGAAACTCGTGAACCACTGGCTATTGTCATACGTCTCCCCGTTGTTTAGCGCAAAGAAAACTTCAGGTACATGTGAGACAAAATATACGTAATTAACCGGCAGCGCCCGCGTTCATTTTGTTAGGAACGCTCGTTTGGTTGGTTTTTATAATAGTGTGCGAAAAAAAGTGGCAGTGCAACGCCGGCACGTGCGGGAGGAAAAGCAAGCACAGAAAGAACAGCACTCCCGCTTGAGCAGTTTCAGGCAGGGGGCGCGCGAGCACTGCGAATGCGGGAAATTGGGAATGCGTTGGACAAACCTCCGTTGAATTCATCAGGAGAGGAATGAGACAGGGTGGTGAAGAGCGTGATGGGTGGTCAGAGTGCGCGGATAACGGCGCCACAGCCAATTATGGCGAATAACTGCTCTGCACTTGCGACAGCTTTCACATTGAATGGAACGGCTTCCATTTTTTCATTGTTTCCTCTCAAACACGACAGCCGTGATTTCGGGAATGGAATCAGCGCTTCCCTTTTCTCCCACCGGGTGGAGACAGCTCGCGAAATTTGAACAGGTGCGCCTAGCCATTGAAAACCCGTTCAAGAAGCCTGAAGTGATATAGGAACCAGGAGGAACCGCTAAATACCTGTCAAATTTCGGTCATTGACCTGTGATACGCGCCATGTTTCACCACACGTAAAATCAAGCGTTGGAGAGCAGTTGATGACAACCGGGTTGATTCCATCGCAAGGTATACAATTAAGACGATATCTATCTTTCAGTAGAGAGGCATCCTCGCGAAAATAAAAACCGGCAGTCAGCCAGTGACACTCTGTAAGACGAGTAAGTACTACCCTGGGCCTGAATTTCGCTTTGCCACGTGGTTCAGGGGTGGCGCGCTTCACGGTGCAGCATGGCTCAGTGCATGGGGGCGCTAAATCGATAGGACAACCTGTTTGGCCTCAAACAGGAACCGCAATTTGACTTTGTAGTCAGTCTGATGTCATCTCGCCAGTGCCGTTCGTGACCCTTAGCCCACCATGCAGGTGGTTTCGCACCGCCTTCTACACGAAATTTTGCCACACATACTGCCGATATGTCACGCGTATGATGTCAGTAAAGGTGTGTCGATTTCAGAACCCACATTTATGGGAGGGCTCGCGTTAGGAGAGAATCAAGCGCTACATAAGGAGAATGAATGAAGAGGCTCGGCCGATAGGAGCATGTTGCATGTGTAGACTGTATGCTAAGAAGACCCTCTTTCCTTCCCTCGAGGAAAATGCATGAAAGTGCATGTGTTATACGCATGTATTGCTGCAAACGTCTATCCTTGCGGGGGAGGGGGGCAAGGAGAGATGGCATGTTTCCGTATGCTGATCACCCTCCGTGAGTCGGTCGCTTTCGCAGCGCTGAGTTCCTTTATCTTCTTCATGTAAAAAGAAAGGAAGGAAATGAAGGCGAGTGCTCCTCTCCCCGCTGTCGATATACTTTCACGGGTCATGCTTACCAGTGTACTCCAACAGAAGTCTATGAGGAGGGGGAGAAAGGAGCTGAGCTGTCGAAAATAAGGCGGCAGAAAGGTAGATGGGACGCGCACGGTTAGAGAGGACGGGAGCGAGAGGGACGGCGCGAGTCGTATACGCTCCTTTGTAGGTGGTTTCAGAGTGAGCGCAGCAGGCAAATAGAGAGGGCTCCTCGCTATTGGGAAACTTCTTCCCTAATCCCCAGTCCCGATAAAGCCCGGGGCCCCGAAACAAGACATCTCCTTATTTATACGGGTCCTGCGGGGCGAGGGGTTCATCCGCGCCATTCCTGTCACGTCGGAGGAGAGGAGCGCCGCGCAGCCGTCCGACCACTCGAATATATTACTCCCTAAAAGAGCGCGGCCGCCACTCGGGCCGCGTCTTGAGCGTCTCCACCGGCCTCGGTGGTGCGGCCACTTTATTTATACGGAATGCTCGACACACCTCGTACGATGTCTCCGTGTCCGAGTCTAAGTCGCAAAATCCGGCGACGCTTGCATAAAGCGGCCGCTGTAGCCGACGCCAAGTGGCCCGGAATCGGCGATCACGGGTAACATATGGCCGGTCTTCATGGCTCCCTTCCGCCCGGTCCCACTCGAACGGGGAAACAAAAGGCGGCCGACTTTTACGCCTTGCCAGGAGTCTGCTTTGCATTTTACGCTTTCCGGCCTCCGCGGCGCGCGTAGGTCCGTGTTTGTCCAATGATGTGTAAGCGCCCCCCGCGCGATCCGTTTCGAGGCGCCGCCCGGGCCAAAGAGTTGGTCCGCGGCGCACCTTAATCCAGAGGCGGCGGCGGCGGCTCCCTATTCCTGGGCCCCGGACTTTAATGTTTTTACAGGGCGCGCCCGGGTCCCGCTACCCCTTTTGATAAATGAGTTGGCGCGCAGAATCTGGCGCAAGCGGAGCCGCCGGCGCGCGGTAATGGCGGCGCCGGGAGCGAGCGCTTATTCATGAGTCGCAGAGCTGTTTTACATGAGCGCGCGGAGGCGCGAGGGGGGGACATAAGAGGGATTTCCGGGAGTCGATTGCGAACGCGGCCCAATGTCAAGATGTATGTTTGCGCGTATCGGAGGAAAGCTGCCGTGAAATGAGCCGGGGAGAGTTTAATTTTATTCCTCTAAAGCGCCCTCGAAAAGCGATCGGCCCGGGCCGCGCGCACTTTAACGCCGGCCCCGACTCGGCGCGCGCCGAAACAAAGAGAGATCCGGCCGGAATCGATGGCTGCCGCTGCTGCAGCAGGTCGATGCGCGGCTGCAGCCGCCGGCGCTCTTCGCGCTCCGCTCACAGCCAAATTATCTCCACAACAGCCAGCATTTGCGCAAACGGCCCACCCCAGGATTGGAAGAGCCTCCTCCTCCTTGCCCCGCTCCCCCATCTTTCGCCCACGCGCGTTTGTGTCCTCGGTATCGCATTCCGGCACGGCCGGGGTTTTCTGCTCGGCATATGCATCTTGACCCCATTAAACAGCGGAGGGTGGCGAATGACGTTACCGAAGATGCCGGGAAACAGGAAAAATCTGGCCCCTGTCACAGCGTTCACGATGCGCGCACACGGCCTGGCAGCAACGGGCCCTTCGTGAAGTTTACCGCGGTGGGACATTTTGCGTGTCAAATGCAGATTTTAACCCGATTAATCGCTGGGGTTTCATTCCGCAATTGATGGGTTACTCGGTTACTGAGGTCTATAGAACACCCAGATAACAGAGTCTCATTCTAAGAATGAAGCCACAAGTCCAGCTTGAAAGTCTTTCTTTGTTCTTTTTGACATCGGGCAACAACACGGTGCAGTGAATTGATTTCATACATTCATAAACACAATTAGCTCTCGCTGCTGATCTGAAGAGGTTCCTTCACATTTTGAGGAAATTGCACTTGTATGTATTTGTTCACAATTGCGCGGAACAGATCATTTATGCAGATGGGACGCACTACGGCCATTTTTTAACCGGCACTATCTCTCGGAGGAGAAAGCCAGGCGCTCTCCCCCATGCAAGGGATCGAAAAGCGGGAAGGACACCCAACGAAGCTGTTATGTGTTCTTCTGAAGTGACGAAAGTATATATATGTATCGCTATATACAGAAATAAGGATATACATTCAATTAAAGTATAAAGAGAAAGACACAGTGCGTTTTGTCTCATACGTGTACGTTTATTACGGTCTTCGCCCGGACACAGTTGCTATAGCTCTGGGAAAGCGTTCAGCATGAATCGCCTCGCGGTATTCAGGGTCCCGACGGGCATTGCGCTTACCTTTGGTGTGTCGGCGGCCCGATCGTCGTCGGTGTCTCCTTCCGCCGCGGTCGCTCCCATTACCGTATATTTTTTTTCTTTATGAGCAGACTTCCCCGCGCAACACGCAATGTGGAAAAAACAGCTTACAAAGACCAAGCTGACACCGTTTTTATTAAAACCGGCTTCACTTCTAAGCACAAATGAATTGCTGGAAGTCATTCTTCCAGGGACAATATACGCTATCGTATTAAAATATGAAGCGCCAAAGGCAAACAGATAAATGAAGGGAGAGGGTGTGCCGAAGTGACTAGGAGGGGAGCGGCTTTTTCTTTTTTTTTTTCTTCTTGTCCACGCGACGCTAGGATGCAGCAAGATTTGCCGGGGTAGCCATACACAGCTTCTCTGTAATGGTCACCGGTTACCTCTACCTGGTTTGATTACCGAGCACCCGAGCGGCAACGTTTACGCAATTGTGGTTGTACATTTTTTTTTAACCTGTAGTCAATGTAGTGTTCATGTAAAATTATGATGATAATACCACTACTAATAATAATAACTGAATAATAAACCACTTTAGCGCTTGTTTTTGTTGACACTGCAGGCTAGTGGTTTTAATTATTATTATCGAACCATATTTAGGCAATGTAAGGCGGGTCGTTTGGACACCCTCAGACACGCTCACCCAGAGTTCTAGAGGCTTGCTGTGGGGTTTATTGGGCTCTCATGAGTTGAACCAATTAACCGGTTAAAATTAATCGTGGCTACGCTTTTATAGCTTTATTAGAGCTTACATTGTACTGCTATTACTTTTTTTTTTTAGTGCAGCGAAGAGCGGCACAAAACTCAACCTCTCCACTATCAAATGACTGCACTGTTCGATGGTTAGACAGGTAGAGAGACTATTGCCCCTTGCCTCCCCCCTCCCCCTCACCGGTCCTCCAACTCACCTTGGGATGTCGAATATAAAGCTTTGTGAACCTTCGGCCTTCGATATTTAGCTCCCAATTTCAAATACGTCCTAACGCCACCAGCCAAAGTGGTGTGCTGCACAGTCCAAGAAGGCGGATTCGATCCCGGCCACAGTGGCCGTTTCACTGAAGTAGGCGAAAAACAAAAACGCTCGCGTGTCCAGATTCCCGCGCACGTTACAGATCCCCAGGTGGCCAAAATTAATCCGGAGCTTTGCACTACACCGCGGCTCATAGCCCAGCTATAGCTTGGGTGCGTAAACAGTCCAAAATAAGATTTTTGTTAAAGGAGGATAACCTTCGGTCTACCTTAATACGATAATTTTGGTATGTATGTATGTATGTATGTATGTACGTACGTACGTACGTATGTATGTATGTATGTATGTATGTATGTATGTATGTATGTATGTATGTATGTATGTATGTATGTATGTATGTATGTATGTATGTATGTATGTACGTACGTATGCACGTCACTCGAATAAGCCACCTGACCAAAAACAGGTGAATGCTCGAACATGAAGTCATAGGTACGTCCGTTGGTTGTACGTCCGTAACGTCCGTTGGTACGTTGGTACGTCCGTTGGTACGTCTGTTGGTTGCTGCCGTGGGTTGTACATGTCCACATTATTGAGTGCGAAGGAAGCCCCATGCATATCTGAGGCAAAATAGAAGTGGATAACCATTGATTGATTGATTGATTGATTGATTGTAGGGTTTAACGCACCGACGCAACGCAGGCGATGAGGCGCGCCGTAGTGGAAGGCTCCGGATTAATTTTGACCACCTGCGCCGAAATCTCGTACACACAGGCGTTTTGGTGGAGGCTTTTCGCCTCCATCAGAAAAGCGGCCGCCGCGGCCGAGAATCGAACCCGGGACCTCATGCTCAGCAGCAGAACGCCTTAGCCACTGAGCCACCGCGGCGGATAAGTGGATAACCAAGAGTGTACCGACGTTCTTTTATAAGGAATTCACGATGGGTTATAGCAAAGAAAAAATTGGCCGCGTATCTGCTCCTTTCGTTACAAATGTCGTCAAAAGACGATAGTCTTTATCGGCTTTTTCGAAGTAAATGCCTCCCTTCACTTTCCCGCTCAACTCTCATGTTGTTCCTCTTGCGTCGCGCTCCTCCCAAGGTAAACACGCCAAAGGTTTGCTTAAATCATTTTAAATTTCCCGCGTTCCACTGCTCCAAACCGGGTGTCTCGATGCGAACGCTGCCGTACGGCGAAGACGCGCGTTAATCGAGGCGCCCTACTTCAACGTTTATAGAACCGCGTTTCCCTACTCCACGTGCGTTGCAAGCAGAACGTGGAACCTATCTAGTGAAAACTTGCGTAACTGTTGCTGGTTGATTTCTTAAAATGCCGCCAGAAGCTATAGCGGCGCGGGCAGTTGATAAAGCATTTAATTTCGCGAAAGTCAAGCATGTTTGATTTTTTATAAAGGAACACTGCAAATATCACTTCTGTATTGATTTGTTGTCTCAGATTTGCGTAATGTCTTGTTCTTCTTCAACAATGTTGACAAGTATGAACCTTACACCGGACATAGACGGGTAGATTTAGCTCTGACTATATAAGACTATTTTTGCGCAGGCATTGTTTTGCTTTGGCCAAGACGTTAAACTATCGTTTTTCGACGGCATTTGCAACGCAGCGAGCAGATACGCCACCAATATTTCTGTCGCAATGCCTGGTCTGGATACAATTTGAATATATCGGGCACCGTCGCAGAGAGCTATAGAATGGAGAAATCCATGCCAGTACAGGTGCACGCGCGCCTGCCATACTGCCGCGGGCGTTGTGGTGAGCGGATGCACTAGGGGCAAGTGCGACAGCAAATCCGCCATCTGCCGTACAAGCATCCCGATGTGAGCGGTGCAGGGAGCTGAAAGAGCGTCGACGGCAGCTCCGCGGCAAGCCGGATGATGCGGTGGCGAGAAAGCACGCGGGGTGCGCGTATCGGAGAAATTCGCGGCCTTTTCACACCTGCCTTTCGCGACGGGTCCGCCGCGGTGGGTATTAACTCAATTCTTTAATTAAAGCCTCGCGCCACGCTCTGATTCATGCATGGATAGCGCGGGGGTCCCGTGGAAGCCTTTTATCGGGCCACGCTTTCTCTTTTCAGCTCGGCTCGCTTCTCTTTTGTAATACCGGCGGCCCCCCGACGCCGCCGAGTTCCCTTGCACTCCCGCGACGTCTTCGTGTTCCTCTCGCTTTGTTCTGTGTTCAATTCGGCCGGCGTCTCCCGGCTCGCGGTCCGGCCAAGCGCTGTCTGCTGCGCGCCGGTGCCGAATAAATCGCGAGCGCTGTTCATTAGCGGAATTTATTCCAACAGATTGTCCCGCCATTGTCAGCCCCCGGCCGAGCATGGTTGGCGCCGCGGACACTGCCGGCTGGCTGGTGCGTCGAGGAACCGCTACTAAGAACGAGGGGGGGGGGGGGGGGGGGGATGAAAAACACACGACTGGATCGGCGACTGCGGTGCGGAATCGAAGGAGAGGATCTCCGCCAGTCGGCGAATTATCGCCCCAGAAGGCGAGTCGGGAGAAAGGACAAAGTCCCTTGGGGGTTACATAATAGGATTTGCTGCGCGCTTGTTTATTGAGGGAAAATTGAAAGCCTTAACGGGGCGGCGCGGCAAATTAGAACAAATCTTAATGCGCCAAATGCGATTCTTGTTTGCCGAGTCTTTATTTTCTTTGTTTTTTTTTTACCTCGTCTTTTTATCGCGTTCTTCGTTTCCATCCTTGTCTGCGCTTCTGTCGCGAGCGATTTTGGTTCGGGCTTAAATTCAGTTTGTTCACGCTGCCAATAAATACTGCCTTTGTAGCAGTACTGAAAATGTAGCATGAAGGTTGCATGAAACATGCATAAAGAACGACCAGGGAAAAAAAATCAAGGTGGTCAGTGCAATTGATTAGTTATTCTTTTGTTACGAGCTAAGCATGATCGCAATCCGCAAAACCTGTGTTTTGACTGTGCCCTCAACTCGTCCGTTGGGATGCGTTCGCATCCATGTCAGACATACATTTCGCTCACAATTAGCGCGCTCAGGTGACGGGATTAAACCCCAGTTACAGATGTAATAGATTACCTTTTTTGGCGTGATTTTGGAAACGTTCGGCTGAGCTAAAAACAAGTCATGTTCAGGCCGACCATGACTATACCCGTTAAGCTGGGGAAAATCAGCGAAAAATAAGAAGTCGGCTCGAGGCAAAGAAAAGATAACTCACACTCTGGTCTACGTTTTATTATTGGCTGGTAATCGCAAGCTTAAGCATCTACCAACTGGCCCAGCAAGCTGCATTTCTATGGACACGTTAGTTTTTAGTGTGGTTGTGAGGCGATATATAAGAGGTGCCCGCGATGCGTGCACTGCCCGGTTTGCGTCTCATATTTTTGTAGCGAAAGCTGACCCAGGAAAAACGGGTAATGAAGGACGATAGTGGTGGACGAGGGCTTAAGGAAGTAGCTACGCGGATATTGTAGTTTCTTAGACTCGTAGTAAATGGCAATATGTTTTTATTTCCACCAGCCACCGTGTTAGAGTATTGTATTTGTATCAATCCTACCAAGTCAAGGGTCTTTTTTGATACCCTTACAATCACACGCGAAAACGCTGGGTATGGAAGACTGTATACGTTGGCTGTGCCGAGCTGTCTTTAACCATTCGCTAGTACGAGGAATTCCTTAACCATTATCCCTCACTGAGTACGGGTCCTCAAAGAAGCAAGAAAAAAAGCAATGGTAAGTGATAATAAAACACACCAAAATAAATAAAAATGCTTACTGCATTGAGAATCTACAGGAATCCACTGCATAAATAAAGATATAGAGGCTCAGACATTTTCACAGTGACATAATAAAGTTCACCGGATAGACGCTGCATTGTCAATAAAGTAAAAAATTGGCCGCGTATCTGCTCCTTTCGTTGCAAATGTCGTCAAACGACGATAGTCTTTGTATACATTTGGCAAGGAAATGCCCCCCTTTGCTTTTCCGCTCACCTCGCATGCTGTTCCTGTACCGTCGCGCTCATCCAAAGGTAAACACACTAAAGGTTTCCGCAAGGCGATTTGAATTTACCGCGTTCCACTGCTACAAGCCGGGTGCTGCAGTACGGCGGAGACGCGCGTGAATGGAGGCGGCCGACTACAAGGTTTATAGAACCGCGCGGCCGTGCTCCACGTGCGTTCCAAGCAGAACGCGGAACCTTCATATGCCGCCAGGAGGCGGCGGTTTTCTTCAGTAGATGTAGAATATCATTTTTTATCGAAAAACCAAGCATCCATGAATTTTTTAATAAAGGAACACTGTAAATATCCCTTGTGTACTAATTACCTGTCTTATATTTGCGTAATGTCTTGTTCTTGTTCAACAAAGTTGACAAGTATGAACATATAAACCAGGCTTAGACGTTTGCATTTGGATGTGAGTATATAAGACTATTGCGCAGTAAGCATTTTACTTTGGCCGGGTGGCTGAATCGAGTTACAAACAGACAGACAGACGGACAGACAGACAGACAGACAGACAGACAGACCAAAATTTCTGGGTATAAGTAGCCCAAGAAAGACTATCGTCTTTAAAAAAAAAAGCGAATTGCAAATGATTGGCCGACATGTGCAAGGAAAGATCAGTGCACCGAAAAATAAATCGTTTTGAAACTCCTTACCCATACCGGACGCAACAGCAACATTTCGTAGAACTCTCGGGTCCACTCGTAAAGCGGACAGGGTCCAGCTTGAAGGGTCAAGTTAAGCCACCCCTTGCTGGCGGGTTCACATGACGCCCCCTTCACCCCACGCACCCGGCAGTGCGCACCCGACCGGGTAGAAACACGGTGGCGCGGGCCGACCCTTTCACGCTCGTGCAATGTGCCACCATATTCTCTCTTTTCGATATTTAAACGTGCAGTTTCCTTAGGCCCCGACCATTTGGTTGCCTCATTTGTGAACCCCGTCTCGGGTTTTCTTCCGAGACCAAGGCCTCCTTAATACGGAGAGTTCGGCCGCCAGTGGTTGAGGGCAACACCACCGCCCCAGCCGTGGATGCGGAGAGTAGTAAAAGCCGGAAAACTGCTCCACTTTTAATCGCGGACACTGCCACCGCAGCAGCTATAAAGTGACACGCGCGCATGCTCGAAGAAAACCCCATGACTGGATCCCATGAGTTAAATTTTTAATCGAAGCAGTTCATAGCGGTGGCAACTACGTAGAAGAGAAGCATCCATGGCCATCAGTCGAAACGAACCCTTTGGTCAAGCCACCCCTGAATTTTCAAATGATTTCAACAGTACTTCACCGATTTTGATCGGGCCTTCAGCTGTGCAGTTTACGTCGTATGTGCGTTCGCCCTTTGTTACATCTTGTTCGTCTGCATATTCCTATTTGTATTGACCGTAAACTTCTGGGCTTCTTCTGAAACAGTTGCTACAAAAAAAATTGCTCTTTTGAGAACACATCTGCGCTAAAGGTAAGCTTTGCATTATAATTATAAGAGAAGATTTTGTTTTAGTCGGCGTCGAATTCCGAACGCTCTACTGATAACAAAATTACAGCCTCCCCCCCCCCCCCCCCCCCCCCTCCTTCCAGCCCCGGCTCAAAACCGCAACCAAATAGTGCTCTCCAGCAGAGCACGGGACCTCGGGGCTGGTTGATTGCTGCCTACGCATCTGACCCTCCCACATACACTGTATGCCACCGGTATTCGATCATTCATTCCGACCAAGGCCTACTGCTGTCAACCTGCTTCACGCCCCTCCCAACAAGTAACATCTCTTCAACATCCCGCCAGCGACGTTGCTTTCCAAAGAACAAAACCGGCGGGAAATGTTAGTTATCCAGCATGCAGTTGTGGCCTGTTTAACGGTATTGCTTTCTACTCGAACCGAACAGCGCGCTGCATTGGCCTCCGCTGCATGCTATTATTATCGCGTACACGCATATTCCTCCATGTGAAGAGGCAAAGGATCTGACCACGCGCCTCGGAGGAGCCGCGCGTTGATTAGCATAGCGAGTGGTGGACGCGACCGGACACCGCTGGCCCTGGGGAGAGCCCTGGCCGGACCATTAGCGCGTGGGCCGGGAGCGCGGTTGGTCAACGACCTTCCGCCCCTTCTCCGAGCTGGTCCCGTCGAGCAAACACCAAACATCTGTCGCCCTGCAGATCGCAATGAGGGTGCCCCGCGTTGTCGGGCATCATCATAATTCGTTTCAACGGTCGTCGTGGCCTCTTCGCTTGCGTCTCCACTTTTGCAAGGCGCCATGTTTCCTCCTCCCCGTCTCGGCCGCATCCCTCTCGCGTCTCCCTCATCCGTTCTTTCTCCCCGACTTGAAAACCGACCGATCCCCAAAACGAAGTGTTCCACAACGTGGCCAACCAGCGTTCGGCGAAACTTGGTCTTCTCCCCCCTCGCCGCTCCACGTGCTCGGCGGCGAGGGACGCCAGATTGGAAAAGAAAGAAAGCGCCCGGAGACGTTGCATGAAAAGGGAATTTTTGTCAATCACCGGCAAGAAGCAGATGGCGAGGGCCGCCGACCGAGGGCCGGGGGAGCAGAGGGGGGGGGGGGGGGGGGGGCGCAAACGAGATCAGAGGAGAGAAGCGCGCCCCGCCCCGCCACCATCTTGGGCCAATGGTGGCGTGGCCTGGTCCCGCCCCTCGCTTCTCCTCTCTTGCCCAACTCGGCGCAGGAGCGGCGAGGGGAAGACGGCGCCAAACAAAGAAAGCTGCTGCCCAAGGCGAATGGAGGACGCGCCGCACTCGCGCCGCGACGACAAGCGCTGCCCGCGCGCGCGCGCACTCCGTATGCAGCGCGGCCGCTGCAACCCGCCGACGCTGCGGTCAACTGAACTAACGTGGTAAGGCAGTTTGCCATGGCGCTCCCTCTCTCTCTCGCCCCCGTCTTCTTTTTCCCCGAGGGCGCGTAATAAACGCAAAGCCGGACAAGAACGCTGTGTCCCCAGACAGCAGCCTTTCTTGTCTGCCTTTGCACCTCCGCCACCTGTCTCTCTGCCTCTCTGTTCTGTTCGTCTCGCGAGCGCCGCCGCTGTTGCCACTCATCGTGGAGTGTTGTGCACACCGCCGGGCCCGCATTGCTTTGTTCGCATTCCTCGGGAACCCGTTACAAAGCGGGAACGTGGTCAATTTGTGTTAAATGTGACACGCTGTACTTCATAACTCAGATCAATTATCTAAAACGTAGCAGCGAAAGAAGAGTCGTTCTCTACAGGACACATCGACATGATCTGGTCTTCGGCGACATTCAAACTCCCGCATGACCTGCCGCTACACATGTGCAGTCAGAATTCAGTTCCTTTTAAGGACGTCGAGATCCTTGTAGCCTAACGTTCTGGAGAGGGAGAAAAGAAAAAAAACAAAGGTGGGGACTTTGATCGGAGCCCCACGGCTTCCACAAAACACCCTTTCAGCGCACTCTACACGCATCAGATCCGGGCTCCCTCACACCCACAGCTGTCAAGCAGTGACGTAGATTAGAGAACAGTCCGTACATAATTATTTCAGCGACGAGTCAATTCCGCTTCTCCTAAAGTGGACCCGCGGAGGAACGCCTTCGACGTCACCGATCAGCATATCCGGAGCCGAAAGTTCTCTGGAGTTCTTGGCCGCTCGAAGCAGTCCTATATTTGAACCCTCCAAAGTCGTAGGCAACGAGTGTTCGCGCACTCTCATGCAAAAAAGACGGCCAATCCCGCGAGTTTTCTTCGACCATCGAGCGTGGGCCCCGATCTGGCAGCCGCGCGCGGCCTCTGCTGGTCGCGCGGACAAGCTCGCCAAATTTCACCGCCTAGCTCCCGCCCAGCGGAAGAATGCCCGCACATGTGCGCGAGCGGCGCGGGCTGCTCATTTGCAAGCAGTATTAACGACGCCGTGATCCGCAGACCCTGACATCTGCGGCGGCTTGACTCAGCGCGGCCTGACAGTCGGCAAGCAATTTCTGCGCGGACATGTCCAGGGAGGAGATGCCGGCGCGCGCCGGGCTTGTCAGCGCGCCGGCTCGTGTTCTTTCAAAGGGTGAATATGCAAATCCCCGCGGCGCCCGCATGTTGGATTCGCTTCGGAAGATTTGATTTCCAGGAAAGGGAAGACTTCCCCCGTCGTTTACACGGGGCGGTATATACACTGGGCGACCCGCCGCCGCCGGAAGACCGACTCGTGTGCCGGCTCCAATATGCGCACGTCTCTCTCTTTCTTCCTCCAAAATCGCATATGCATGGTCGTCGTCTCGTGCAGCGCCGTCTCCCAACGGGCACTGACTCGGAGCACCGTCTCCGCGTCGTTTCATCGGGTTGCCCGCAAGTACGTGCTGCCTTTCCAACCCTCCGCTCAGCAACAACAGAAAAGGCACAAACAGTGTTCCCATATATGAAACGGAATGTTAACGGAACCAAGACTCTGTAGAATGCCGTGTAGAGGAATTCAATTCGTTCCCGAACAGGGAGTCGGTTTAAAGCACCACGTTTGGAGTTTATACCCTTTGACGCCAACGCAAGCGCATCTCGTGTGCGTTTCCAGCGCGGAAGAGTATAGGTTTATAGCCGAACATAGTGCATTGCGAGCGCATTGAACACTGCAGCGGCACAGCACAGACGACGGAGTACTGTCCCGCAAGGCCTGATGCGTCTACCCTCCGCGACGGTTGATCTAGCGTCAGATCGTAAAGTAAACCCCCCCCTCTTTGCAGGCAGACAGGCTACTTTTTAGTTTTGTTCGTGCGTTACCATGCGACAACACTCTCACATGGAGCGGGCGCATAAATTGCTGCTTCTCCAGTTGTAGCACGATGATCATCCTTAAGGCAGCATTAATAAAAGGATTTGCGCAAACCGAGTCCTTCGTTAGTTTTGGTATTTGCTAGTAAAAGCACACAAGCAAGCTCCCGTCTTGGTGGTTCCTCCGATGTAAACTCAAGGCATAATTTTGAGCCACCTGAAAAAAAGGAAAAAAAAAAAATACATTGTAGAAAACAGATACTTCAGAACAAAAATTTACCGTGTTTTCACTTTGGAGACACCGAAATGTAATCTCACCTCTTAAGTAGCAACACGCATTGAGTAAGCATTTTAGCACACGACTCGGAAAACATGCCAGCATATTATTTGGTGGGGCCCAAAAATGCATCTTAATACACCGGACAGCATATCGAGAGGAGCAATCTCCAACAGCAACGTTCTTGGATCTGGGTGCATCAAACAACCATACCTGGTTTGCTTGAGCCCGAGCTTAGGATGTCGGCGTCGTTTCTGTGATATACTTCATGCAGATTAGCTTATGTTGCTTATTTTTCGTTTGAGTATGCTCGGCCCAACTTCAAAGGGGCCATGCAGACAAAACACAAGTTTGGTTCATTCGAAAGATTACCTCGTTAGAATCATGCTGACACTCCTTTTAACGCACACTTCGCTCAAATAAGCTATATAATTAAAAAAAGGGAATGGCCATGCGACCCACTAGCTCATTTCCCGCAACAGAACCTATGATGACATATGCCCAGCGGTGCGATTGGCTGAGGCCGGCAAAAGCAAACGCAAATTAGGCAGGGCTTATAAGCTTTCCGAACGAGCTATTTGCGCTTAAATGTAATGCATACTCATTTTACAGCATTAAGAATGGTGGGGTAAGCAATGAAAGTTACGAAAGTACACAGAAACAGAAATACCGATGCGAACTGGTGTTGGTACTGGGCGCACTATGCTTATTTTAGCTGCACAGCAGTCCGTCGCTTTGGAGTTGTCTTACACGGCACTGGCCGATTGGCGTAAGCGACGTTGGATTACGTGGCCCTGTTTGTCTAGCATACCCCATATTTCCCGAAATGATTACTTTCTACCGTAACAAAAACAAGCCAGGCGCAAATACGGTAAAAAACAAAGCTGCGACGTACAACGATCCGCGGCTGCCTCTGGTAGCGCCATCTGGGAGGACTGACGGTAAGCAAGGCCGCAGAGCCAATGACGCACTGGAAGTTCGTTTGAATACCCGCCCTCATGACTTCATGGCAGTCGTCACGAAAACACACCACTTGGCGGTAGAATCAAAATTTTAACCTAAATTGATTAATTTCTCAGTGAATGCGGCGTCGCTTGCTGCCGGTAAAGGGTTGGGGGTACTATAAAACACGAAATCTTTCGAATAAAACAAATTTGTATTTTGTCTTCATGGCCCCTTTAAATGTATTGCGCATTGAGAGGGGAGAAGCAATCCCGGTTTTGTTCACTGTGGTCGACCGGGATGACTGTGTGTGCGCAGAAGGCCCGAAGTCGGTTGTGCATGCGTGCGTAGATACCCTCAGCGGACAGAGGACATTGGGCTGCGCACCGGGACGGCCTCGCCGCTATGCTACAACTTCAATCTCGGATATGTGAAGCATCCGGTTTACCAGTGCGGTTTCGGGTGCGCAAACTTATCCGAAACGTTATTTTGCTTTCATTTTCATGTGGGAGCAAACCGTATCTGGTAAGGGTGCAGTGGAAGGATATTGGGGGAGGGAGTGAACCAAGCATGTGTAGCTTAAAATGTGTATTCAGTCGTGAATAACTTTCGATGTAGTGCCCTTTTTTATATATCCTTCCGAACAAAAAAAAAATGTGAAGTCATGACTCATTCGTTGAACTCTAACGTTGTGAAGTTATAGCTCATTTATTGACCTGCAACGTTCAGCTAAAGCCGAGTTAGCCTTCGATTTCCATGCTGTAGAAAGCTCCCGCTCCCTCCTTCTACATTTCACCAAGTGTGCTAATGTGTTTTCGCATGTATGTTTACTGTATCTCTGATCTGTATCAAGTGTTTTTCTTATCTCTCCACCGTCATGCTAATCTTGATGGGAAGCGCTGCAGCAGTTTAGATCTTGTCATTTTAGATGTTGCCTTTCTTATCTCTTATTTTTCAAATAAAAAAGAATAAGAGAGAAGAAACAAACAAAACTAAGCTGATTCTTTCCTGGACATTTCTTTCCTTAACCATTTTAGAGCGGCCTAGAAAAAAAAAAAAAAAAAAACGCACGCATGAATCATCTGGGGGTCTGTTCAAGCAAGGAATACATGGTGAGGAATGAAAATTTTTCGCAAACCTGCGATGGTCAATTTGCATCTTGCTAAACCCAAGAACAGTATATTCTAGGGGTTGCTTGGATAAAATCAATAGAGTTGATGAAAAACGCAAGAAGTAAATACTCTAATTCAACATGAAGGGATGAACGAATAGTACTTTGGCACTCCAGTATAGGTAAAGATGCTAGTGCAAAAAATGTGATGCGATATATTGATGCTGGCGCACAAGAAACACGAAGAGTGAACGAATACAATTAGTTGCTGTGTGTCTGCGTGTCTTTCACTTTTTGTCTTGTGCACAAGTAGCTGCCTTTTCCACCAACTTGATCAACTTAGATCTGTACAGTTCACATACGTTTGTGAATATAGACGAGTACCACGAAAGCACGCTCAAAAAAAGTGTGACGCCTTGATACCTCTTCTTTGCTCACCAGAAAAAGCAAATACTCAGACAAAATCTCCAAATAATTTGCTTTCACATGCTCAGCCTGTTTTGTATCTAGTACACTCAACTTCCAATTTCACGGAAAATACTTTTGCATAGGATACGTTCACCTGCACATGAGACGTGTAAAAGTTATTCACAGTGTTAGCACTCCGCTTTTCTCGGAGTTTACTGCTATAACGGGAAATTTTCGTTATACACAAATAGTATGTATATGACTCTGAATGCATCTGCAGGATTCTTTGATAATGCCACGCAACAAGATCAACGAAATGTAACGGGGCCGGTAGCTCCTGGTATGACTAATTCCATGTTGAAACACCGAGAAACGAAGCTTCACGTAACTTGGAAGGTCGAAACGACAGATTACGTCATTGTTTACAAATGTTGTGACGGCTGTTACAAGATTCTGATTAAGGCGTAATGCGGCATTGCGGTCTGTCTATGTCGTCTGGATCTGTGTCGTTCGGATCTGTCTGTAACATTTTCTGCCCGAACGATCGTTTTTTTTGGTTTACAAACAAGCATAGGCGGAAATTATGTCGCTGAGAATTAAAATTTAGCGCGTAATAGTATGATATTTAGCTCAACCATTCACTCTTCGATTTATAAGTTGCACACTTTCCCGATCTGCTAAGTCCATCTCACTCGCCACCTTTTCCCTTTTCGGCCCCGTTATTGTCAACAATCTCGACGCAGTCTAGTTCCTGTTGGCGAAGTGCTGGGGGCTGGGGAGGAAATATAAAGAGAGCAATGCAACAGTATTAGGAAAGCAAATCAGGGATTACTGCAGCCTCCCAGATCAGGGATGACAAGATGTTTTTGCTGCGGGAGAGAGGGGGAGGGGAGTAAAGGATCACGCGCAAAAATTAGTGGGAGTTTGAACAGAGCGAACAAAAATTGCCAAACTACCAGGTAGTGGTGAGTTTCCATCGCGAAACATTCGGACTAGTTCAACAAATTTGGCCTATCTGTATAACTCCCTGGCCATGCCTCCTGAAGCTATAGTGGCTTGTCAGCCAACCTTTACTGCTCTCCAAAACGCGCCTGCCCCGCGGTCCACTTCCGTACAAGTGTGGCCGGTCTAGACCGTAGTGTCTTAAAAGACGTCCTTATACCGACACTACGTGTCACAACTATACAATCCGGACCGGAAACGCACAACTGTGACGCATCAGAGTCTATCGATGTGTGGATATGGCGTAACGTTATGTGAAATGGGCTTTAACTGGCTAGCGAGCGTAACGTATTGTACATATGACGTCACTTGTGGTCTCCTTCTAATCGTCCTTTCCTCCTCTATCAGCTGAGGCATGCATTGTTATGCTCCGGGCTATGTAGATGGTTTGTCGGAGGCGGGACGGGTGACGCTTCACCACCGCAGTCACCCCCAAGTTGCTTGACCACTATCCTAAAAACATTTCATGGTAAAAAGACGTTGCTTCAGCGTGTGTTTATCGTAATGTTGCCAGTTTATGGAAAATGGTCTCAATTGGTGAGAGAGAGAGAGAGAGAGAGAGAGAGAGAGAGAGAGAGAGAGAGAGAGAGAGAGAGAAAGAGGAGAGAGAGAGAGAGGAGAGAGAGAGAGAGAGAGAGGAGAGAGAGAGGAGAGAGAGAGAGAGAGAGAGGAGAGAGAGAGAAGAGAGAGAGAGAGAGAGAGAGAGAGAGAGAGAGAGAGAGAGAGAGAGAGAGAGAGAGAGAGAGAGAGAGAGAGGAGAGCAATCTTTAATGAAAGTCTCAATTCCTGTCACTTAACGTAACTAGCGGTCATTTGCGATCAGGCACCAAACATAAAGCCACGTGTGGAGGCACGATCACTTAATTTTCTAAAAGGCAGTTATTCTGGAAAGAACTAGGTTTCTAACCAGAAATCTGTACGGGTCCCTACAAACACTCTAGAATCTTCTAGGTTTTTTCTTTCATATTGTGCCCAACGCGCACGCCGCGGTCCTTCGGACTCACCGAAACCGAAGGCGAATGTCGATATTCGATTTATTATTAAACTCTCACATGTACAAAATACCGTAATATATTACCGTCGTCTTTGGACGCTTCAGCTTATCAGTTATCTTCGAGAGGATATCAGTCGCGAAAGCACAGCGCCGAATACGTGACCACTGCAGCTTCTGCAGCAACCAAGAGTTGCAACCCGTTGCAACCTGGACACGCTCTTTTTTTAAATTTGGGGGCTTAAATTTAAATTTATGTCGGGGCCCAGACACCTTAACGAAGCGCAGTGGCCGCGTTCCAGCCATATCATTGTTGTACCCGAGTGGAATCCGACGATTTCCATTCAGATTGAAGAATTTTGGTTACTATTGTGGCTCGTCTGAAGGCAACGACAAGGAATGGTGAGTGAGCGGCGAAAAAAAAATTCACAAAATGTTTAGACAGGAAAGACACCATGAGCTAGAAAAAAAAAAGTAACAAGCACGACCTTACTGTAGCCACACATAGCTGGAAACAACCAAGCAAGAGAAAATAGGAGGTACTATTGAATCAATGATACACCTCCGTTTTCAGTCGCACTCTGCACGTAACGCGCTGTAACTGAAGCAGAAGAATTAACCAGACGACCATAAGTCGGGCAAGGAAACGCTAGTGCTCGGTGACTTCACCTCAGCACCCCCAAATACCCAATCCCGGTGGCTTAGGGAGTAGAATCATTGAATTACGTCGCCCGGCACATTACAATTGTCAAGAAATCCCAAATTAGATCTGTTAGTGAATTGTTCCGAGTTCATCCCTGAACCAGCATATGCTTTTCATCAGCTGCGATGTTTCCGAGAAAATAGCACTTATTTCCATTGTAACCAATAACGGGCACCTAAAGAGATTATAAATTCGTATTGTTTTTCAAAACAAAGTTTTGCTGTGGGGAAAGTTTTTCTTGCAGATCCCTTGCATGTTTTTTTTTTTTTAAGTATGTGGGCTCACAAACCATTTTCTCACCACTTGCTGCAACTTTACAAGACGTGCATGCTATGTAACCATCGTCTTCTCTCAAGGAACCTCACCAAACACTTTATAGTTTCAGGTGAGTTTGGAACTTAATTTTAAACTTCAGTACACGCCAGCTTTCGGCAAAGCAGTGAATGGGAAAAATGTATGTAAGATTTAACGACATGAGGTCCGCCCATCCACCTCTCCCCTCTGCAAAGACTTTCCACAATTTGTTGACATGTTTTTAGTGAAGCTTATAAGGCTATAGAGTTTCATGTATTTGTCATGTCGGAGAGAAACTCCCAAGTCTCCACGTGTCTTCTAAGCGCGAGATGAAGACTGGTCTTCCAATTGATACGTCAGTAAACCACTGTTTCTTTGTTTTTAATCGTGACTCAACCATTTTCTTATATATATATATATATATATATATATATATATATATATATATATATATAGGGAGCCGTTGAACTTTTGAAGATGGTAGAGAACACAAGAAAAGAAAACTTTGAACAAGGTAAAAGCATGATTGTTGCCAACGTTTCAGCAAGAGACTTGCTTTCGTCAGGGAAATCTCTCGCCTGGCTGGCACGCTTTATATATGTATATATATCATAATTTTTTTTCAGGTAAAAGGTTCCCGTGACGCAAAAAGAGAGAACACCAAAACAAGAGAGCCCCAACTCAGCGTGTTAAAAAAACTTCTACATTTTGAGTATACATTTTGCATTCCATTAATCTGCTTTTTTGTTTACTAAGCAAATACAAATTCGTTTGTTTTTCAGCTGTCCGCCTGGATAGCCATTTAAAAAAATAACTTTTGCGTCGGAAAAAACTATGCTTGATTGCGCGCATTAGAATCTTGTTAAACTCACACCCCTAAAAACAAGTACAACAAGGTGGACGCTCGCGCGAGTTGGTTGGATTTGCACATCTCTGCGGGATAGCACAAGGTCGACTGTAACATAAAAAGGAGAGAGAAGAACTCTGGTACTGAAGAACAAATCGTTCATGTTCGGCGGATTGGGTTATATACGAGGTGACTCAAAATTATTCGTGCTCTTCTTTCACCCTTCTTTTAACAAATCGGAGCCAGAACTCCTTGCTAAGCCATTTTCATATAGTGCGTAACGTTACAACCATTAATAAAGTATACCAATTGAGAAAAAGTTCAGAAAAGAAAAAGACGTTTCGGTGCCCATAAGTACGGGGGCCTTTTTCAACTTTCGCAAGTCTCCCAAAATCGCTGGGCAATTTTTAATTGTCATGTGGGTTCCCGACCAGATGGGCTACCGTCAAACTCTTGATTTCAGTTTGTAGTATTCGCACTTGAATCGCCTTCGTCACGCTTTCCTGTCAGGTTGTCCTTTTCTATTGCACACCAGCGCTCCAGCTGAACACGACCGGTTGCGGTTGAGCGGTTCGGTGCGGTGTAAACCAGCCGGACACAGTTATCGGCACCACGCGAGCCGACAGCGCCAGGTAGCGTCTGTTTCTTTGGTTCAGTTGAGTTTGCGCCGCTCGAGTCAGCGCGAGGCACGGTTCTTATTTTATTTTGTTTTTCGTCCAGCTTTTATCATACCTCTCTTTAACGCCGTCTTTTAGCACAGGTTTTTAAATTTTATTTCCGTAGATACCCATTCGACGCGAAATTTTGATTATAAGAACACTGAAACTTTTGTTTATGTACTGGGCTTTGTCTTAAATCTGGACAAACCTACTGTCCGCTAAGAAGTGTTTGCAAATATAGACTGTGCCGCTTTGATTTTCCTTTTTTTAAATTTAATTTGTGTACTCAAAGAGACCTGAAGGGCGTTACATAGCGCGGGGAAGGGGGGGTGGGCAGGGATCGTAAAAAAGTTTCACGTCTCAAGAACTAACAAAAGGAACCTAGGTTAGAAATGGTGCATAAACAAGCACTAATTACACAATCTTAACTTCTGGCAGATGGCGGGAGAAATGGCGAGAGGAACTAAGGATATATATTTTACATGGCAAGGTAATCAGACAAGTAAAATATTTAAAAATTGGTTTTAACAATGGTAAAGTAATTTCGTTACCGTATATGGCAGTAATGACATTGATGTAATGAAATTGACTGGTTGAATTACTTAAAAAATACTTTTCGAGACAATGGGCAATGTAATGATTTACTTGGCATGGTAATTTTTGGAGAAAACTAAATTGTTGCTTCTGAAACTACGTTTTAACGCTCGCCATAGCTATACCCTAGGTAGTTCAGGACTGCCGCTTAACTTCAGAGTTGACCTCGGAAGAAGAACCACATGGTTCAAGGCACGAGGTACTAGGCCATGTCTGTGGTACGTGGGTGTTTGCGTGCGCGTGTGAGGAAGCGAGGGAGGTGCCTACTGAATGTTCTGTGCTCACTATCGTGTGCAGGTCTTTGTGCCCACTTTAAGATCTCAAACTTCTCAGACATAGCCCAACAATTACTGCTCCCTCAGTTCTACGCCCCGAGTGGCTTCTCAAGGGCACTGAGGCTGTTTTGTTTTATCTATGGTGCAGACTTGATTGATTGAATACACCTTGATTAAACGACCGCTAGGTGTTGGCGGTAGTTCACCCGCCCGGTGGAGCGCTTCCGGGATGCTCTGGCTTTGGGCTGGCTGCCGGTGTTGCTACCAGGTCGCGCGGGATCACATGGTCCGTGCTTGTCAGACGAGCCGTTCACTGCTCGTAGGAGGGGTTGGGGTTCGGAGGGAGGTAAGGGTTTTGTTAACAGTCCCATACGGAGTAGTACAGGGTGCTGGTAGAAGGGAAAAAAATAACGCGTATCGGGGCGGATGTTGGTGCAAATGGCACATTAACACCTACCGACCTAAAGGTCATTTTGCCGACCACACCCTGCAGCAGAAACAAAAAAACAAAACAAAACAAAAAAAACCAATGAAGGCGATGATTTTTTTTTCTTCTTTTTTTTTTGTGGTTAGGGGCCCAAGGGTAGATATGCCGTGAAGAAGTGAGGACAACTGCGACTTTGGCAGTAGCGAACACTGAAAAAGCTTTCCATTAAAGCCCTTCTTTTATTTGCGGCGGTGAAGTCGCTCCCTACCGTGATTAAAGAAATTTTCTCTTTAAAGCCGTCGGAGATTTCAGACTTCAAACTTGAAGCTCAGTTGCTAGTTCACTGCAATAAAAAATTTACAAACAGTACTACTTCTTTTCGAGTTAAACCTGAATAGTAAATAAACAGAATGTCAATAATTTTTTAGGGTAAATGTAATTTAAATACTTGTAAGGCCAGAATTTTGTAATTTACTTACTTTTGGGCCTTTGCGCTAAAGAAATTACTAATGCGATTTAAAATAATTCAACCTAGTTCAAATCATTTTGTCACCTATGCTCCTTTGCCCACCATCTCATCCCGATCACGCTACTGGCTGGATATGGCTTTGTTTGGCATGCGCAGGTATCGTTTTCTAGATTTTATTTTTCGTACCGATAGCTGTATAAAGGAGGTACCAGGATTTCGCGGCGTCCACCATGCAATCTTAAAGCATTTGTAAAGGATACTTCGCTGCAAGCAGCATACAACGAAGGTAAGCACACTTCATGAAGAAGTGTATGGTGATGTAGCTGAAAGCAAACAAGACGATAATTCTGAAACAGCATTTTAACACAGAAACAAAGCAGTGTTTATTGTAAACCGATTGCTCAATGGCACATACCTCCAGGGGATTAGCTAAAATTAATGTATGTCAAATGCAAGTTCTATGGAGCATGGACACTGGCACTGAGACGTTGAGACATGATGGTTGATGGCTGTGTTACATAAGGTTGGGGCGTTGATAATTACAGCAGTTGCGGTAGATCATATGGCGAGTTTAGTAGCCATTTCATTCCATTTTTTTTTTAAATTCCGCCCCCAACACCAGCATAGGTGCCACTTAGCGCTGACACCACTGCAGCCAGCTTTTCTTCGTTTGGCAGTCACAGCCTCTCAGGCTCTGCAATGTATGCACCTCCTTCTTCCTTGCGTGCTTAACGCGAATGAAAAACAAACAAACAAAAAAAACAAGCAACCCGAAACATATATGCAGCAGCACGGGCACGCGAAAAAGGCGAGGCGAAAGCGAAATAGTAGCGTCGCGGTGGCGGAGCCCGCCCGGTCGTGTCGGTAATTAAATTGCTGTTGGCGGTTCCCACCCGCCGCTGAAACGCAAAAGTTCTTTTGAGCAAGAAAACGGCCGTGAAACCTTGGTGTATCCAATACGTTGCTACTATGTTTGTAGCAGGATAATAGTGTTATGCAGCGGCAAATATGTCTCCTGCGAATGCCTGCTACAAGTCAGGGGTTTGGTACATTCAGCGAAGGCCTCTGATCGCGTGGTCATACATGTGTCGGGATGATTTTTGTTGGCTTCCCGTCAATAAAATTAACAGAGAATGCCTCCAGTGCACATAAATGGGCGATAATGATTGAGCATGAGGGTGAATAAACAGCGCTCACAAAATCATCGCACGACCGTACTTGCCCTCGCAAATTTGCGAGGTTCCAAATCTTTCCGATTCAGCGTTACTACTCACTCGCGGCGATACTCAAGGGACGCAGGAAATTTGTGCAGCGAATAGATTCCGCACATGCAGACACCTCTTTTGCCGTGGTGCACTTCGCACGTTTCTTGTATGAGCACTTTGCGCTTACGCTGATTGTTGTTGCAGCTAACAACGGCGTAGTGACGCCCGGGCGAGTAGATTCTTTACATCGAAAGTAAAGGCAATGACGGCAACCTGCCAAGAA
Source organism: Haemaphysalis longicornis (assembly GCF_048455015.1). Lineage (NCBI taxonomy): Eukaryota > Metazoa > Arthropoda > Arachnida > Ixodida > Ixodidae > Haemaphysalis > Haemaphysalis longicornis. The sequence goes on from NW_027526203.1 coordinate 425,014,532, forward strand.
TTAAGAAAACAAACGTCAATTGGTGATAAAAAGTCGGGCGTCCTGCTGGCGCGGCGAAACGTAGCCTTACAGCAAGCCCCGTGAGGACAAAGCGTGCGTAGGGTGGCACGCCGCCTTAGCCGGTTGAGAACGGAATTTATGGGCACACCTGACAGCTCTCGGACGCTTTGAACGTTCTCCATAAAGCACTGTTAAACTTCGCACTGCTGACATACCGAATAAATGACACTTACCGATTTCTGACGCCGCTGGGACGTCTAATATGCACGCACGGCACGGAACAACAGAGTGTGACTGCGGCGTCGTCTGCTCGCGACGCAGTCCCCAAGAAATGCCCGCCAGATGGCGCACCGGTCGTTAAAAAATGGCGGCGCCCAGTGCACAGAGGAAATTCTTGTCTATACACAACGCATACGTCCACATCTCCGCTCACACATCTCTGCCTCTCCCATCCCTCGCCCCATGCACCCCACGTGCATGTGGCGAGGGATGGGAGAGGCCGCCCGAGTAAGCCAAGCCCGATTACGGCTAACTTACGGGAATATGAATTCGTTTGTAGGCTCATAACTTAGCCGGAAGTACCCTGCACTTCGTACCCGTAACACATACAATCTACACTGACCTACCGCCTTCAATAAACACGCACTCTCTTCTGCCGTAATATTGATCTGTTTCATTCGTATCCCCATAACACACCACTGCACGTTATGTACCTCACCCATGCTCCCCTACCCTGTTGCTGGTACCCTACACCACCTGTTATATGGGAGTGCCAAGGAGCCCTTACTCTACTTTTACCCCTATCCCAACCCTACATATGAGCAGTGGGGGGAGCAGCTGACCAGCTCGAGGTCTCGCACCAGCGTTGACTTGTAGAGTGGACCCGAACGGTCAGCCGCCGCTCCAAGGCATCTTGAACGAAGGATGCCTCTCACGAGGTGGAGGGCGTAATAAATTTTTTCTGCTCACGATTCTACAAAATGTTTGTATCTGTCTCTGGCTAAGTTTGGACTGTACTTACGTTTGCAAGCTTACGCTCACGCTTGCAAGCAGTTCATGAACTGCTTGCCAGCGTGAGCTTTAGAGTACAGTACAAACTTAAAAAAATATTTAAAATATAATTGTTCTCTGGATTATTTATTGTTCTTCAGAACATAAATAATCCAGAGAACAATCATATTTTGAATAGTAAACCGAGAAAGGCTTTGGTTCGTCCCATTGTCGGACAATGGAGAGGATTGGAACTAAAATATAAACCAGAATTATTGGCAATTTTGGCAGGATAAACGATGCTTGTAGTTAGACAGGAACTTCTTTTCCACTTTGTCCCTGACATTATGTGCCGTTTCAAACAATGCAGGCATATTCTAATGCAGGATGGCAAACAAACAAATAAAGCTTTAGCAATAAGACAAGACGCCATGATGGTGATGAATGAGGCTAGAGATGCTGAATTCTTTTGATACTCTACAGACAAACCATAAGTGGTAAAAGACGCGCTTAGAACTTTATTTTACATGAGAAGAAAAGTTGTGAGCATCGTCAAAAACCCCTTCAAGGTCAGAAGTGTCTGCCCATGAGGTGGCGGCACACCTTGCACGTGGGCAGATAAATATGGGGGTGCGTTTTACGCAGTGGCGGTCCAAAGGGGAGGGGGGGGGGCGAAGGGGGCCATCGCCTCCCCCCCCCCCCACCCTCCAAAGAGGCCCTCAGCTTTTCACTTTTTTTAAGCATCCCACTTGTGCGAGGTCGCAAACGTGTTGCGACCGTCAGAAATGAGGGCTCGAGCCAGCCGTTGTACCGCATAAGGGGGACCAAGAACCACTGTGCCGCTAAGTGATTATGCGCAAGGGGCTTACTCCGCATACGCGCGCACGCCGGCATGGTTATCACCTCCTCCGAAAAACTGGTGCAAGCAGGGGAGCGGTTCTTTACTCCCCCCCCCCCCCAAAAAAAAAAAAAAATCGCCCCTCTCCTCAAAATTCGCCCCCTATAAAACCAATCTCTGGGACCGCTACTGGTTTTACAAGTGGAGGACAAAACCTTCGTTTTAGTGCCACTCAGAACAAGTTCGTTTTCGGAGCACCAGTACTTAAATGCATAGGCATCAGGTTGAAGAACTGTGTAATCTTGAACGCTAGTAACTTATTAAAATATTTTGATGTCAACAACTCACAAAAGAAAAGAAGAGTGATTTATAGGGGCTGAGGCGTCATTACCAAGCAAAGAAAATAAGAGGGGCCCATGAACGTATTCATGAGGCGTACCACTCGTCGAACAGTACACAGCTGATTCCTTATCACAGAGACTAAACACGATATCTGGTTAGTAACTCCACGAAGAAAGAGGGAATGTTATACTTCGACCGTTCACGCAGAAACAATTACGTCAAATACTTTACCAAGGTCACAGTATACACAGTATCGAGCTGACCCCGCCCATGGACGGCATTTAATGCAAAGGACATAAAGAAAGTTAGATACATAGCAGAACGGCTAGAAGAAAAAGAACCGTGTCTTTGAGGAATGAGCATTTGGGACACTACTCTAAGACATTTCATCTAATAACGATAACAACAACAGCAACGACAATAATCAATCAATCAATCAATCAATCAACCTTTATTTTCAGTGCCCAGGAACAACCCTAAGGTCTTGGTGCTGGCACACCATATACAACACATTATTAAAGGAAACGTAAGACAGCACGGCACAACACACAAGATCCCCGATGACAGAAAAGCAAAAAAATAAATAAATAATCAATCAATCAATCAATCAATCAATCAATCAATCAATCAATCAATCAATCAATCAATCAATCAATCAATCAATCAATCATTTATTTGCGTGCCCAGGAACAGCCGGGGTCGGCCTTTGTGCTGGCGCACGGAAACAGAAACACACGAAACATAATGTACACATCTTTCAAATACAAAATAAAATACAAAATACAAAAAAACACGAAAGGATAGCTTATGTTGAAGTTACGGAATGAAAGTCATTTAAGTGCATGAACTCAAGGATAAAAGACAAATGCAGAATAAGAAAAGTTGGCAGTTACGCCAATACAAACTCACAGACATGTTTGCGAAACAGAGTAGGGCAATCATTAAATATATCAAGGTAATCCGAGTACCGATTGTACGTGCATTGCAGTCGGAACACAGGGCACAAGACACGCAGACAATTGGGGTTGCAAAAGGTATCATGTTTCCTGGTCCACTTTTGCGGCACATAAAGACGAACATGCTGTAGCAGCTCACCACAAGACACTATGCCGTGCATAATTTTAAAGAGGAAGATAATATCAGCCTTGTTCCGCCTGGAAGTTAAGCATGATAGCGTCAATGAAGAGGGCGATCCAGGGTTATAATTACTACTATCGCCAAAGCGATGGTTGAAGATAGATATGAACTTATTTTGGACCCTTTCTACAAGCTTACGGATTGTTTTGCTCGTGCTGTTCCAGACAACAGATGCATATTCAAGCTGAGGACGACATATAGTTGTGTAGAGCTTGAGAAGAGAAATCGGCTCCTTGAACTCCTTGGACACGCGACAGACAACGCCAAGCGATCGAAGAGCTCTACGAGTAATTACCTGAATATGTGGAGAGAAGCTCAGTTTACTGTCGAAAGTGACGCCTAGGTCATTAACCTCTACCACACGTGGGAGTAATTCACCGTTGATGTTAAAGGGAAACAAGATGTTGTCAGTCTTTCTTGTGTATGTCATTACCTTATTTTTAGATGTATTAATGAGGAGTTTGTTGCATGAGCACCAATGCGAGAAGGACGAGATTGCTCTCTGGAGAGCGGAACAGCTGGCAGAGTTGGAAACAGATTTAAATATTTTTACATCATCGGCATATAAAAGAAAATTACAATCATTAAATATTGTCGCGACATCATTTATAAAGATTGAGAAGAGAAGTGGCCCTAGAGCTGAGCCCTGAGGGACACCACTGGTGACCTCATAGGAAAGAGAAGACTGTCCATTTACATGCACGAAACATGACCTATCACATAGATAATTGCATATAAGAGATATCAGGGATGGTTGTATATCAAGCTCAGATAGTTTTTTGGCTAAGAGCTCGTGGCAGACGACATCAAAAGCCTTGCTTAAATCAAAGTTGACTACATCAAGTTGACCTCTCCCTTGCACAGCTTCCGAAGCATGAAGCATGAAGTTGACGAGATTGGTAGTGGTCGATCAGCCCGCGAAAAAACCATGCTGTTCAGGTATTAATGTGGTATTTATACTGAATGTGAGTAGGTTATGCAGTATTGACTCAAACAATTTAGAAGCAGCACATAGAATAGATATCGGTCGGTAGTTCGTGGGGTCCAATTTTGAACCTGTCTTAAATACAGGAACAACCCTTGCATTCTTCCAACGAGCGGGGAACTTGCCAGACTTGAGAGAAGTTTGAAATATACACGTCAATACTGGAACTAGGATATCACCAAACGCTTTCAGTACGGCAGAAGGAATGCCGTCAGGGCCGCATGAAAATGACGATTTCAATTGTTTCAGAGCTTTCAAAACGAGACTTTCCGAAACCAACACTTCTGAGTTTTTTCAGTAACCTAGAGATTGTGGAGGGGGGCAAGCTGCACTGTTGTTGCCATAAGTGGAACGGAATTGTCGCGCAAAGGCATTGGCAACGTTCGATATGCTCTCTCCTCGTTCATCGATGAGGTTAATGTTCCCAGGTGAATTTTTACATGTTTGAGAACTGACGTGGCCCCAGAAAGCTTTTGCATTGCGTGTTGCATCAGCCTCAACCGCGGCAATGTAATTCGACCTATCGCGCCTAACCAGACATTTACAAAGAGATCTGAGTTGACGAAACTCATTCTGCCACCTTTCCTGCCCCGTTTTCTTAGCTTGCTTGTGCGCTCGATTTTTCCTTCCCAAAGCTCGTTTAAGTTCAGCAGAAAACCAGCAGCAGAAGTTCAGCAGAATAATAATAATAATAATAATAATAATCTGTTTATTGCCATTCACATGAGAAAATACATAGTGTTCGGGCCCGTCAAAGCCAAAGGGAGGATTGAGGGACTGGGCCGGCAATCGGCGAGTCAAACAATGGCCGAAGAAAAAACAACAGAGACACAGACTAAGGAACACCAACAAACACTGTGAATGCTACTTTTTAGCACTCTTAAAAAAAAAAAACTTTAACGAAGGGATTGTAACAGTTTCTGCAGTTGTCGTTTTGAGGTCGCAGTAAAAAAATCTTCAGATAATTGATTACAACAAACAGGCACATATACATTTCTTGTTGCTTTACCGTATCTGGTAGCACCGGGGTACTGAAAAACGAAACTCGTTTCTTAACACTCTTGAAACATTGGGTTGAATCTCGAAATCGCAGCTCCAGAAATGCTTGAGAATGACAGTCTCAAAAAACAAAGAATGAAACGACGGCAGTTTAACAGCTGTGAACAAATTATCAGAAACAGATACGGAAGAATTGTAAACGATACTTTTTAACATGTTCTTCAGTAGGCTATCAATTCGATCCTTCCAGTTGGAAGAACAATGTGCATAAAGTGTGATACCATATCAGAGGACACTGTACGCCAGGGCATGCATAACCATTTTTTTCACCGGTAGTGGCACCAAAGATTTCATGTTAAACAGCGCGCACGCAGCCCCGCGCAGTCTACCGCAAACAAAAGCTAAGTGGCTGTTCCACGATAAGTCACTGTCAAAATAGACACCCAAGTATTTTATCGAATTTACGTAATCCAACGGAACACATTGACACTGGAAGCAGTTCTGCTCATGCAAAATAATTGGCACGTTTAGGTTTACCCTTTTCAACGGATTACGGAAGCATAACAGTTCAGTTTTTTTCATGTTAACTAACAAACCATTTTCCGCGAACCACTTCATTGACCTGCAAACATTGATTTGCAATAAACATGCTACTGTCGTGAATGACAAATGTGAAGTCAGTAAAACCGTGTCGTCTGCATATTGGAAAACGGAACATTTTGAGGTAACTGCAGGAAGTTCGTTCATATAAATATTAAATAATAACGGAGACAGTGTCGATCCTTGCGGAACACCAGCTTTTATGGGAAGTTTGCCGCTGAATATACCTGGACCATCGACAGAGACAACTTGAAAACGCTCACATAAAAAATTATGAAGTATAGCGTGGAAAGGTCCACGAAAACCCCCAAGATACAACTTTTGGAGCAGAATATTATGGTCTAGCGTGTCAAATGCCTTTGAAAGGTCAAAAAACAGTGCACAGCTAACTAGGTTTTTTTCAAATGCAGAATTGATCTCATCAGCAAACTCTTCCAGTAATGCCACCGTCCCTCTGCCAGCCATAAACCCGAACTGTCTATCAGAAATCACCTTAAATTTAAGCAAAAATGACATCATGCACTGGAGTAGAAACTTCTCCAAAATTTGCGAAAGAATGGGTAGTATAGATATAGGTCGGTAGTTTTCGAACATGTCTTGCTTTCCTTTTTTATACAGAGGCTTTACTGCCGCCGTCTTTAGGGTCTGAGGTATTATGGCTATTTCGAGGAAGCCATTCAACAGGTAAAGTAAGATACCGGAAAGGGCCTGGAAGTTACGTTGAAGTAACGCTATTTATAGTCCATCTATTCCCGGGGGCTTGTTTTTCCGAAAGCTAAAAATGAGCCCCGTAAGGTCATCCAAAGATATAGATGGAAGAAAAGATGGAAGAAAAGAAGAATGGAAGAAATTATATAATAATCAATCAATCAATCATTTATTTAACGTGCCCAGGAACAACCGAGAGGTCTTGATGCTGGCGCACAAAAAAAAGAAAAAAAAAACTAAGAATAACACAATAGAACAAGATGACTGTTCAGAAGAAAACTATAAGAGACACAATAATAATAATAATAATAATAATAATAATAATAATAATAATAATAATAATAATAATAATAATAATAATAATAATAATAATAATAAAAATAATAATAATAACAGACTGACAATTTTATTACATTAGACTTTACCTTAGCTTCCTCACAGTTGAGTAATAACTGGGCGCCTACAGCGGTTAAATAGCACTAAAAATAGCTAGACGGGCTCCTGAGATGTCAGTGACATGATGATGTCTGCACGCGGGTTAAAGAGAGATGTTTTCCCTTCTGCTTCGTTTCTTTCTCAATTTTTCCGAAGATGTTTATCCGCAAAAACATTCCTCACTGCGCTGAAGTGGTGCGCCGCAGTGCCGCCTTTTCTGTTTCATGGTGGCTCTTGGCAGAGGCGAGGCAATCGCATACGTTTATCTCTTACAACTGTACGCGCCATCCTCTGTCGGAGAATATCAGAAATGGACACCGCCAGGTGCATGTATATATAAAACCACGAGGAATAAAAGCACACTCGCACCATCCTTTTTTTTTTTCCGGCGAACATGTCCCGCTCTCTGTGCTCGAGGAAGGAGGAGGCCCTGCTTCTGCAGCTGGAACCAACGACGAGCGAAATCTCCCGTGATGCAAATGTCTTGCACGGCGGCCGAACAGAGAGCCGTGAAGAAGTCGTCGTGTTGACCAGCTCCACAGAGGAGCCAGCTCCAGCATTCGCGGCGTTCTAAAACACAAGCGCAAAATCTGTCGCTCGCCGGGCAACGCGCAGGCCACGATGCTCAATCCTCGCAGAAAAATGATGTCCTACAAGTCCGCCAGCGGCCGGCCGGGTGTATACATAAACAGTGGACGGGTCGGAGAAGCTGCAGGTCTCAGCGGCGCGGTGAGAGCAAGAGGTGGGGGAGGGGGGGGGGGGGGGGGGGGGGGGCATAACGTCGCTTTGTTTTTCCCGGCATTCAGTATGCGGCCCGACGTATCTCAACCCTGCACAGATATAGAGGCGCTTGGAGACCAGGAGGGGGAAAGAATTAAATTGATCGGTCGCTTTTATCTCTTTTGTCATTCGTCACTTCCCGTAGATGATCTCTGCGCAGCCGCCGAACAAGCGCTGTAGCACGGAGGGGCCTCCAGGAAGGCAAAAAAGAAAGTGGCCCCGCCAAAGACAAGCGAAACACAATGTCGTCGGCGCCCCCTCGGCTCCCTTATTCGGCGCCGCCTGGCAGATACGAGAATGAACTGTACGAAGAGCCGGGGGCCCCCCTACACCGGTATAACCGAGCGACGCCGGTGTCCGCGCGAGGAGTTCATCACTCTTCCCAAAATGGTTCCTGTCTTCAGTTGGTCATTTTGGCGCAGCCGTACTTTATACCTCGCAGAAGCAGCACCTTCCTGGGCGGCGCGCTTCTTGCTGCTTTGGAGCTTCCTGCTTCGACGCTGGCGGCCAGGATTTTTGCGCTCTCTCAGCCGCAGCCTCGACTCATTTTCGTTGCCCACCTCTCTTTTTTTTTAGCTCGGGTTGTTTTCCGTGCCACCTACACGCTGGAAGCTCTCCAGGTTCCCCTCCGAGCAGCTATTGATTTATCTTTTGTTCCTATCTGTTCATACCGATTTAAACCGAGGCCTCCGTGGCCGGGGCCTGGCTGAAAAAGCCTCGGCAAGTTGTTGCCAGTGTCGATGAGCTCTACGGCGTCTAGACCGCGTGTCCAAAAGAAAAAGCGCCGAGAGAGAGGTTCGGATCTGTCGGCAGACACAAGGAATGAGCTGGAATCACCTTGTGGATCCATTTATTATGGCGGTCAAGTTTCGCAGCTTCTCTACGGTTCGGCTCCTTGTTTGGGAAAGTTTGACCCTGCTAACGGTGCCCGCCGCCCTTTTTATACGGCTGCGGCACTTCACGGGGCCAGCTAATGGTGTCATAATGGAGAAGACCAATGACTCCCTAAGAGAAATTGATGCAGGGCGCTTGACAAACGCTGGCCGCATCAAGGAGCCTGCGGGCGGGCAACTTCCCGCCGCTCCCTGAGTGGGCCACGGTCGGGCAGCCCCCGGCGGCTGCACTGGCTGCGTGATTCCCTCTTCGCTTTCAACCTCCTCTGTAACGCCGGAGGTAACGCAGGAGAGAAAGGCGTTTGGCGACAATCCGCTGAGCCCCAGAGCAGCCATGGGTGATTCACGCGGTGAGCAGGACTGGCTCAACGCGCTCAACAGCGCTAAATGCACTCGCGCACACACACGTCTCGCCAAGCACCCCACATGCACCCCTCCCTACAACGCACAAACAGACACACACACGCACGCGCACACACAGACACACACACAGACACAAACACACAAGCCTTACCACGCACCCCAAATGCACCCCTCACGCACACACACGAGCGCACGCACGCACGCACGCAATACAGACACACGCATACACAGGAACCCCCCCCCACGCCATTCCCGCAAAAACACGCCACATGCATACACATGAGCACAAACACATGCACACTGCACAGACACATACACAAGCACACACACGCACACACAAACAATCCCTTACACACCACATGCATACACATGAGCACAAACACATGTACACTGCACAGACACATACAAAAGCACACTCCCACACACCATTCCCGCACACACACGCCACATGCATACACATGAGCACAAACACATGCCCACCGCACACACACATACACGTGTATGCACACGCACACAAAAACAATCCATTACACACCACACACACAAACAAGCCCTTACACACCACACACACACACACACACGTACACACACACACACACATACACACACACACACACACACTCACACACACACACACACTGTAAATTCATTCCTGTTAGCTCGGCTGTCAGTGTTGCGTAAGTTCAAAGATTCCCATTTTCTCATTATCGCTGCCTTGTGGCTCTGAGGGGAGGGGGGAGGGGGATGGTTGCAACTTACAGAGACGGTTCGCGTGCATTAGTATGGTCGCACGATAATGGGAGAAGACATTAAAGCTGATGTCTTGAAATGTGAGCTGCGATAGCGTTACTTCGCCTGTGACAAAACGCGCTTTTGGGGACGAAGGACACATCAAGTAGACGGTACACTGTGCCTGCTGTTCGGCGACTTGCTGGGTCCTTCGCCCCCCCTCGCGCGCTTCTTTTCTCAACGGATAACCAACTCGCAGAAGAAACCACCTTCCTGAAGTTACATCGTCGTCGAGGGAAATGTTTGGGACGGACCTCGTGCTTTAACACACCCTTCATAGCAGAGTTTGGGTTTGGGCTAGTTGGTAGCGGTAATCCACGACTTCGTGTAGGGCAAAAAAAAAAAAAAAACGGAGCATGATGCCTTTCATGCTCTCCATGCGCTGAAAGGCAACTGAGAGAACAAGATAACCCAAGTGATATTTTACCTTTATGAGCAAAGGGCACTCTTTTACTATACGTTTCGTAATTCCGGATATTGGCTTTTCAATGACTGAGCGCTTTTTCAGTGGCCACAGAATGGCAGCCAGTTTTGAAGTTGGTCCCAGAGTATCCACAGCATCTGTTATCAGCGGCGACTGCAAGCAATAGACTCATCTTCTCGACCCCCGCGGCGGGAGAACAAACTTCACTGCGCCGGCATGGTGCTAATTTCCCAAGTCACATATCCTTTCTCAACTGCCGAAAATTATCGTTGTCGGTGAGTCTACCAATAGGCCACCTCCTCTCCAAACTCCGTGGTCGCTGCGCCCGATTCAGGCCTACGGAGGGCGCTTCTGACTGCTGCGTAGCGGTTTTCGGTTGGCGGTGATGCCATCTTTCCGCGGAAGCTTGCCAAGCACGGCTGATAACCACGGCAACTACGGAAGGCTGGTGCCCACGGAAAGTCGCTCAATGAGCCTCGTAACGCTCGCGGCTTTAAATAACGTGCAAGTCAGGAGAACATCGTCTATATAGATGCGGCGGAATATGCCAGGAGCGGAGTAAGATTGGCGGTGTCATCTTAAGAACGGTCTTAGTTACTAGCCTGGCGCTTTAGTCGTCTAGCACTCGACAGGTGAAAGAGACGTACATCGCCCTCGCCCTCCCCTCTCCCAGACTAGGACCGAAGCATAATTATAACCGACTCTCATTCAGACTGCCCAGCGTATCAAGCAGGGAGATTTTCAAGGCAATCATATGGACCCCAGCCCACTTTGTCTGCCCCGGTTGGAGCTGCCCCGATGACGTACCACCCCTCACTGAGCAGGCGCGGCGAGCCGGGCTTGCACGCTGTTATTCATTTCTTTTATTGCCAACGAACTAATAGAAATAACATAGACGTCCGGCGCTAAGCTTTACAGGTGGCCTGGAAAGCAGCATTCGCCGACCGGCACCCGGAATACGCAAGAAAGGGGCGTTTACAGGGAAACTTGTGGTCACTGGCTGGCGATTCCAGGAAGTGAAGTAAATAGTGTCCTTCATGTTACCCTACACAACACTGGGTTTCGAAAGCGAAACTTCAGTTTTCTCACTGATGGCGTCTGTAACGCCATACGCCCTGCTGGAAAGCCAATTTTCTCTGAAGATGATCATGAATGATCGTGGGTGAAGTGAAAGAAATAAACGCTTCACTGGCCGGAATCGAACCAGGGTCCTGCGCCTTATGAAGCCGGCGTCTACCCGATCGCTCCATTTCGACATGGGCGAAACTCGGTTTCGAGACTCGAAACTCAAACGACTACCAGATTTTTAATCTCTGGCAGAGTTCCTTGTTTTATCTGATAAACCGAAGTCAGGATTCTATGATACCCCTCCCGTGGCTCGTAATAAGGGAAATAAAAGAAACGCACAAATAGGGTTCACCACAGCACGCCCTCTGTTGCCCGAATGGGAAAAAAACTTGGTGCGGCGCGCAGGTGATCAATTGCTGTTTTCATGGATGCTACGTCAATAAACGCGCGTCTGGTACATGCAGGCAGACAGTAGGAAAATATTTTTCGAAGCCCCATATTGAGTAGCAAGTTGTTGCGGAAAAAAAGAAGTTATGCCTGTGGTTTATTTTCGGGCAGGTTGGATCGGGTTGGATGGCATTTTCGTTCAACCTGCCCGCGGTGATTCACAATGCTGTTATCGTATAGCTTCTATGAACAGTATGGCTTGGCATTCGGTGGAAAACAGGAGAAAACCAGACATGCTTCGCATGTATCCACTGGATCATCTCAGTCGCAGGGCGTGCAGGTCGTAACTACGGAAACTTAGATATTACACTTGACTGGTAAAAATAGAAAGCGACGACTAGGAGAGTCAGCGATGTCAAATCATACAAAACGTAAAATTTTCACTGTCAGATGCCTCAATTTCGTGGCCGAGCGCTTCCAAGACAAACAACATGGCAAATGGCACTAGACGCTACCCACGTGACAACGGACTGTCAGATGCTTGCGCACGTACGCCAGGCTGCTCCCGCTCGAGGGACCCGATGGGAGGCCCCCATCGTGCGCGTACACCTCTGCTGCGTGCGGCATTCTTGTGTCGCGGCCCTTGAGCGCGGCAAGAGTACTAGCGGCCATGGTCGAGCAGGTCCACCTTTTTAAGCGCGCGTCTAAAACACTTATTACCCGCCTCGCGACAACGTTTAGCGGCTCAGGCAAACACGATGCGTCCAGTGCTCGGATGTGGACAGACGGGAGCGGCCGCTATTCGAGGGTCTGCAGCCGAGGCTCGAGTGCGCCAGATAACTCCGGAAGAGCAGCTCTTAAGCGCCGGGGTACGGGCGGCCATTCGGCAGCCAACTTTTCTCGGCAGCCGGGCGTCCCTGGAAAAGTGCATGATCAAGAGGCCTCTTGGCGGGACGCGGCGCCTACGGAAGGGGACGCGGGTCGCATTTGCATACGCATCGCGCGCTCACGCTGCTGCTGCTCTCTTCGGAGAGATCGGCCAAGCCCACCTGCAAACAGTGATGCAAACCAAACAATGTGTCACTGCCCCACGACACCGGGCGCCATTTTCTCGACGCCCCACTTTCCGGCTTAGCGCGCGCGCGGATGCAGGCGCCACGCCTGCAGTGTCGCGGGACCTCTGGGGCGTCTCTCGCTGACACTTTGTCTTTCGGCCTGCCTCCCTCCACCCAGTCGTTGCCTAGCGACCACGCTGTCACCGAAGGCAACATTACAAGGGCTGATGCCGTCTCCGCATGCCTCAGCGCTGGATGGCCCTGACTAAGGGTATAGGAGGCAGGAACGCACGTGATACTGGACACCGCAGAAGCGGGGGAGAAGCAAACAAAAGAGGCCGGGAGGAGGAAGAGAAGGCTGCCAGATACAAAATGAGACAGCTACATCCTCTCCCAGAAATGTACAGTGCTATCAAGGACCAATGATCCGTGACAAACAAGAATGCTACGCCTTATTTGAAAAGACAATGGTTTTTCGCTAAAACATAGCAAAAAAAAGCGAAAAAAAAAAACCGGGTTCTTCGAGCCAAATGGTAGGTTTCGGCTTTCCTTTTTTTTAGAACCTACCCGGCATCCCCCTATGGGCGTTGGTCAATGCGTATGCTGTTGCGCATGGGATATCCGTGCAACGCCGTATTCTGCGACTTAGAATATTCTGCTCCACTTACCCCGTTTGTGACCCCCCAAAAGATTTTGCGTTGAAAAAGCCCATCCGCACCTTCCCCTCCAGTTTAGTATCCTCTATAGAAGTTTGCTTGGAACCTATGGCTAGAATCGCGACTCTAGCGCGGCTTAACATTAGCACTGGACGAGCATTGCTTATATCGACTGTTGTAAGTACGCGCATTGTTTTTTATTAGGTTTTACAAGCGACAGCTGTAGCGGAAGTCTCCACATCGAATCAAATCACGTGGTGTTATTGAACGCGTACACTCTATAGGAAAAGATGTAGAAAAAAGGAGAAAATCGCGGTTTCCTCCCCCAGTCCGGCGGTTCCTTCCTTTAGCTCATTACGCGTAGCGCCCTCTATACGGCCTGTACCAGACACCGAAATGGGGTATTCTCCCCAGTCGTCCCTGATCTGCCGACGGCGCCGACGCCGTTAAAAAAACCGTTCGTGGTTGTACAGTGACTTTCGCTGATCGGGTGTTCACGACGACGGTGTAAAACAACGCCCCTGCAGTGTGCTGCTTCCTTGTCCTCTCACCGTCTTTTTTGATCAGCATGCGCTCGCCACGCCAACGCACGGCTCGCCAGCCGTGTGCTTGGTCCCAATTCTGTGGGCGCCGCTGCATGCTTGCTGTGCGCGACTCGCCTGCGCCCTGTTCAATGTTACCACCGCATTTGTGCGCGCTTTGTACTGACGCCCAAGGGTAAAAGAAGGCAGCGATGATACTAACCGCCCCTTTCTTCATCGAAGATCACGTACCGCAGCATATTGATGAATCAGTTACCAATAACAAAGGCCCACGTTCAGTAGCGTTCCGGAATGGTGGCCATGTCAGGGGTTTGCTCTCTGATAAAGGAACAGGCAAACTAATGAGTCTTATTGCTCAAACGTACCCGCCGTACTGTTTCTGCTACACGGGCTATTTTTGTTCTTTGAGCTATTCTACTGCTTCTAAGGAAACTTGAAACTAATAAAATGTAGCACTTACACGGGTTGCATTCACGAAATAAAAAAACACAGGCCAGACCCACGCATTGCTGTGGGTTATCAAAACAAACAACAAGATCATTTTTGTTACTTGCATGCTCTGGACCAGAGTTATAAATACCTGTAGCCGTTGTAAGTTTATTTGTGTCACGCGAATGTTATAGACATGTCTAAAGTTATTAGGTATGTGTTGTGCAATGTGTATGCAAACGTGTATTATGCTTGCACTGTTGTCTCATTGCATGTATTGTGCGTTGGCAATGCCTTCAGTGAAGTGTATGTTGCTGTGTTTTGCTACGTTTCTTGCCAATCTGTGCCCGCCAACGTGCGGCCTCTGCAATGTTGCCTACGTTAGGCATAGAGGAAACACCTTGATGTAAGCGCCCACTGATAGTGATGCTTAGTAGCTGCCCCCCCCCACACACACACATGCACATACTTTTTTTAGCGTCATCTATAGGTCATTTTTAAACATTTACGATTGATTTGCTTCAAACTCTCTAGATGGCGAGCTGTGTCATGAGAGAGAGAGAGAGAGAGAGAGAGAGAGAGAGAGAGAGAGAGAGAGAGAGAGAGAGAGAGAGAGAGAGAGAGAGAGAGAGAGAGAGAGAGAGAGAGAGAGAGAGAGAGAGAGAGAGAGAGAGAGAGAGAGATACGTTTATTTATACTAAAGGAAAATGAGTAATAGCGGAAGTGGTCAGCCTCCCAAGTCCAGGAGGCCGCGAGTCCGCGCTGATTCCAGTGCCCGGTCGACCAGAGCTTCTTGATCCGGAGCCGCGCTGGTCAGAGCAGACTCACACTGCTCAGGTTATGGGTTGAAGAGGGGTTTAGGGTTGCCTGGGCATGAGTGCACCAAGTAGTAGGTAGTGAGAGGGACGTTGCAAGTGCGGCAGTCGTGTTGGAAGAGTGATGGAGAAATGTGGGAGAGAACCGTGTGGTTAAAGTAAGTACCGGTCTGTAGGCGGCGCCAGATATGAGACTATTGGCATCTGTGAATTGTTTTGTGTAGTGGCGTCCTCACTCCGACGGATGCGACGGAGCCGTTGTTCGTGCCGCCCGCGCCGCCTTTTCGCTGAGATGCACGATTGCAGACGATCTGCGTGTCGACGCATCGTTTGTATCGGAGTCTTCATTGAAGGACTCTGGTTGTATCAAGGTTTGGGGACTAACAACAAATATAGTTATTCTCAAATGGCCGCATTGGATGTTTGTGATCTCATGTGTTGGGGAACGGCGGGGTTACAAGCCTGAGGGAAATAAAGGCGCCACTCTGAATGCAATCGTTGTGACTTTCTCTGTGAACGGCGACGCGTTCGCGCTGAAAGCGAAGGCCTGCCGGGACAAATGGAAGAAATCGCACATACGGATGGCGTCATGTCTTGCTAACCGCAGTTCTGGTTCTCGGTAGGTAATGTCTTGGTTATTTAACGCATTTTAAGCGCACACAAGCAGAGTAACCTACCTATTTGTCCTTCCTCGATCCTGAAACCGATCAGCTCGCTAGGCCTTTCTCGCATAACAAGAATTGCTCAGGTAGCACCGCCAGGGGGGGGGGGGGGGGGGGGGGGACGTAGCCCACGAAAGGGGGAAATCTTCCTTCACTCCCAGGGGGAGAAACGCGCTCGCTTCACCCTTAAGGGAGGAACTACCACACCCTTTTGTTTTATAGTGTATAGTAAACCGGAGTTTATGCGCACGCACCTAATTGAACTGAGCATCATGCGGTTGAAAAAGAGAAAGAAGTACGCCCTCGAGGCTAGGATGCCGCACGGTCTGCAGTGTTCCCAAGTGACATTCGGAACATGCGTAACACCGCTTGCGGTCATTTAAAAAGTAAAGAAGGGCACATAAAATTCCTTTATTATTCACAGCAGAATTCTTATCTGAATTTGACGAGGCACGAGCTCGCAGAAGAACTAGCTCTGTGTAAACTCCGGACAGGACACCTACGAACTGGACCACAGACTATAAATAGAAGTTAACGCTTATTCGAAGAAAGACTGTGCACTCAAAGAGCATCTTGTTGGGGCAATCGGAGCACGGCGACATGTGTCGCGCCGCCCTTGGTACGGTGTTATGTGCTCGTGATCACAACCACCTTGGCCAGTTACAGCTTTCACTGCGAACAATAAAGCGTTATTAGAACAAGTTTACGTGCAAAATTTAGCCGCACTTTCTTGTTTGCGAGCATGTTGTTGAGTCTTCCACAGTTTTACCTAATTATGTCCGCACACCATCAAGAATAGACGTTTTTTTTTACAGCTTTCAAGGGTAGGGACGTACGCTCTTCCCACTCAGAGCGCTTCACTCAGGCGTCATACGCGAGCAGTAGAACAGCCAGCACAACCTTGCGTGGACGGACCTAGGATTACAAACCAATATAAAATATTTGAACGCAGCCGAACATTCGTGATCATCAACTGCACGCGGATTACTCCAAGTACGAAATCGTTCAGTAGTGGCCAGAAAGATTCTGGCAAATATGCTAAGCGCTTTTTGCTTTTTTGTAGCACAATGCGCATCGTCAAGCGTGCTGTTCGACAAATCAATATGCCCGAACTGCAGAGAAAGAAAAAAGGCGTACCGATCTATGGCCATGTTCAGGGACCAGAGGACGACCCTGGAAACCGACAAGCTGTTGCTGCCGCCCGGAGCTGGACGAAGGAAAGGGAGAAGGCGCGCACAAAAGAAAAAAAACTTGGCGGCAGAGAAAGGACACCTTGCTCCTCTTTACGCAACTTAATTAATTTAATCGGATTAGCGCCGGGATCAGGATTCCAACTGGCGCGCGCTCGTGTGTGCCCCGGCGCGTGAGGAGGGCGTAGCGGCTGCCCCGGCCGAGTTAAGCCGGCTGTCAGCGGGCGCGCGAGCGAGGAAGATCAGGCCCATCGCAATATCGCGTGAGTGACACGTAGTCAACATCTGTGAACCCGCCAACGGGGGCGCCGATGAGAACCCGTTGCGTAACGGGCTCCTCCGCCGCGTGGCACATACCCGCGCACGGGTCTGGCCCGGCTCCCCGCAGCCGAGGATGAGCGAGAGAACAAAAGGGACACGGGCTGCAGCCCCGCTGCGGCCTCCCGGAAAGAAGCCAGGCAAGGAAAAAAGGGAAGAAGGGGCGCAACTACGCGCGGCGAGAGATGGCGCTGTCAACGCTGCTGCTCCTTGTGTGGGCCGCGCCACGAAGTGTGCCGAGGGAATCGCCGCTACTGATCTCGTAAGCCGGGCAGCAAGTGTGTGTTCTACCGGTGGCACGTAGTCGTGGCCCTGCTTGTTCCTTCGAACATGCTGGCAGCTACGTTGGGGGGTGTGCAAGCACGTCGAACTGCCTCTGCGCTGGCCCCGGGTGAGGGGGCAGAGTTTACAAATAGTGGGATGGCATGTAAAAGTAGCGGATTTCGGCGCGGACGGTAAGTTGTGAACCTGTATGACTGGACACTGATGCTTCCCGCGGTTCTTTAAATTCTTTTTTCTAACTTATAGCGGCCCGGGGGGGGGGTGCCAGCTTGATTTAATAGAAACGCCAGTCAGTGTAATCAAAAGAAATTCAATCTGGTGTTTACTCCGCCAGAACTAGGAACCTGGGTGATGAGGTGCGCAATACTGGTTGGCTCGAAGTGATTTATACAATATGTGGTTGTTTAGAGTGCGCCGAAATATTATACGCAGGGCTGTTGTTGTTCTTCGCCTCTACTGCAGTCACCTTATTTAATCCGAGACCCACCTTGGCGTGCCAGTTAGATTATCTACGCGTCATCTCATTTGACATGCGCTATTCTGTTGTAATTATTCGTCCAGTGAGTTTATCACGACCGCCGAAAAATCCTGAAAACTATTCAAGAGGGCTACATATGATAACGGCTGAGTTGTTGCAGATTTTGTTGGGCTTTATCGAAAGGATTTTTACTGTCCATAATCGGAATGAAGTTGCATGTTTTTCATGGGGTCATACTGCCATTTTGGAAGTGGATACCGCTCCGACAAACACGAACGAAAAAAGTTGAAGGGACAGTTCAACGGGCCACCGATTTATTATTCCGCAAACACGAAATAACAAAGCAGTTGAAACTCCAGTGTCGTCCTGCCTGCTTCCTTTTCGTTCGTGTTTGTGCTGTAGTCAACTGCAAAATTAGAGTGATACGGAATCGGGCAGCTTCGAACTTAGGCGAATATTTTTGCTCTATGAGCACGGGAATAAAATTATGTGGTTTAAAAGGAGCTTTACGTAGCAAGGACTACTAAGCCGCAATATTAGTGACGTAACTGTGCCCTATCTATAGTCAGTGTGACGTCCCATGATGTCCCATGGTGTCGGATGACGTCACACGCAAAGAATATTACCTGGTTCGGACCCTATTGCTAGACAAAACAGATTGGAGGTATTTTATTACGAATTTCATAAATTCCGATGCGCTAATGACGTACTTGCGTGTCAATAGGTGTCACAGGACTATTTATTGAGCAGAGTTTCTTATATCCCAGTTAACATTAAAACTGAATTAAGCGAGCTAGAAAGATAGTTATAGAGGATAAGAAAAATACGCCGTTGGTCACAGTTGTGTCGCATTGTTCTTGCAAAATAAGGCGACTCTATTTGCCCCTATCGGTGTGGATGCGTAGAGCAAGGTGGACATAGCTGAATGCAAAATTAGCCGGGCTTGCCAGTTGTGCACAAGACGCACCTTTGTTGACTTATATCGACTGGAGCCATGAGGCGTCCTGCTGGAAGGACATCGAATCACGTTTCAAAAAAGAGCTGTTGGATTTTCATGCAAACTACATTAAGTGGTTACTCACAGGTGGGATCGCTTACCTGATCGACGTTCTTTCCTGTGAACGCAGAACATAGAATTATTACAAAGCATGACACGCCGACAGGTTACTAAACCAAAGTATTCTTGCCCAAGGAACGAAAGAAAATATCATGTATACGCTATTTAAATTCACAAATATTGCCGCTTCATGTTGGGGCTAATAAAAGAGTACGGAATACAAAAAAAAAGAAAAAAAAACAGAAGCGTGACCATCAAAATTAAAATCTCTGCGTTTATGCCCCGAAGCTACACCTGTGCTATGAAGCTAGGTGCGGATTAGTTTCGACACCCTGGGCCTCTCTCACGCAAGTTGGCATCTTGTAGACACGAAAAATTCAGCCTACACAAAAAGTCGCCGCATAATACGCGACCAAATCGACAGCAGCGCAATGCTTTTGTCATTCAGGTTATTGGTATACATAGACAAAATTAGGCAACCCGAAAACAAGCATTCTAATTAGGTGAATGAGGGTGGTGAGCACCGCAGTTATTTCCATATACTTTCCCAGCTAGTTGACAAGGCAAATTGAATTTGGGCTACTTATCGTCATACTATAGTCTACCGTGCTGATGCCGTGTTCAAGGTATGCCAATGCTGAGCCCACGTCACTGGTTCGATTCTTTCCCCCGTGTGAAACGGAGACGAAATACAAAAAGAAAAGCCATCTACGTGGTTTTCGGTACGCATTAGTAACGAACAGCGCTGGTTTAAATTCTTATGCTTCCCACCGCGACGTCACGCCTCGAACACCAGGTGTTGCTGGAAAAGGCCCCCAGTTCGTGCTACAGACAGCGACGACACACCAACGCCACATGCCATCGCATCACTTCCGTCTACAGCCGCACGAGTTCATAACAGCGAAACACGATTCTACGCTACGACATATTTTGTACCCCGAAACTCATTTTACACGCGTGCCGAAAAGGCAAGGCACGCAGCCCAGCAACTTCAGGGCCCTGATGTTGGCTTTCGAGGGGCGTGTATCGAGGCGTCATCGCGGGCACCGCAGGAAAGGGGGCGAAAGTTTCCCTGCTCGCTGACGACGTGGGATGGCCCGGTTAGCGCGCGTCCATGCTCACCCCTGACCGCACATCGCGTGACTCCGCGCATCGGCCACCCGGTCATGCCGCGGGAAAGACGAGTGTTTCCCCCCCGTCAGGGTCCCAAGCGGCGACCGCGTTAATTAGGGAGCCGTGCCTGCTTTCCCCAAATCAGCCGGCTGCGCATTTGATCGAAAGGTCGCGGCCTCCTGGCTGACGCGCCGCCGGGCCCTCCCCGACCGTTCCAATCTCGGCGGCGCGTTCGAGCGAGCATTCGATTAACAGCGCACCAGTTACCGTTTCGATAAGCACGCCAACGCTGCAACAGCGCGAACGAGTCTGGTTCGATGAAATCGAGCCGAAATGGTGGCGCGCCCTGGTTAGCATTCGAAAGAAACTATCGCCGCTTAAAAGAAAGCAAAGGGCGACGTGTTCCGTTTACAGTTGCAGGGGAGAGGTGTCGTCGCACAAAAATAAGGTTTAAGGCCTCAAAGAGCTGTAGTTACGACAATCCGTTATTAATAAGACCTTGCCCGCAGCCCCGAGGAAGGGAGCATGAGTCGTAGTTGTCGGAATGTTAGCTGCAACCTTTCTGATAACTGTGTCCGCGGCGTACAGCACCATGAACGAGAAATACTCACGGAGATAAACGGTGTTAGGTACAGCCCCAACGGAGAAGATGGCTATCCACGCACGTGTTTCGCATTGCACGTGCATGCATGGGTTCTGGTGGGAATGCAGAAAATACCAGCTAAAAAGTTGCGCTGACTGAGGTGGGATACACGATAATAAAGAAAATAAAAATTCAGGCCCACTCTACCCGGTGTTGGAGAAAGTCCAGCGAAGCTGGCGCTCTGGTGGGATTTGGTATGTCGGGGTACAGCTATATTGAGGATTTGCTGTGTTGAATTAGAAGGACAGTGGCGAGATCTCTACTTCACAGACTGTGGACTCACGAAATTGGTGGGGACAGGCAATGCATTTTATTACCGCGCGGCTACGCCAATCAACGCCGGTTCTAGTGCGCCCCACAGGTGGCCGTCGAAGAGCGCACAACATTACTTAATGACGGGGGCAAGAGAGACGCTGCGCGTGGTGGCGAGAATACACGACTGGGGAAAGAGCGAAAGATGAGTGTAAAGTGGGGCTGTAATCATACTCCCTCCGTAGATGGCTATGCTTCACTGTGCAACACGCAATGCGGGAAAGCCAGCGATAGAAAATCGAAGCTTAGCTCGATTTTTTGAATGGTGACCACCTTTAAACTAAAAAAAAATATATTAGCAGTGGCTAAGCTCGGCTATGCCAGGATATACGTAGCGTGAGCTAAGGTTCAGATGGTTATTCTTAGGTTTCCTGGTTGTCTAGGATTAGCTTGATTATCATGCTTACTGCTGCTTCAATGACACACGCACGGTATACGCATTATGTGACACATGTATATTTATCAAGCGGCTCCGGCGCAGCGTCACCAATCGCCCCAGAGCTAATCTGGTTCCACAGGTGGACGCCGGTGTTGCTGCGACGCACGAGCCATCGGTTCCACACCCGGCCACCCCTCGCATGACCATCAAGTGGTCGGGGCTGCCACGTACGGAACGGAGGTCGGCGAAGACGCTGGGCGCGTGGGGTGTGTGAGAGACGCCGGTAGCGAGCAACGTTCTGTGCGCCGTGTGACGTCACTGTTCCTCGCGCATGCGCAGCACGGCTCTCCAGGAGCCACGTGAAACTGCTCAACCTCGGCCAGTGTAGCTCACGCTACAAAATGCATTGCTAGGAAGACATCTTTTGTGGTGGCAATATAAGCCGTGTTATATCAAAATACAGGGGCCCTAAGCCCTTTTTGAAGCGAAGCTTTATATTCCTCACTGATGGCGACCATCCCTTCACCAAAATTTACGGCAGGAAACCCAACTTTACACAATGGTTTTTACAAAGTAATGATGATGATTCTTAGCGTAGGCACATCAAGCACCCCAAGAAAAAAACCACTTCCCGTGGTCGGAATGGAAGCTGGATCCCTGGCGTGATGTAGCCGTCGTATATCCTATTTTCTTTTCGACACGGTCGGTCCAAGCAGCTTGTATTTAAAGCGGAACTTTCTTGGTCTCGCTGAGGACGACAGTTCCGCCACCAAAACTCTGTAAGAAACTGAATTCCATCTGCACGTCAATCAAAGTCCACAACCCCCACGACAGCGAAATAATCCCTTAGGAGAAAGGTGAGCGTTTCAGTTATCGCTGTCATTAGGCGAAGGGGCGTTTAGATTTTATAGATTTTTAATGAAATATTTTCATACGCTGAAAATTGTTAATCTACTCTCGGTCCGTCGCCGGGGACGATCTGTTGGATCCTAGCCATAGAAAGCTTAGCTTTA
Organism: Haemaphysalis longicornis; assembly: GCF_048455015.1. Taxonomy (NCBI): domain Eukaryota; kingdom Metazoa; phylum Arthropoda; class Arachnida; order Ixodida; family Ixodidae; genus Haemaphysalis; species Haemaphysalis longicornis. The sequence continues at coordinate 425,037,214 of NW_027526203.1, forward strand.
GAAAAAAACTGTGGTTGATTCCTCTGTCATAGGAATCAGTAAAACATGAAAGTGAAATGTGCAGCGAAATCTGCAGCTGAGCATGATTTTCGGGTCAGCGGCTGTCTTGTGGGTGTGCTTGACGAGCTACGTCCTGCTGGCGGGTAGCTTCTGCAAAGGTGTACTGGCGTCAATTCCGTGACAGATATGTACTGGCGTCATTTCCGTGACGGATATGACATCAGCGAAATCTTGGGTTATCGCGGCAAAAAACACTCTGGTGTTAAAATATAAAACCCGATAACGAACAACCCTAAGTATAACGTAATCTTTAGTACTACAGGTTGCTTCCCCGCAGGAAGAGCCTGTGTGCAGGGATGCACCCTTTGCAGGCCGCTTGCCTCGTTGTTCTGGCGTCACTTCCGGGACGGATATGACGTCAGCGAAATCTTCGTGTATCCGGGAATAAAACTCTTTCGTGTTAAAATGATGTACGTGACAAAAGCATACGGCTGGAAAAACAAAAAGATAGGTTATAGTTTATCTGTTGCTTGTCTAATTATTCTTGCGGTGCACGAGCGGGGGGAGCGCCGCTTGGTTAAGCACTGTAGCAGACGACGCGTTTCGAACGCTCCCGCCTGCAGCGGCACACCCCGACGATGCCAAGTGCTGCCTAGCAACGCGTTTTCTAGCTCCCGCGGAATTCTTTCCCTCTATGACCTCAGTTTAGAGGCTTCACGCTCCCACACAACGGCGTTGCCTAGCCACAGTGCGCCATGGGAAAGTGAAGATGCCAGTGTTTCAAGCGAGTAACGACCGTGACAGCCCCCGCGACATACACCAGCGACGTGAACCTTCGAAGTGAGGGCATACACGCTCACGGGAAAACATTTTTTTTGTCATAAATGAATCGAACACAAAGGGAAACGTTGGTTGGCCTTGGTGTTTGATTTTCTACCGGCGAACGTTTTTCATGTCAAATAGCAAAACCAGAAGGGGCACAGCGAAGTTGGGATCCTGGCAGAGGAGGCCATAAAATAATTATAAACGTGGGGTTGCATGAGCTAATCACAGAGTTACCAATAAACAATATTTTTTACACACCCAGCCAATCACACCAGCAGTGCAGTAACTATGCCAACAGCTGATAGCTGCTCCGAATAAAACTAGCAGGCGCTTCATTTGCGCAGAGAATAATGATTTCGTTAAAATATCTGACATATGGCAGAGGGGAAGAAACAGCGGTTTTCCTTTAGCTTATTTACACCTCAAAGAACGTAGGCCATATTCTGGGGCAAGAGAGGAATGGAGGTTGTTTGCCAGCCTCAGCGTCGCGCAGGAGAGGCTTACTGTTTAGGTGACGTTAAGCCGCAGTATCGTGGATGCGGTGAACGCGCGAAAACAAGGACCAATAAGCTATCACGGGCTACGGAAGTGCCGTTCGCGTGCAATTGCGCCGAAGACAGTAATGCGAGCGACGTTGATTTAGGCAACACGTCCCCGAACAGAGCCGCCGGAGAGGCCGGGCAAACAAACGGCCGACTCGAGATGACAAAGGAGGAGGCCAGGCGTCGAGCGCGGGAGCATGCGACCGCAGAAGGGAGCTGCCGGAGAGCGCGGGGAAACGGCGGGAGGAAGCTTCCCTGCGGAGAGCAGCCGAGCATCAGCGTTGCCTACACGGCTCACGAGGCAACCTCAAAAAGCCGTGGGATCGCGCGGGGGAGGCTCTTCCCCTCCGCGATACCGGCCGAGAGCGAAAGTTAGGCTTAATTCGGGACCGCGAAAAGGGAGCGGGCCAGGGACGTTATCAACCACCAGGGATATGAATATATATAGAGATATATACATAGCCGTATATACAGTGCACCCCCTCCCTCCCCCCTTCAAGATATCACGCTTTGGCGGCGCGCGCGGGGAGCTGCGCGGTATAACGTCTCACTCGGGCCCGCTCGGCCGAGTGTCAGGCTTCGTTTTTACGTCTGAGCAAACACGGGGAAGCTGCTTCAGATTCAGCCTTTCCCCCGGTGGCAGCTCGGGCCCTCGTCGATTGCTGACTGAGCGTTAAATGTATGAAGAGGGTGCTCCCGTCTGTCGAGTCATCAACATCGCTATCGAGACGCGCTCGCCGCGCACGAGGGAGGGCGCGGGGCAATATATCTGGCCCACTCCTTCTCCCCCCCCCCCCCTTCCCCCCGCGTTCGATGGCGACGCGGCCGCTGAAACAAAAAGTGCTTCCACAAACAGCGACAACGCAGACGGCGAAAGGCGGCTTCGCCTTCGCGCCCGGAGAACGAAAAGAAGACGGAGGTGTACGCGGGCGACGAAATAATCATTGTCAGCATTTTAAAGTTTGCCCTTGTTGCTGCTGCTGGTCGTATCGGGTGTTTGTTCACAAGGAGAACATTTACCGGGGCATCGTTTACTCTTTTCGAAACAGCGATTTCGTTCGTTTGTATACAAAGGCAAATGGAATTAGCTACTACCTTACTATTAATGAACGTAATGCCAACAGCACCCGGAACATTTCACGGCTAGGCACGGCACTCTATTCACGGCACGGCACTCTAGTCACGGCACGGCACTTCGCGGCTAGGCACGGCACAGAACTATAAGCACGGAACTCTTGATAGGTGTGCCAATTTTGGGGCATACTCAAAGGTTACCTGAAACATGCTCCAACTCCCCTAAAACAGGTTGCATATATCCTATTTCATTTGCGGGATTCTTTGGAACTGGTACTTATGCCGAATGCACTCTCCAGCTGTAATAAAATTTAATTGAAGGGCAGGAATTTTTGTTTATTCCACAATCGTCGTAAAAAAGGTCCAAAGTACATCGAGTTCACAATGTCAGAGAAAAACGCACACACAGTAGTTTGGTAGTGCTTAAAAATATTATAATGTGATGGATGTATTCACGAGGAGGGAAAGGGGTTCAAAAAGTAGTTGAAGGAAGGAAAAATTAGGGGAAAGAAGGGAGTTTTTATTATATAAAAATCGATGTAATCATACAAGAATTCATTTGAGGACTTGATGCCATTTGTTTACCACCTTTAGTTCTCGTAGAGGGAGGAGAAGGAGATAACCGAAGATCGACTTTGCCAGGGCAATTTGGAATTGTATAAGTCCTTCGTCGTCCCTTCGACTAGAAAGGATTCAGATGCGCTTCACTATAACCGCATTTTTTCGTTACTCACCAGTGATGAATTATGGGCGCGATGGGCTTCTCAAGCTTCTGAGTCTAGGTGAGCTATGTATTGACCGCTCCAAGCGTGACCTGATATATTTTTTAAACTGTATTCATTCGAAGTTTGACTGCCCGTGTCTTATAAGCTCTATTCACCTGGGAGTGTCAAGCAGACTACTGCGGCCGCATGGCTGCTTTCACGTTGACAGAACACTGAGCCTGGCACTAGCTAGCCGATGCCAACATGCCTTTAACGGTCTGTTTTCATCTTCTATTGACATTTTTTTCGCAATGGCAGGGGTCTTTTTAAACGTTCTTTGAAAAATGTGATATTTTGAATGTGCATGTTGTGGAGAGGTCGCACCTGCACTTTTCCATCTGTTCTTGCGTTTCTGCACCAAAAGCACCACCTTGCTTGTGCTTGTACGCGTTCATTGGTGCGTACTATGCACACGACCTTCGAGCTCTTGTTGTTCAGAAAACGTTCTTGCCTTCTTTGGTAACTCGCCTCTTTTGTATATCCCTACACATTTATTTTTACACATTTTTGATTTATTTCCATTCCTATATGTTGACTTTATGCCTTATATTCATGTATTCAGTGCATCGCCCGAGAAGGCCCAGCGCTGTTGGTGAGCACTCTAAATAAATAAATAAATAAATAAATAAATAAATAAATAAATAAATAAATAAATAAATAAATAAATAAATAAATAAATAAATAAATAAATAAATAAATAAATAAATAAATAAATAAATAAATAAATAAATAAATAAATAAATAAACAAATGGCTCCTGGCCTTGTCTCACTGCTCGATGTCAGGGTTTTCGCTTTGTAGCACGGTCTCCCATTGGTCCTTACTAGTGACAATAAATGTTACTTTTGAATTTTTGAAGTCTTGTATCTGTTATAGTAGGGAATTTTCCCAACAGCATTTGAGGCCACCTTGCAAGCTCGATGAAGTGTTTACATCCACCATCGTGGATTTCCTGACGGAAGTGCCGGTAGAGTCCTTGGTGTTAGTCTGGTGGCGTTTCCACGCGGTTTCTTGCTTCATGGTGAGCGAGGGGTCGGAAGCCGGGTAAGTTGGTATTTCCCCTTTGTAGTGATCGAGCATGTTGTGGGGGGACCGAGGAGATTTTTAGAATTGTCGGTGGAATGTGCGCTTGGTTGCGGGGCCTTTTGGTGGGCATTTCTGCTAAAAATAGTTTACGATAAAATTTGTTGTTGGGAAACTAAGCAGAATTCGCAAACCAACGCAAAAAGTGCCACGATAGTTTTTCGTAACCGAATGGGTGCAGCGCATCAATTCTCCTTCAGCAAGCTAGAAGGCACCAACCATGGAGTAGAAACTAAAAGATTAAAAGACGTTTTCATTTTTTAACAAGGCTCCTGTGTATACTGAAGCCAGAGCGTCTATTAGTTTTTTTCATCATCATCATCACCAGCCTATCTACGCCCACTGCAGGGCAAAGGCCTCTCCCATTATTCTCCAATTATCCCGGTCCTGTGCTAACTGCGACCAATTTATCCCCGCAAACTTCTTGATCTCATCTGCCCATCTAACTTTCTGCCGCCCCCTGCCACGCTTACCGTCTCTAGGGATCCACTCTGTTACCCTTAATGACCAACGGTTATCTTGCCTTCGCATTACATGCCCTGCCGACGTCCATTTCTTCTTCTTAATTTCTACTAATATGTCCTTAACACGCGTTTGTTCCCTGACCCACTCCGCTCTCTTCTTGTCTTACTGTTACACCTATCATCTTCCGTTCTATTGCTCGCTGAGTCGTCCTCAATCTAAGTTGAACCCTCTTAGTGAGCCTCCAAGTTTCTGCCCCTTAGGTGTATATGATAACATTGGGCTAATGTACGAGTACATTGGGAATTTTTAGTGGGGAAAATCATGCACCTAAATTCTGATGTCGCGGTAGTTCAAGTAAAGCAATGAATAGCCTTGTCTCCAAACGTAACTACCTGTTTTCAAGGTCCATCTTCCTGCTGATTACCAACTTAACCCTTAAAGATAATAAGCTCGTATCACCAAGAAGCCCTCCGCTGATTTGCGAGACTAGGTTCAAACCACAGGGGCATCTATACATTATTGATAAAACCCTTACGTGTGCTGTACACAATTTCGATGCATACAATAATAAAAACAGTACTAAATTCAGCTGTGGCGAATTAGTACTCCTGATTTTTTGCCAGGATTTTGGCTCCTTTTCGTAAAACGTTTGACTGCAAATCGCGCAATACATACCTTCAAGGGACTGCACTAAATTGCAACAAGGAACACTTCATTGTTCATGACGTTTGTGCTACCAGTCTAAGTGATTCCATAAGAAACGGAAATAAGAGAGAGGTGTAGTAAACATTTAATGGAGCAAACAGTGTTCGTTCAGCCGGCACTTGGTGGTGTGGGCCGGCCTCAGTCCAGGTACCCTTGGCACTAGTCCATGGGAAGACAGAAAATCGGCCAACGGAAGAGGATACGTACTCGCCTCCAAACAACGCCTTCATATACACGTTGAAGTCTTGAGGCGAAGGCTCAGAGGTTCCGCTTTCTTTCCTTTAGAGAAGTAACTGTCAGCTGGAGACAAACAAACCTGTAATTAAACAAATCATTCTGTAATCCAAAGCCCCGCGGGGAGCTGCTCGTTATTTCTTACGCAGTATTATAAACAAAGCGAGATCGTCCCCCGGAACCGGATTCTTGTCAGGTACAGGCGATGTTTGAAAAACAGGACGTACTATTGTCCTGTCTAAGGGCTTCGCGCTCCACCGTCGTCCTTTTGAAGCCACCGGCATTCAAGTGCGCAACGGGGGGCGGGGAACTCAAGTATACGTGTGCCTGGTGCGCCGGATTTTTGCATTTGAAAAGTGTCCGACAGTGACCAGATGGGAGTACGAAAAGGTAAGAAATAAAATTGAACGCAAGCTCCCTCGATATATAGCTTCGCGCGTAGCCAGTCGACGAACTCATTTAACTTAAGGGTCACTTAGAACATGCTTCTGATGCATGTTATGGTTCGGATTAGGATTACAACGAGAGATCCTGTTCGGTTTTAATAATGTGTGGCGGACAGACTATAGACAATCGTAAGTTCAACCGAACGAAAATCAGTGGACAATGGTCAGGCCCCTTCCTCATTATCGTGCTCTGAGGGGGAGGGTGCTTAATATGTTTTTTTCTGGTGCAAATGGGTTCATTATAGACCTTGTTACTACCTATGTGGCGTAAAAAGAACAAAATAAAAATTATATTAGTAACTTGGACGCCTCAGAATACCGCACCCAATTTCGTCACGAGGAATGTAATGTCTTCGTTGTTTCTTTTTTTCGGTATGCACCACATTTCCCATGAGGAATTATGAAAAACAATAGTACCCTTGAGCCACATATTCCTATAGCGAAGCTTATTTTTTCTACTTGAAAGAAGTTTAACGATGAGAAGGCGCGACCCATGGCGGAACCATGCGAGCGCAGAATAAAAAAAAAATGTCACACACGAAGTCAGCAGCTCTATCTATCCCCATTCCCCACGTTCGGACATAGTACACATGTACGCAATCATATGGACCGACGCAAAAAGGCAAGCCAGGAAAAAAACAAATATTCTTTTTTCGCATTCACAATGTATACCGCGTTGACCCCGACGTGCGGCAGTGGTAGAGGTGATAAAAAAAGGGGAGGGCGGCAGTAACAAGGCAGGCAGCAAAGCTCGCTCTGGGAAGAGGGAGCGATGGATTGGGTAGAAAAGGCGACCCGAAGGTGGCTATGATGTGAACAGCACGCGCGACCGAAGCGACCGGGCGGCCAGCTCCGAGCGGCCGCTTATCGGTCACAAGCCACGTGCATCGCGCGTTGCACGAGTAATTGAAAAAAATAAAGGGAGGGGAATCGGGAGCACGCCCGCGCGGGCGTCTGCAGCCGCCACCCTCACTGCCAGTCAGCTGTCAGCCCGGCCTCGCATGCCGTCCCTGCCACACGTGGCGCCCTATCGGCCCTCCAGCTTGTCATCTCCACGCGACCAACCCACTGGAGGCGCGGCTCGCATTAACCGCTCCGAAGACGCGGTAGCCAAAGGCCTGGCTCGCAAGGGCAGTGCTTGCCCACCCCGCAGAGAATGTTTTACGCAAGTGCACGCTCAAGGCACTCATACCCCGTTGCCGCTGCGAGACAAGGCCTTGAGCACCCCACCCGTCATTTTACTACGCGAGGGATATTACAGAATCTGTGCGTGCATTTATGCTTTCTCGCTTAACTTCGCCACTGTTATAGGTTTGTGCGCGTCACGTTCTTGCTGTTCATGCCCTAAGCTCTAAGTCGCCCTAAGCTCCCCTTCACTCGGTGGGAATTTGGGAACTTTAACTCTCTTTTTGCATCACGCACCCTTCCCACTTCTCCGTTTCTCCACACCTATGTGCGTCTATAAGAGCGGTGATTTAGCTTGTTATGTAAACAACCAATGCTGGTCTGCAAGTAACCGCTCTCATGGCCCCAAAGGGGGACGTAAAATAAGGCGGAGAGGCAAATGAAATTACTCATATAACATGGCTGCACTCATACGCTGAAGAAACACCAAAACGATGTTTCCGTTTCTTATATACGACTTGTGGCCGAGCGCGCGTCAGGGAGGGAAGGAGGGACCCCCCCGGGTCACATTTTTGCAAGGGCAAAAACCAGGGTGCACCCAAAGAGGCATTTAGTTTCCCGTTCGTTACAAATGTTGCTTGCTGCGTAACATAAATTTGGGTCTGCGTCTAGCCAACGTCTCTTCTCCGCGTTCCATGAAAACAACCTATCCTCTTCTCAAGTGAACCGCTCACCACTCACCCCCCTTGGGAGCCGAACTCTAGAGCATCCCTAGGAAAGTGATTACTTGGGTTACAATATTACAACCCCGCCCCCTCCACGTATTCGGGTTCTCACGGACTACCATCAGGCATTTCAAGAACTGCGCAAGCCCTTGAATGATCACCGGTACGCGGTATGCGACACATGATCACCATTCTGGCTCGCTAGCCATTTGTCATGCGTGCCAGGTCACACGAACTCGGATGTCCCACGGCGTGTGACAGCAGGCAGTGCTCGGCTGTGGTGTGCGGCGACCCCTCCCACCCCCCAGGATCCTCGCGGGCTTCACTGTTTGTGCGCAGCGACGTGCAGCACACGGTGCTGGACACCAATGCGGTGACAACGACTGTACAGGAGTGTGTGGCAGTGACGCTTCGGCTCGTGCCGGGTGGTGACGTGACTGTGTGCAGTGTGTACGTGCGCCCCAACCAACACTGGGACTCGAGCCTCCTGGATCGGCTGGTGTCCCTCTGCGCAGCCCGGCATCTCCTCTGTGGTGACTTCAACGCACATCACACTATGTGGGGAGATGGCCGGACTGGCACACGCGGAGAACACCTGTGGGACACCATGCTGCGCCTCAACCTGACTGTGCTGAACACCGGTGAGTGCACCTTTAGGCGAGGCAATACCACTGCCACGGTCATTGACCTCAGCCTGGTGTCAGCCGGGGTCGAGGCCACCTGGAGGTGGGAGCCCAGCACCTGGGGCTCAGACCACTACCCGCTGCACATCGCACCAACCGGCAAGCTGGACAGGCGACCCACACGGCACCACGTCACCCACTGGGACCACTACCGGCGCTGCCTTGCTGAGGAGGACCTGGGGGAGGGAGAGGAGCTGTTCGCGGGCCTGGTTCGCTGCGCCAAGCGAGCCACGCGGAGCTGCTCCATTGCCAAGGATGCCACCACGCCAGACCTAAAGCTGCTGCAGCTGCGAGCGGAGCGGAACCGGACTGAGAGAAGGGCGCAGCGCACCGGAGCCAGGACTGACTGGACGGCATACCGCCGTGTGGACGCGGCCTGTCGACGGCACTCCAACCGCCTCAGCAGGCAGTGTTGGGCCGAGCTATGCGTTAGCTCGGAGGCAGACAGACAGACAAATGTTTTTATTTGGATGGCTCGAGGCCGCAGGCTTAAGGGAGGGGGTTAATAATGTCCGGCCATGGCTGCCTCGCAAACGAAGTGCCACAACGCAGCCAACGTAGCTTGGTGTCGATCACGTGGCCTGATCCAGTCCTCATAGGAGAGGACCCAGGCGGGACGATATTTGGCGCGAATCCGATCGAATGCCCCACACTCCCAGACGAGATGGCGGATTGTGGGGGTCACTTCTGTGTTGCAGGCAAAGCAACGGACTGGTCTAGGAAAGGTTGCAGCGGAACCACTGTTAGAGAGGTTTCCATCGTGGGATGCAGGTTGGGGAGCGTAATTCCGCCATCGAGAAACCACGTCATCTGTATATGCGTACCCCGACCGCGCCCGGTTGAGGAACACCTGAGCACCTCGGGGTAGACCAGGGGGTGTGGGGTCGTCACAAGGGGGAATAGTAGTGGCTAATTCCTGCCTCCTTCGATTACGGCGACGGCGGCGCTGGACATCTGGATCAGTAAGCAGCGTATATGGTCTTACAGGCAGCATGAAGTGGGAACGGTGTAAAGAAGCCTCGCTCGCAAGTTCATGAGCCTTCTCGTTTCCTGGGTGCCCTTGATGGGCAGGAATCCAGCGTACCGTTACCAGTACTCCAGAGTCAGCCCTAAGTTCCTCGCATTTCTGCTTGATAGCGTGGGCGGTGCTGTTTTGCCTGGGTGGACCAATGAGGCATTTCAGTGCCTCAGTGCAGTCAGTCAATATTTCCACCCGGTCGTAACGCCGTTCTGGATGGTCGGTGACAACCTGGCGTGCAAGGTGAATACCTTCCTCTATGGCAAAAAGCTCAAGTTCCGTTATATCGGGGTCGTCGTCCAGCGAAATTAGTCGAATGCTTTGGAGTTCATCGGAGTTGGACACAGCGGCTACTGCCGCCATACAGGACTCGGCCCGCAAAGACGCGTCCATAGCTATCTCGAGTGTTAAACTGCTCCGAGAAGTTGCACCGGCTACAACCAGCGAGGTCCGCTGCGACGTGTGCCTCCGACGCTGAGTTTTAGAGGGTGCAGGTTGTTGCGCTGTAACAAGCGTGTCCTCCCATGGCGGGATATGCTTCTTGATAAGCGGCGTGTCCGCCGGTGCAATATGGCCATCAGCGGTCAGTAATCGGCGCCCTTACGGTGTGAGCTCGTGGCGATCCGAGACTCCTCGGGACCGGGCAAGGACCGTTTCTTCGAGAGTAGGAAGGCCAGCATAGCGGTACAGTTCAGTGACCTTCGTGTGTCGGGGAAGCCCCGTGATGACACGAAGAACTGCCCTGTAAAGCGTCTCGAGCTGTTCCGTCTCACGTTTCGTGAGACGGAAGCACAGAGCCCCGTAGCAGGCTTTGCTCACCAGAATGGCTTGAACTAGTCGGCGGGCGATGTTTTGGGACGCTCCACCGAAGGTATTAGAAATTCTTCGGATAAAGCTTAGTAGAGGAGGCCATTGCGCCTTCAACTGTCGAAGCCATTCTGAAGCTCCTCCGGACTCGTGGATGGGAACGCCCAGCACTCTGATCCACCGTTCTGGGGCCCGCTGAAGTGTCTGACCTCCCATGGTGAGAGCAACGAGGGCTCGCTCTTCTGGTCTACCTCTAATTATAATAAAGTTGCTTTTTGCCAAGGAAACCTCCATTCTTGTAGCGGGAAGGAGACTGGTGAACGTATCAAGAGCTTGTTGCAGACTACGCACAGCGCTTTCTGTTGAGGAATGATCCGCAGCTTCGGTCCATATAGTGACATCATCGGCATATGCCGTGACGTGGACGCCGGGGATATCTGCAACCCCTCGCACAAGCTTAGTCATGACCAAATTGAACAGAGTTGGAGATAGGATGGCCCCCTGTGGAACTCCTGAACGGTTGTCAAAGTGTAGAGTGTCGTGGCGTCCAGAGCGGATTTCAAAAGTCCGGTTAGCCAGGAAACTCCGAACAAAATTGTTCAGTCTCTTGCCCGGGTAGGCGTCCGCCAGCGCTTCAAGAACAGCTACGTGAGTGACTGTGTCATAAGCTTTGCGGAGATCCAACGCAACCATGACGTGCGGGCGCTTGTGATTTATTTTCCGTAGAATACACCGCAGGAGAAACAGGGAATCATGCGTCCCCAGATTCTGCCGGAACCCAGTTTGACAGGGGTGGAAATACTCAGCTTCCTCCTCGAGGTGGTGATTCAGTCTGGTCACTGCCATCCGTTCTATTAGCTTACAGAGGGTAGACGTAAGTGAGATAGGGCGAAGATTGGCCATATCTGACGGGTCTTTCCCTGGTTTTGGAATGGGAGCTATTACAGCATGTTTTAGAGCTTCCGGCACCTGTCCGCTGATCCAGATTTCGTTTATCTTCTCAAGAAGCTTTCCCCGTAAAGGCGCGGGAAGGTTCCGAAGCATTGTCCACGTGACGCCATCCTTTCCAGGTGCACTACGAACATTGATTTGCTCCAAAGCCGCCGTAAGTTCGGCAATAGTGAACAAAGACTCGATAGGCTGTGATACATCCACCTTGAGAGGGGCATATATATCCGGAGGAGGCAGGGTTACTGGTTGCGGGAAAAAGATAGAAGCCGATTCCCTTTCGAAGTGCTCCTGATCCATCCCGGTGCGGAGCATCACCGCCTGCACCGTTTCTTGGAGCTTACCGCGTCCACAAAAAGACCGGAACGTTGACCAAAGCTTTCCTGCTCCTGTATGGCGTGAAAACGTTTCACAATACTCTTCCCAGCGCTGGCGAGCGAGTAGTTTTGCATGACGGCGAATCTTCGCAGTTTGTTGCCGTATTTTCACCAAGTCATAGTACGTGCGGCCACCGGCAATGTACATCTCCTCCAGTTCATCCCTGTGCTTCCAAAGGGTAACCAGGTGACGATCCGGTGGTGGGGAGTCTCCTTCAACCTCTGAAATGCTGGTAGCGGCTTTCGCCTCCCCCAGAATGCGATCTATTAATTCTGGGCAGGGTTTGTCTGGTCCGTCGTGTTCCGTCGGCTGGATAAGTAGGTCTCTGAAACGCTGCCAGTTCGTGCAGAGCACGTGTTTCCGACACTTCTTGTCTATACCAGAGAGCTGGATTCAGATGGGGTAATGGTCGCTGTTCCACGGTGTCGGCTCGCGAGACCAGGTGGCCACAGCATTGGCTGCTGCCCATGTCAAGTCTGGAACGGTATCACGCTGTGCAGGGTTCTGTCTTCGTCGAGTTGCCTGACTAAGGTCGTTTACAGGGTGTAGCTCTGCCTCGTCAGCCTCTTCCAGAAGTTGCAATCCTCGACTGCGCGAAATTTGATACCCCCAGGCCTTGTGCTCTGCATTGAAATCTCCAGCGAATACCGCTGCGTCATGAGGGTAAAACGCGCGAAGGCGCCGCATCCAGGAGAAGTTGACCCTAGTGGAAGCATGTTGAGCAGTGCGGGGGCGCACGTATGTGGAGGCAACCGTGAAGTTTCGGCGCCCAACACGGAACCGAACAGCCACCACCTCTTGGGTGTCTGTACCAAAAGCGGCAGTTGGTATCTGGCAGTGGGCTACTGTCTTTAAAACGTAAATGATTGTTTGGCCTTCGACGACAGTTTGTGATGGGTCTGACCGGGATGAACGTGTAATACTGGGTGCTGTGTATGCTCTGTAGCCGTACAAACTAGGGCCGGTTCCCTGTGTTTCTTGGAGCAAAACCGCCAATGGTTTGGTATCCATGCTCTTGATGCGCTCATTTAGTTCGGGTGCCGCCGCGCGGATTCCACGACTGTTACATTGCAGTAGCAACGGTTTATTGCTGTTGGACATGGTTGTTCTCCCCGCTATGTAACTTCGAGCTTTGCTCTGTTTCAATACCAGTAACTTCTTTTGCCTTCAGATACGGTATAAGTTCCCGTAATATGGATCTCACCAGCGTGGGAAGGTCAATGCACGGAAATCCCGAGGCTGCGGCACAGTTTGGCGTCTGTGTTCGAGAGGGTGAGCATTCCTGCAACGACTGGCTCGTTTGGTCTTCGTTCTCCATCTTCTCGTCAGCAAGGGCTAGGTAAAGTTGCTTCTGAAGTTGCTTCTGAAGAGATTGTAGATGGCGTCGCTGGGAGGCGATCTCTTGCCGCAGTATGTTGATGCTGTTTGGCATGTGTGGTTGCCTGGACCGGCGTGGTAACCTGTTGGGCCGAGAAACCTGTTTCCTCGAAGCTGTGGTCGACGTAGATGCTGCCGACTGGTCAGACATTTCAGTAGAAGATTCAGTCATTACCTCGGTCTCACAGACGGGTTGTATTCTTCCCTGCACCGGTGCTGTCGGCTTTATTTTGCTCTTTAGCGACGGAAAAGCAATGTTATTAGCAAGGTCGGGTGGTGCCGTATTATTTGTTACCTTGGAGTGTCTTGCACGCTTACGTACTTTGTGCTCTATGCGCTCCCGCACTTGCTGTAACCTTTTAGCCTTTGTTGGGCATACAGGATCACGTGCTGTGTGCCCTTCTGTATGGCATAAATTGCAATAAGGCGTCGCGTTTAAGCAGGCCTCGTTTTTATGACCTCTTCCGCAGGTTGCGCAGACAGCCGCATTTGGACAGTGTTTCTGGAGGTGCCCATCCTTGTGACATCCGTAACAAACCAACGTTCGGGGCACATACGGTTTCACAGGACATAATTCGAAATAATTTCTCACAATCTTCGGTGGATGGCTGGTGTCAAATGTGACCAGAGCATAGTCGGTCCTACCCAAGCGTTTGAGGTGGAGAATGTTTGCCGATTCACAAGATGTATTATTGCGCAGGTCCTCATCTGTGTCATTCGGGTCCACCCGGATCACTCCGCGCGAGCAGCCGTGTGACGTGAGAAGCTGTGCGTCGAACTCAATTGTGCGGCCATCAATGGTCATCGAAGACATTCCACACAGGTTTTTCGCATGAGTCTGATTATATAACGTGACTGTCGCGGAGTTGCGTCGAAGATCAACGCGAGTCGATGTGAGCACGTTCAATGAAGCATGCGGTGCTACTTTGGCTATGACCGCTGCCAGCCCACGTCGCGACATAGCGGAGATGCTGGCGTTGTTTTTAGGATGAAGCAGCACCACAAATTTCTCTTTTGACATACGAGTGCAAGCTTCTGCTGTATGGCGCGGCGGATTGTTGCGGCGGTGAACAACAGTCGTCCATGAGCCACCATCACCGTTGTCCTCCGATGCTATCGACGCTAAATGCGGCGTTTTAGAAGGGCTGCGGGAGCCATCGGAAACCTGATCACTGAACTTGCGCTTACGTACATCCTTCAGGTGCTGTTCAGTTGGTGGTAGGTTGTCCGTCACCGTAGCGGTAGCCATGGCCGAACGCGGCGGGACCGTGCCGACCGGAGGTGAAGAGGTGAGGGTCAGCGTCTGGACCAATTAGCTTGAAATTTCGCAAGAAGAAGTGGGAACGTAGCAGGACTAACTGAGAAAAATTTGGTGATGGTCAAGTTAGCAGGAACAGCGTAAATTATACCGACCGCACCACCGAACAACGGTGGGCGGCCGACATGCTTCGTCTTCCTCAGCTCGGAGGCCCCACGCTGCCGCCGCCTCTGGGGCATTTTCCAGTCGGTCCTCAAGCCCCGTGGTAACCGCAACCTCCTGGCAGCCCTGGCCATCAGGAGGAACGCCAGCTACGAGGAGCTGGCCGAGCTCTTCGCGGAGCACTTCCTGCCGCCACACCAGGTAGCGGCTGGGCAGGTGGTTGCAGCGCCGGAGGAGTCAGAGGGACGCCATCCCCTCAATGACGCCCCCATCACGGAGGCCGAACTCCGTGGGGCGCTGCGCTCCTGCAAGCGGAAGTCAGCACCAGGGGCTGGCGGCCTCACCTAGCAGATGCTGCGCAACCTGGACGAGGTGGGGTTCGCGAGGCTTCTGGCTGCCTACAACCGCATCTGGGCGACAGGGCGGCTGCCTCCCGATTGGGTGTTGGCCATCCTGCGGCCCATCCCCAAGCCAGGCTGTGGTTTTGGGGCAGTTACGGCCTACCGCCCCGTTGCCCTCACCTCCTGTGGCTGCAAGCTGCTGGAGCGGGTGGCCCTGCGCAGGATGGAGGTCATCACGTCGAAGGAGGAGTTCATCCCGGAGCAGCTCACAGGCTTCCGGAGGCATAGGGCTGCGACGGACTCCATTGCCGACGTGGTGGCAGCACTGGAGCACGCCCGGGCCACCAGGCAGGTGGCAGCCCTGGTGCTGCTAGACGTCAAGGGTGCCTTCGACAACCTGCAGCGCCCTGCCATCTCCCTGGCCTTGGAGGAGGCAGGTATCGCGGGCAAGCTGCGGGGTTTCGTCGAGGCGTTCTTGACGGGCCGCACGGCGTGGGTGCAGGTGGGCAGCGCCCTGTCGGCGCCCCGGCCAGTGAACGTGGGCACCCCGCAGGGCTCAGTCGTCAGCCCCTTCCTATTCAACCTGGTCATGGCGGCTCTACCAGACTGCCTGCCGAGAGGAGGGGCACACAGGGTGTACATGTCTGTGTATGCCGACGACGTGGCCCTGTGGGTGCTGGGCCCCAAGGGGAGCTGCCGAAGCATCGTGCTACAGCTGCAGGCGGCCCTGGATGCGGTGCGGGCCAAGCTGGTCAATGTTGGCCTGCAGCTGTCAGCAAGCAAGACAGAGGCGATGCTGGTCCACCCGGATGCCCAGTCCCGTCGCAGGGCCAGGTGCCTGCACATCGATGGCGAGGAGCTCGGCTGGAAGTCCAGTGTGCGCTACCTTGGGCTCACACTGGACCACTGCGTCAACTTCCGGCAGGCCACCAAGGAGCTCCGAGCCAGGGCACAGATGGCCACCACGGCCGTGCGAAAGATGGCTGCCAGGGACCGCGGCTGCTCGCAGCGAACGGCCCTGCGACTCTACAATGCTGCGGCAGTGGGGCTGCTCATGTACGGGCTACCATTGGTCACCCTGCGCAAGCCCAGCTGGCGGCAGCTGGAGGGCGACCACCGCAGGGGCGTCCGCACCTGCCTTGGCCTGCCTCGAGACTCTCAGTGTGCGAAGACGCTGGCTGAGGCGGGGGCATGGACGCTCCAAATGACGGCGGACCAGCGCGCCCTGGGCCACATTGACCGGCTGCGGCGGGCTGAGGGAGGCAGCCCCCTGCTGCAGCGGCTGCGCACACACCGCCACTCGCGCATGGGGCGCATGTTGGCCCTGTACGAGGAGGTGGTGGCCCCCGTGGAAGCAGGCCCTCCCTCCAGCCGCCCCCCTGCACTGGAGGCCGAAGTGCACATGGACATCCCGGGCCTGCATAGCAAGCGGCGGACGACGCACTGCGGGCAGCTGCAGCTGGCTCGGGGCGTCGTGTGGGGCGACCTGGAGGACCACACCCTGGTGTACACGGATGGTTCCGTGCGGCAGCAGCAGGGTTCGGCCACGGCGGCGGTAGTGCTGGGGGAGGCCACCAGGCAGGCGCGGCTGCACTACGCCGCTTCATCCGCCACGGCCGAAATGGTGGGCGTAAGCCTTGGCCTGGACCTCCTACTGGAGCTGCAGCCGCCCCCCGAGCGCTGCGCCCTTCTGTGTGACTCTCGAGTGGCCCTACTCCGGATCCAGGGGGGCGACCCGCGCTCCCTCCTGGTGCGGGCTGTGCGGGACAAGGTGGCACGGCTGGCCCAGCAGGGGACTCGCCTGCGGCTGCAGTGGGTGCCAGGCCACATTGGGCTGGAGGGCAATGAGAGGGCAGACGAAGGTAGCAGGTAGCGACCAGGATTGTTGCCAACGTTTCAGCAAAGGGACTTGGCAAGTCCCTTTGCTGAAACGTTGGCAACAATTGTCGTCGCTACCTTGTTTGAAGTTGTCTTATATATATATATATATATATATATATGTATATATATATATATATATATATATATATATATATATATATATATATATATATATATATATATATATATATATATATATATATATATATGTGTGTGTGTGTGTGTGCGTGTGTGTGTGTGTGTCGTCTGCAAACCAAGTATTTACACTATACACATCCCTGCAGTATAAGGCGGCAATTCCAGAGCATTGTGAAAACAAGTCGCGAAAGCAAGCGAGGTGGATCAGCATCAGCTGTGGGGGTACAGTGGAAATGCCTAACACTGAATCTTAAAACAAGAAACGTTAGGGTTGAGATACTCCATCCCTCTTTAACGAACTGCGTTCAATGAAGACAACTGATGTTGAGTAAGGAAATGGGCTAAGGACAGCATTCCGAGATGTCTAAGTCGGTACACCCATCTGCCGACAAAGTCGCGAATGTCAGTGGAACCATACGAGCGGTGGTCCTTGCTGTTAAATGTTTTCGTTTTGTGGGAAAGGAAGCAGGCGATGACGCCCCGCGCCATGCTACACCCGGGTCACGAGGCGCACCACTAAGGGTTGCTTTAGGCCACCTCGATATATTTTACGCTCGCCGAACTGTGGGCACATAGGTGTTTTCATTTTTCGCCTCCATCAAAAACAAAAACAAAAAACGGCCACCTTCACCCGGATTGAGCCGGCGTTCTTCAGCTAAGCAGCTTAACGCGTTAAGCAAAACGTATTCGCATACTGCGATATGGCCCGAACCAGTTATTGTCAATGGGGAAGCAGCGCGTTAACCAACATGTGATAATCATTGAGCCGATCTCCGCAATCAGTGGGACCTTGGGGTTATGAGCCTACGTTTCGATGAGAAGACACAAACTTTCAAACTTGGCGCGCTATCGACGTGTTCGCGAAGGGAAAAGAAAGCTTCATTCCGCGCTCGAAATTGCTGTACTTTGTGGAAAATGACACAAGTGACAAGGGCCGGTTCTGGCTAGTGGCAGCAGAGACTACTGTTTATTTTTTCTTTTACCAAGGGGGCAATAAAGAGCCCATTCGCTTAAGAGCAAATTCCACAGTGCGATACGGCGCAATAAGAATAAACATCTTCACTGCCATTCGCGTTGTTAAAAACACCTAACACGAAAGCGCGACGCGCATGGAAAAGCCACACACAGGAGCCATTGGTTTCGAATGGGTGGTATCTACTATACTATATACCACTTTGCACGTACTTCATTTAAAGGGCACTTAAATGGTGTTGGCGCAGTCGTTTATTTCGCGAGGCTCTCGGGCAGGGGAAGAGAAAAAGCAATGAGCATACACTTACACGGCAGCGTGGCCGCACAGGCAGTGGATTTAGAAAAGGACCAGGGAGGAAGGGGGAGGCAGAGAGGGGGAAAGGGGTCCAGAAGGACACCCACTAAATTAAAGGGACAGAGCACGCGCCGAGCAACGCACGCAGACAGAAATCTGCACTCGACTTTCCCGCGCTGAGTGTCTGCGGGGAAAGCCGGCGCAAAGGGAGGACAAGAGGCGCACGGTTCACTCGCTCCACCAGCTAGCTCAATTGCGTTGCATTTCAGTGTGTCCCTGGCGCTATAAAATAGGTTCAGCCATAAAAATCTACCGGTATATAGCTACAGCACCTCCTATTTGTTATGTGAAATGTGGCCCGCGCTGTACGTCTCTGGTCGCGCGTGCCAGACTCGCCGGGTCGCGCTGTATTTCTCCCTCAGCATGGCACCACTCGTCGTAGTTTTAAGCTTGTTCCCGTCCCCGCTGTTCCCCCGCCCGTGCAGCCGACCGGGAGCGGTTCACATACGTACACACTTTATTTCTACGTAAGCGATACGAGCCGGACACATATCAGGGCGGGATTTATACAGGAAAGTGTACATTCGCACGTAATGTGCAATAGATGTTTATATTCGGGCGGCTGAGAAGGTGGCGCTTGCTAAACAATGAGAAACGAGAAACAAAGCGAAAACAGTGAACAGAAGGAAAATTTAGAAGCTCAAGGCTAGATTCGAGTTCCTGGGTTTCTTTTTTTTTTTTTCATATTCTATTTTGTGTGGCTTTCTAGGACGCCGGTATTATTTTATAGCGTGTCCCTCTACGGTTTTTTTTTCTTTCCCAGAAGCGAGGCTGCGACACGTATCCGGAATAAACGTTAAAAGAGTAGCCTCCGGGGACTACCTTTTCCAGTTATGGAGGTTGCGAGCGTGGGCACGGAAAACAGCGCCCAGAGTTCGAGATTTTTTTGCGGGAAACGCCTCGTAAATTTATTAGCGCGGTTTAGGTCCGCGCGTGCTCGGCTTTGAGTGGATTACTCGCGAATGGGTGCAGCTCCGTAGTAGTTCTTGCTGCCGGAGACGCTCTATAGGTGAGAGCTGAAGAGGTCGAAGTGAGCGAGCGCCAGAGAGACAGCAACCTTAAGTTCGTGTAAGTGGTATATTGCGGACTTGAAGGAGTACCGTATGCAAAGAGTCAGTAGCCATTCTACAGGGAACAGAATGAGGGAATAGATACACGAAATAGCGCCTGTGGAAAGCAGCAAATCTTATGTGAAGACACAACGTTGCGACAATCGCAGTGATAAGTTGGTAATGTGTGAAAAGCAAGTCTGACACAAACGGCAGCTGGAGGACGATATGTTAAAAAAAGTTAGGGCGTTACGCGGCGACGCTACACGTAAGTTTTGAGGCGTCCCGCAATGGAGGGCTCCGGGTTAATATAAACGCCTGCGTATCTTTAACGTGCGCTAAAATCTCTATGCACGGCGTTTCCGCTTTTCGCCTCTACCATAAATGGACGACGTTTCGACGACAGATGCTTGTTTATTTGTTTGTAGTAATGCTAAATGACTATTTCTAGATATAGAGCTCTTTTAGAGCCACGTTTTAAATTATCTCCTTTTTTTATTTTTTACGATTTTCGAAAACGCACGGAGACAAAAAATCCCGGGCCATCTCTACTAACGTGAAACCTGGGGAGGGGCTAAGTACGCAGTGTATAAGTGTATTCTTGGGGCCTTGGCGTTTTTGCCAACGGAGATGAAACCTTTGAGGGGTACAGGTATACAGCTTTGCCGTAAAAGTTGCTTGTCTTTGAAGCACGATGCTCTATAGCGCGAGGCGTAAACGAATATCCCGGTGTTTTTTAGTACGTGTTACGAAGCGCTCCAGCCCGAGGCGTAAACGAGTGTCCCGGTGTTTTAGCCCCGCGATTACATGAAACGACGATTACGACGAGCACGACGACGACAGGAGACGCCAAAAGCCCAGCGACTAAGGGGCTTCACCCCTAATAAATCACAGTCACTCAAGACTGCTTAAGCGATGAAACGCAAGAGAATTACATTTTGTTTCAGCCTATGTGATCTCGTATTACATGTAATGACGTCTGTCGTGTTTATGTAAGCTTCGGCAATGCCCTCATCATCAGTGGGATATATATATATACAGAAAAAAATGCCGGCATTCTACAACGCCAAAGAAAGCATAGGGGAATGGTTAGACTATTTTTTACCGTTAGTGACGTTACATTATTATTTTTTATTAATTAAGTGAGAAAGAAAGAAAGAAAAATACGCGCCCAGAGTGGGGACCGAACCCACGCCTTCGATTAGATATATATATATATATATATATATATATATATAAGGATTAGCAGTCAACAGAGAGAGAGAGAGAGAGTTGCTTTATTGGAAGAGAGACGAAAGTCGACTCAGCCGATAACTGTCTCTCTGGTTGAGGGCACCTCAATCAAGACTGAGTCTAGGAGGGGGATAGACAGAAAAGAGGGTGGACAGAAAAAACAAAGAAAGGGAGAATAAGATGGCGGTTCACAAGCTGCGCAGCATGAACAGTACTGGCGGCATCATAGCCGGTCCGAGAGTCCCGTGTCCTTTAAAAAGTCCAGCAGGGCGCGGAACGCTTTTCGCGATTTGATTTGTGACAATCCCGGAACAAGAGGTTTGATGAGGTGCATAAAGGCAGTCCCAGTTTCGCATACGACGCTCTCAGAGCTGATCGAGCCTGCGAATGTTGTGGACACTCGCACAGTGCATGCGCGAGTGTCTCTGTTGCAGGACAGTGTGGACAGGTGGATGAACTGGCGATACCAAGCCTGTGACTTCTTTCCGCGCAGCGGTGACAGCCGATTCGCAGACGAAGAAGGAGAGCACGCTCAGCTCGGGTCAGTCCCCTCGAGTTGACCGTTCTCTCCTTCTTCGTCAGTGAATCGGCTGTCAAGAATGCCAAGGAAAGCAGAGGGGAGGATGCGGTAGGTCATTGAAACAGATAAAGAATTTTTGGAAGAAAGAAAGGGGAGAAAAAATGCCCGCCGGGTGGGATCCGAACCCACGACCTCCATATATATATATATATATATATATATATATATATAGAGAGAGAGAGAGAGAGAGAGAGAGAGAGAATAAGGGTCGGCAGTCAAGAAAACCTCGGAAAGCAAAGGGGGGAATGCGGTAGGTCACAGAAACAGACGAAGAATTTTTTGAGTCAGAAAGAAAGTGGTGAAAATGGCCGCGCCGGGTGGGATCCGAACCCACAACCTCCAGAATACCGGTCTGGTGCGCTGACCACTACGCTACCGGCGGGGCTGTTTCCCTACCACTTTCTTGGGTATTTATGCTAAGGTGTTTTTTATTTAGGGGACCTTCTTTTTAACCCCCGGGCCGTGACTCGAGTGTCTACGACATGTCGAGAGTGGTCGACCAGCGTTGAACCCTCTTAAGCTACCTTTGGCACCAAGACTGCCAGAACAGAGGCCCTCACTATGCATTAGCGAATCATATATGGTAAATGAGGGCTCAGTGAATTAAGACAATCAAGAAAATCTCGGAAAGCAAAGGGGGGAATGCGGTAGGTCATAGAAACGGATGAAGAATTTTTTTGAGTCAGAAAGAAAGTGGTGAAAAAATGCCCGCCGGTTGGGATCGAACCCACGACCTCCAGAATACCGGTCTGGTGCGATGACTACTACGCTACCGGCGGGGCTGTTTCCCCACCACGGGTATGTTGTCGGCGGTATGTTGTCGGCATGCTGTTGGTATGTCGGTATGTTGTCGGCATGTCGGTATATCGCGGTATGTTGTCGGCTGGCGGTATTTTTAGCTGCAACGACGAGCGCCTACCTCGTTGCTCGTCGTGTGGCATTGTTGTGTTCCCTTGCATATTATTTTGAGCCGTACTTCCCTATGCGACTACGCGTCACAGCTGCAGACGCGGCAGACCCTTCAGAGTCCATCGTAGCATGGATAGCACCGACGGTAAGAAACGTGTCCAATGGTAGGCTTGTGTCCCCTCATTATGGTCGTCAGGGTCATTCTCCCATTGCGCCGTTTTCTCCTTCCCTCTGTTACTGTGACTGGGAGGCTTGGGCTATCGCCCTTATTAACCCGACATATACGGTATTAGCGTAAACGGGCTTCGCTACGTTTGCAATCAGCACGCTCAAATTACTCATGTGGGCCACAGTACTGTGATTGTGTCTTCTCACTACCATCGGTCATGATGATGACAACATTCTTTTTTTGGACTTAAAATTGGTAGTCCCCAACGGACCCCAGTTCCGGGACTCCGTTGGACCTTGATGAAGCCTCTGCCGTTTAAATCCTTCCCACTTTGCGCCGTTTCCTTCTTTTCTCTTGTTTTGGTTTTTTTCGTTCTTGTGCGCTCACGTATACGCTATTAGAGTAAACGTGCCTTGGTACTTCTGTAATAAGCCAGTACTCTGGAATCCTCAGAACATGCCTCGGCCTCACGTTTCTAAGTCGGAGGCCAGAAGGCGTTCTTTAGGTCCTCCCTTAGCTATAGCTAGGGCGAAGGTGAGGCCTTGGTGTATGGGGATGCATGTTCTACTCGCATTCCGGGGTAGCCGGGTTCGAATCCTAGACCCAAAGTCACCCAGATCCAAAGTCACCATAGTCCCGGCAGCTCTGGATTTTATAATGCCACAATATTACACCGGGGATTTGAATATTTTCGTGCAATTTTTGTGTCCAAGGTTGCCGTTCCATGCCATGCCAGACCATGTGATGCCACCACCACCACCACCACCACAGCTGCCACCGTCACCGCCTTGATGATGATTATGAGGATGATGATGATCATCATCATAATCATAATTCATTCATTCATTCATGTTGTCCCCTGGATGACGAAGGCTCATGCCATATTACCAAAAAATGCTAGTACGGTCTCCCGCAACCGTAAAAATAACCAGCCTCTCCCATCACTAACTGCGAGGCCGGGATAACTGTTGTGTTTACATTGTGGACGTATGCCGAAAAAACAAATATCTTGTACCAAAGCTGGATGTTTCGTGCAACAGAACATCAATGATATTTTTTCGAACGCTCTACCTTGGGCCAATCTTTAATCGTATGTGTACAGGCGATTCGTTTCGGGTTGCAATTTTTATAAATAAAGCAAGAGAGAGAGAGAGGGGATGGAAAACGCAAATTACGAGGGAGATCGTGTGTGTGAACTATCACGCAACCTTATAAAAGTCAGGGCGCGAGTTCAGAGGTCAGGGCCTGTCATAAGGGTCCCGATTAAGGTCCACGCCACTCAGCCTAATATTTGGTGTCTCGTCAAAGGCCCACTCCCGGGGACACCCACTTGATGCGTCGAGTGGGTCGGCGGGCACGCGAGGCAACCGGGCGAACTCTGCGAGTCGCACCCGCCCACTCCTCCCCGGCTCGTGACGCAGGCCCCGTTATTTGGATCTCGGTTAACACCGCGCTACGCGGATGCCGACATGACTGACACCAAAAGGTACTCTCGCTAGAGCCTGTAATATCGCTTCGAGTGGAGTTAGACTGCTCCCGACCTGGCTGGCGTTCATCGTCTCCGCACCGCTTCGCTTGCTTTCGCGTTTTTGGCGCCATGCGTTTGCTTTCCGCCTAGGCCGGCGCGTGGCATGTGAACAGTGTGCCATATCAGCCTTCCGAGATTACTTTCCCTTCCACCGGTGCGACCCTGTATGAGGAGCTCTCGAGGAACGTCAGCTGCCGGAGGGTCGAGTAAACACGAAAATGACACGCATTTATGGGCGTTCATTTTTAAGCTGCCGCGTTGCGACATGTTCCACGAGTCTGGGAAACAATACATGACTAATAGTGGGTCTCCGTGTAAAGTTAGGGTGAATACTAAAGGCTTGTTGGCTTCGATTCTAATCAACCATTTTTGATCCCGAGTAGTTCCCACACAGGATCTCAAAATAGGGCCCGTTGTGGTGGCTCATTGGTTAAGGTGTTGTGTTGCTGAGCCCAAGGACGTGGGTTCGATTCCCGGCCACGTTGCCTGTTTTTCAGGTAGAGGCCGAAAAGCGAAAACGCCCGTGTGTCGAGATTTTGGCGCACGTTAACGATTCCCGGGTGGTCAAAACTAATCCGCAGCACCCCCACCACGGTGGGCCTTATAGCGAAGATGTAGCTTCGGCGAGTAAAACAGCGAAAATTTGAACTTGAGCTCGAAATACGGTACGTTGATACTGTGCTATATGCAGTCGGGCCTGGAAAATAAGCCTCGCGTTCACGGCAGGACTGACTGTTTTCCAAAACTACGCGCTTAAGTGCATGCACTTGATCGTCAAGTACAGCTTCAACGTTCGAGGACAGGACAACCAAAAACGGGATGCCGCCAAAAAAGAAATTGATTTAATGCCGTGTTCGTACTATGTTGAATCTGCAGCGTGAAAATTACCTCGCAGGACCTGGATACGCAAATGACAAATGGTAAGACTATTTCGCCCCTTACCCGAGCCAACTGCCGGAAGCCATTGCTCATACCCGCTATGAATTGATACCCTCTACAGCAGTAATCAACTTTACGGGTTTCACAGGAGCCCGGAAGACCTTCATAAAGTGCATCCTGGGTTACTCACAGTGTAAATATAAAGCCATACGTAGCATGACTAAAGCTATTTCGCGTTCTGCAAGAGACTGATCGCTTTACACAAGAGAATCAAGTTGCTTGAGAGATGTGAAAATCCCCAGTGCCCGTAGTCATTGCTGATGAAGTTTTTGATAAGGCTACCTCCGACGAAATCACGGTAATTGAGAAGCAGAGCAGAAAGTCGCGAACTTGTAGAGGGAGTCCTGGTTTAATACAACATGACCTTACCTAAGCGTAGTATAGCGGGTGGTGGCGAATATAATACATCCGTGCATTTCGAACGAAACACTTTCTTGACAGCGGCCAAGCGTTCTCTCATGACGCCCGTGCAGGACAGCATCGTCAGTGCGATACATCGACCACAGAGCGACACATCCGACGGGACTGTATCATATACCCAATGAAAACAGACCGTACTTTGACTCCTTCCCGCATGACAACTTACCAGGGTACTACTCATGGAGTATAGGCTCCATACCCCCTCTCCCCATTACCCGAGATAAATAGCTACATGGAGCGCATTGCTTGCTAAGCTTTACATGTACAGTACCTATAGGGCTAACTTTCGCTCCTATACTACTCCATTTGGAACGACTCGTAACTGGAAGACGTTTTTGAGAGCGAGTGGTTGACAATTTGGCAACACATGATTCGCCTTTCTTGACCGCATTCAGCTCGGTTTATTTTAGCGATCACATCGATCCCTCCCGCAGCTGTTCTCCACCGCGAGATTTCGTTCCCTTGTGGGTACAAGCCCGGAACTTCCTGTGCGCCCCAGCGCCGTCTACTGTATCACTTGGAACACTATTTTTCTTTCTTTGAGCGACTTCTAAAAGTACGCCGCTGTTCGGCCTCAGTGGTCTAGGGGTATTATCGTGGGTTTGCGCGAACGGCCTCCGCTCGAGCCTCAGCAATGCCGATTTTTTTTTATCTCCCGTGATGTTTTTATCTGTAAAATGTTCTCTTAGCTGAATTCTACGCATTTCTTTTGTAACTAAGCGTGGTTTTTTATTTTTTGGGTCTGTTGGGGGTGGTGGGTGGCATATCGTCATTTTTAATAAGCATTCTGCATCCCGCCGGAAATGCCGGGCTTGTACCTATATGGGGACGGAACATTGCCTCCCCTCCCCCCTGGTATCTGCCAACCGCAGTCGAGTAGGGCGGCAGAGCATCGGACAAAGGGTATCCTTCTTCCTGTTAGTTCGTATCTGCTAGGTTAATGCGGTTTCCCGCGTTGTCTTCCTCTCCAAAACTTCTGCAACGCACTGTGGTATCTCTGAACAGTGCTGTTTTTAAACACGAAAGTGTTTTATTTCCAGATACACGAAGATTTCGCTGACGTCATTTCCGTCGCGGAAGTAATGCCAGTACAACGAAGCAAGTGGCTTCTAAAGGGGGCACCCCTGCACACGGGGTCTTCTTGCGGGGAAGCAACCTTTAGTACTAAAGAGTACGTTATACTTAGGGGTGTTCGTTTTCAGGTTTTATATTTTAACACGAGAGTGTTTTATGCCGCGATAACCCAAGATTTCGCTGATGTCATATCCATCACGGAAATGACGCCAGTACATATCTGTCACGGAATTGACGCCAGTACACCTTTACAGAAGCGACCACCAGCAGGACGTAGCTCGTCAAGCACACCCACAAGACAGCCGCCGACCCGCAAATCATGCTAAGCTGCAGATTTCGCTGCACATTTCAGTTTCATGTTTTACTGATTCCTATGACAAAGGAATCAATCACAGTTTTTTTAGCCAGGTTAGTTCATACTTAAGGCGATAGTCGGGTGACTTTAAGCATATCTCCCCATATTATTATTTAGTAACCATTGAACGTTATCGATGTGTGGATTAAATTTCAGTTTATATCACCATGTCGTAAATACTGCTTGGCCAGTGCAGGCGATTTCATGTTACGAATAAATGCCCCGTCAAACTTTTGGGTACCTAGCTCAAACACTCGAAATGTGTATAAAGAAGTATCTCAGGGTCGCTCTGAAATAATATTTAAGTGCTGTATAAGGCACAAGAAATGAGTTTAAATTTGGTGCGCGTACCCGGGACAAGGAGAACAATCTTGTGTAATGTTCGCGCGGTATACGCCAGCAGTAAATGTGCGCTTCTGCGCACTCCAAGTACGAGGTGCGACCGGGAATGCCACCCGCCACGGTAGCGTATACCCCTTACAATACCTAAGACAGCGCACAATACGACGACGCCCCGAGCCGCGACAGTTTTTCATCTCCAGGACGCACATATACACAGAATCTCAGCGGGTTCACGAGGATTACCTCTCCTGCTATTCCCCCACACTTCTCGCCCTCCCCCGGCTCCCTTCCCCACGCTGCCGACAGTGTTGAGGAAACCGTATTAGGTGCTGCGGAACCATCAACAACAAGTGTAGAAGTGAAGATTTATGGCTCGCTGGTTGTAAATAAAAGGCCGCATATACGCGAGGCCCGGCAGCAGGTAAAAGCAGGGATTGCGACACGCGCGACGCCGCCAGAAAGCGCGGCAGTCACCGTGATTCGCTCATGCATTGGCGCGTCACGCGGATTTCTTCGCGCTTCTCGGGATTCTGCTGTCTGCGCGTTATTGTTCGTATTATCGCCCCGGCGGCGCGCACGCACGCTGCACTCCCGTCGCGTTTTCTTTATTTATGAAGTTCGCCCACAATCGAATTGCAGCGCGCCAGGATCTTTTGAGATCGGATTTCGGCGTTTGATAGATTGTTTCGCAGCCGCCGCACACCGCCGCCGCCTGCGTAGAACATAATGCCCAATACGAAAGGTTTATACACGGCCGCTTCCCCCGCGCGCCGCTATCATCGCTTGGGTGCGCGTCACTTTTGGAGTATTTTTTTTTTCGTTTTGTTCTCGGTTTTTACCCGTGCTTGAACGCACGACTCCCGCTGTCACTGAAATCGCCGCGATGCGCGCTTTCGTGTCTCGCACGCAATTCCTACATTCTCCGGTCTGAAGCGCCATTCATGCGCGACATACGTACAGCATCAGCCTCTCTATTTTTTACCTCTTACCCGTTTTATCCCGCAGTTTTTCCCTGCTGTTCTCTATATTTTGTCCGATCTCCCGAGGAAGGAGGTAGAATTTATTGCACAGAATAAAAAGTCATTTCTGGTAGCCGAGACATGGCGGGCAGAATCGTATATGGGGGCAACGTCTTGGCCCTCTTCAATCAACACTGTGCCGAACTTTAAATTTTCGACGCGTTTCGTTTTTCAGTCTGCAACTTTCTGGACGTCAGATAGAGGAAATGAAAGTAAAAACACAATTCAAGTCCTTGTGCAAGTATTTTTTGTCAAAATAAAGATTCTAGATATTTCTTGTTTTGGCTGTTTGCAAGCTCGCCGAGCATTAGGCTTTTTTTTTGTTGCGCACAAAGTACACACCACGCAGCTAAGGGAATTAATCATAACAAGCAGTTAGACTTAACCAGTGGTCGCTTATGCGTAAGGCTGAATCCTATTTATTTATATCTTGTTATCCAGGCCTTGCGTGTGTTGTGTATAGAATGCATAATAAATTGCCATTGCATGCGGTGTGTCATACGTGTTACCAAGCAGTGGCGGTCCAAAGGGTGGGGGGGGTGAAGGGGGGCGAAAGGGGCGATGGGCGCCCCCAAAGAGGTCCTCAGCTTTCTCCTTTTTTTAAAGCATCCCACTTGTGCGAGGTCGCAAATGAGTTGCGACCGTTGTACCGTCTTGTACCGTTGTACAGCCGTTGTACCGTTGCACAACCAGCCGTTGTACCCCCTTAGAGGGGCCAAAAACCCCTGTGCCGCTAAGTGATTGTGCGCAAGCGGGTTACTCCGCATACGCGCGCACGCCGGCAGGCACGGTTATCACCTCCTCCGCAAAACTGCTGCAAGGAGGGGAATGGTTCTTTATTCGTCCCCCCCCCCCCCAACGCCCCCCGCCACCCCCCCCCCCCAAAAAAAAAAAAAAAAAATCGCCCCCCAAAATTCGCCCCCTCCAAAACCAATCTCTGGGACAGCTACTGCTACCAGAGAGCTTTTGAACGTACACCGATTCTTCCAGACACTCTTAAACAAAAGGCCGCTTTGCTGTTCAGTCACTGAGTCCTGTATAAAAAAGCTTAGAGGCCTGGTTATGGAAGACTCATCGTAATTTAAACAGGGCACAGTAGATGGGCGCGCAACTGGCAGTGTGAATTTGTAACCTGCACTTTGATAGCCTATCCGAGAGCTGAAGTGGGACAAATTTTGGAAAAAATAGCATTGCAAGTCTAAATTGCCCTGGAAGCTCTGCAACAAACTATCATGCACAACCCCCAAATTTACGATTTATTCTAGTTGCAAAGCGAATCAGGAAGAAAAAGTTAGTGGAAGATCCATTGGTGTATCTTTAAGAATGTGTGAACATCTCATCCCTCTCCCTCATGAACATGAAGCTCGGCCCTGTGCACACGTCTTGCCCCGGGTTCAGAAGTCAACAAAACGGCTTTTCTCGCACGTCCTTCGCACGCCATTCCAACTTAGTTTTGCGTTTAACCGTCTCAGTGATTATGTTTTCTCGCTTCAGCAGTGGTCTTTTGCTCCTTTAGATGTTCACCAGTACCGGCATTGCGTTGCCGTCATTACCACTACACCGTCTTTCGTGCCTGCTGGGCGCTGCACTCGCTTCACTCTTTATTTTACTTTCGGACGTCAGGCGGCGTACTCGTCAAAGGCGCGAGGATGCGAGGAACCGTCGCTCCCTGAGCAACAGGCCGGCAGCTGCGCGAAGGCAGCGCCATGGTCACCAACTTAGCTTGACGTCACGTTGTGCGTTTTGTCAACGTCACGGACATTCTATGGTATCTTTAACGGCGCAAAATACTGTGAGAAATGTAAGGCAAAACTATAAGTAGCATATGAAATTGCAATGGGATAGAAAGTGCATTCGCGAGGTTTCAGTTAGCGCGCTGATCTTACTTGGACTTTTCTTTAACCCCTCCCCCTCCAGCTTCACCAGACTAAGCCTAAAGTTAAGCTGCTGAAGTCTAACTCAAAGTAACCGAACTTATACAGCTGCCGTAGCTTCCAACCTTTCCTCGACCTCGAGTTTGGACGTGTTATAAGGCTGAAGCTTGAACCTCGTGAAGTCGAAAGACATTTTTCCCTGCTGCGGGCCAATGATATCACTTGCTTTGATCTCGCCTCATCCTCAAATACGCTTAAAGCGTATCTGAGGATGAGGTGGGGTCAATCTCACCTCAATGTCACCTCAACCTCCCTACTTAAGTTGAGCTCCGTTCAGACAGGCTCCCCTCAACGTTGGTTGACCCCCGTGTACCTCACATCAGCCTCTCTTCACTTTAAACAGTTAAAAGGAATTAAGCATGGTTAGAATTTGCACGCCTAGGCTCTAGCTTAAGCGTTATAAACGGAATGAACAGGCTGGAATTAGGTTGAAATTATTTACTTTATTTGCGACACTGGACCCAAACCAACCACGCTATTTGTATGGAAACGTGAGGCGTAACCGAAAAAAAAGGTTTCAGTTCGAAACCCCGGCTGCGGTTTTATTCTCACTGAACGTCCAATCCACCGGCTGAAGCAGATGCCACAACCTTTAACTTTCCTCAGCAGGTCACACCAAACTTTACCCCTTCTCTTATGGGGAGGGATGTCGAGATTCATTTGAGGCCGAGGTCGACTTGATGTGGTTGTCCGCATGTACTCGTGATTTCGGTTAAACCATGCATTCAAGGAAACGAATGTTTTCACCTAGCTACAATTTTCCCGTGCACCCATATTTCAGCAATCACATAACAGCTTCATTCAAAAGCTGACTTGGGTATAGGGTATATTGTCTGAAAAAAAAAGTCACTGCCACGTCAGAGACGGTGCCACAAACAAAGTCAGGCATCCGGCCATTTCGACTAGGTACGAATAAAAGGTGGCCAGAGCGTGCTGCTTCTGGGGGATGTATGCGCAAAGGATTTATCCGCCGCGGCTAGCTTCGCTCATCCCGTGTCAGGCTACGGTAACGAGGCTGGCACGCATAGCTTGAGCGCGCCGGCGGCAGCCAGTTACGCGTGACCGATGGCTCTTAATCGCGGCGGTCTCCACCGCGGTGCTCGTTCACGCGCCGGGGTGAGTTCCAGCGCCACGGTAGGACGCGCGCAACTCGCCTGCAACCGGCGGCGGCGAGCACCCGCGAAGCGCCCCGCGGGTCGCTTTGCATAGCGGGCACATTAACGAGGCCGGGGAAGCGGGCAGAAGGCGGAATCGTTGCCGCAGGAAGAGCGGCTGCTGGCCACCCACCCCCGCCGACGGGGTCCGCCGGGGTGTAAACAGACGCACGGACGGGGGATCGCGTGGCAGACGAACGACGTGACGAAAACACACACCAGGGGGCGATCCGGGGAGTCTCCCCGTTCGACCATTACTCGGATCATTGATTTGATTAGCTCGCGCAAGACGCTCCTCTCCAGGAGCCGGGGCACCCGCGATTTAATCACGGCGCAAGTGGATCCGCCGGTTAGACGGTTAGCCTGGTTTATTTCCAGCAACCCTGTCTGAATCGCCTCTTAATGAGGCTTAAACGCCCGGCGCCGCAGTTCTCACACTGGAGTGCACGTATATATCAGCCAACGCCCACTCGGGCCGGCTCTTTCCTCTCTCCCCCTGTGAAAACATTTCTTCCTCGTTGGAAAATTAACCGCATGTTCTTGAGACCAAGTGCCATAGCCATCGTGGCTTATGAACTATATAATAAAGTCAGGTACGCATTGCCGCAGCTTGATGCAGCGACGTCAATCCATCTCGCCACCACTCGAGCGACGACTACCGGAAAACGCTTTACAGAGTGTGATGAACATTAGACACAGATGAACGAAGGATATTCATGTCCGAATCCTAGAACAAATCACGCACCGTAACAAATTGACGTTTTCGCACACTGGATTTCAAGCACTGCATTTTTTTTTTTTTTGTCGCGTGACAGACAAAGCGAAACTCGTCTGGCCTTGTTTCGACTGAGTTTCGACGCAGCGGCAGCAGCCGCTGGTGTCCACCGAAACCGCCAGCCGCTCGTCTGTTTCCAGCCAGAGTTCGGTCATTTACATAAAAATAACTTCAATCCTGTAACATGTTCTCGGTACACTGTGGCGTGTATCAGGAACTACTCATTCTTGTTTTACAAGAAAAACCAGACACTTCCGCAATGTGCAAAACGACACAGAATGTGTACATCTATAGAAGCCAAAATGTATGCATACCACACGTGTGCTCTAAGGCAATCCCATGGTTCAGTTTCCCCACAATGCACTCGAGCGACCAATCCATGCCGCGAACAAAGCAAATTCTGCGACTGACAGCAGCGCGCTTAAAAATTGACTCAAAAACGTGAACAGCGCTGTGGCACCGCGCAATGCAGAACATCATCCTCGCATTACGGGATACCGCAGAGCAGACTCTACTATTGAGTCAAATGATATTCTCGATACCGTAATTCGCTGAAATTTCAGTGTTGGCTGTATGGACTGGCCGCTCGAGTGGATTATGGTGAAGGTGAACCACGCGATTGTCCCAGAATGTGCCCTGTACAGCGCACATGCTTTCCTTGGTGAGCATGCGAACAGCTGGCTTGATGGACTTACACTCCTGTCATTTGGGCGACACTAGTACATTTTCAATCCTTATCCCAAACGTCTTAAGGTGCGCCTCAAGACGGGCCGGAAGTTTTTCTTTTTTGAGGCACCCCTCTAGCTATCATTTGACATAAAAATGTGGTCTGCAACTGCGCATTGGAGAACGTCATGCTTGCACAGCGTGCTTCCAAAACGCAGATCCAATTTTTGAGTTAAATCGTATACTCTACATCCCCATTCAACAAAATTTTGTTGTTGGCCGCATGAATTGGTCAACTGAGTGCATTGTGATAAACCTGCGCCACAGGATTGTCCTGGAGTATTGGTTGATAGATTGTGGGGTTTAACGCGCCGACGCAACGCAGGCGATGAGGCGCGCCGTAGTGGAGGGCTCCGGATTAATTTTGACCACCTGGGGATCTTTATCGTGCGCCGAAATCTCGTACACACGGGCGTTTTTGCTTTTCGCCTCCATCAGAAAAGCGGCCGCCGCGGCCGGGAATCGAACCCGCGACCTCGTGCTCAGCAGCGCAACGCCTTAGCCACTGAGCCACCGCGGCGGGTCTCCTGGAGTATTGGTGTCGTTTCCTACGCCAGGTAAAATACTGCGAAGACGGGCCAAACTCACCCGTCTGAATGCAGCACAGTTTGCAAATTCCTTTGGGTAAATACCGTATTTACTCGATTCTAAGCCCCCGCTTTTTTCTACAATCGCGAAGTGAGGGGGGGGGGGGGGGTGCTTAGACTCGGAAAACCTAAATTAATCCCGCCCCCCCACCCCCCCTCCCCAGCAGTTTTTCCGCTGCCGTATTTTGACGGGATGGGTGCAAGGTATAATGTTTTCTGAGGGAACCATTAAAAGAATAGATACAGACAGTGAACTCACCGCTTACGTCGGATACTCAGTCCCCCTCCCTACCATTCGAATCCGTTGTGCAGCCTGGGCCGCCGCTCTCAGTATTCCACAGCAGGTCGTCTTCTGTTCCGTTGAAGTGGTTTGTAATCAAAAACTTTATAACTTACTTCGCCACACGTCAACTCGGGCCCATTTCCACGCGTCTGAAATCCACCTTGCGATGGCTGCTTATAAAAGGAGCGGGGGGCTTAGATTCACGTGCAAACTATTTTTCCAAACTTTTTCCCCCAAAATAGAGGAGGGTGCTTAGAATCGGAGGGTGCTGAGAATCGCGAAAATACGGTATTTACAAACTCTAAGTTTAAACGTCAACGTCTTTATTACAGACAAATCACGTACATTTTTCACAGAAAGGAGACAAACAGGCCCGTACAGTCTAAGAAATCGTCGCAGGTGGGCTTCACCACAGCACCCGAGAACGACCAATCAGCGTGACCAAATGTGCAAATAAGGCCAATTACGTGGCCAAGCATGCGATTAGAGTAAAATTTAGTATCTGCGCTGGGACGGCAGCGCACAAGCACGCCTTGCGGTGTTTTACCAGCGCAGATACTATATGTTACCGTAATCGCATGCTTGGCCTTGTAATTCTCCCGATTTGCACGTTTGGTCACGCTGATTGGTCGTTCTTGGGGCGCTGTGGTGAAGCCCACTTGCGGCAATTTCTTAGAAGCCCGTTTGCAGGCATGTATACATGCCTGCAAAAGAGCCTCTCTCATCCACCCCCTCCCCCCCTTTCCCTCCCGCCCTTGCAGATACAACACTCATCATATCTTCAAAAATACACTCTTACCATCTTCTTAACAGAAGAGGCAAATATTGCATGAATTTAAACTTTTTCTTCGTAAATAAGTTACACAATTATATATCGAACAACAAGCAATCATTGCAAGCAGAAAATTGACGGAGAGGTTGATGTCCCTTTGTTTTGTTATATAAGGCGGTCATGGATCTGCCTTTTTTTTTGCAAGTCCTCATGTTCGGAATTCAGAGATCTGATATATTAACTGCAGTTTGGGGGCGTACTTTCTTTGCTGTAATTTGTGGGGTGGAGCTGATAACCGTGAATCTTAGGGTGGATGTAAAAACGTTGGCATCGTATCTATTTTGGGGACATTTTCAAGGGGAATTGTTATTGGTCATGTTTATGACTGTTGATAAAAGGTGTTTTACAAAAAAAGTGGGGCAGCGGGTGTATCTTGATATGACATATTTCAGTAACTCGCAATTATCTTTTTTTAGAGTACATGTGGGTGATCTATTTAGCTCCTTCTGTTGTCCCCAATCTTCGTAATAAAGCCCGAGAACTCGGTGCGCCACTGGGTGCGTGTGCTCCAAATGACGCATAGAGGACCAGTCATGGAAATCACTGCGTGAAAGAGAGTGACCGTAGTTTGTAGCTCTTACAATCAACCTTCACCCTAAAAGGGGCGTGTAAACACAATGCCGAGCTGGAATCCCGGCGCGAGGCCGAGTGGCACAGATGCTACCGCGGAGAGCCACTAAAAAGGTCCATTTCATTAGGGGTCTATTAGAGAGACAGGAGACGGCAAAACTGACGCCGAAGGGGCGAAGTCGGCGGCGAGATCGATGCGATTCCCATTCATCGACGCGGGGCAGGCCGAAGCGGTCGATCCTTCATCGACCATCCATCTTCGGGAGGCAACAAAGAAGGGCGCAGGTCCTCGCACAGCGGTTGCACTCCGCGGTGGCATCCAGGGGACGCGCCTCGGCAGTCCAACTTAACGCTCGGGCCCCTGTCTTCGACACGCCAGCGCTTAATGGATTAGGCCGCCTGACGAGCCGAATTCGTCGCGTGACGCTTCCTCTTCCGCCGGAGAGAGGCGGCGTGGCTCTCGGCACGATGTCCGTGCATGACGATGACACGGCCACTCCAGTCGCCAGCCGACGATGCCGCGCTGAATATGAGCCGTCGACAATTCTCCACAAGCGTGATGAGACCCTTTGCTGAGGCGCCGCTGACGGGATGCGCGAGCTGTAGTGAGGGGCTCATAACCGAGGCTGCCCCGTGGTTGAGCTTCACCCCACTGCACTAGAGTGGCCAACCCATGCCGCCAACAAAGCGAATTCGGCGAATGACGAAGCTCAACAGGTGCTTCGAATAAAATAAGGCATGTGCGCAGGGACAATACGCATGGCCTTCGAGGCATTTTGCATTGATCCATGTGCCAGTGTAGATGCCTTTTTACTCAACTTGAATGCTCGGCCACGTTATTCGCCGAATTTGCTCACTAGGCCACTCCAATTGGCCATTCTCGAGCACTGTGGCAAGGATGCCCTACGGAGGCTTCTTAGAGTGCGTTATCAAGCACGCACGCACACGCATCACAAAACCAGTGTAGGTTAAAATGCTTGAATTCTGTGAATGTGCAGATGTGCGGTATGCGTGCACCTTGACCTAAGTAGCATTTCCTACAAGCGATACGTAGTGAATCCATTTTTTATTCAAATTTCTCGATCTCGCACTCAGAAAAAAAAATGGTTCAATTTATGCATTTTGCCGTCATCGACCCATCACTAATATAGGGGATAGTGAGCTCGATATTGCCTTATCTTGCGCTGAGGTTGACAGCACCGGGAAATATAGGATGCATACGCGGGGCTTAAAACACGAGTTGCAAGAACGTTTACTGCCTTATACGGTAACTCGTAGATCATATTTGAAACACACACGGATAAAGAAAAAGAGAGAGATAGAGAAAGAGGCCAAGGAAAGCAGAGCAAGCAAACGAAAGAAACAGGGGAGCTCCTGTTCGTGCCGGCTTTTTTCCTCTCGGCGCGCAGGAGGCCTTTCAGGAAGGAAGCTGTCGTCGCCCACCGCTGGAGCCGCCAGCTCTGACGCGTAGTTTAGACCGGAGGGTTTGGAAATTACCACACGTGCGGCGTGTGAGGCCACGTGCCGGGGCGCGAGCCTGGTGCCCACTTTCAATTTTGTTGGGCGGGGGACGACGCGGCCGGGGCCGATATATATTACGCCCGCACGGGCCACGCCGCGTGCAAACGGAAATACTGATTCACCAATCCGCATATCTCGCCGCGGTGGAGAGAATGGCACTGTGAGCTCGATGCAAATGAGCGGATTTTCGCTGCGCCCTTGCTGTGCGAACAGGGCCTAGTTCCCGCTGCGGATATGACGCTCAGCGCCCCATCGCGTACGCCTCGGCCCTAGCGTCCCGCGAAAGTCAACCTCCTTGGTCGGTTGGACAGCCAAAGTAGCCCAGAGACATGTCTTAACAGGCCTTTCCAGTACTTACGAATGCCTGGAATTGCACAAGCTGTCTGTTGCGATTATTGCCAACGTTCCCGGTAGTCGGTTAAGACACGGGCACG
This sequence comes from Haemaphysalis longicornis, assembly GCF_048455015.1. Lineage (NCBI taxonomy): Eukaryota > Metazoa > Arthropoda > Arachnida > Ixodida > Ixodidae > Haemaphysalis > Haemaphysalis longicornis. Next base: position 425,073,952 of record NW_027526203.1, read on the forward strand.
AACAAAGGGGCTCCAGGGGTGCCACAAGCATGCAGCGGCGGAGAAAGCAGCTCACACCGGGGGGCTGGAGATACGGGAGTGTTTCTGTGTCCCACGTCTAATCATTTTAGTCGACATTAGCGGGAGCTGAATTTCCTTAGGCTCACCAAGCAGTTGGCTCCGATACGACCTGTAACCCTCACAGCAGCCAACTAAAAATTTTGCGAAATGACATGGTTTCGTAGCTCCACTAGAACCCACAAGCCCATATGTTCATTTTACATTTAATTTTACATAATTTATTTTACACCGTTTCCTTTACAGGCAACTATTAATGCAGTATTTCCCCGGTTTAACTGCAGTGCGGACACTGCACGCTGAATGCGCTTTGGGGTAAATCTGACTTTGCAGCAGAAACTGACATTATTGAGAAGTCACCGAGACACCCACCGTTCGCGTCTCTAGAAATGGCGGGCCCCTGTCCGTGCTTCCACCGTGCACATATACGAGTGTCTATTATCGACACGTGCCTGTTCGCCTGCCTGTAGCCTACATGCCACCTTACGTGCGACTGTACCTGACGAGCCCCTCTTATTTGCCGGCGAAACCATTATGCACGTAACTGTGAATAGCATCATTACTAGGGTAGTCAGGATGTCTCCTACAATCACATTGTGCCGTACATAAAAGTATCCCTAGATATTTTTAGTAGCTCTTAATTGGGTTATATTTATATGACGCCCACCTACAATTACGTGTGGCTCCGGTATTGCACATGTGTATGTGTGTGTCTATATGTGTGTGTGTGTGTGTGTGTGTGTGTGTGTGTGTGTGTGTGAGTGCGCGCGCGTGTGTGTGTGTGTGTGTGTGTGTGTGTGTGTGTGTGTGTGTGTGTGTGTGTGTGTGTGTGTGTGTGTGTGTGTGTGTGTGTGTGTGTGTGTGTGTGTGTGTGTGTGTGTGTGTGTGTGTGTGTGTGTGTGAGTGCGTGTGTGTGCGTTCGTGTACGCGTTTGCGCGTGTGTGTGCGTGTGTGGAAACGTTCTAGGGTGATTTCGGTTGCGCCCCTACAGGTAGCGCTCATGACCTGTAGGGAACACGTCGGTTTGATTTTGCCCGTGTCGGTTTCATAATCCCAGCGAGTTTCTTGTAAAGGGTGCTCCACAGCAAGTGCACTTATCCGGAGGTGAAGGCAGCAAAACTGGGGATATGGTGAGAAAAAGTACTAGAGAGTTAGTTGACTCATGCATATCATCATTTAGGATAATTCATGCCGGAGGAGAGAAACGTTGAAGGACGAACAAACGGGATAGTAATCGCGTTATGTTCGTGCAATCGTCGGCCATTCGTTTTTACGTGCAAGTGTAAGTGTAAGTGTAAGTGCAAGTGTAAAAGTATGCGAGTTGAAGAGAACTTACAAAATTCTGGGAATCGTCTACTAATGCGTAACCATTCTTACGCCGCTTCTCCGTTTTACAAACTTTACGGTTGCTAGGTGGCTCTAGAGGAAAGTGACAACCCAAACATCGTTTTAGTTTGTTTTCATTTTATTTTTTTGCTCTTTTTAATCAATCGCAAGTGAGCGCTAAAATAAAAAGACCTTTGTCATTTCGTTAGCTCATTCTCAGTAATTTTATTACTAATTCTTCTTTTTAAATAACTGTTTAATGGCGCTGTACCAGACACACCTTTGACTTGGTTAGTCCGTTTGCAAATTTTGTTTTAACTATGTTTAGGTAATCATGTGGAAACATTGGATTGAGTCAGACCTTTTCGACTTGGTTATTTCATTTCCAGTTTATTGCATGTTTTATGTTTTTATTTCTCATTTGCCTACAACCAATTATGGTTGTCAGAATTGGCGAACAGTGGCAAATTGCCATTTAATGTTACGATTTTTTGTCCGTGGGCATTCGTGGGCGTTCAAGCGAGCGTCTGGGACACGGGCAAGGTGCTCCAAGACGCTCATTCATTTCTCCTCTTACTCCTGTCTATCTTTTTCCCCGCTTCTTTGGCTTGACCGAATTTTTCTTTGAAGGGGTTTAGTAAGTCATCAAGTTTATGCACCCGAAGTTACCACGGAGAGAACGAGCTGAGAACGTCTTTAGTGACAGAGGTAGTCCACCATTTATGACCACAAGAGACCCTGCAACACTTCTTTCAACTTTTTTTAAAATCCTAAATGCTTTCAGACGGAAGTCAACAAAGACACTCAGTACTTAGAATAAGGGGTCACAAAGTATTTCAGCCAAAAATTACCGCTCTATGCCCACCGGATAACTTAGAAACTTGCTCAAAAAATTTTTCTCTCTTTCCCAATCTTGGCGTTCTTCGAGCGCTTGAATTACGTCATTAAGGCCATGTAGCGGCTATTGGCCAGCCCCCTTTCAGTTGCAGCAATAAACGCACTCGGTAGCCACTTAGAAAAAATCGCCACAAAAGCACAGCAGAAGCGGAAGGCGCATCTGCTGCGACGAGCAAATCACGCAGTGTCGCTCCGGGTTGGCGAACTACCGCTACAACAGTGCTTCCAGATGTGAAGGAAAAGGGGAATGCGTTTATTAGAAGTGTTTCAGAGTCTCTTTCAGGAGGTTTGCAGAATCCCCCCCCCCCCCTTCAATAATATTACGCCGAATTTCTTTCTCCTGGTGTCGATCATCACTGTCAGTTTGTCCAACCTATCTTATTACATTAACTAAGTGAAAGACAAGGCTTTGTGCTTGTCTGTGTACCATTACTTTCGATGCCTTTATATTGATATTTTACTTTACCTCTTTAGAGTATCAATTTATCCAGCATTATTTACAAGACATCTCAATACTCGCAGAACAAGATAATGGGAACCAGTCGCTCAAATATACTTCATTTACTCTTTTTTGCAGACTCCTTAAAATCCAGATTCCCCTTTAGGCAGGCTGTAAATAACTTGGGAGAGATGGCGTCTCTTCTCTTGTCTACGTCCTTCGAAAACTCTGTGTAAGCTTCCTCTACACACACGGTTTGGTCTCAGAAAATGTGTCAGCCACAACTACTTATATCCCGGAATTGAGGTTGTGCACCTCTTATACACGGGACGTTATCCTAGACGTGACAAAGCGCCCATTGGACGGATCGTTGAGATCCTTGCAGCATACAGTGTTGCACGCAGCTTGTGAAGTAGACCATAGCTGCGGTTTTCAAGTGGAGATCCGCGGAAACCAGGGGTTCCGCGAAGTCATTTCGGCAGTCCATGACCCATTTTCCCCCCAAAAATTTGTTTTTGTTTTTTCGGAACTCGGCCATTCCTGGGAGTCCAGTCCGAGCGTGACATATTCACAGTTCAGCAGCAATCCGCTCGAGATCGTTTCATTCTACTTGCCCCACAACCTTGAGAAAGGCTTTTTTTAAAAAGCTTCAAAGTTGCTTAAGCAGGTTTAAGTAGTGATAACTATATTTTCCTTTCCAGCTGCTGAGTGCTTTTGCATACTATGTACGGCGGCAATATCTGCAAGTGGATGTTCCCCCATCACTGCCCATGTGAGCAAACTAGCTTCCCAGATCAACCACTATAGTTCCCAGAATATGCCCCAGACGCATTTATTATGGCCTCTTTTGAAGCTAATGTAAATTTCATTGCACATAAGCGTGCCGAAGCTTGAGTTGATAGAGCTACACAAAAACACATTCATGAAGGCACAGTTTACCACTCTGAGCCTTCGTCATTTTTGTTGGAACTGTAGAAATCTTACCCTTCTTCCAAGAGATGGTTGTAAAGCTTCTGTCACAGTTTTCTACAATGCACCATGTGCGCATGCTTTTCCCAGGCTTGCATAACATAAGTTTGAATGTGGCCGCAGCAATTGGTTTAGAGCTAGGTGATGTGAAGCTTTATAGATGCGGCGCATCTCTTGCTCTGAGGCATGTCCCTCCTGCGTCGTCGTCGGCGGCGGCGGCGGCGTCCGTCCGCAGCCCTCCTCCGTTCGCCTCTCCCACAGCTGTGTGCAACACTCTCACTCCGGCGCATTAGCAGAACGACAGCTGGCGAGCTTGGTTGGCGCGCGCTTCGCTGCGTTAACGCTGCGTTAACGCTGCGTTAACAGCTGCTCCGGTGCGCATGTGCGCGCATGCGCGACTATCCTCCGCGGTCTCCTCTCCTTCAACCCAATGGAAACGCCAATTGAACTCCCAGTTGCGCCGCATCACACCTGGGTTCCCTCGCGGGGAGATGGAGGCAATTTTTTAATTAAATGACCTATATTGCCCTCCACTTCTGTTAATAACTTACGAATCTTCCTCCACCCCCCATGACTTCCACCGGTCTTGAAGAGTCCCAGCACAGCAATGGCTGAGAACCACTGGACTATAGTAACGTTCCCATATACTTTTCAGAGTAAAGACAGCAAGGTACGTCCGTTACCCGATGCTAATTTGAAACTGTAACGAGTACGTTATGAATTGCTTGAAAAAGTAACGCGGTGCCGGTAACGCCTTCACCTGTAAAGCGTTACAGCCAACAGTGCCGGAGTGTAGAATGTTCCGTCCGGACGCACCCAGGAATCGCCATTCCATATTTGCTTAAAAGAGAGAAAGAAAAAAACACGTTTACAGCCCTCGTGTTAGTGCGATGTAACCTTGAGATATTTGTGTTTTGTCACCACGCAACGCCTCACCATCACCCAAATTGGCTGTTTTTTTTTTTTAAATTCTGAGTGCATTGATACCGACGTTCCTCTCCGTGTCAATTGCCAGGAGGTGTAGTGAGGGACAAGTGCGCGAACTCGTCGTCGTGAATTCTCGTGGGGGTCGGGGATCCATGGTGCGACTACGTACGCTTGTCCTGGAGATGTCTGGCGGTGATCTAAATCTGACGAAAAGGGGGAAGTGGGGATATGTTTGTTGCGGCACTGTCTGAATGCTTTTGAAAATCTGTGAGCGCGGTATAATGGCTCTGCTGCGTGCGTTGTGCGTGCATATACAGTTTCGCTAAGGAATGTTTAATTTGAAAAGTGCTGCCCTGGATGCGGGTTGAGCGAATGCAAGGGGAGAATTGCTCTTGGGGTGCCGGCCGCAAATTCTTTTCGTGCGCTAATCACTCGACGCGTTTTTATACGTTTGGCCCCCAAAAGGGGCGACAATGTGAGCGAGAGGAGGGGGAGAACCGAGGAGTAAATTACATACCAAGGAGTAAATTACACCGAGGGACCAGAGAACAAACAGCCACGGATGCCACTTTCAGCTGCCAGGTTTTATGAGAACACTGGCGCCGCGCAAACACGATATGTCGCGAGCGGTGGAATTCTCAGCCGTTCCCGGCGCGATATGAAAACATGGCACGGTGGGACGCGAAGGCAAGCGAGCCATACGCTCCAGGAGGGACGTTCCTCGGAGGTCGTAAAAAGGCAGACGGTACACCGCGATGCTGCCAAGTCGCCACTAAAGGGAATAAAACCTTCAGGCGTCGTTACTTATGCCGTGTTTCGAAGGAAAGCCGCAAGAAAAGAAGACCGGCGTGGAATCCCGCGCCCATAAGCGGCTTCGTTGGGAACTTGTCCGCACCGCGAGCCAAGAAGAGCGGCAGCAGCGCGGAGTCGCGACAAGAATTACTCGTTCTTCGTGTTTTACCCGGACTGTTCAAACAAAAGCAGGCGCGGGTGGGGCATAAAGACTGACGCGGAACAAGCGCAAGCGCCAAACTAGCGTATTCAGGGAGCCCGTAACTCTTTCGGGAGAAAGCGAAGCGCCTCCCGGACGCGAGGTCTCAGAGAGGCCCTCGTGACAACTCCGCGAATTCCAGAGCTGGGCACCCTGCGGGCACATTGATTAAGGTCGATGGCATGGGCCACCGGCGGCAGCCACGAGGCCGGCAAACAGCGGGGCTAAAGCGTGATCGCGCGAGCCGCACGTGAATGGCCACCGCGCCCAACGCTGCTGCTTCACGCCGCCGTAAAGCTGTCCACCAGGGACCGTTTGATTGTGGTCCGGCCGGCCCGAGCAAGTGTCCGCCGGTGCGCGGACACTGTCGAGCCACCTATGTTTACGGCCCTTCGCGAAGCTCACCGCTCCGAATTCCGTGCTCCTGATGGAAGAACCAAACCCGGTGGGCAGCCGATCGGCACTTTGAGCGGGGCCGTATTGTGTGTAAGGCGCCGCACACACACAGCGTGCTGGTGCTAAGATCAACATTGGGCGTGGAAGTTAGATTAAGTCGGGAATCATTTGGAGGGGCGAAGAACCGCCATAATGCCCGCCTTCTTTTTCTCCGTGTTGGAGGGGAGAACGAGAACAGAGCTAATCGGCAGTGGAAGGTGGTTCGTAAATTTCATCGCCTATTTGCTAACCTTCGACATCCAGCTACAATACCCATTCTTAAGCAAGCTACAGTATATTGTTTCTGAGGACGTTCTTATCGCCCAATTACTGACACGCTCGCAGGAAACTTTGAAGAACATCTTGTTTGATTCACCTATCCTGAGTCGTTTGTTGCGCAATTCTTCGAAGTATTTTCCCGCAATACCCCGCGACATCAGTGCCGTAGTGCATCTTGCCTTATGGGGCATTCAGTAAGTTATAAACAAAAAAACACTAATTCAATTTCACAATACGCAAGCAAGATTGGAAGAAGGCATTCAAGATTGGAAGAAGGCATTCACAAAACATGCAATGCACGAATTACAACCGTCGTTTAATAACACATACATATTAGAGAGTTTTTGGTGACCGTTTTCGACGGTCCGTTCCGGTAGCGGCGGCCCGCTCAGCGCAACCGGAGCTTCAACAGCAGAAAGGCTTTTAGCTAAGCGATAACCGTATCTCCCTCGACATTAATCATTCGCGTCACTGCTCGCGCCCTGTGCGTTTGTAAACCAAAACGTCATCTAAAAGGAAATAGTACAAGAATTTATATTGTGGCCACTCAAATAAAGAAAATACCGGGTTTTTTGCCTTATTTACGCTTATTTAAAAAAAATAGTCGCTGACACGTTATAATGGTCCTAAATAATTTAAAAGAAGCCGTTCAACTTTTGAATAGCCAAGACAAAACTGTTTCTGGGAGCAGCTTAGAAGTAGGCTTACGCTCCATCACCGTTCTTCGCTTCCGTTCTAGCTCGTTGAGGTGAGTGCCATCTTTGGCTATTCGGAAACGCATTCGCGGTTTCGTTGCTCATGTTTCAACTGAAAAAACAGAGTTCTCAGTAGCGCGCTCGCCTCACTGGTGGCTGCCATGTTGGAATTCCGTGCGGTAGCGTAAGCTGCCGCGGCGGTCTGCTCAGCGTGCCCGGAGAGTGGACCGGGGTTCCGCTTCGGTAACGCCGCTGGCGCCGGAGCGCGTCATGCATGCGCAATGGCGCCCCCGCTTGCTATCGGAGTGGAGCGGGCAGTCAAAAACGGTCAGCTAAAACTCTCTATTATACTGCAAGGGGGAGAAGTGGACTTCCCCACCATATATGTACATCATGAAAGAATTTCACGAAATTAGCACAATTTCACTAGCACCTGTTTAATGAAATATTATTTGCTCGCGATTTCTTTCTACGTACATACGCACATACATACATACATACATACAAACGTACGTACGACGTACATACATACATACATACATACATACATACACAGAAATAAGGGTTGGCAGTCGAGAAAACCTCGGAAAGCAAAGGGGAGGATGTGGTAGATCATTGAAACAGATTAAGAATTTGGAAAGAAAGAAAGAAAGTGAAGAAAAAATGCCCGCCAGGTGGGATCCGAACCCACGACCTCCAGATCCGGATCCCACCTGGCGGGCATTTTTTCTTCACTTTCTTTCTTTCTTTCCAAATTCTTAATCTGTTTCAATGATCTACCACATCCTCCCCTTTGCTTTCCGAGGTTTTCTCGACTGCCAACCCTTATTTCTGTGTTATTTTCAACGAGCCCCTCATTTCCTATTCTGATTCGCTACATACATACATACATACATACATACATACATACATACATACATACATACATACATACATACATACATACATACATACATACATACATACATACATACATACACACATACATACATACATACATACATACATACATACATACATACATACATACACACATACAATATGGAGAAGTGTGTTTATTGAGGCGAAGGAATTCACACAAGCAAAGTAGGAAAATGAGCTTATATACGTTCATAATATTGAATGAACTAAGCAATAACGTTTGCATTTAACGAAAGGGCTCAGTCGTTTAAAGATAACAAAGGTTCACGGCTCCCGGTTAAACAAAAAGAAAAAAAACCCATCAGTATTCATCATCAAAGGCAAGGAAAGGGTTTAGTCATTCGAGGTATTCTGTCACGGTGCCCTTTGTTAAGCCATTGAAGTTCCCTGAAAGACACCCGTCTCGCGTTATCGTGGGAAGACCGGAGGTTTCCTCTCTTAATTGTTTCGCCGCTCGTATACGAGCTCGCTGAACGTGTGACGCAGCCACCATAGTCGGTGCGAAGGTCCCGGCGTCAGCGTTGGAGCACAGAGAAACGCCCGGCGTCACAAATATAATCGGTGGCAAAGCGGCAAACCGCAATGACAAGCTGCGCGCGTCTCCCCTGATGAGACAACCCTCCGGGACTGTCAGGGCGACATGCAAAACGAGCCGAGGGAAAGCGGAGCGAGGCACGCGCAAAGAAGCCAAAAAAGGGGGCAAAAAACAGCTGGAGCACTGGAGAGGCGAAGAGCTGTTTTCTCCCGCCCTTGCGCGCCACCTAGAAAGTTTATCAATAACAAGCAGGCGTGAGTGCGGAAAGTTGACACAATGGAAGCATGAGCGAAAGGATAGCGCCAAACAGGCACGCGAACCCAGGGCGGGGAAAACAAAGACGGGAGAGCAGGAATGGCAAGAAAAAGAGGACCGGAGCGGAGAAAATTAGCAGCATCAAAGGGAAAAAGGGAGAGGGGGAGAGGATATGGCTGAGGCTGAGGGCCGGAATTAACAACAGCAGCATCGAGCAACGCCCGGAAAAATGAGGCTCGTTAGTATATTTGAGCCGATATTTCTAAACTAATTACGCGGATAGTCTGGAATGAAGGGTATTAATTGCTTGTTGCTCCACCTAGGTTCCGTGCGGCGCCGCATTAAGGAGAGAAAGCTGACGCTCCCTCCGAAAAGAGCTGTCCAGGTTGCCGGAGCGCCGTGAGATACAAAATAAATGAAGCTCCTTCACCGCGCAATGCGCCGTGTTCCGCCTCCTCCTTTCCACTTCTCTCGCCACACCGGGACGAAACTAGAGAGCATTGGATCGCGTTAGGAATAAAGAAGGAAAGAAGAACGACCGCCTCTTGGCAGGGTTTTTTGAGACACGCCGAAAGCGCAGTAAAAGAGTTTCCTCGGGAACTCTGAGTAATTACATTCGCAGAGAGCTCAAAATGAATTGTCAGCGCACGCTCAACGCTAAAAATGGAGTCGAGAAAAATTATGCTCTATGACAAATGCGCTCCGTTTCTCCCTCTCGTACCAGCTTCCGTCTTAAGAATGAAATACGGGCAAGATGGAGAATTGAGAACGAAGAGCGTCGGCAACTCTTAGAATGATGAGAATGATGGGTTGGCGGTGAGGGGGGTGGGGAGTTGCCGTTGACAAGCTTGACACCAGACTCAGGGATATACACGCAACACATGGTTCGTCGCCATGTAAGGTGGAGGAAGCGTTATATTTGTATGGCAGTGACGGGAAAAACAAGGCACATTGAAGTGGGTTTTATCGCTCAAATGCGTCAGCAGAAGCGATTTTTGAGAAGCCTTACACGGACAACCAATTTTTGTGAAGTGCATGTTGTCTAGCTCTTATGAAAGCCAGCGTTTTATACACTAGGGCAACTTCTAAATAGGCAGGCGGAAATAACTTTAATTCTGCACTAAAATTTCGGAAGTCCGAAAGGTGGCGACACGTATGTCTAAACATGACACAACCTGACGTGTCCAAACAACTCCGTCAATTCCAACGCGGGATTCAATAACCGCTTGAAGCAGGGCCGTAGCCAGAATTTTTTTTCGGAGGGGGTTATGGGTTTTAGGAAGACGGTAGTTTTGCAGAAAGCAACAGTAAGTATTGCTTATGCGCTGCCTGGAAAAAATTTCGGGAGGGGTTCGAACCCCCAAACCCCCCCTCTGGCTACGGCCCTGGCTTGAAGGAATAGTAAAGGTTGCGCATTGTTGTTTTAGCCGGGGACAAGTTTTGAAACACCTCTTTCCATCCCACGTGCAGTTCAAAGTATGCTGCAGCACGGCTCACTGCAATGGTTGCCAGCAGTCCTTTTGAGGGGGGGTCCCGTATGGCTGGTAGATCTGAAAATTACGCTTTCAAAAGTTTTAAAGCGCTATCAGCAAAACCGTTTCGGGTTAAGCGGTTTTAAGTGATGCCCTTTTATTTGGGATAAAGAAAATACAATCGACATAAATAGGTTATAAAAACGCGTAAACACTGGGATTTCAATGCAGACTTACGCATTGTCAATTTAGTTTTGTCCCTTATGACGAAGGTGGACATATTTTGTTGCTCTTGGATACATGCCTGAACTTGCGCCCAGTCAAGCGAATGCTAAGAACGCACAGATCCAGTTTCAAAAAACTTTCCAATGATTGACAGGACAGGATTGCCCCGGCGTATCTGTGCATATGCTCTGCCTTAGGAGACAAGCAGGATTAATTAAATTAGTTAGGATTAATTAAATTAAATTAGTTAGGATTAAATTAAATTGGGATTAATTAAATCATTTAGCGTCGTGCGCTCATTTAAGGTCGCGCAAGGTTTGGAGGGCTGGGGTGCCTTTCAAGCGCATGATGTGCGACTATATGTAGAAGAGCAGTCAGGATTATCTACGCTTCCCGCTTGGACAGCTAATAATAACGCCATGGTGGAGGGAAAGAGCAACCCGACCACATTATTATATGCCAGTTTCCTTGAAACAATGCTTGTTTCTGTGAAACTGACTGCACAGGCATTAATAAATAGCTGGCTTTTCGTTACAGACAAGTATGCTTACGAACTAACGGGCTTGCTATTTTGTTGCCGGCACAGTATACGCACATATTAGCATGGCGAGTGCATCGGCAAATTGGGAACAGCCAACTATTTATTTTTCGTTATGCGATCAAGATAAATTGCGAACGCTGCGTAGTATCAAGCAAACGTGATATGAAACTGGGTATGGCCTGATCGAAGTGAGATATGAGTGTAGAAATTAGCTAGATCTCAGGTGGAATAAAATCCATTGAGAAGGTGCCCTTCTGAAGCAGCGAAAGCAGCCGAACGGGCAGCTTAATGGCATGCCATGCATGTTGAGGTCTTCCGCACTGCAGGTCCGGCTCAGAGCGCCTTAAGGTTGTGACAACGGTCAGAGCCCTGCGCGTCCTCGGCGACTGACCAGCGGGCAGCCGGAGCACAAAGGATGGCGGATTTGGGCCCTCGGCGCTGGCACGGCGTCGGCCGCGCACCGCCCTCGTGTCGACAGGCAGTAAAATTGGTGTAACAAGCGTGCACCTTCCAGGTGCGATGGGGAGCAGTGAGAACTGTGGCGCGACAGAGTCTTTAAGCCGCGAGAGGCCGTGAATAAAATATGCCCTGGGCGCAAAGCCGGCCGTAAATAGGAGCAGCTTTTCAGCGCTGGCCGACCCCGGGAGCCACCCACCATTGAGCGCGCTGAATGACAGGGGCGGTGCTGTTGTCATAATGCCGAGGGCCAGCTTTGTGCTCCGGAGTCGACTTCCTGAGACGCGAATAGACCACCGCGGGCGCGGGCCAGGCTGCGGCAGAGCACCCGGAGGGGTGCCGCCACACAAAGGTGTGAAATCTCGATTTCAGCCTTTTCTAAATGCCAGGTGAGAAGTGACACGCACAAAGGTGCTCGCTGCGGGTCCGTCCCGAAGATATATATGTATATCTAGGCGAGAAGAGCGTCATAAAGGGCAGGAAAAATGGCAACTCTTGGGGGATCCTCAATGCACGGGGGCGGGCACCACCGAGGGGGTCTCGCCTATTCAGGCCCGAGCCACAAAGGACCCCTGAAGAGTGTCCGCGAGCTCGCAGCATTCGGGCTGCCCCGAGAAAGAAGCAAAAAAAAAGAAGGGGGGACCGGGGCTGCGGCCGCGGGAGCCGAGATTGATCTGCGGCCGCTGCTCGCTTGCCAGAGCGCCGGGGACTCCCTGGATCGCTGTAAAGCATAATATGAGCCGGCCACAATGCCGCATCTCGCGCGCGCGCGCGCTTGCCAGCCTAGATTTCTGGCCAGCATTGTTCTGTCGCCTCAAGGCTGGCTGGCACGCTGTCCCTGTGACAGTCTCAATGCTCGTCGGCCAGACAGGAGGAGAGAGAGCCCTGGCAGGCGTAGCTGGTGTCGTGCACATGTCAACAAAGGTTCCCGCTTGTTCCTACAAAACGGAGCGGCGAAGAATACCGTGTCTTCCGACCAGGAATGCCAAACGGGTGCAGCGGGGAAACAAGGCTCGCTCTGGTCTTGTGTACGGCCAGGGCGAACGCAAGAACACGGCCAGGAGAGAAAAATAAGGGAATAAAGCCTGCCGGGGATGCGAGCACGGCTATCGTGCCAGTGCGTTCCTTCGCTCGTCGGCGTTCGTAGGTTGCGTTTATTTGACACCCGGGACTAGGTGGGCAACAGACGCGAGGAAGAGGGGCATGAAAACAAGCCCTTTATCGGACACGCGCTTAGTGGCCTGAGGGCGTCTACCGTGACTTGCCACCTCAGTGCCACCTCAGTTGTAACGCACCAGTGTGGTACTTTATGCTGTAGTTGTGCAGCTCACAGGTATCTAAATATTAGTGTAAAACCAAAGACCGAACCAGGGGCCAAAGAAATGGGATTTTGTTTCCAATAGTACTTATTTACTTCGTTCGTGCCTGTAGAGGCCCATACGACGTCGATCACTTGGCTGGCTGGCGCGTAATCCAAAGCTCACGTAAAAAGGTCGTGTCTGAAGATGGCTTGATTCACACATTGTAAGCATGAGAGCTGAACTCGTTACTCAAGGACGCTCAAAGGTCTGGAGTAAAGACTTGCGCAAAAACTGAAAGCCTGTTTCTTATTGAAACGTCTACGGCAGTGGGCTTACAGTTGAGCACAAACAGAGGTGAGCACGAAAGTTGAAATAGGAAATAATAATTAACATTTTCTGATGGCGAAATATAGTCAAATGGGATTATGGTGATAAACGACGTTTCTTTTCCCTGCAAAAGGCCGATTTGCTCTAAAATGTCTGAATCCCTAACCAACTGGATGCGCAGCAAGCATCGCCTATACCGAATTCGGTGCTTCAAGTAAAGGGCCATACAGGCCAGCGGGGCTCATTCCGTCCTCCGTTACTATCACAATACAATTCAAACCACTTCAACGCAAGTCGATGAACGACGAAGTATTTGGTGTTTCTTCACATCGCCTCTACAGTGAAGGACGATTACTTTCGCGGAATTGTTTTGCGCAAGATAACGGTGCTTATTTCCTCAGGACTGATCCCGCACTTTGACGACGAATAATTTCAGCCAAGTGGAAGACAAAATCGGTCGAAACGTTTCCTCCCCTCCTCCTCGCAGGGTACCTTCAGCCAAATATTGACCGAGCATCTTAAAATATTCTTGTTAAGGGATCGCCGGAGGTGTAATGGCTGTAAACTCACCCATCGACCATAAAGCGTAAGAGAGATAAAGATCATTATTTCCCAGGCTTTTGAACGAGCTCTGTCGATAGACTGGTATTGCACTCAACGTACATTGAACCCTTGATTGGCATGACCGTTCAACCGGACAAACCCTGGAGTCGCTTACGGCCATGACGATAATGTCGCTTACTGTTTCGTTCTGATGTTCAAGCGCCATCCGGTGAAACCACAGATGAGGCAAAATGGCCTTGCTACAACAGGCCGTCAGTTTTGCTCAATCGAAGGAAAAAATTATGCGTTCTGTAATCATTATGGATTAATTTAAGATTGGATATTTTCGTAAGTTTTTATTATGACGACAATTTATTGCTTCGTTCTTACGTGGTCTCCGCTACACCAGCATGAGAAGCTTGGCAAAACGACTGATATCAACTGGAGTAAGATTTTATACTGTTCTTTTAATAGTGCGAGCTGCCACATGTTTCCAAGTCTATATGGGCGGAAATTGGAACGAAAATTTTTTAGCATAATCGTTGCAAAAATTGGTATCAGTTTTGAGCTATTGGATTGGCTATAAGCTCGTTTCACTAACAAGCTCAAGTAACACATCTAACAAAGCACAAATTGGTGCAGACGAAGTTTACCGAGATTAGCCTTCCCTTTCTGGCTACGTAATGAATGGTTTAGTATGATGTAGTGAAATGGCAGCACTAATGTTTTGGCAATCATAAACGACTAGCGCGCCCCTCGCAGCTTTCCCTTTCTAGTTGCCTTTCCCCCTCCCGCTTCTCCCCAAAACGTTCCTCCTTTCCTCTACACACAACGTCACACATCATATCTCGCCTGATCCAAAGCCCCACGTTGACATTCCCACAACATTCGCTTTGACAACTTTGACAACAGGAAAGGCTCCCAGCTCCCCACTCCACTGCTCTCCTCACAAAGCATCGTTCGTCTTGTGCCTTTCAGCGCCACCCAAACCGTTTCTTTCCCGCAACGTGGCTGGATGGCTGCAGATAGCGAACGGCTTCCCAGGGGAAGAGGAGGCCGAAATTTCGCTCGTGGATAGCGGCGCCCGTAGGAATTTTACGTTCTCCAGGATGCAAATCGCGCAGGTTGAAAGGGATTGTCAAATAATGACCATGATGTTAGTGGGCTCCGTGTAGGCCCATAACTGCTCCGGACTTTAACATACCCGAGAAAGTAATTTCGTGTTTCCGGTTCCCCGTGGCGATGCCCAATTTTCTTACGAAGTTCAGTTATTTTGTTTCACCAAAGAACCTCGTTAAATGCTGATTCTCCCTATAAGACATCTCGGATTTCTTGCGCATTTTGACAGCGCCTTTCCCAAAGGATTCACAAATGGACTTCCCTGTTAATGCATTTTCCTGCTGATCTTATAGGGGAGGAAATGTGTCCTAAATTGTTGCCTTCAATTACTGTAACCGACAAAAGACTATTGCTTACTTCTCCACTGACATCCGGTGTCCCACAAGGCACGGTTCTAGCCTTACTTCTTTTTTTATCCTTATTAGTGGCCCTCCCGCCGACATGTCATCAACTATTCCTCTATTCGACGAGAAGAGCGTTCTTCATTGTCGAGCCTTAAACAGTCAGACCAAATAATCCTCCAACATGACCTAAGCACGCGATATAGAACTGGGGCTCACGTTGATTAATAAAGTTTAATGTTTCTAAATTTTAAATTTAAACTGAGGCAAAAAGAAATCCTACGACCCTATAGAGTCGCAGGAGTCGTATAGCGAGCACATATTCCCTGAATGCAAATAACGTTTCACAGGTTGACTGGTACCGTTACGTCAGACTTATCTAAGCAAACTTAAATCTTTCGCACATATAATCCCATTAGCAACCACACATCATGGTCTTTCTGATAGCATATCAGATCAAATTCACAGTCTCCACAATACGTCCACAAAATGGCCTAGTAAACATTATTCTGCATTAACCTTGGGTTACAGTTGAAAATTGCAATAACAAGCCACATTATGTCTTGTTTGCACTGTACGAACGTAATGTAATACCTTACACCAAAGTCTTCGTCGTTGGTGGTCTCATTTTTGTTTTATTCCTTATATTTTTGCAGACTTCGTCGAGTTTTTAAAGGGTTGAGAACGCCACTCCGACATCATGCAATACTTCATACTTTTTAGTTTGTGTGACCCAGTAGCGGTCCCAGAGATTAGTTTGGGGGGGGGGGGATTTTTTTGGGGGGGGGGGGGGGGGGAATAAAAAAACTGCTCGCCTCCTTGCGCCAGTTCTGCGGAGGAGGTGGCAACCACGCAGGCGTGTATGCTGATGCGGTCCGCTTGCGCACAAATCACTTAGCGACAGAGTAGTTTTTGGCGCCCCTTAGGCGGTGCAACGGCTGGCTCAAGCCCGCATTTCTGGCGGTCGCAACACGTTTGCGACCTCGCACAAGTGTTATTTAACCTTGCGCAAGTGGAAAACGTAAAAACAAAAAATAATAAGAAGAAGCTGAGGACCTCTTTAGGGGGGGGGGGGGGGCGATCGCCCCCTTCGCACCCCCCTTGGGGCCGCCACTGATGTGACCAGTTACGCCCATGTAGAGACCTCTGGGCTCCAATCTAGCTGTGCATATCGATGTAAGTGTTCAGGGAGCTTACTTTTCAAAGGCTCCGTTTTAAACGACTTTAGTAAGGTGGCTGAGCAACGTGTGCTGGGTGGTGTCATAGCCCTTTGGAATTGCAGGAAATGAGACCGCAGACCAAATGGCTGCCGGTGCTGCACTTACAACTACAGTTGACACAACAATACCCTACACCGACGTCAAGTCAGACATCAGACAACACCTTCGCAGAACATGACACGCACACTGGAATGAACAGACAGACAACAAACTACACATAATAAAGCCACTACTTGGGACCATACTTCACCGACACACGCCCCAGACATAATGAAGTTATCCTGGCTCGATTACGGATAGGCCACACACATGCAACACACTCCCACCTGCTCACGGGATCTCCAAGACCACTGTGTAGCAGGTGTGGAGACGGCCTATCCGTGATCCACGTGCTACTTCAATGCAGAGCACTCCACACAACATGACACAAACACTTAAACGAACTCTACAGACAACACATCCCACCACACCCAGCGTTTTTCCTGTCTGACGATCCCATTGTTTCCGTCAGGCGTGTTTTTAACTATTTAGTAGAAGTTAAATTTTTAGACCTAATTTCATACCATGCATAATCACAACCTGGCCTTCTACACCAGCCATCGTAATTGTCTTTGAGCCATTTTAATTATGTTCTTGCTCACCGATTTTAGTGTTAATGTAACGATTGTTTTGGCGCTCTTTGCCCCAGTTGGCCTTGCGCCATAAATTCAACCACCATCATCACGGTGACTGAGCAAGGCCTCCATGCCGGTCTCGCTCAGTCACCTCAGTCATTTCAGAAACTCTCAGACATGCATGTTTGAGAATTTCTCCAGTATAGGTTCGCTAACAATTTCCTCCGGCAGTTCGCCGTGCGAATCTACCTGCGTCGAGCCAGCCCTGGACATGATGTCATCACGTGATCAACCGGCCCGCGGACTTGGTCCTTCTGGATTGGTTTTTAAGCGGCTCTGTAAGCTCACGATATGCGTGACGTTTGGCTAGGACGCAATATGCGGCGGAGTAGAGGGGTTAAATTTTCATTTTCCCTTGCTTTCATAGGACTGAACTTTCACGAACCGTTAGCACCGGACGCAGCTTTTACATATTTGCGTTTGTTTCCCATGCTGTGCAGATTATTTGTATATTTTTGTACCAGGCAAAATTGTCTGTCATTACTTAACCCATGTAGGCCTAAAAAAGTGCCTATAGCTACTCCGCGGCTGTTCTTTTTTCTTTTTGCCCAGGTTTTCTGCACAGTATTTTTGTTGCTTTCCAAGTTAACGACGCTTATCTTGTTTGGAATACTGATGCTCTGTGCCCATGTTTTTAAACGTATTTAGCTTGAGCATTATACTTGCTTACTACACTAAAGTCGTCTTTACCGCAGCACTCAAGAATAACCAGTTGAAGTGACAAAGTGTGCAAATTCGGTGAATGACGCAGCCCAACATATGTTTTGGCAAAAGAAAAAGTTCATGTGCGCAGGAACAACACGCTAGGCGTGAATGTAGTTTTGCGTTGCGCGATATCCCAGCGCAGACGTTTTTTTTTTTTCTTTTTTTTTCAGCGCTTGTGTGTGCTTCCTTCACTCGTAGTCCTCGGGTTTTTGCGCTGTTTTGTATGTGCACTACAGTATACTTGTATATGTAATTGCTTACAAAGTGCTGGCGTTGACTCGCGCACGCTACCACAAATGTACGTAATGTACATGCATCCATCCTTACATACATGCAGAGGTACAGTGCTCAACAAACCTGTCTATAACAGCGAGTCCATGTTCGTCTACTTACCTCTGTAAACTGGGCACACAAACGCTTTACAAAAAGCGCTGAGGACAAAAGTGGGGGATGAGACTGTAGAACGCCGCAGTAGGTTTCTCCAAATAATTTTCGTCTGAGACAGCATAAAGCTAGAAGTATGAAATCTGTGTTATAGCACGTGCGCTGCCATCCGTACATACACACCAGAAAGTTCCCCTGCTCGGCTAACTTTTCCAGTCTCATCTAAAGATCGGCATCTCTCACATACATACATACATACATACATACATACATACATACATACATACATACATACATACATACATACATACATACATACATACATACATACATACATACATACATACATACATACATACATACATACATACATACATACATACATACATACATACATACATACATACATACATACACACGTACGGCGTACGTATGTACAAACATGCGGGCTAATAAAATAGACGGTACGTACAACGTCGAATTTGCTCCTTTGGTAGAATATTATTGCTGCAACACCGACGAAAAAATGTTTGACATTCCACTAGCAGTGTTACTACCGGTTTGGTTACCGTGAGGTTCACTCCTCAGCCACGCTTGATCCCCACGTTGGCCGAAGAGTACCGATGTGCCGCGAGCGACGCGGAGCTCCCTCCATCGCGCGAGTGGAGGAGCGCATCAAATCGGGCCTTCCTGCATCCGCGCGGATCAATCGCCGATGGAAACAGGGCAGCGCATTCGGGAGAGATCGCGCGACCCGCCTGCAGTCGAGCAGGGAAACACGCTCCTCCCCGGGTTGCGCAACACAGGAAAGGTGAGGGCCCATCAGCCGCCGGGGGAAACACGGCCAGGCAGCGCAGCACTCGCGGAAATCCCCGAAGTCCCAAATAAAGAAGGGAGAGCCAGCGGCCGCTGGAGGGAAAAATAGGGAGCGAGATAAATGAGCTGCAATCGGCAAATATTCCTTCTAAAACGAGCCCCATCGCTCAGCGCCCGAGTGCTGCGCTGATCGGAGCGCGCTCTCGCGAGCAACAGGCATTCAGGCACTGGACCCCGGGAATTGAAAGATAAACCAGCTGGGAATTCGCCAGGCGAGCGAGGACGGCCCCCGCGTCTTTTGTCCTATATTGGCCAGTCGTAGCCGGGCGATTTTTCCGCATTACCAGACGCACGCTCGAATAAATATAAAGTGAGTAGCGCCGGCAGCCATATGGAAGCGTCGCATCGCTGGCTCACTCGCACTGTTTGCCTCGGCGGACAAGGCGGCGATTCGAGCGAGATGCACAGATTGCGAGTTTGCCGCTGAGCGATGGCATCCTCTCCGGCGTGCGCCTACAAGCGACGCCGCGACGCCCGGCAGGGATGGCGGCGACCCTTTGGGGAATATCCCGAAGGTGCCCCCCGTCTTCCCTCGGAAGTAAAGGGCCAGTTAGGCGCATGCGACACGCCAAAGGACGCGCCTCCTACGCGTCGAAGAACCAGAGTTCGACTTCGCTTACGAACTCAGCCAATGGCGAGTGGGTTGCAACTTGCAGTAGAGCTCGCTGCACACGCAAGTGCATTGAATGTATGGAGGAATATGCTGGGAATCTGAATGGGAAGTCAGTCACAACTAGGGCGAGCTGATGCAGCGAGCCAGAAAAAAGAAAGAACACTGCAAGTCAATGGTGCCAGCCACATCTCTGACGAGCACATGCAGAGAGGAGAATAGAAAAGTACGATACATGACAAGTCTACGTGAAACGATTATCTACCCACGAAGGGCTTGTTTGCGAGGACCAGCAATATGCTTTGAGCTCGTTACAAATGAATGGTATACCATATCATAGCCAAGGACACCTCCCAGCACATACATCCGCACACATGCGCACGCACACGCACAAATGATCGCCTTCTTCGACAGACCCAAAGTAGCTGTAGTAGCTGACAGACCCAAAGTAGCAGACATTCCAGGGCATTGTGAAGGGCCAACGGCAGGGAGGTCCCCCCTCTCCGTGTGTCCCAAGAAACTGTTGTGGAAGGGGACAGGCGCTCGCATCCCGGAGCGCATGTGCTCATCTGTTCTTAAGGGAAACCGATTGATTGATTGTGGGGGTTCAACACGCCGGCGCTACACAGGCGATGAGGCGCGCCGTAGTGGAGGGCTCCGGATTAATTTCGACCACCTGGGGATATTTAACGTGCGCCGAAATCTCGAGCACACAGGCGTTTTCGCTTTTCACCTCCATCAGAAAAGCGGCCCCCGCGAACGGAAATCGAACCCGCATCCTTGGGCTCAGCAGCACAACGCCTTAGCCACTGAGCCACCGCGGCGGGTAGCCCGCTCACCCACCGTTGCTCATAAATCGGTCACTGATCAACCTGCTGCATGGTTGCTGAGTTTGGTTTGCCCATGAGCCGTTAAACCGTGCCATAAAATTTATACATTGCAATAGTGTTTTTGCCTTATTTGTTCCCGCTGCCATTAGCAGAAATTTTTGCACTGCCGGTCAACTAACCCAGCCGTTTTGTAACATTCTCCTTTAAGCAGATAAGGTTTATGCGTTTCCTGGTGGCGTTTATCGCCACGCTAGGAATCAAGAATGAGGTCGCTGTTGCTGTTAAAGAGGGATTTAAGTGAAGACGGAATTGCCTTGCGAGATGGAGCCGACAAGGCAAGTTATCTGCCCGTTGGAGGTGACTAATACAGCGCCATTACAACCTTACCGCTCGTATTACTTCGAGTCCGCGTCCCCAATCGTGCCTGGAATGCCTTATAACCTGTCCCCTATCTTTATACGCTCACCTCCTAACGTCTCAGTTCAAAGCGCGCCATATATCATGCAATAACAAACTAATGCGTGGCGCCTGAGACCGACGAACAGCACCATTTATCTCGTCCGTTTTATCTCCTCGGAGGAGGAGGAAATAAGAAAAGTGGTGGTGTTGACGAAGCCACCCAGAAGTCGACTGAGAAAGGCGGAAAATGGCTTTCGCCTCTCGCGTTGAGTTATCGCGTTCGCCCTCAGAGGCGTCAGTTACAGAAGGCCAACACGGAGACATCCGTAATCGGATCGATCGTTGGCATATCCGCGCTCAAGGACAAACAATGGGGCCTACGCAGCACTGTTTATGCGCAATGGGACGCGACGTATATCCAGGCGGCGCGTGCGTCTCTCGATGCCGACTTGGCTGCGCGCCGAGGCGGCCGCCGTTTTAGTTAGCGCTGTCTGCCAGTGAGGCGGCGATAAGTTGTCTTTGGTGAGACGTGCGTCCGCTGCCCATTGTATACGTCTTTCATCCCAGACACGCGCCTGTCCGTGTAGAGGAGAGAACCGCTGCCGCACCGAGGGCAACAGAGAATAAGGAGAAACAAAACGAAGTAAAAAAGCCAAAGTGGAGCGCGTTGTCGCGACTTAATCTTGCCCACCAGAGTTGACAAATCTCGTTGTGCGAACAAGCCGAATCGGTAGACGCGGCGGCGGGCGCCGTCGGCGGCGACGGTGAATATTCATGAGCGCCGGTCCCTGCGCCGGGAGCCTGTCATCCCCTCCCACCCGATGAATCCCTGGCGGCGGCTGGGCCCCTTTAGATCGCTTATCTCCAATCCAGCCTCTGTTTGCGGACACGGGCCCGACGCGCCATCCTAAATGAAATGTGCCGCCAGGGGAAGATTCCCAATGAAGGATTGCTGCGGTTACCGGGCTCCCAGTTGCCGCCGAGGGGATTGCACCGAGCGGCCGCTGATAAGCACGGCGCGAAATCTTTTCATTTAGGCCTCCTCTTGCGCGCTTAATTGCGGACCACGGGTGCAACAAGGCCTGGCCACACCGGCCCACCCTCTCCTCGAGCTCCTCAGTGGAGAACATGCGTCCCTGATGGGTGCGGGGCCTGAACACGGGCCGTGCAGAGTAAGGCGCGGGTGAAGGTCCACCCACCGCGCCTGTTGTACATATCGACACAGATGACGTCACATCCGCCACTAGGGCTACACTTGAGTGAAGAATGCTGCTCCGTGTGACCGTTCTTCAATGGTATGGAGGAATGAAAGCGGCGAGCTTGTGGCTGTTCGTTATCTTATACAATGAATGCGCTCTGTGTCTTTGCGACACAGACGAGTGTACGAATGAACTGTAGACAGACAGACAGACAGACAGACAGACAGACAGACAGACAGACAGACAGACAGACAGACAGACAGACAGACAGACAGACAGACAGATAGACAGACATGATCAGGTGGAACAAAAAGGTAGCTGCATGTAGTTGAAACGTTTTTCGCATCACGACGTCAGGAGGCACGCAAGTGAAGAGTAATTTAGAACTAGAGAATACCGGTACAAGTGAATACCGCTCTTAATCACATCCAAAGATCTCTTCTTTGGGACTTTCTGCGTTAAGTGTACGCTTATGATTCCACTGAAGAATCTGAAATGTTACAGAGGGCACTTATGTGCTTGTGTGGCTTAAGATGTGGAAGCGAAAGCGTTTGAAATCATGAATGTCCAATAGACGGACAGATATGGCGGTATTGTGGCGTCGCCATGTTCCTCGACGCCGAGAGGAGCAGATGCTGCCGTAGCGACGACAGGGAATGCAGCGGTGTTCCGCGCAGAGTTTTCCGGTTCCCTGGTGACTGTTGCGGCGCTAGCTCAGGCTGCGGTAGAAGGGCGAAGCTAAGCTCAGCGATTGCTAAAATCACGTGTCTTCTTGGCGATCATCACCCTTTTTTCTTTTGCGTCGTTTCCGCCTTCTCACCATAACTAAGATTAGGAGCCGTGGCCAATCGCCTTGTTAGTCATATGTTTAGACTTATCGCTATAGGAAGACTTAACGTTAAGCGTAAAGATGAACGTGAAACTTTACGACGGAACAAGCAACGTCAAACTCCTCGTACGACAAGCTGCGGGCACCATTTGATGGCGTTAGACCTAGTAAAGGTTTAGGTTCGTTGTTTCTTGCTGTTGAAGATGATGATCTGCGTTGGTGCCTGTTGGTGGCGGCACTGAGGACACGACGACCATGGTTGATGAGGGTTTTTCAAACTGTATATTTAAGCGAAAGACATATACAGGATATTTACAGGCTGAAGTAGACAGAGTAAGAAATAAAGTGGGATTCCTGGTCAGCTAAGACTTTGTGCACGCGGCACCCCCGTCAGCGACGGACCCTGACCTAAAAAATTGCCCCCATCTCCCCGCGAGGGAACCCTGGTGTGATGCGGCGCATGCATACGCGAAATGAGAGAGTACACGTGTTTTAGCGACCACCACCCAGCTCTTTATTACATTTAAGAATGATGACTTTATGGTCAGTAAAGTGCGCAGTGAGCGGTTGCCGCAGCAGTGGTCGAATCTTGGTTTCATCATCGATGTTCGAGAAGAACGAGAGCGAGCGCTGACTGAACCACCGCGGAGCGATACCCGCTTTATATTCACAGCGCTTGAAGGAGAGGAGACCGCGGGAGAGAGTCGCGCATGCGCGCACATGCGCACCGGAGCAGCTGTT
Organism: Haemaphysalis longicornis; assembly: GCF_048455015.1. Taxonomy (NCBI): domain Eukaryota; kingdom Metazoa; phylum Arthropoda; class Arachnida; order Ixodida; family Ixodidae; genus Haemaphysalis; species Haemaphysalis longicornis. The sequence goes on from NW_027526203.1 coordinate 425,097,470, forward strand.
AACGCAGCGTTAACGCAGCGAAGCGCGCGCCAACCAAGCGCGCCAGCTGTCGTTATGCTAATGCGCCGGAGTGAGAGTGTTGCGCACAGCTGTGGGAGAGACGAACGGAGGAGAGTCGCGCATGCGCAGGTGGCGTGCGGACGGACGCCGACGACGCAGGAGGGACATGCCTCAGAGCAAGAGATGCGCCGCATCTAAATTACCCAAGTGCTCGAATCCTCAGGGTTTTAATGTGCTATGCACGGCCGGCGTATTGCCGGGCTAGCCAGGTCAGGCGAGGGAGGAACTCACCACTTGGGTATTTTGAGGTCAGGGTCCGTCGCTGACGAGGGTGACACGTGCACAAAGTCTTAGCTGACCAAGAATCCCACTTTATTTCTTACTCTGTCTACTTCAGCCTGTAAATATCCTGTATATGTCTTTCGCTTAAATATACAGTTTGAAAAACCCTCACCAACCATCGTCGTCGTGTCCTCAGTGCCGCCACCAACAGGCAACAACGCAGATCATCATCTTCAACAGCAAGAAACAACGAACCTAAACCTTTACTGACCTCATTAATTAAAGCGTAGCGTTAGGCTTAACTTCTAGCGGACGCATGCCCGGTAGTTGCCGAGGTTGTCGTCGTTTCCGCTTTGGTCTGTCAGTTCCAGGCATGGCTCGCGGGCACGGCTGGCAGTCACTGGCTGGCGGGCATCGCTGGCGAGTGCTCTTAATTCCTGGAAATTAATATACCAGCCACCTTTGTGTTCAGAACCGTAACGTAGGCGTATGGCAGGAAAAATCTACATTTGCAAAAGCTGTTTTTTCATGACGTTTCTCGTTTTAGTTAGCAGCAGCTTTCAGATTATTCCTATTTTTCCATTTACAATTTACACCTCATGAGTAGACAGTGATGCATTTCATTTCGTCTGAAAAATAATCTTTTAAATATTTCAAGGGTGCCAAGATTGCAACCTTATTTCTTGCGATTGCATGCAGCCCCTACTTTTGCAAAACAACTTAGTAAATTTTTCATAAACTTGTTTCGTGTTTCCCAACAGCAATCCAGAATTAAGAGGGGGGGAACAGAGAAGGGTTTCATAAAACAGTATTTTCGGCCTTCTCGGAACTGCTTGCGACTTCTTAATGTACCCACTACACTAGGTAATACAGTATCCCAGCCTCCATGCGTGCCTCAAAAAAAAAAAATGAAGGTCTCGTAGTAGCGGGAGCGAAAATTAAAGCTGGGGCATATTTATAAACAATATTTTGGGCGGGTGACATGTTGTTTCATTTCAACGAAAAAAAACAAGGGCGTTTTTTTTTTCCTTTGTTTTTTGACTGTTGCTAACTAATGAGTTTATCCCCAACCACGTTAAAATCGAGATGATGATTTGTTCACTGGTTTCATAAAATGGATTAGCCAATAGTGCAATTCTGTGATCTTCATTGAATGATTTTACAGATTTATATGTGTTTAGTACATAACACAATAATTTGTAATAAAGAGGAGTCAAAACATTTCACCTCAGTTGTGGTCAACAAATGCTTAATGGCTTATGAACCGAAAAGTCGATATTTCTTCGTTTACGAATACGCATTGCTTGTGGTCCCCAAGTACCTTTTAATTAGTCCTGATAGAATGTCCCCGTAAAATAACATTTTTTTTTTCAATCGAAGTAAAAAGTTTTAAGTCTGTCAAAAGCGTTTGAAACGTCGATAAATTATGTAAAAATGCACCTCTGGAAGAACGTCCAGGGAGAGGCCGTCGTCGGAGAAAACCAAATATATTTACATTATTTACAAATAACTGTAATAAAAGCAGCGATCTTGATGCCTCGCCTAGTCGTCGTCCTCTTCATGCGGGTATGTTCCGTTGAACTCGGTGCCTGCTTCGTCCTTGTCCTCAGCGAAAGTTCCAACGCTCCCAGTTTAGCTTTTGCCTCAATGTTGCCTAACATAAATTTCTTCTCGCACAGTAGTCCCCGTTGGCATACCTATTATGAAACTACGCAGATATTACTCAATTACTCAGTGCATTAAAGTGCAGGAAGTAAATGACACTCCTTAGCTAAAAGCTACGTTTCGTGTCACGACCAATAGTCTAACTAGCACGCGCTTTGCCTCTCTCGCTGGCTATCATCCCTCCTCTCTCCTTCCCTCCCTCTAACACACACACATGCACACACACACGGACGCACGCGCACGCACACACACACACACACACACACACACACACACACACACACACACACACACACACGCACGCACGCACGCACATGCAGATTCGATACCAAGAACCGATTCTTCAGATGCGTTGTGGTGAAGCCGACCTACGGGCGTTTTTAACGGGAAGAGTTGCTTGGTTGGTTGTCGAAGTTTTTGTAGGCTTGAAATGCGAAGGCCCAAAGAGTGAAGCCTCGAGAAGAGAGAAACAGGTGGAGAGGACGACTCGCCGCTGATTGGTGGACAGTTTAGGCGGAGGTAACACGTGGAAACGAGGAGGGGGACAGGTAAAAAAGGAACAGGCTAGAACAGAAAATAGAGAAACGGAGAAAAAGTACAGTTGATCGAACCAAATATAAAAGAAAGAATAATTCCCGTATGCGCAAAAATATTATTGCCATGCATTACTGCCATGCATTTTTAAGAGTTTACGTGAGCTAGAGCGGTTCCGTCTCAATATCGACATAGTGTAGTTCCTCCTCGTCGCCTTGTCAAAATCGAGAAGTTTGAGAAACTGCGAGCCCAGCAGAAAACGCTGAGGGATGCGAACGGCGTTCGAGGAAATGCGCTTCTCTTCTGGCAGCAAGCAAAACGGGGAGGCTGAGAAACCAAATGGGGCCGAGGGGGGGAGGGTCCCGTTTGGAGTCGCTCATTGCCAAGAAAAAAAGTCGCGAACGCATTTGTCTCCCAATCAAAGCAAGAGATCAGGAGTCTCTGCAATTTAAGTCTGGAGTACTCAAGACAACGCAACCGGGCGGGCAATGAAAGTAAGGGCGAGAGAGAAGATGCAAAAAAGTGTGTTGCTTTCTCAACCCGTTTACCGTTTGCGAACAACGGTTTCTCGAGCCAGAGGTGCTGCGTGGAACGGATGGCGGAACCTTTTAAAAGCGGTGACAGTCGGCAAACAAAGCAGGCGCCGGAGGACAGGAGACCGGGCGCACTTGCGCAGACCCTTTCGGCCCGATGTGCGTTTGTTTCATCCAGTCGGGGAAACGAAAACCCGCTGTCTAAACACAAATGTAAACAGGCCGCGAGGAGATGCAAGCATCCCGGGCCGCTCCCGACAAAAGCTCGCGAATAAATAAGGGGGAAAGGTGGGGGCGGCCGTTGCGTTGCGAGGGAAAACAAAAGTGTATTGGCGCTTGCTTTTAAAGGTTTAACGCTCTTTGCGACGGCTTTGTGCTGCCGGCCTGTTGGCGCTCCGAGCGGCCCTTTAAGTGTGTCGCCGCGTGGGCAAATGCGCGCCGAGGAGAATGCATTACCTGACTCGAGCTTTTCAAAACAAATGTTTTTCGCGGCGGCAGATGAATCAGCGTTGACTTCGGGCCGTGTGTGACGATGCGTGACTCTCCGCGCTCGGCAGTCACTTCCCCGCGCAGCGATGCAGCAACACATGCACGCGCTAAGTGCCCGCGCACGCCCGAGCTGATCAGCCGCGCGCATACATTCGGCCCCGGCACAGGCATGCGCATGCGCGCTGAGGAAAATGCTGGAACCTTCGTTAAACAAAAGCGCCGGAACGTTTTACCTTTCGGCGCGAATGCGAAACCTGCAGAGGAATCCCGCTCGTTCGCATACATTTACTAACGCAGAACGGTGCAGAAACTAAACTTTTTTCTCCTTCTGCAGTTAGAGAGCGAGGGTGGGGTATTGGTAAATCGCGGAGCGGTTTTCGCGAAGGCCAGCGCATCAGCGTCAACGCCTCAGGGAAAGCTCGCGATTCTTCTCGGACCCAATTAGCCATTTTCATGCACCAAGTGAGGCATTGCTAGACCGTCGTTTGACCGGTTGCCAATTAAATGCCTTCCAGTCGCGATGTCGTTTCAGCGTGGGCGTGTGTCATATGTGCCCATGTGGCATTGGTTCTAAACCCAGTTGTTCTTACAGACGCGATATTCCCCACTTTGATAGGTACAAGCCAGGAACTTCCGGTGCGATGCACTGCCTTAGGGGCAGTGCATCGCACCGATAACAAACCACCATCATCAACAAAAGATAACAAACAACCCTCATTACCAAAAGGAATGCGTAGAAGTGAACAAAAACATTTCAAAATAAAAAAAAATCACCAGTCTTGCAAAAAATTTGCCACTGTGTAACGAACTAAGGTCGTTCACGTCAAAACCCGTGATTCTGCTCCAAGGCTACGGAAGTCGAACAGCGGAGGTCTTTTAGAATTTGCTTAAAACAACACGAGTCTTCGAAGCGAACTATAGTATAGATGGCACTGGGTTCGTACAGGAAGTGGCTGGTTTTAACCCATAGGGAACCGCAATCTTGCCTTACAGACATGGAGTATGTCCTTTTCGGCCAATCTTCCGTGTGGAAATGTGTCATGTGTCTGGTCTTACGCGTCCGACTCGACGAATCCCTGTTTTAGACATTTCAGACGACGATCCCGACTCCCTTTCTACATTTATTTCACACATTTATGCCACGTTGGCGTCGTTGCGCACAAGGAGAGGCAGCAGCGTTTGCAGCAACCCGCGATAAGTAGACATCCCGTCCAATGCTTTGGCCGTAGAGAACAACCACCGACGGGGGATAGTCGGTAAGGCATCGGCTTCGCTATCGAGATGATCGAAGTTCGGCACCGGTCTCGGCAGCGTTTTTAGTGCACAGCGCTTTAGCGCCCGCTACTGTAGTTTGTCGGATGCGTTGTCCTCGTTACCGAGCCAACGAAGGGAGAATCGAACACATAAAGAAACCGGGGGAGGAGTGTGGCGAAAGTGCGAAAGGGCTGGCGGTGTGCCTAAGCGGTGCGAGACGCTCCTCGACGGCGATGCATGGCGAAAGTGTGAGGGGGATGCAGTGAGACATGCTGGGCGGTGGCGACGCACTGTGAGATGACGTCATAGCAGCGCGTGCCGTTGTCCGCTCGACGATGAAGCGTTCATTTCCTGAGACGCTGTTCGCCGTCCCTTCCCGATACGTAGATTGCGATCTCTTCCTGAGACGCAGTTCACGCCGCCGACGCAGAGGCTTACTATCGCTGACATTTGCGAGGGAGATTCAAGCACGATTTGCGACAACATGCTCGGCGGCGGCGACACGCTGCGAGATAACGGCAGAGAAGAGCGCGCCGCCGTGCGTTCGCTCATCACGCGATCACTTCCTGAGACGAAGCAGCTACGTGCCGTGGCCTAGAAGACTGCAGTTCGCGCTGCGCACAAATTTCGCATTAAGGAGTATAGTAATCGTCCGCCATTTTTTTATGTTCACTAGGTCATAGAAGGCTTCATACAGTAGTGTTTTCGAACTAAGGAAAATAATACAACAATTCTACATAATTAGCTCTCTAGTACGAGCCATGGAGGTATCAAATCCCGCCTGCAATACCCTTACAAGATTCCAACTCGCAGTTAAAATATTATTACTTTAATAGCCGCTACTCCCAGTAATCCCAGTCAGATATGGCTGCCTATTTCTAATGATTATTTCTCTCCAAAAAAACGCATGATTCTTGCCACAGGAAATTCCCAGTTTGAATCTTTAAATGAACATTAGGTACTGCAGGCACAGTGGAAAATTAAAACGGTCAAATAAATGTGAAACTACGGCATATTAATCATTTGCACCAATCCTAATTTTCAACACACATATCACACCTTTACAAGGAGAACATTCTAACGTGAATGTTTGCATTTGTATGCCAACTGCCTCACGCCTTGACATTCTTTTTAGAATCGTGGCTGCAGGGAAAAAAAGAGAGAAACATGCTTTATAAAATGCCCGAGTAAACTAGGCGAAAGCTGGAAAAGGTTGTATAAAGTTCAACAATGGCTTTGAGCATGCCGAAATCTTTCAAACCCACTTTTACTCCACAGTTCCCTACACGGAGTGCCGTAAATTGAAACATTGTAAGGGGATTATTGCTATATTAATCAAACTCCTCTATGTCGTGCGTCTCACTAATGACGACTGAAAATGCCTAAAATAATGAGAAGCTAAGATAAAGCAATGATTACTTTCCGAGCTTGGGGATATGAAATGAAAACGATACATTATAATTAAACACGCAACCAGCTGGAGTACGTTGGTTAGCTTTAGCATCTGTGGGTTTCAAAATGGGCTTCAGTGGCACTTTAAAGCATTTAATAAGATTTGAAGGGCTTATATTTGAACACGGTAAATATAACCCAATGGCAACGCTAGGATTTAAGGGTGCTGTTTTTTTGTTTAAATGTAAACACACAAACCGGTATTCTTTTGTTTTTCTATGGCTTTAGCAAACCTTCACTTCCAAACGTTTATGACTAGCATGCGTAACAATTTTTAAACATTCTTCTAGGTTGTTCATCAGCGTCACTAACAAAACAAATATTTTATTACAACTTTCTGACTTTTAATTATTGTTTTTTTTTTTCGTACGTGCTGCAACCCATGAATGGTTCATAGGAGAAGGCCACTTCGTGTAGATGACGGAGAAATTCATCTAAATACTACCCTCTGTTCTAATTAATCTTAATCGTTTAAGGACACATTATAGACGAAACTGTCCCCTGAATACAGGAAGGTTAAATTATATTTCTTGACCAGCCATCGTGGTTTCGTTCTTTCAGAATGTTTCCTGTTCGTTTTTTCGAACCCGGGTTTGTACCTGTCAGGTGTACTATGTAGTTCTTTTGATCACGTGGTATATAAAGGGGAAAAGACAAGTCATTTAACCTATTGCAGGACCCTGGTTGGAGGTGGTCTGTGTATGGCAGAAGGGCGCTCAGGCACGCGCATTAAGGCTCGTACATTTTGTTGCCGATTCTGGGCCGGGGATGAGGCTAGCAGGTTGACCCGAAGCCCTGCGTTTAGGCGGCGCGGCTTCTCCGGCTTTTCGCAGCCACCGGGAGGAGACATTCGAGGCCCTCGGTACGCGAGCGAGAAGGCGAGCCAGTCAAGCGTCTCTTCTCACCAGGCGGCCTTGACGTCGGGGCCCTCATTACTCATCCGGGCCGGCAAACGGAGCCCGTGTTCGGCCAGCCGGTGTCGAGAGCCCGGTCAGCGCGCACCGAATGCATGCAGGACAACTGTCAACAACAACTCGGGGGGTCGTTGGGGACTAACGACCGTTAGATGAAACCTGGACGTCAGAGCGTCGCCGGGAAAGGGTCTCCCGCGCGCCCCTTTCATGTCATTCCTCGCCCCTGCCGGCTCAATGATTCCTAATCCCACCGGGAAGCCAAAGCCACCGAAGAATTGAGTGGGGGAGGGCATAATCTCGACGACTTCGCTAATCTATATCCACCCCGAATCTTAATCCCTCGAGCTAATATCTGACGCCCCCACCACCGAGCCGCGCACAAAACCTTTTCATAAACACAATGGTCACCCGAGTGTGACTCCCGCCCAGATTGTATCACCCCATATCCATCAAAATAAGACTTCTCCCTCTCACGGGCCCCCCTCTTTTTATTGTTATTAAACCGGGGAGCTTCCCGCACCCCGGTGCCTTTTAATCACCCCTCCACGCACACAATGGCGGAAAAAAGCGCAGCTCCCGAATTCCCAGTGAACGACACGTGATGCCTCGCGTGAGTGTGTGCGCCGGGTCGCAACCATGATCGCGGTGGCCGATAGCCGCAGCGCGAGGGGGGCGCGCGCCTTCGTCACGAGCGCGGGGCTGCATGCGCCGCCGGTGTCGGCCGCCGCCGCCATGGGCGCACCTCAAGGGCTGCTCCGCTGCACGCCCGCGCGGATTAAGCTAAACAGCGGCGCCTCCTCCGACGCGTCCTCCTCCTCGGGCGGCCGATGTTGCTGTCTACGGCTTAAGTGGTTCCCGCTGCGCCTTCGCACCTCGTACGCGGCTCATGTCCCCGCGTACGCTACAAACACGCCGTCTACTTCCTGGGGTTCCTGCGCCGGGTTCCAGCCGGAGCTTAGTCACCGAGCACGTCTTTTACGCTAATGGAGCCCACCGAAAGAACACGAGAACAAACTTTGTCCGCTTGTTTTACCTTTCCCTCTCGCTCGGCCCAGGGGCCTGAGTCAGTGCTGGGCGCCCCCCTTTTTATATTGAAAAACCTTGTCGGGGTCAGCCGGGTGTAAGCGCAAACAGGAGCTGGGCGGTGGTTCTTCGCCGGGCCCTCCGCATCCGCCCAGGGCGCGCGGCTCCCAGGTTGCGCGCTCCTCCTGTTTGTTTTATCCCACTTCGATCGAGGAGAGGAATGGCCCGGCCCTGACCGGTACATGATTTCCTTGCGACCGCGGGGCCATCGGTCAGTCGGCCCCACGGTCACCCCAGCGAGCAAGCGCGCTTTTAACGGCCTCCTCCTCGAGTGGGCACAGGGCAGCAGGAAGGGGGCGAACTACAACCCATCGCTTCCACGCGTGCACTCAACTGGCCGCCGCGTGCCTCCTTGCCGATGTAACAGGATACAGGGGTTGAGGAACGTCATACAGCGGACTCGCTATTCTGGCGATGGTAACTAGTAATGAAGTAGGGTGTGCAAAACAAGTCGATGCGTTTTGAAGTGCACGTACGTCAGACATGAAGCACGGAACATCTTCGTGTACAGGGTGGCCGGGCAGTGTACTTCGATAGACCTCGTGGCGCAACATTTTAAAAACATCAAGGCAGAGGTCGCCTGCCTCGGCTGCACGGGCTGTACGCTCGTACGAAAGGTACACGGGGGCAGATAGCTTAGTGCGTTCCAAATTACAACTAACACGGCTTCCGCATTTCCCTCGACAAAATGAGCTTCCTCGACTTGGAGACGCCCCAGTTGCGACGATGAGAACCTAACCAACCATGGAGAGAGAGCTGAAGAGATTTTCAAGAGCAGTGTAAGTAGTGATTCCTTGATTCTCAGATACAGGGGCCACATATATAAGAAGGCTCGTTATTAATTCTACTCAAAACAAGAAAGCTACCCGCCCCCGTGCAGGAGCTCCTTCCAGGGGTTGACTAAGCAGCCGTAAAATCTCACAAATCTCTTGGTAACCGTCCGTAATGCTGAAGCGGTGGTCCCAAGCAAGTAAACAGAAAACGAACAAGCAATTTAGTTCGTAGCGCGTATCGTTTAGAAAGAAAATGTTTAGGTTCATTCCTTTGTGAGAAATGAGGTGGATTACAGAAGTGAAGGTCGGCCGTTTTAAAGTTGGAAGCGGGATATCACTCGTGCAAGAATGTTCCTCATACTTCACCACGTCATGGGAGGAGCTTGGTGGACAAGCCTTGTGAGCGTGATCTTAGCGCCGCTCGTCATTCCGCCCTGTCGATGCATTTGTAGCAAGAAGACGCTCATTATCTGGTGGCTGTGGTGATGGGCCCTGACGCACGCACGCGCCGAAATCTTTGTCTGTGGCCAAGACCACATTATAAGGCGAAATCTTCCTCCTGAGCCAACTATGCAAGACCACCATCGTAATCGATATTCATAAAAGGAAACGTGTACTTTTGAAGCTCCTCAGAAGTCTTCGACGCGTTTTGCTAATATTAACTCTTACACGTCAGGCGAAGGGCATGTCACGCAAGGTGGAATTGCGGTCCAGAAGCAGGCGCACGTCACATTCTCTGATAAAATGTGCAAGGTGGTTGCGCAGAGAGCGTGGCGCACTGAGAGCCTAAAGAGCGCTTGGTGCATCTAAACCCCTCGATGGCGGGGGCTCTGTTTTATCCCTCGCGAGTGCGGCGCAGTGTGTTCTGCTGCAGTGGGTAACGCCGGGGAGTTTTTCCTCGGGGCCAATCTCTCAAGTCCGGAAAGGAGGGATGGGCGTCGCCCTTTCGCGGCCGGCCGGATCAGCAGCAGCAGCGGGGACACTTCGATCGGCGGCTCCCACGCGCGCGGCCACTTGGTGCTGGCACGCTCTGCTTCATAACAACCATGCCAAATCGGAATACGCGGTGGCTTCGAAATGCAGTTAAGCCCCCCGCCGGGCTGACCAACTTGGAAGCTTGCGCGGCCGGCTTAGAGAGAGGCCCGCGCCGAGCGCGGGGCCGCCGAAGGAGATTGTTTCTCCAATCCGAAAAGAAATTTCTCTCGTTATAAATCTCGCTCACGTCCAGGAGCGACCCCGGCCACCGCCGTGGACGGTGCTCGGCCGGCCGCTCTTGTTCATGGACTCGGAATATCAAGTCGGGCTTCAGGGACAGGCCGCGCTTCCATGCGAAGCACACCGCGGCGCGCGCGCCGCGAAAACTACCACCGCTCTCCCGCGGCAGACGAGGCCGAACGCCCGCTTGCGGTATCTGCACGCCTTCGTTCGCGTACCCCGAGATGAACGAACCGGGGGCCGCACGAACGATCGCGGTAAGTCGGGCCAAAGGACGGACGAAGCGGATTGGATGGCGAAAGCCACAGCGCGTCACCTTTATAACGCAACGACAATTGATCCTTCCTGGCGCGAAAAGGGAGAAAAACTGAAAAGAAGAGACGATATCTTGATTTCAGATGAACGGCTCTACGGCCGGCCATGCGTGTGTAGAAAAAGGTAAATTCTACTGGCTATGCCAGCCAGCGTCGCAAACTCATCTAAAAAAATTAACACCAACTCGCAAGTGGAATTATCGGATACTGCGTAAGCATTCAGTGCTCTGCTTTAGACCGAGCCCTTTTAAAATAGTCTTAATTGCTGTACACGCGTATATTGGTGAAAAGGCATTTCTAGAAGCAATATAAGCAGTTTGATATCGAGGTGTGAAATCCCCAGGGCATTTATAAAATAACTCCTGAAGTCCCCATGTGCCCCCACGCAACACTGCAAACCGGGCGCTTTCAAAGTTGGCTTCGCTACTATACACGAATTGATTGCCTCGAGATACATTTTTAGGGACGTATAGGCGTCTTGATTTAGAATTATAAAGGCCACATGTTTTTTTATTAAGTACCTCATTAAGACCCCATGCATCATTATAACGCAATACACCAGACCCTTTTAAAGTTGGCTTTATTACTTAGCACAAACGCATTGCTAAAAAGACATTTTTTAGCACGTCTTAATGAAAATATAAAGACCTTCGGGGCTTTTATTAATAGCATTTTCTTGTGCCCCGAAAGCGTGGCACATGAATCATTACAGATGGACGGATGGGTTTCCTCGCTGACTCAACATGGGAACGCCTACGCGTTAAAATAAATTCAGACAATTGTTATGCATATGGGCCGCATGGGGGATTGTCTGCCACCACTGTTACTATTTTGGGCGCGCTTGACCCTTGCTGCCAAGTGAGTTTCTTAGTCGCAATGCGGAAAGTTTGCGATGTGTCGACTAGGGCCCACTTGATCGTTTCACAAAGCGCATTTTGGTAAACATATGCGCACTTTATTATTTGCTGTCCTTATAGTTCAGCATTGCTGAACCTCTAATGTTGACTCTGGCGATAGCTGGACATCGCAACTGATTGATCTTCGTGCACACACCGACAGACGTCCGGAGTGATGTCATTTTTTTCTTGCAAATAGATCCTATTTTAGGTTGGATGGGGCTGTAAACTTGCTGTTGGTTCACATCGAGCTTCTTGGCTCATACATACCACGCGAGGGTGTGTAGAACGAAGTGTTCTATTTACCAACGTATACACTTTCTGTTTAAATCCTTCTGTAAAACTTGTATTTGGAAACATATGATGTGCATTCGGTTCCATTATAACCTCCTTCATGACTGTAGCTTTCCTTCATCGCGTACATGCTTCCAGCGGATAATTGTTTGGAGGCATCGATATGATGGTTTTCGGCACGCACGTGCGTGCACAACGCACCAAATCATGCGAGGTCTATGTAGCAGAAAAATCACTTCGTGGCATTGTCAAAACCTCCAGGGAGTCCAGGCTGCTGGGATTTCTGGCTTAACACCTATTCTAGGACGAGGCGGTACTCCAGAGGGGGCTGATAGTGGTGTGCGGACCACTGTCACAAGTGTTACACGACACAGCAATGTGGAAAGGGAATAATTGTCCTTAGTACCCCGGCTTGGTCAATTTAATGGGGGCATCAACAGCGATAAACATTTTTTCAGAATTTTCGCAAGCTCGTACGCAATACATATTTGCAATAGGTCCCGACTTGCGTATTCGAGCCACACGGGCAGAACGCGCCGTCAGAATATAGTTCTGACCAATCCGAAACCATTCCCGGGGGAGAAGTGTTTACTGTCGCCCCGTTCTTAATGAGGTCATTTTCAAACACGGGCATCTTTTCAGGGTTAATAGCCTAGACTGGGGCATAGACATGAGATTAAAGATAGATGTGTAACGATAGCCAACCATACGAGAGGGAGAACTGGACAAGCGACACCAGGATACCCGTCCGTAAACAAATAGCCAGATTCATACGCGTATCATTCATAGTTGCGTGTCCTTTTTATTAAACTGATCTCCCGTCCCCTGGTGTTGTACGAATGAAATTGCTTTCAGGTGCCTTGCTACGGTTTCAAAGATATACCTTTATGTGATGATGACGACGACGACGACGACGACGACGACGACGACGACGATGATGATGATGATGATGATTATGGGGGTGGTGGTGGTGGTGGTGGTGGTAGTGGATTCAGTATTGCAGCTTTTCTTATTCTGGGAGAAGCAGGTGACAGTGAGCTGACATAGCCGTCGCACAACATGTACGGGCAATGAATACGTATGCGGTGGGATTTGAAATGGTGTTACGACCATGCTGTCACTTCAGCTTGTGTCGCGCTTCTTGTTCGCGAGCGCTGAGCGACAGAAGGTACAGGCCGACGAGGACGGCGGAGCGTTGACTGACCAAATGGCACAGCAGCCGCTGCGCATTCTGCGCACGTAAAGCACGCAAGCACCTATTTGAACAGAGGGCAGCGCCACTCCAATTTTCTGCTGGGAGCCGCCGCAGCCATGCCGTATATATGCGTATACATGGGCTGTCGACGCCGCAGTGGCACCACGGTTCGAGCAGCGCGCGTAAAGCGAGCCGGAAAGCGATCCTTCAAAAATCAATATAAAAGCATCCCGCACGGAAACTGCCATCATCTGCGGAGAGGAAGCCGTGGAGAAGGCAATACCCGCGAGTGCCGAGCAGCTAAGGGCCACTCAAGCATGGCGGCCGCGACGCGCGCTCGGATCTTTCGAGTGGAATAAAGAAAAATAGAGGAGGAGCGATAGCGCCGTGTTTATACGACTTGTCGCCCTTCCATTTGCCACGCCAGTGCCTGGAAGGGGCAACAACGAAGTGCGGAGATGTCGGCGAGTCGGCCAACATCCATAAAACATGGGATGCAATGTCCCGGCCGCGTGTAGCCCGCCCGAGCGGCAAAGCAAACAGCCAATCGACGAGTCGCTGTCCATCACGTCCACTATGAATGTATGTACTGGCCACCGAATACGTCGACCAAAATAAGTGCACGCCAGCGAAAGTGGCTAGGGGAAGGGGGGGGGGGGGGGGGACAATAGGTGCCCGGGGCTTCGCGAGCAATCCCATAATGCAGCACCGTTCGGAGTCCGCCTCGCCTTCTTCGGCAACTACCGGCTTTTTGGACGTTGCCCCGCGGCGCACCTTACAAGAGCTGCCCGTACTTCGTCGCTCAGCTCCTAGACAAAGCAGGAACAGCAAAAGCGCGCGCCCCCGTACATCGCGCATGACACGTTGTGAGCGAGTCACGAGAGAAATGCCATTTGCGCGCCTCAATCGATTACCGGCCCCACAGGAACGGCGCCGAATCAAGTAGGACTCCTCGACGAGCGTTTTTTCAAGCGTATTTTTGTAGCGCAACACGCCTGTCGTCCGGTGTCACCGCGGGCTTCCAATTTAATGCCCTGGATCGGGAAGGCCAGCGACAGCGAAGCTGTGGACGTGTTTGCAAGGTAGTTCGGGCACAGAATGTTTCGTGTCATTTATGCTTTATGAGTAGGGTCGTTGCCTGAGTAGGTTGTTCCCTGACCAGGGAATAGAGGAAACCTACATGAGACTTCTAGAAGACATATGTAAGGGATGCACGAACAGGATAACCCTACACAAGCACAGCGATAAATTTCCGATCCGAAAGGGAGTAAGACAGGGGGATACCATATCTCCAAAACTATTCACAGCATGTCTTGATGGGGTATTTAGAAAGCGTGCCTGGGAAAACATAGGACTGAGGATAAACGGGGAAGACTTGAGCCATTTGAGGTTTTCGGGCGCCATAGTCTTGCTGAGTGAGACTGCAGAACACATGCAAACAAAGGTTGAGGAATTACAATCAGAAAGCATGGCCGTGGGTCAAAAAACATGCATGAATAAATCTAAAGTAATGAGGAATAAGCATGCCAAGAATGTCTTGTTAAGCTTAGGAAGCGAAACGCTAGAAGAAGTAACAGAATACAATTACCTCGGACAGATGGTTAGTGCTGACCTAACCACGAGAGAAAAATCCGGTGCAGAATAGCTATGGGTGGGGGAGTACTCGGCAAGCATTCCCAAATAATGAAAAGTACGCTACCTCTGTTACTCAAAAGAAATATCTACAACCAGTGCATACTGCCGGTGATGACACACGGAGGTGAAACTTGGTGCCTAACTTAACAACTAGAAAGCAAACTTAGGTCGGCTCAACGGGCCATGGAACGAATAATGTTAAAGTAACATTCTGGGGCAGGAAACGAGGTACCTGGATCAGAGAGCAAACTGGACTGGGAGATATCACAGTTCAAATAAAGAAAAAGTAATGGACTTGGGCTGTCCATGTAGTGAGACGAACCGACAACCGGTGGACGATTGGGGTAACAGAGTGGATACCAAGAGATGGGTATAGAATAAGGGGAAGGCCATTAACCCGATGGAGGGATGAAATAAAGAAATTCGTGGGTAAACTGTGGACTCGAGCGGACGGGGGTCAATGGGAGAGACCTCCGTGCTGCAGTGGGCCTGGGGATGATGATGATGATGATGATGACGATGATAGGGTTGTTCGGTTTCGGGTTTCATATATTTTTTTTCAATCGAGAGGCAAAAATCGGGTGCTATTTTTAGAACTGATAATCAGAGGAAATCGTTTTTTTAATCATTCCGAAATGCGGGTTCTTTCGGATTAAATATACACACAGCTTTAAATATACACACATACATCAGAAGGTATCGCGAGCTTCTTAACTCCAACGCGTTAAAATTGGTGTTTGTTTCAGGCTGTAATTGGAGGGACATCAGGGTGATCTAGCAAATACTCTCGCAAATTTGGTGTTTCGTTCGAAATGAATCAGTAATGATGGCAGTAGAGAGCATTGAGAACTTCTAAAAAATGAAACATTGTATTCACGAAAAGCTGGTGATTGATTATTCTTGTTTACATACACTACCATCTGCATGCGCAATATGTCGGTTTCCATTCGAGGCCTGTCTGATCATTGAATGCATCTCAGCCGGGACAGTTCTCTCGACATCACAGCTTCCATTACCTATGCACGACAATGTCAGTGCAGCATTTTCCAGCCTGGTGCAGTAGGGGTAGAGGCATGCAATATTCAATGAGTTCGAAAGCTGTGTTTGTGAAGCTTGCTCCCAGTAATTACGAGTTGAAAACGGTGGCCCGTGAGGCCACAGTTGTGCAGATCGCTACCTTTAAAAAAAGGTCCATTCGCGGAGAAATCGGGTTTAACCCAATGCTCCTCAAACATGTTCGCGATGTAAAAATCTGGAAAAATCGGGCGTTACCCTAAAATGAACATCCCTATTTATGGGGTGGTGACACTCACCCCTCATAGCAGACGCGTCTCAGAAAAAAAAAAAAAAGTAGGATGATTAAGCTTCACCTTTAAGAGGGGAATGCGATAGCGTCATTGGGCTCTGTTCGCATCGCATGAAAACTTTCCGAGCGGGGAAAAATTTTCGCACGTCGTCTGCTAGCACAGCGGCTTACGAGTCGGGCTGTTTCAGCGGGCGCATCAAGGTGGGGGTACGGCATTTTTCGCTCACGTTCAATGGCACTGATGACGCCGGCTTTTCTTCGACACGGGGCCATTAACAGTATGCTTTAATTAAACATGATGTTATTTTCCCTAAAGGCCATTGGGTAACAAGGGGAGACGTTTTGCGCCTGATCCTCCGGTTTTTGAGGGACACAAGCCTCACTGACTCCTGGTGATTTCCCGCGCATAGCTGCAAAAAGGTGTTGATCGGGGGAGAAATTGCCGGCCTACCCCGCAAGGCTAGGTCCATCCGTTAATAAACATCATCACCATCCCCACCACCACCACCACCTAAACACACAAAAACACAGTAGCGCGCCTACACCGTGCTTTCCCGGAAGAAGCCTAGCTAATTTAGTGAAGAATGCGAATACAAGGCCACGTCATGAACACGTGGACAACCAGCTGCCGATCACGTGCGCACCGCCGTTAAGGGGAGCACCGCAGCAAGCTCCGGGCACGAGTTCAACGAGACCGGCAAAAGGTGGGGGCTACTAGCGCCCAGCAGGTTTGCTGTAACCCAAGTTTACGGACTGTAACGTCACTATAATTTTCGTTTACATCACATGAGACCCATGACGTCCTCGTTCGTGAAGGTGGCTTTCCTTCATTACGCACATACTTACAGAGAAGCAATCTTTACAAAAAGTTTTCAGAATAAATAACACATGGCGCGACACCGTGCTAACCTGCCATGCCACTAAAGATTTTTCGCCTCTGGCGGCTTGAACACAAGGTGGGTGTGCAATATGAACAAAATAAAGTGTAACGTGCCAGAGTTATGCGTATGGGAACACATGTCTAAATAGAAGTGATCATTGCTGACTATGTTTTAGATTACTAACATAAAAGGAGTAGCTTCCCTTCATTTCAATTTTCAAGTTCGAATTTATTTCGTATCCCGCACTTATATAAAGAAGATGCAGTGATGCGATGATGCAGGCTTGACAAATGATGCGCTCCTGTTACAGTGCAGAGCGAAAACAGCGAGTGGTCTTTCAGCGCACCCGATGATACCAAACAAATTTCATTAGCTAACAGTAATTATAGCGTCGAGGCGCCAGGCATATTGTAAAATATTTCGGGGGATGGCAAGACCTTCCTAAAATGAGGATACGAAGGCCAAGTTGGACCACCTGTCGATCTGCTGTTGAACTTTTTGTTGAACTTTGTGGCCGCACCCGTCACGACTTGACCCGCCCCCTGCAGGACAGCCCTTTCCGAAGCTCGTTCGGCTCGCTCGCCATCGCCACGGACCTCCTTTGCTCTACCGCAACCTCTCAAATGCGGCTCGTACTGCACGCGCGGCGGCGGGCTACACTTCTTTGGCGCTGCTGTTTCCCTTTCCCGGCACGCGCTGCGTCGCCCTTTCTCATACCCCTCGGACCTTCCTTCGGCGTCAGTGTTTCCCTTTCCACGGCGTGATACTCGCCTCGCGTTCGTTCAGGCTACTTCAACGTTTTTGGTACCACAGATTTTTTGTACCTCACAACGCCTGCTTGAAAGATAGATATCTAAGGCTTTTGACTTGAAAAACCTTTAGGCGCGTACAAAAACAGACACAAGTTATTTAAGCTCCTTTAATCACACTACTTTTTTAACGGTTTGAGTGTGCTTGGTAGGATGTGTCTTAACGTTTGGCGAGGGAAGTTTGTTACAGTAACAGTAGTTTGTAGCATGCCGTGAATACGAGAATGAGACAGATTTAAATGCTTAATAATTCCTTCGAGGTCTCAACAAGGAAACCCGTCTATTCGTGTGTAACGCTTGGTGCGCCACACTTTCGCAGAATAAGAAAATGCCAAAAAGAAAAGGTCATATTTTCTGACGAGCCCGCTCATAGCCGCGAGAAAAAAAGTGGCTTTCTTAGCGGTTCATCTATGAAAAGTGGAGAAGCCAACTTTAAAAGATTTCGGTGTATGTAAGAACACAGAAGGTCTGATAGAGGTATATTCGTAAAAAATGCGGGAACTCCCTGCCGAGTTATAACTGCCATAAACCGAGTCCCTAAAAAGTGGGCTTCACTAATATACACAAATGCAATTCTTCGAAGATGTTTTTTTCCGGGTACAATGTAAACAGTCTAATATCAAAGTAGGAAGAAAGCGGTGGAAATAGATTGGCAGCGGGAGAAAACGATAGACAGTCGATTGAATGCGCTCGTGTTATGTACTTTCCTGTGTTTTGTCTTGTAGCGCTGTGAACCTTGAAAAGTTGTGAAAGGTTTAAATATAGAGGCGACGACCGTAGAAGAGGGGAACGGGTGAAGAAAGGGATGGGAAAAAAATGAGTTGTGGTTGGCATAAATTCTACGCTGGGCCATTACAACGGTTTCGTTGTATTAGTTTATGGTTTGTCGCGGTGCGTTATATTTCACGTAAGTGTAGCACTTAAAACCTGTGTAATCATTAATTTTGTTTAGCATCCTTTTTATTTAAGCAGGGTAGTTTTTGAAGAGATTCCGGCAGAGGGGTAGCCGAATGACGGTGGAGTTCAGTAACCGAAATATTCCTACGCTGTATGCCTATTCTTAATAAAGCGCAGAGTTTTCTTTTGAACGCGCTCGATGCAGCTATATCTGAGCTCGTAAATGGGTTTCACACTACTATATCGGCGTATTCTTAACAGATGGGGAGAGAGAGAAAGAAATACGTACTTTATTTTCTTTCAAGATATGAAACAGCTTAACAGATGAAACAGGTGAAACAGCAGCGTATATAAATGCTAGCTTAGGTTTACTGGTGAAGTGCTTTATAGGCCGCTTTAAAAACTGTAACATTCGCAGGGGTGCTTACGTAATATTACGCTAATGCTTATTATAGTGGAGGTAACAATTAATTGACAGTCTAAGTTCGAAATTATCACCAATCCTAATAAGAGATATGCCACTAACAGCCTACGGGCATTTGAGTTCTTTCTTTTTACGGGCCATGGTCTTATGCGTGCACTTTGCGGCCTTCCAACTCCGTTTTTATACAATAGAATAAATATTTAGACAGGTATATCGATGCATTTTATTGCTAGATTGGTAGTTCGACAACTCCGTCCTTTACGTATAAATTGTAACGCCGTGCACTTGCCCGCTCAGAAAGCGTAATTTAAGCCATACCACCATAATGTGATCCGAATCCATTTGGGAAAACTTCCCAGAGATGCCTAGAATGGGATGGACTATCACACAGAGTTCGAACAATTTAAAGGTTGCTGTCAAACCACTTCTCCTTACAGGCTACTCTGAATCGGGAAAATACCGATGCGTAGAATGTTTTTTTTTTTTCCACTTTTGTGGGTACTTGTATACCAGAGTGGATCTTTCTTAGATGAGCCTTCTGCTTGCATTTATAAGAAACCACATGAACGTAGTGCGTTGCAGGTGTAGAGATCCCCATCAATGTTCGAAACTATATGAAACCCCTGAACACTTGTTTGTATTTTTTTTATTTCCACAAAAAGGGAAAGCAGGAGAAAGGTCATTGCTCATTATGTGTTCTACCATGTGCGATGAGAACGCTGAACGAAGGATTTGGGTCGGCGAAAGCAACTACGAAAGCGACACGGAAGCGAGCAAACGGAGGAGGAAAAACACCTTTCGCATCTTCGCCTTTTTGCGGATAACAGAGCGTCGAAAAGGGACGATCGAGCAGTAGCAGCGCCACGCGAGGAGCCGTTAGAACGCCATTCAAAAGACGAGGGACCCGCCGCGCTGGCTCAGTGGCTAAGGCGTTGCGCTGCTGAGCACGAGGTCGCGGGTTCGATTCCCGGCCGCGGCGGCCGCTTTTCTGATGGAGGCGAAAAGCAAAAAACGCCCGTGTGTACGAGATTTCGGCGCACGATAAAGATCCCCAGGTGGTCAAAATTAATCCGGAGCCCTCCACTACGGCGCGCCTCATCGCCTGCGTTGCGTCGGCGCGTTAAACCCCACAATCAATCAATCAATCAAAAGACGAGGGGCGAACGAAGCGAGCAGTCAGACTTTGTGAAAGAAGATGACCGAGCACATATAGAGCGACAACCGCGCAAATTTGCCACCCGGCCGTCCGGTAACTGTTCTACGGGACGGCCACACGGGGCCGGACGCGGGAAAGAACCCACCACGTTGCCGGCGTGGTCTAAACGAGCATAAAAACCGACGCGAGCTACTGTCTTGTCCGAGTGCACGCCTGCACGTGTTTATGTGTGGGCGAGCGTCTGCACCCGTGTATGTATGCCCATCCGTGTATGCGCGCTCTTACGAATATATATACGCGCATATATATATATATATATACAGAACCAGCTACGGAGGCGCTCTTAGATTTATTATTATGCCCGCGAATGGAAGCGTGTACGGGGAAACCACCAAGGCGGCTCGGTGTCACTTTTATGGTGAGCGACCAGAAAGAAAAGCCGGGAGAGCGGCTCCCTAGTATATATACGTTCCTCATGAATAATGCACGCACAATCTTTCTTTTTGCGCGCCGAATATTGCGCTCTGTACAGCCATTAACGCTATCACCTCGGCTGTCTCGGTCCCGCCGGAGCGGCGCTTGCGCGCCACCCAAAACGTCTAATCATAATGACAGATTTATTATAATGTCGCCTCCCTAATCCGTCACCAACTAATTTACGCAAAAAGCCTGTGGTCCCGCGCTTCCCTTCTTCCGTCTGCGCACTCCTCGCCACTCGGCCGCTGCTGCTGCTGCCTAGACAGCGCTCTGGCTTCCGGCCCCGCTCACATTTTCCTTTCACGGATGGTCTGGCGGCAATACCACTGTTCATTAACACCAAACCACGCTTTTTGCCATAGCTGGCGACGTCGTGTTTAGTATTCAGCATATTAGTGTCTAATTCAGCCAGAAATACGCCGCGGGGCCGGTAGATTTCAATAAGTAATTAAGAGGGCCGAGAGGAAGAAAATGGAGCCAGGCAGAAGACTTTGTCCCACCCGACCCGTAAGCGCGAAAAAAGCAAGAGTGAAAACGAGGTCGAGGTCGCTAGTTTGGAACCCCTCTTTCACCCGCAGCTGTTCGACGCCTGCGACTGACACGGCAGAACTGCCGGTACTCGTTCGCTAACGTTGTCGTCGCCGCCGCATCACGTCACATCAGGACATTACCCGCGCACATTTGCATGAAAAGCGTTCAGGTACCAGACGCCCTGAATACAAATCAAGAGTACTTTAGTTCGTGCCGAGCGGGCTTCCGGGTGCGAACGTCGCTACCCGTAGGTGTGGCTGTATACTATAGGCCGGTGAAACAAAAGTTAAATGTCGCATGAAGGGCCATGGAAAAAAAAATAACCGGTTATATAGTCGTTCCTGCGTGAAATCGGGTCTCTCCTTGATTGTACCGGAAGCTAGTGGAGCATAAAGCTCACAATGTTTGGACATCACGATGTCAACAAGAAATTGACTCGATCTTCCCTTAAGTTGAAGTGAGGGCTCACATCCCAAAGCGCGTAAAGTCGAAAATTTTGACCTCAACCTCACTTGAGCGTGTTTGACGGTGAAGGAGGTCGCAGCGGGCATTGATGTTGAAATAATGCCCTGTCAATTGTAGTGCCTGTTTTCTACTCGATGTGTCGGGACGCTTTTCCGTCTTGATGTTTGCTTGAAAAAAAAAAAATTAAGGTAGGCTTGTTTATAGCAATTCCACAAAGTCCTTTTATTTAACGGTTATGGTTTTTCTTTTGTGTTTGCTTGCATAGGAACATTTGACACTCTGTTCCGTAATTTAATACACCCACCACGTTACCACAGTGGCTAACGCACTGTGTGGCTGGCATCCAGGCGCTGATTCAATTTCCATTGGCGGTGGCAACTCTTTCAAGCAGTCAGCCGTTAACGCCAGACTGGGTGGACTTCGTGGCGTCCATGCGCAAAACAGCAGCTATGGACCCGGATGGCTCCGCGCCATCACTCCACGCACTGTGAACTGTCGGCCAGTCATGTGATAAAGAGCGGGCCGACTGGGTCCACTTGGCATGCATGTGTGAACGCTGGCTCAAACGCGGAGAGCTTAGGGAGTTGCCATAGCAAAAGTCCACCTGTGTGCCTGCGCACGCTTGCTCCTTTCACGCGATAGAAGCTTCTTACCCGCCGAGCATTGTATACGCCATCCGTAATAAATTATGACATTCTCTGTAACAGAATCAATGATAATACCAATAAATAATTTGAACACGTTTTTAAGAAAATATTCTGAAAAAATCATGCAACAACTGAATATCAGCAAATCATTTTTAGGAGCGGAGCAGACGATGCTGGTTTGTCTTATCATCCCGCGATATCGTCTCCAGAACTGTTTTGACGTAAGCAGAGAACACCACCACCTGTGTATCTAAGATTTCAACGCTAGATAAAATTAACATTGGCGGTCTAAATCTATACCCTTCCCATACTATAAGCCTCATAAACCAATTGTAACTTCAACATTAAACCAGAACCGTGTCTTAATTTCATTCCGCCATGGGGATTTTTTTTCTAGGCTTTATGTTCATCGGATACAGTTTCATGTTCCAAGACTAAACGCGACCACCGCAAAGTCTCCTAGTATTGAGTTCCGAGGGTTTGCATGGCAAAAGTGCTTACTAGATAGGAGAGACGCATGCTCAATCATTGATCAGAGCAGTATCTTGAGCAATTAATTTTGGTTGACTGCAGCCCACCCATATTCAAATTCTAAAGTGAATGCAGCCGCATTTATTCAGAGTACATGAACGACATTTCAGGAGCAACGCAACCGCGACGTCAACGCACAGCAAATAGTGGAACACAGTAATTGGTAAAATGCAATACCTTTAACCATAACCTGCTGGTTCCGATATCAGTTCTTTTTTTATGGGGGGAAGGGGGGGAAGGGCTGCAATCTTGTAAAGTGCACACGGCTTGCGAAATTCTGCATGAATAATGGTACCGAATAGATACGCTTCTTAGCTTATATTCCAGTGAACCCATATGAATAAGAGACAGAAGCGAAGCGAGGTACATGGACAATACATCTGACGCAAATTCTAGGCTACGGATATTTAAAATCACACGACTAGGCAACTTGTGAAAGTGGTAGTATTTGGAAAATTATAGGCTTTGATTTTGCGGTTTCAACTAGTGTTGTAAAGCTGTCATTAAAACCTTATTTCGACAAATGCCACCGCTCACGTGTTCACGTACTTTGCGACGTCCGCGAAAGGTAATTTGTCATTACCGAAGAAGTCCTTATTTTCACTTAAGGGCCATGATTACACACACACACACACACACACACACACACACACACACACACACACACACACACACACACACACACACACACACACACACACACACACACACACACACACACACACACACACACACACACACACACACACACACACACACACACACACACACACACACACACACACACACACACACACACACACACACACACACACACACATATATATATATATATATATATATATATATATATATATATATATATATATATATATAATTTAGTATTTTAAAATTTTAAAATACCTCACAGGCCCCAGGCAGCAAGCATTACGTAATAGAGGTTTACAGAATCAATGACATGCAAAAAGGAGCACGCAGCCTTATGAGGTCTGATACAGAACGATATGACGAAAAATCAATTTAGATACCACTGGCCAACAATACACGCAAAATGAGCAGATGGAGGAAGACAATACATATGTACACGGACGTCCACTGCTTCATCAACGGGAGACATCATGCATCAGTGCTTATAATGACAGGTCGGTATATTCAAGGGAGTCACTACGGCCTTATTTGTGCTTGTTGTTATATTATCGGCTTTCCTGAGTCCATACGCACCCACCTGCAGAGAAAGAAAAAAAAAAAGAATTAGGCAACGCAGTCTATTTTACATACGCCACATTTTAACAAACATACAACTCTACGCGAAAAAAGAAACCTCCCCGAAGTAGGAATTGCATTTTTCTTTTAAGTTTGGCAGCAGTTTAGGCGAGCCTAAATCGACACTTTCCAAAGGGAAATTACAAATCAGCGCTTCAGGCGAAGTTTGCACCCAATATAGAGTGAGCTCGTGTTCGCTGGAACAACTTCTGGCGTCGACAAGGACGGAGCAGATTTCCTCCCGGGCGACACGCCAAAGCAGCGAGCGTAAGCCAGTGAAACCAAACTCCCCGGAACGGCAAAGATGTGATTTCCGGGACATCTTGATTCCACTCTCATTTGCGCCGACCTGTCATGAGTTGCCCGAGAGCAGAGTGGGCCGTACAAAAAGTAACAAAAAAAAAAAAAAAAGAAAAAGGGGCGTCCAAGAAGCCTACTTTAGCTTCATAAATACAGGAAACACAGAAGGTTTTGCTCCAAGTCCGCATCGGAAGTCCAAAGCTGCGCTTCCGGTGACAACGCGATTACAGGAAGCGAGAGCGCGCGGAAGGCCTGAGGGCAGATCAAGAACTCGCGCTCTCCAAAAGCACGACAAGAGCGATCCGAAAGGAGTGCCGGCCAATCTGAGTGACGGGTTGGACCCACGTGACGTCGCTGAGGCCAATAAGAGCCGAGGCAACGCGCCGGGTCGTCTCCATGGCAACCGGTTGCGGGGGCGAACACCTGACAGTGACAGGAAGACATGTGTTCGAGGCTGATACCTCGGGTTGTCGCCTGCAAACCTTGGCGCTGGGGTTAAGTAGATCCGCGCGGAGCATCCAGCTCTTGTCGAGAAAGATTTCCTGACACAAGGATTTGCACGGGCTTCGGCAACATTTCGACCAAGAGGGGCATGAAAAGGAAAGAAAATGTCCATATGTATAGCAGCTGCTGGGAGAAAGAAAGCGAGCATTTCCTCGTGGGTCGTCGGTCTTATCGTGAATACGCGTGGCCCAGCGCAAGATATAGCGGGAAAACAGAACTACGACTGGAGGAAGGTGAAAGGAGAAAAGAAACGTAGGGGCGGCATAGGGCGAAGCGTACTTGTCTGCACTGCGGCACAAACCTTGAAAGAATAAGCAGTCGGTTCATATCCAATTATGTTTCGAATGAAGGAAGAGTGATATTTTTGTTGAAATAGAAAATACTAATTATCTTCACAATTTCAGAACATTTATAGAATGTCCAATTTATCAAACTCGCGATTTTCTAAAAAAAATTGATTGAATTTGTTATTCGCATGCACTAGTGTCGTGCGTTCCGGGTATTCTGATCCTTCGTAATTGTCGAACATCACTGTTAAGAAAAATACCATTGTATTGGAAAGCGTTCTGAGCCCATGGCTCATTCTCCGAGGGAAGGCTCCTGCAAGAATAAAATGTAGCGACATAATCCGAGTATGCTCCCGGACGAATATCAACTGGAAAGTGTCACATATTGTAGGTTAAAAATTATGCCAACAAATTAATCTAATATAAACCCCCGTCCAGTGCGCGGATTTACCATTGGGTTGATGACAGCGACCAGGGCTGAAATAGCTCAATTTCGCATTTAAAAACGTAGTCACGCCCCCCATAGCGATAATTCCGCATGACTTTCCGAGAGACCGTGTAGGCGCGTTCCGTTTTCCCACTGAACGGTTACACTGAACGTAAAGGCTAGCAGCTTTCAGTCAGATCAGAAGGAAGTGACGGGGTATTTATAGAACGACAGAAGAGTTCCCGGCTTTGATCTCGTATTTGTCGTATTTCCCTGTTCTTTTTATGTTGAAAAAAAAAAAAAGCCGCGAGTATTTCCCCCCCCCCCCCCCCATTACTGCAGTTTGTGTGTTTTGGGATGATAAAAACGAAGAGAGTCAAAGCCTCGGCGAGGCAAGTTTCGCTTCCCCCAGCCTTATTTCCCTGCCCCTCCACAAGATGTCACTTTACATAAGAGCGGCGATCCATCACTGCCAGCACCAGACTCGGCTATGGTATGGCTACACGCCGCCACCCTTCTTCTTATTTGATATCAATTCGCGACCGGGATCCGCCTGGTGGTAAGAGCGTGAAACAAGCGAGATTCGGGCGCTGCGCGTATCACATTGCGAATAAATTAAGTGGACGAAAGTGGTGGGGATAGCCCGTCATCCAACACCGCTCGGCTGTCTCTCCGGAACACGAGGGCTCTCCGGGAAAGCAGCAGCCGTGCCGCGTCGCGGGGTCCCCCCCGCACGAGGAGGGAAGACGAGCATCGCCGGCTGCGACCCCGGGCTTCGACTGAGAGCGCTGGGTGCGCGCACACGAGTCGCCTGTATCCTTTCCTGACAGGCTGCTGCGTAAAAGAGAAAGGAAATTGCAGTTACATGAACAATCATCTCCACTTTAGTAGGGCGGCGGGTTCCTGTGCGAGATACGAGAAAAATCATGACAATAATGTTCTCTATTGACTGAGGCCTAGTAATTAAACTCCTAACTAACCCCCCCCCCCTCTCTGCAAAGAAAGAGACGAGTTAAACACGAACAACTGTACTCAACGGAGGAATTTACACGAGCATAGATTTCCCAAGATGTCACAATACTCCCCAGTTGCTGATATTAATCCCTTGGAGATCAGCTTTACGGCGGGAGAAGGAAAAACAGCCACACAAGTAGTGCCGTATACGTAAAAAGGTAATGCCAAGCAACAACAGCGGAGCTCGACTGAGGGCTGGAAGAAAACGTAAGGCTGGAAGAAGTTCAAACGGGGTCACGCGACGTAGATGTCCAGAAGGCAATCTGTCTGAGTTTACACAGTGTGTTGAAATAATTCTCGCTGATGCAGGCCATTAAGGATAGTATTTTCGGCCATTTGAGATTTTAGGAAATTTAGTCGCATATGACACTCTAAACAGAAACATTCCTGCCGAGTGAGTTGAATAGAGCTGGGGTGGAGATTTTACGCGAAGTTGGTATAGTTACGGTAACCAGTGAGAGCCATTGGGTGGTGGCGGCTGGGAACAAGAGACATGCACCCAGCTGATGAACAAGCTCAGAGGGCTAACAGGAGGTATCGCTTTAATTCCTTGCTGTTCGCGGTGTACGTGGAAAGTCTATAAAAAGTTTTAAGGAAGACAGATAAGGTTTTACAAAGGAAAGCAGTCGTATCCGGGGATATTAAACTCATACTACAATATCATTTTAGCGGTCAAACAGAGATGAAGGCAATTTATGGAAAATATTTGCGCTCAGGAAGTGGAGGCCGTGCGCCAAATGTCAGCGCAGAAAAATAAGTAGCAATGCTTTTTAAATCGGCTCCTACTCTTGTGGGTCTAGCAATAGGAATTATGAGTGGACAGGTAGTTATCCCTTTATAACCTTAGAAAAAGCAACAACAAAAAACAGAGGAGACACACCCGTTAAGAGATGAGAATAGATCTTCTGGAGCAATGTAAATTGGTTCATGAAGTGAAAGTGTTTAGAAAGCAACCTTTAACCTTTTTGGAGTGACTCAATATTTTTTTGGTTTAAAACAGGCTGTCATATATGACATTCAAAGGCGTGGCGAGCACTTTTTTTGACTATTTTGGCGAGGAGGGATCCGGTACAGGTTTTATGCAGCTGCTCCGGGAACTCTGCGAAGGTAACATGGTGAAAATTGCTTGGGAGGGATAATGCAGAGAAATTCTATGTACACTCTCACAAATTTAAAGCACGAATTTTTTTTTCAGTGATGTTTGTGCTTTACAAACACCATTGGGCCTTACGAGCAAAGCTGAGTTTTTGTTGGTCCATTGCCGAAATGGGCATATATTACAAAGTTACAGCAGAGCGGAGAAGCGGTCCCGGTAACGCTCCCGGTACAACGTCGGCACACCTGCACATGCGCAAAACCTGTTTTAGATGCGGCGCATCTCTTGCTCTGAGGCATGTCCCTCCTGCGTCGTCGTCGGCGGCGGCGGCGGCGGCGGCGTCCGTCCGCAGCCCTCCTCCGTTTGCCTCTCCCACAGCTGTGTGCAACACTCTCACTCCGGCGCATTAGCATAACGACAGCTGGCGCGCTTGGTTGGCGCGCGCTTCGCTGCGTTAACGCTGCGTTAACAGCTGCTCCGGTGCGCATGTGCGCGCATGCGCGACTCTCCTCCGCGGTCTCCTCTCCTTCAAGCGCTGTGAATATAAAGCGGGTATCGCGCTCGGTGGTGGCCCGTGGCCGCTAAAACACGTGTACTCTCTCATTTCGCGTATGCATGTGCATGAAAATGTAAAATTGCCTCCATCGTCCCGTGTATGAGAACATCCGTATGTGATGGAAGGCATACTAAGCGTTCACAATACGTTTCACGCGATGTAGAGAATCAGCGACAATGCCTTGGAGAAAATAATACCAATACCTGGGATATTGGCTAAAGTAAGGAAATGGCTCACCAATCCTTTATGGTAAAGCTACACGTCATCCAGTTCGGCAGGTGCGGTGGTTGTTCCAGCATATTTTACCACAACTCGATTCCGTGTTGCCCATTCCACGAGCTCGACAGCTACAGAACTTGCACCTATTCGTGAGGCTCTTCTTCACGTTATCGGAGCTACACCTCAAAACTGGGCTATTTACTTTGACTCCTAGGCTGCTTTACAAAACTTACGCGCAGCCCTGAGCTACGGTCCCCTACATTACGGCTGACATAGATTAGAGCAAATTTCATCAAGCCATCACAGACGGCCATGACACAATATTCCAGTGGCTACCAGGTCACTGCGGAATCATCGGCAACGTATTGGCGGATTAAGCTGCTCGTACAGGCCACGAGAGCGAACGCACCATCCTGCTTCCGCTTGCAAGGACCGACGCCACAAGGAAGCTTCCCTCCTTTGCACATAGAATCACCATGAAGCAATAGGCCACACCAGAATTTTCGAATCACTGTCTCAATATTAAAGATCACCTTTTTCAGCACCGTCTTCCGCATGGGTTGTCTCGACCCCAGTCGACTTTACTTTCTAGACTGTGTTTGGGCGTGGACTTCACAGAAGCCTACTCCTTCCTCATCGGGATGGCGAGCAGCGTCCAATGTGGCGCCTGTGGGGCTGAAGAGACTATAGAGCAAGTGCTGTGTCGCTGCCCTGAATACTCGTCGGAGAGGAGCGTGCTTTCCACCAGGCTCAGCTGATTGGACAATCGACCACTTACAAGAGACTACCCTAGGTCATCGGTCTCCGCCATCGATTTCACAGGAGGCGACGAAAGCCTTTCTACGTTTCCTGAGCGAAACGAATTAGCATGAAAGATTGTAGCGCCTAAAACGGGACTAGAGAGTGCGCCTTCCCACTACTATCACTTCCTCTTCTCCCGCTCTCTCTTTTATCCCCTGAACCCCATTCCCCCAGTGCAGGGTAGCAAACCGGGCTCTACACCTCGTTCACCTCCCAGATTTACATCCTTTCTCCCCCCCCCCCCCCCCCCCTCCTCTTACACGCACGTCATCGTGGGCTCCTACTTCAATGACTTCGGAAGTTTCGGAAATATGAAAAGTATTTTTATGCACCTTGTGTCGACAGGTACGTTAAACGTACCACATCACAGCATGTTCCAAAAATATTCAGTCGAGTATAATTAAATTATTGATTGCCTTCTTGAAAATGCGAGCCCCCTGAAGGGAAGACAGTATTGCATGTGCCCCATGCTTGACAGCTATCTAAAATGCACCACTCTGCTCTAAGTTCAAACAATAATTAATGCCTAGAAGTATAATAAATTGAGTAAGTGCTTAAAGAGAACGATATCAGTGAAAAAAAGTTGGAAGTGCCCTGAATTAGACCTACAGTCTAAGAAAATCCTGTGGTTCAGCTTCCCCACAATGAACACGATTGACCAATCCATGCCGCCGACAAAAAAATCGAGCATACCATTTGATTCAAAAGTTCGGTCTGCTCTGTGGCATCACGCAATGCAAGCGGGGCGTTCTGCATAGCGCAGTGCAACAGCACAAATTACCTTTTTGAGTAAAGTGTTATGATAGTCTTCGAATTTCGGTGAATTTGCGTTGTCGGTGGAATAGATTGGTGACTCATGTACATGGTGGTGAACACGAACCACCCGATTGCCTTAGATTGTATAGGTACGCATCGGTGTCATGCGTACAGCATTAATATTTCATTTATGAGGTGTATACCTTAAAACATAAGTGCTATCATGGCTGAGGGGCTTGGCCAATCGCCCGTTTTAGCAGAATATATACGCTATTAGAGCACACGTGCTTTGCAACTTTTGTAATTAGAATGCTCAAAGTACCCATGTAACACCCTCATGATCCTTACCGCTTCCTGCGGTTTAATTTTCTGTTACCACGACCCAAAGGATCGGCCTAATCGCACCGGTCAACCCCCATGGGGGTTTACCGGTTGACCGGTTGACAAGGGTTGACAATGCGCGTGCCTGGACCGACGCTTCCCCCGGTGTCTTTCCCTAAAGACACCGGGAAAAGCGTCGGTCCAGGAGCCCTTCAAGAGAAAGTACCTCGGGGAGCTCAGCTAGCCGGGAGCAAGCGTGTGGGGCCCAACGCTCCATTTCGGGGGAGGCTAGTGGTGATCGGCACATTCGATCATCTGCCGTTAATCCCCGAGCACTCCATCGCATGTTTGCTAGCACCGACCATCGGCCGGGCCAGGGCACATCCTTCTTGTCCCGCAACCGGCCAACCTCCAATCCCCCTCCCCCCTCACTTGAAGCAATTTCGGGTATCCCCGATATGCCCGTATGGCATTGCGAACTTTTATGCGGCTAAGCGTGAGGTACAACGAGTTTACGCATATTTGTTAAATCCACAGTCCAGACTGCACACCATGGCTGCCCACCTCGAACACCAGGATATGCAGCGCGCTTATGGATGGCAACGTAGGGGTAAAAACATTTCCCCGCATTTCCCCGAGGGGAAGAATGTGAGAGTGCGAATGCAGGAGTTGAATTTGCGCGGTTCGGTAATGTTCGCGAAAGAGAGATCACACACACACACACAACTACAAAGAAAGAAAGATGCATTTATTCACAGACACTTATTTGTGTTGTCGTTGTACCTGATTGCTAGAGCGGATCTCAGCTTTGAAATTTCGTGTCAGTACTCCTTTAAGCGGGTGCATTAGCCCTTCTCACGCCCGATTCCTGGCCAATCCCCCACGTGGGTATGTGCCATGCACAGACACCTATTTGTGTTGTCGTTGTACTTGATTGCTAGAGCGGATCTCAGCTTTGAAATTTCGTGTCAGTACTCCTTTAGGCGGGTGCATTAGCCCTTCTCACGCCCGATTCCTGGCCAATCCCCCACGTGGGTATGTGCCATGTCAGCGGCCAGGCAGCGCGCGCCCATCTCCCCCCGTTGCCAAGGAAGACGAGGAGATTCCTGGCCAATCCCCCACGTGGGTATGTGCCATGTCAGCGGCCAGGCAGCGCGCGCCCATCTCCCCCCGTTGCCAAGGAAGACGAGGAGCGCGCGCACCCGCAGCTGTTGGTATGTGGACGGACGGCGGTCACCGGAATTCAGGGTCGCTTATAAAGTGCATTCGCACTTAAAAGCTAACCACATCCGGCGACGGCGTCGAGCGACTCAAAAACCGAAATTCGAGTCGGCTACAGCTAACAGGTAATGTGCGCGAAAGCGACAAGCGAAAAAATTTATACACAGGCCGCCGGGGTCGGCGTCAGCGGCAGGCGACGGGCCGTCGCTATCGCTCGCTTTTTTCCAGTGAGCAGCGGCCCACAAGCGAGCGGCAGTGACGAGCGACGACGACGGAGAGCATTGGCGGCAGTGTATTATTTTTTTAGATGCGATGCATCTCTTGCTCTCGGGCTTGTCCCTCCTGCGTCGTCGTCGCGGAGTCCGTCCGCATCCCTCCTCCGTTCTTCTCTCCCATAGCTGTGTGCAACACTCTCACTCCAGCTCATTAGCATACCACAGCTGGCACGCTTGTTTGGCGCGCGCTTCGCTGCGTTAACAACTGCTCCGGTGCGCGCAAGTGCGCGCATGCGCGACTCTCCTCCGTTGTCTCCTCTCCTTCAATCGCTGTGAATATAAAGCGGGTATCGCGCCGCGGCGGTTCAGTCAAGCGCTCGCTCTCGCACTGACGTGACCTTGCTTTGAGTACTTCGTGCTTGACTACGTCGTGCTTGACTTGATTCTTCGGATGAAGACGGGATGGAAGCGACGGTCCCTTCAGTGAGTGGGCTGACACAATCCAATATCATACGCCCATCTTCCCGCGTATGAGAACACTCGCATGTTATGGAAATGCATCATACGAGTTCACAACACGTTTCACTCGATTTAGAGAATCAACCCAACGGAAACACCAATTGAACCCCCCGATGCGTCCATCACACCAGGGTTCCCTCGCGGGAAGATGGGCGTAATTTTTTCGGTTGTCGCTTTCGCTCACACTATCTGTTTGCTGTACACATTGAGTTACGTTTTCCGAGTCGCTTGTCACCGTCACTGCATGTGTGTTACCAGTTGACCACATGCACCACCTGGCATAAGTTCCATCGGTTTTCCCGTCGGCGTACCACTGTGTAAAGCCTTGCGTTGCTTTATCGTCTGTGGAGCTATTCTAGAGGTAAGCCCTTAGTGCGGTAAACGAAGTAGTTGAGTTAGTATTGCCTGCACGGCCTTTTTAGTGTCACCCGCTGCTGTGCGAGCCCCCCCCCCCCCCAGCTCATTTTTTTTTTCGGGATCGCCCCGTCGTGACTACAAAATGGGGCCAGCTGCCGAAGGATAGCGTTACCTGCGCGGAAGAATCAAAAGAGGCCACGGCAGATGTCTTGGTCACCGATCGATTAAACGGCAATTATCGCAAAAATAAAGTTGCACATGCGAGAAGGGGGATGATGGTGTGGTGGAAAGTTGTTTTAGGGATTGTCATTCACAGTTGTACAGATAGCGGAGATCAAATATCCGCCGCGATGCTAAGACTAAAGTTCCCAACACCCGAGCCGACCCGAGCTACGCAAGCCGGTTGCGGGCTGCTGGGGAAGCCCCTCTTTTAAAACTCGCCGCGTGCGATCGTTTGTGTTCCCCTAACCTCTTGGGGGCCTCCAATGTCGACTTCCCCTATTCTAAATGCCTACTAACGCATTTAGTCGCTCATTTCGCCCTGCCAGATGCAGACTGCGCCTTCAAAACATTTTCTGGTTGTTTAATGCGCTTGGTACCATATTTGTTTTTTCCGGGTTCGCCTTTTTCAGATTGAAGGAACTATTTTCTGTCTGCTTGCACAGGTATGCAACACGAGCTCGGAGCAGCGCAAGCCAGCGGAGCCTGATGCAGAAGACACAGGCCTCAATGGAACCGCGAGGAGCGACAAGCCAGAAAACGGCAGCCAAACAACACAAGAAAACCTGGGCCCGGTATTGTCGTTTCCCTTTGAGAACAAAATGCTAACAATGCTCAGCTTATCGTGACGTTGTAGGAGATGTCCTTCTCTTGCGAATGGCACTTGGCAATTACACGAGAACCGCCGGCATCTTGCGGGTCGCATTCCTACACGTCATACACGTAGCTTGCGCGCGCTGTTCACATATTCCGACCTTTATCCATCAAGCGTTCTCGTAGAAAGTCCTCTGGTAATGTACCTTCACAAATCTATACCGCACAACGACCGGCGGCATTGTCCCCTGGCAAACGCGGCACAAAATACGTTCAAACAGCACCCGCGCGCAGGCCGAGACACGTACGCAGAAAAGCGGATCTCTGCTTCCGTACTTTTAAATGTTTCTGCGCCGCTCTCCTAGACGGTGCTCAGTGATGATGAAGATGACGCTTAGCGGCTTCCCCTTTGTAACGAGATGGCGTTGCACAGCGACCTTAGTCGGAACGCCACTGGACAATCCCCTCGCAAAAAAAAAAAAAAAGTATTATGGAATTTTTGTGCTAACCTGACTTCTATGTCCGCATGTCTTCCCAGATTGTTCTCTGCTCTTTTCCCACCAACATTCTAACCTTCTTTTACTAACCTCTACTGCTGTCCAATTCACTTTTCCGCTAACCTTAGAGCCAAGGGCTTCCGGAAGCTTGATTTCTTCCTCACTGATGACTGGACGGATACTTTTGCACTCCGTTACAATATGTCGTATGGCTTCTGGCTCGCTGCCGCAACCTGCGCACAGTTCTTCCAATACCGGCTCGCGGATAAGCGTGTTCGTCCGCAAGCAATCCGCCCGGGCTTCCAAAAGCAATTCACAACCTTTGGTATTATCAAAGAACTTTTCCCTCATGATCTCCTGCTTCTCGATTCTGTATATCTCTAAGGACTTATTTGCGTCCATCCTCTTTTTCCAGGTCGTTGTCTCTGATTCTTTCACTTCATTTTTTATTACCTTGGTCGTTTCACCTGCGCTTCCAGGTTTCATATACCTAGTCCTAAGCCTTCTGGTTCTTTTCCTCCCCTGTGTATCCACGCTTTTCATGTAAAGATACCGTAACACTCTGGCCGCCGCTCTCTGGTCATCAATATTTCTGTCGTTCTTCAAAACATATTTTGCTCTGTGCTTTTCTCACTTCAAACGAGGCCCATCCCATGTCTCCCTGCACTGCCTCATTTGTTGTTTTACTCTTTGCTCCTAACGCAAATCGACCTACCACCCTTTGATTTACTTCTAGCCATGATTGAATCTCTGATTTGACACACACTACTCCATTTGAAAAGGTGAGTGCCAGTACCCCCACACCCTTCCAGATTCCTCTCACTACTTCCTATTTGTTATATCCCCATAGTGTTTAGTGATTCAAGATAGAAGCGTTTGTTTTGCCTTTCATTCTTAAATGCTCCTCATGAGTTGTTAGATACGCCTGGCCTTCGTTTGTCCATATGCCCAAATGATTGTATTTCGTTACCCGTATTTCGTTACCCGCGGTATTGTTGCTTGTTGAACGAATACCGCTTTGTTACAGGCGTCGTCATTGAACACTAGAACTCCCGCCTTTGCTGTGCTACACTCTAACCCCAGTTCAGTGTCCAATGTTCGGAGCGCCTCCTACCCAGTGCAGGTTCTCTACATAGAGTTTCTGAGTAAGTATACTAGAGAGGAAAGTGCACCTGGGAATCCATGTCGTCGTGGGGGGTTATGGGAAGACCACAGCTTCTGGCTACGGCTTGGCATGACAATTTGATTATTACGTGGTTTTTGGGATTTTCTTTCTTCGCTATGCATTAACATGTCTACGAGCTACGAGGTAGCCGAAATCTTCCCTATTCTGTGCTAGCCGTACGTAAGCCGTGGCAACGGCGTGTTCGGTGAACGAGCAAGCAGTGCGTGATTGTACCTAACGTTGGTCATGCCGGGGTCGAAGGAACGTATGACTGAGCGAGTAATATGCCACCGCGAATGTTGCAGCTGACAAAAAAAGAAAAAAGAAACCAAACGTACTTCGACAAAGACAAGATGACTGTGTCCGTTTTATCTTGTCTTCGCCCACGACTCTTCTAACGCCACGTTTTCTTTTTCCTTCAAGTATGAACCAACTCGCTCCGCAACAAGTTTTGTTAAATTAGCTGACGGTCGGTGCACCGTTTCACCACGAAGGTGACGTTTTTATAGGCCCGGCCCGTCAAAACATTTCCAGGCTCTTCAAACAACTTATCTTTTGAAATAAAGGTAAACTACTGAAATAAGAGTCTCTAATGAGTTTCCCCAAAATCTTAACATTGTTTTTAACTACCACCTTGGCCTGCAGAACAGTAGGCACAACGGTTCCGGCAAAAATATGCTTTACTTCAGTTTTCCTTAGCTTTGAAACAGCCTGCTTTATTTTCTACGTATATAATAACGCACCATTATTTGTGTTTTTGTGGCACTATGTTCGAATATACGGCCACTAAAACGTTTCAATCCAAGCCAATGACGAAACTAAGGCGAGCGCACGGTGTAATGGCGGCCCATGACGACACAGAGGGCCTTGATATGAGCCGCATACGCGCTAGCGCCAGATTCCTCTCTAGTGTATATATTAAGAAACTCTATGGTTCTCTATTGCAATCGAAGAAGTTTTCCTTTTACAAAGAAGCTGAATATGGCTAGGTTCGGACCAGACCTGTGACCACTGACGGAGCCCCGTAGAAAAGCACTTTCGCCTCTAGTGTAAAATACTCTTTAGGTCGCAATGTAATGCAAGTATCTTGAACAATATCGTACTAAAATTTGCCTCTAAAGCGACTGTGTTTTTACACCTAGTTCTATTTACCTGCAATAATTAGTTCGTTCGCAATGAAGTAGCAAGCGTTAGCGAATTCCCGTTTGCTGTCGATACATGGTCTTCCATGGTTACAGGAAATGGCTGTAACTCCCGTTTTATTAAAAATATTCCGAAACAAAGTACATGAAAATTAGCCGAAAATTAGCCGCTAAGTTCACACTAACATTACGACGGCTTTCACCTACTTTTCACGATTCCGTATGTAGAGTTCACCGCGTAGTTGTAAATATTGTGCGATTCCCGTCTGATGTCAATACACGGCCTTCTAGTGGAGGAAAACGCTCGTATGTTTTTCCGCAATACTAAAACTCCAGTCCTTCCAAGTTCCAATCAACTGATTAGCTAGAAAAGATGGTCAATCGAAAATAACAAACAAACCGTGCACTATTTGAACTGCGCCAGAGCTTCGCTGGTCATTCTTGGTCACAGAGTAGAAGGGGGCTGAATTTCTATGAATTTTTTATGTGAAAGCTTTAGTTGAGTGAGTTGGTCAAAAATTCGGTTCCGAGGAGTACAGACGGCACATAAAATGGCCGATAGCTAGCATGCAAAATGGCAGACGGCTCAACGAATAAAAATTTCTCGGGGCACTTAAGTCTGCTTACGAGCATTTATTTATTTACTGGCTACTGTAGGACTCCGACCTGGGGGATTACATGAGGGGTGGGCGTACATACGGCATGCGGTACAGTCGGGCTCAAGTTGAAGGTGATCGCGGGAACATCGATCAGGGGCCCTTTCAACCTACACAGCGGCCATTTTAAGAAACTTCGGAGATAAAGGTAGCAGTACCTTCCTCCCCTCGTTGTCTCTTTCATGATGCAACCCCGATGCAACCCGTAACATGGCGGTGCTGCTTGTTTCTTTGCCACCCGAGCGATCGCCTTCAAATTGATCCCGGCTGTACATGGTAACGTGGCGAAACATCCCGGGCGTGTTTCAGTCGTCCGCTTAAAACACTGCGAATCGATGGTAATGGCCGTTTCCGCAGGCAAGTCATTCCAGTCTCGAGCAGTGCGCCGAAGAAACGATTGCTGAAAAGTAGTGGTGCATTGAAGGCGAAAGCCTGCAGTGATACTATAGATTAACAGCTTGTTCACTTCTACAACGTATTCGCGTCTGTTCCTTCGCGTTTGTTTGTTTGTCCTAAGGCGAGAATTACGTCAGCAAGCCGACTGACACACGCCACAGCTTTTCTAGCATCAGCGTTCTGTGCGGCTAGTGTGCACCCGTTGTTCTCAGGGGCCGTCAAGACCAAATGTCACGCGGCACTAACTATTTTATAACATTTCCACATCCAGTTCATAGTTTTCTGGAGCGGGCGCATCCGCCCCTCAAAGCTCCCAATTTAGTATTGGGGCATGCATGTGCCATGACAGAAAGGAACAACAGCGACAGCAACTTTTGTTCTACCGCTCGTAACGTGGAAAGATGGCGCAGTCGTAGAGCCCTGGGCTGCTACTGTGGAGAGACGTGTTCAAATACCACCGGATTACGCTTGTGTGCTTTATTTGCTCCTACAGAGGCGGCCGTTTTCTTATCCAGACAACAACGACAAGGACGGTTCTACGCCAAATGGGGTACTTGCAGGCTTTCGCTTTAAAAATCATCAGCCATTCCACTCTGTGAAGGCGGATGACCAGCGAAGCTTTTTACACACGACATATATACGAGTGACACTGAATTTTGGGGGAAGCTACGATCTTACTTCTCTTGAGCGTTTACAACGGTCATCCATATGAAAGACACATACACACATGCGCGCACGCACACCGGCACGCACGCACGCGCACACGCACACTTTTATTTTGACTCTATACTGATCTTGAAAATTATACCTATTGGGGACAAATCTTAAAATGCGTATCCAAGTATTGGTACGTAGGAGCTCGGGATCTAATCCATATTTTGTCCTGTTGTTAACCAATCTACTCATGAGGCATATTAAAGAGGTAAAACAAGATTGAGGTCCAGAGCATGTTTTGAACCGCGTGTAAGTTTGGCGTGACCTGGTGCCAATAGCACACGCACCGGGACGTTCGTCTTCCAACGCCGAGGGCTATAGAGCGACCTCGCGCTATGAACGCTTTTCACTTCAAAGACGCGTGGAGCTTCGGGTGTTTTTGTTGACGGCTAAGAAGAAAGGCTGACAATTGATACCCCCTAATGCGAAATTTGTGCGCAGCGCGAAGTGCAGTCTTCTCGGTTACGGCGCATAGCTGCTGCATTTCAGAAAGTGATCGCGTGATCAGCGAACGCACGGCGGCACGCGCTACTCTTCCGGTATCTCGCAGTGCATCGCCGCCGCCGAGCATGTTGTTGTCAGACTTCGCAGTAATAAAATTACGGTAATTAAATTACAGTAATTAGATTACTTTTTACTTTGGTGAGTAATGCAATGAATTACTTTTGAGTGCTGGTAATTTGGTAATGTGATAAATTACTTCCGGCCAGTCATTTCATAAAAAAATTCTCATTACTTTCCCAATTACTATATGATATAGCCTGTCCGCTTCTCTTACGACATAAAAAGTTGACCAAGTAGAGTTCCAATGCACAGAGCGTCTCTGGGCATTGGAACTCTACGAACGCGAAGGAAGCAACGCTTCGATGAGAGCTCTGCCTGCTTACTCGTGCCTCTTCGTTCAATTTTCATGCGTTCCGGGAATCTTGTTGTTTTTTTTTCTTTTATTTAATAGCCTCAAGGCCTAGTAGACACTAAGCGGGTCCGATCTATATCCAGGAAACTAGGTTGGCCTCCCGGATATTGTTCAGCAAGGGATGGTAGGCAGGACCATGGAGCCACCGATGGTAATGCGTGTCTTGCCGCAAATGTAGGCCTGCTGCCATCAAACAGTTCCTTCAAATGTCCGTAGTTCCAGTGCATGTCCATATTAGGTGGTTCAGGTCTGCCGGAAGCGTTTCATCGGAGCAGGTTGGACATTTCACATGCCCTCAGTAATCTCCTTTCCATCCACTCGTGCGGGCAGGAGTAAGAGCTACGCCCAGTCGGATCCTTCATAGTACAACCTCCTCCATGCTGGTAAGGTTGAGGGGGAGGAGAACCGAACACGGAGGTATGAGAGCACGCGTTCGGCGTCGAAGATCCTCCTTTGCAGCCATTCTTGTGGCCCATGGGTCACTTGGGAGCTGGGCGGGGGATGATGGGGCCGGGCAGTTGTGTGACAGGAAGTCAGCCCGTTCATTTCCTACAATACTGGTGTGACCAGGAACCCATGACACAATCACCTTGGATGGAATTTTGCTGTGGAGCTGGTGGATGCGTTGGCAGATGATGGGGGTCTGCGCAACCTGTTTCAGACAGTGGATCACTTGCGTAGAGTCGGTACGAAGATTGATGGTTGTCAAGGCCTCATTGGAAGCGGCTGCACACAGCAGGGCGTCGTGTATAGCCTGCAATTCCAGAGGATCGGGGTGCATGTGGCAGAGGCGTAGGGAATACGGCCTTCGATGCTGGGATGATTGGGGCTGGTCCACGCTGTGACTCCATGCGTTCCTGTGGATGAAGCGTCGGTGTACAGGAGACATTGCTCGTCTGGTCCCGGGTAATTTGGGAGGGGAGAGAGCTGTACTTTACCCTCCTTGGTCCGCCTTATCTGCAGATTGCTTGTCTTGTTGGAGGTTATAATCGCATAACCCCAGGGTGGAAGGCCATCCTGACTTTCCGGAGGAGCCAAGGCGCCCGGGTTGAAGTGGTCGTACAGTGCATGGCCATTCTGCAGACATGCATGCTTTGACAGTCGCACAGCTCGGCGTTGATTTATGAGCTCGTCAATTGTGTTGAGCTGAGCTTGTTCCTGAAGGACCGGTATCGGGGTGATGCGAGGGAGACCGGTGATGGCTCGCATGGCTTCTCTATTAATAGCTTCCAGTTTAGCATGTTGGGAAACGGTTAGACGCTGAAACTGGGCTTCATAAACCAATCGTGGTTGGAGAACAACGCACGTCAGCTTCTGAGTGACCTCAGTTCTTGCCCCACCCGCTTTTGGTGCAATGCAGCGGATAAGGCGAATGGTATTTGTTGTCGTTTGTTTCACTGCTTTTAGCCATGCTGTAGCGGTACCAGTCTGGTGAATATGCAGGCCCAGAATGCGGAGCTCTGTTGCTTCAGCAAGCTGATGAGTGCCTATGTGTATAGATGGAAGGTAGACGGCGTGCTTTTTTCGGCCAGCTTTGTTAGCGACTGTCATGTACTTCGTCTTCTCGGCGGAGACAGTAAGGCCAACCTTCGCTTCAAATGTCTAGATAACTTCAAGAGCCTTCTGCAGTGCTGTATACTGTATCTGTACGTTTTTGTGCGTCGATCATACTGTGACATCATCCGCGTAGATGAGGAAGCCTGTGTGCTGCACAGTGTCGAGCTGCCACGCTAAGTGAATAAATACAATGTTAAAGAGTATTGGTGACAACACAGCTCCCTGGGGGACACCACGCACTGAGTGAAACAGTCCTACTGGCTTCCCTTCTACACGGACAGCGAATGTACGTTTTTTTTTTAAAGGTGGCGACATAATCAACCACACGACGTGGCAGGCCCTACTCAGGCCCTAGCACGACGTGGCAGGCCCGACGTGGCAGGCCCTAGCACGTATGATAGCGTCGTGGGATAGATTATCATACGCCTTTGAAATATCGGTTGCCAGTATGGTACGAGTGGCGTGGGTGTAGGAGGGGACATTCAAGATGTCTGCGGACAACACCGCCAAACCATCTTCCGTGTCAAGACCAGGACAAAACCCGATTTGTGCTGGGTGATATTTGCGATGCTTCTCCAGCCACCAAGAAAGGCGTGTCGCCAGAATTTGTTCTGCTGGTTTGCAGATGGTGAGTGTCAAGGAGACTGTACGGAGATTTTCTAATCGGTTAGGAGGTTTTTCCAGGCTTAGCTAATGGGATAACTATTGAGTGCTTTCATTCGGCCGGGATTGTTGAGGTTGCCCAGGTTTCATTAATTATATCCAGAATAGTATTGAGGATATCTCCCTCCAGGTTTTGGTAAACCTCATACGGTATACCATCCGGGCCTTGGGGGGGGGGGGGGGGGGGGGGTACGTTTTTTGCAACATTCAATAGCGGCAAGTAGTTCCGGAAGCGTAAACGGAGTCCCCAGGCCGTCCGTGTCTGCTGCAGGAGGAGGGGGATCTTGGGGAAAAGTGTGCGGCACATCGTGTAGAGGGAAGAATTGTCGAGTTGCCCGTTTAGCGAATTCTTCTGGAGCCTCCTGAGCCGCAAGGCGGGAGCTTGCCACCGGATCGGGTGGTCGACGACCGTTTTCCATTGCTCGGAATGTGCTCCAAAGTGTGCGATTTGATGTACGGCCGTTCATACCATCGCACCACCGTAGCCACCTTTCACGTGAAAGAACCTTTCGGTATTGTCGGGCTTTGGCTTCAAGGCGGGTAACCCTGATCCTGTCCGGGAGTGAGTCCGGACTTCTCCGAGCAGCGATATGCCGTGGCAACAGTCAGTCGGGTTAAACAAAAACGTGCATATTGCGTTCAAGGCTTCGTTACACTGGTCACTGGTGTAAGCCTTCATCCGCGCTAGCGAAGCATCTTTTTAGCATGGCAAAAGACACTCTGTAGTACAAACGAGGACACCTTTCCGATGCCCACTTTGAATCGGAGCTCCTTCTGAGATGTCATAAAAATATCTCACATATCAGTGTACAGCGCTGTAAATAAACTGTACATAATTTGGTGTGTAAACAAATATTTTTGATTTCAGTATATATATATATATATATATATATATATATATATATATATATATATATATATATATATATATATATATATATATATATATATATAACACAGAAATAAGGGTTGGCAGTCGAGAAAACCTCGGAAAGCAAAACCTCGCACCAGACCGGTATTCTGGAGGTCGTGGGTTCGGATCCCACCTGGCGGGCATTTTTTCTTCACTTTCTTTCTTTCTTTCCAAATTCTTAATCTGTTTCAATGATCTACCACATCCTCCCCTTTGCTTTCCGAGGTTTTCTCGACTGCCAACCCTTATTTCTGTGTTATTTTCAACGAGCCCCTCATTTCCTATTCTGATTCGCTATATATATATATAGATATATATAGGAGTGTAAATAAAGTATATGAGTTGGTAGTGTATGAGTGATGCATTTTTGTTAAAGTAATAGTAATGTAATGTCATTACTTTCGGCCACCTGTAATTTCTAATGTAATTTAGTAACATTTTAGAAAATTCTAGGAAAGTAATGAGTAATGTATTTTAATTACTTTTTAGAAGTAATTTTGCCATCTCTGGTTGTAAATCGTGTTTGAACCTTCCGCAAAAATGTCACGTGGTTTGGATGAACCACGCAACGAGGAAGACGACGAAGGCCCGATGAACGCGCAGCACGCAGCGCGTGCTGATCTTCTGTTGCGCTGCCTGGGCATACTGACCTCCCCATCACACTTTCGCCATTTTTTTATCCTAAAATTTCCTGTCGGTTCATCTTCGGTGGCCTCTTCCTTCTCTCGTTTATCTCATAGCGCTTACGCCGCATCAGCCTATCGCCCTCCCCCTCACACTTTTGCCGCACTTTCCTCCTCTCTTTTCCTTCTGCCTTTGGTGCCCCCTTCGTTCGCTCGGTTACGAGGCACGGCGACGCTGTGAAACCAGAGTAGTGGGGCCTAAGTGCCGCGCACTAAAATAATCGTGCACCCCTCCGTCTAACGACGACGATGGTTGAATGCGAAGGTTTCTGGTGATGGATGCTGTGGTTGGCCAATCACACACTGCGACTATGTACTACTATGGAGGTACGCACCACTTTTCTAGAATACCCACAGCAACTCTCGGGCGTTCACTCCGTAGGCCTAACGTTTGTGTTTGGGGTGTACGGCGCGAAGTGGTACCTGCTGCTTGGCGTTCACTTCGACCGTGTCGAAATGAAGCAACAGGATCCACGCCGGCTTCATAACGCGACAGAACCAGGTTCGATCCCGGCCACGGCAAGCGTTTTTTTTTTCTTTCACTTTACCCACGACCATTAATCGTCATCGTCAGATAAAATTGGCTTTCCTGCAGGGCGTATTGGCGTACAACGGCATCAGTGACCTGGACACGGAAGCTTCGCGTTAATATACGCAACCGTAGCCATATAAGCCAGGCTTAAAATATACGTGGTTTAAAAGCCTGTGTGCCGTGATGGCAGCACTTTCCTGCAAGCGAGCGGTAGTGACACTCGCTTGCCTTTTCAACGAAAAGCTACGAGGTTTGCCATGGGCGCTGAAGCACCATTCATTGCTTCGCGATGCCCGCTGATGTACGATGAAAGAGGCTCTCCTTAGTTCGAGGGTTACACGTCCAGCACACATGATGACCATTGTCCTAGATTTTGAAACTCGGTTCCATATAACTTCGTCCCCTGAGGTCCGTTGGCGAACCATTTTACGCGTTGGGGAGGTGGGGGGATTCTGGGACGCGTGCAGATGACAGTTTCGCTCGACGGACACGTCCGGGAAGTGCCTTTTTTTGTGTGTGTGGAAAGCTTTCAATAACCCTTCCTTTTTAATGCATGCGCATCGTTCAGGTACTACTCCGCGCATTTGGTGAGAGCCAGCCTGAATATGTCTGCGAGATTCCCGTTGGTGCCGCGTAACCAAAAGATGAAACCTGAATCTAGCGGTAAACTTTCCGTTGGCTGCGAACGCAGGTATTGCCCAGCCGAACGTCCATATTGACTGCGACGAGTCATGTAGCTGAAGGAAAAGGGTGGCGAGGTGAAAAGGTCGAAGTATATATCCATCCGCGCTGCTGGCGAGGCGAGGGGGGGACGCGGGCATGCAACGGCCTACGTTAGGCGTAACGTCAGGCCGTCGCACAATGAGTGCGACGTTGCATGGCGTGCCGTTAGGTCCAACGTTAAGGTTAACTAATGTTAAGCCTGCAAGGGTTATTAGTCGACTCTTGGTAAAGGAAAGAGAAAGGGAAAGACTGGAAGAGGCAGAGTAAACGCTTGCAAATGAGGGCCATACAAGAGACCACGGCGTTCCACGGCTTTTCAACAAGAAAGCGAGGACTCGTCCCATTAATGGAGTCATCGCATACTGCATAATTCT
Source organism: Haemaphysalis longicornis (assembly GCF_048455015.1). Lineage (NCBI taxonomy): Eukaryota > Metazoa > Arthropoda > Arachnida > Ixodida > Ixodidae > Haemaphysalis > Haemaphysalis longicornis. The sequence goes on from NW_027526203.1 coordinate 425,141,722, forward strand.
CCTCACTGCGCGAAACGCGTTCGAGCGGGTATTTTAAACGCGCAGGAATTACTGGTGAGTAATCAGCGTGACGAAGACAAATTAGGCCATCCGTGTTGCGCAGCGCGAGCGCGTTTTTTTTTTTTTTTTTGTTTTCTTTCTTTCCGCGGCGGGCTAAATTTGCGGTGGCGCCCCTCTCCCGGCGACGCCATTTACTCTATTCTCGGCCGACACGTTTAACGCATATAAATACCAGCGACACGGCTCTGCGGGGCGGCGCTGCGCGCGAAGAACCACAAAAGAGTGCGCGACATTTGTCTCGGGGAAACCCTTTCGTCTCCGCCAGCGCTGCACCGGGATTAGTATATATAGTGAAAGCGCTCCAAACACTTCGCGCCGGCTCCCGGGCCCGCGCTGAATAAACTTGGCGAGGACTTGGCGGCGCGGCTCCCATTTTGAGGCCATTCGTCATCGCGCCGCGCGCCCCAGCTTTCGCGTGCCACTACAACAAAAAAGGCAGCCCTGGAGGAGAGACATTAATGAAATTTTTCCCACCACATATTCATCACAGATTCCCAGGATGTCGGTGTTTTCTCCGCGCTGCGCCGTGTGCGCATTACTGGGACCCGCGCTGCACGCCAGCACGCCGGGGGATCTAGGGAAGAAGAAAAGGGCAGCCGGGGGAAAGAGGGGGGGAATTTAGCGCCGCGTCTGGGTATGCCGCGTATAGCTCCTCGTTAGACTGTGTGTACTTTATATATATGCATATATATTCTCCGCCAATAGAAGGCCAGCCTTTCGTAGGCTTTCTTTCAATCCCTTGTTCCTCTTACGTTTAATCTGCGTTGAGTCGTGTTAATCAGTACAAAATTATCCGAACTTATTCAGAACAGCGCCACTTTACAGGGACATAAAAAAAAACTGAACAATCTGTGAAAGGAAGTGCTGAGTTCTAAAATCAAGAAAGCGTGTTAAAGCCCAGATAGTCTTTTCGTCTACGTAAGCGTTGACGAAAAGACTATCTGGGCTTTAACACGCATTGAGCGTTAAAACTGGTGCTCCTGATGTGTGGCTAACTGCAGTCAGATTCCAGTAGTCCAGTAAGGAGATTCCTCCGGCTCTGGTACGGAAAAATAAAGTTAGCAGTTGGTTGTAAGGGCATTACGTTTTATTTTTTTAACGTCAAATTCCTCAGCAGCCGACGGTTGCTCTTCCATAAACTCCTTTTAACACCGAATCCTTTGCACATTTCAAGTGAGTAGTTGCAATCCGGGGATGAAGAAGATGAAGCTGTCCAGAAAAAGAAAGTGACTGTTGGACTGACACCGCAATGTCAGTCCAACGAGACGTGCAAAGAATAATGACAGAGGAAACACTCAGGAAGAAGAAAATAGCGTCTTAGAGCAGAGAGAAAATTTGGGTAGAAGGCATGCCAATTCAAATGAAGCGGCAGAAGCAGGGTCCTGCTGATCATGTAATGCGCATGACGACCAGCAGCTGGACGATCTGAATGGCTACCAATGGACGGGAAGCGATATAGGGGAAGGCAGAGAGCACGATGGAGGGATGAGTAAAAAAAAATCTCAGGTGAAAGGAATGGACTCAGAAAACTTGTGATTGGAGCGGTGATAGTGTTTGCGAGAGGTCTTCGTCCCGCAAGAGACACAAATAGGTTGTTGTTGTTGGTAGTGGAGATTATGATGATTATGATGATGATGATGATAATAATAATAAACAAGTGTTTCCGGCTGTTATGGGTGGCAGGAGTGTATAGCGCCACTCCGACAAGTCGAAGAGGAAGGGGACTCAACCGTCTATGCCATGCCAGAAAGAGTTGATCGTAACAAGACTGTCAGAACCGAGACCCTCGCTTTGCATAAATGGGAAGAGCCAGCAGGTAGAAACTAATTTTTATTTATTTATTTATTTATTTATTTATTTATTTATTTATTTGTTTATTTGTTTATTTGTTTATTTGTTTATTTGTTTATTTATTTGTTTGTTTATTTATTTATTTATTTATTTATTTATTTATTTATTTATTTATTTATTTATTTATTTATTTATTTATTTATTTATTTATTTATTTATTTATTTATTTGTTTATTTGTTTGTTTGTTTGTTTGTTTGTTTGTTTGTTTGTTTGTTTATTTGTTTATTTACTTATTTATTTATTTATTTATTTATTTATTTATTTATTTATTTATTTATTACGAAGCCTTGGCAAATATGTTTCTGTAGTTACTCTGTACTCTGGATGACTTTAAGGGGCTACCACACCCAGATACTGAGAATTTCAGTCTCACCTGAAGTGATTACCGACCTGAATTACTGATTGACTGACTGACCGACCGACCGACCCATCGATTGATTTAAACTGTTGTTTGCTTGCAAATGATCCAGCAAATTATCGATATATTTGCTGTTCTATCCTGTCTTGGTCAATCCCCTATGTAAGTATACCCTTCAATCCTCTGGTTGCCTCTAAGGGACGACCATAGGGAGCTGCGATTTTTCGCGCCAAGTGAAAATGTGAATAACCGAAATTATTGTTCTACGAAAACTACTTAAGTGACAAATTTATTGATACAATGTGACTATTCGATGAATTTTTTGCCAATGCCCCCGCTATAAACACAACACGCAAACAGCGTGATGCCTTCCCATGCAAGTCCAATTGGCGTATCGTCCAATCACAGTACCAAAGTTGGAACCAGCGGCTGTCTTTCCCAATATACCAATGCTGTGCCGTTATTGGACCTACACGTACTGTATTTTTTTTTTAATTTTGCGTGCGCTGGTTCATATTATCGTGCTGGTATTACATTTGTCCATGTGTGTACGTGTATGGCGTGCATACACGCCATACACGCCATGTGCATACACATGAACCTGATGTACGCGGACGTTATACACCATGAATGCACCATTTACGGAGCTTATATATGCTTACGCTCTGAAGCACCCGTGTAGAAAACGAGGAAATTAAAACCGTGTAAACTAATTTGGTGGTGTTACCTCCTGTACACAGCACATTACAACTGACGGTGTTCCTTCAGCGCTCGAAGTAACGAGTTTGCGAACCCGTCCGTAAATCGTCGCCTTCATCCTCGATGGTATGGGACAAGATTTTGTGACGTGACTTTCCGAAACGCTCCTCAGATCAGCGGTGCGTAAATGACTGCAGAAAGCACGCAGGACTGTCATACAATGCAGAAAAGGTGCTCTTTTCAGAACAGATATTGGATGGTATTGGGAAGAGCTTGTGGCCGCACGCTGTAAGGTTTCTAATCACTCAATTCCAGATAATTCCCCATAGAATTATTATTATTAACACCGGCATGGCGTGTGCACTGGTGGAACTGGAAGCTGCGGCTGAAGGATCATCAATACTTTGTGGCCTCCACAAAAAGCTCAGGTGTTGCCGATATGACGGTGCTACATTGTCTGTATTCTTATCTGTGTGCTGTACTTCAATTGCGCAAAAACTAACGAAGACTGGAGAGAGACGACACGAGACAAAGCGCACTTTCAACAAACTTTATTAAGAAGAAATCACAGATTTATACTGCCCACACTCTCTCCTACACACTCATCCAAAAAAACCAATGAACAAACACCTCCTCCCCTCTGTGCCTTATCACACTCTTAGGGCACGTGCCGCTGATATTGCGGTTTCATGATAAATCGTTGTCTTGCCCAAGGAAGTACATCTCTTTTTCCATAAGTGCGAGAGAGGGAGTGCTTACACAGCTCTTCCCAGCACGTGCTATTTCATTGGCCTCAATGATCTCGCGGGACGTTCGGTTCTTGTTCATTGCTACGATATACCACTCATCAAACAGGGGTGTACATTTGCAATCCCGACAGTGGGTAGCCAAAAGACCTGAGTTGGCATTTTTCACATTGTTGGCATGTTCCCGCAGGCGATCATTGATGCACCTCCCCGTTGGCCCCACGTATATCTTTTTGCAGTCTAACGGAATGACATACACTACACACGTAGCGCAGTCAACAAACCTAACCCTGTGCTTGACTTCACAAGGTGGTTTTTTGTATTTGCAGTAGCTCCTTTTGCACAAGTATCCAAGCTTCAGGGGTGCGGAAAACACGACATTGACATTAGTTGTGGCTCCAATCTTTTTTAACCGGTGCGATAACCCATGCTTGTACGGAATGACTGCATATTTTTGTTTTTGCTGTTCATTTTCACAGACCCGCTCACGCAGACCCTTCTTTGATTCCTTGAGGACATCATGCGCAACAGCCGTCAAAATGTGCTCGGGAAAACCTGCTTGCTCAAGGCGGCCAACTTGCATGGTTAGGCTTTCGTTCATTTTGTGAACACATGATTTTTTAAGACTGTTTCTGAAGCACAGCTTGGCTACGCCCCGCTTCACCACTTTTGAATGCCCCGAAGAATAAGGAAGTAAAGGTTTTTCAGCCCGAGGCTCATACTGCCAGCACGTTCTGCTCGCGAGAAAATGAAGCTTTAGATCTAGGAACTTTATGGTGCAATTGTCCAAAAGTTCGTGTGTCACACATAGCGGTTCCAAACATTGATAAAAAGCATTTAGTACGGCGCGCACGCTAGGTTCATACTGCACTCTGCCATCAAGAACAACAAGGTAATCATCAACATAGCGGAAGATCTTCACTATGTTCAAGCTTTGCTGCAATGGCTCCAACCGCCTATTCATACCGGCCAAAAACAGGTCGCTCAACACTGGTGCAACGCAAGAACCTATGCACACCCCCTTCTTTTGAAGGTAAGTGTCGTCATTCCACTGTACATAGGTCGACTTCAGATAGCACGACAGAAGTTCGATAAACCCTCTCGAGGTTACACCAGCCGAGTTTTGGAATTTCACATTACCAAACCTGTCAATGCTTTCTTCCACACACTGCAACAATTGTTCATGAGGAACGCTATAGTATAAATCTTTTATATCAACTGACAAGGCCCTGTATGGAACGTCATGATTGCTCTGAAGAAACGTGGCTACTTCGTCTGATCCCCTTATGAGAAACGGGTCATCCAGGTAAAGTGTTTCTAGCTTGCCTTGAAGAAAGGCGGGGAACTGCTTTTGCGGTTGGAGCCATTGCAGCAAAGCTTGAATATAGTGAAGATCTTCCGCTATGTTGATGATTACCTTGTTGTTCTTGATGGCAGAGTGCAGTATGAACCTAGCGTGCGCGCCGTACTAAATGCTTTTAATCAATGTTTGGAACCGCTATGTGTGACACACGAACTTTTGGACAATTGCACCATAAAGTTCCTAGATTTAAAGCTTCATTTCCTCGCGGGCAGAACGTGCTGGCAGTATGAGCCTCGGGCTGAAAACCTTTACTTCCTTATTCTTCGGGGCATTCAAAAGTGGTGAAGCGGGGCGTAGCCAAGCTGTGCTTCAGAAACAGTCTTAAAAAATCATGTGTTCACAAAATGAACGAAAGCCTAACCATGCAAGTTGGCCGCCTTGAGCGAGCAGGTTTTCCCGAGCACATTTTGACGGCTGTTGCGCATGATGTCCTCAAGGAATCAAAGAAGGGTCTGCGTGAGCGGGTCTGGGAAAATGAACAGCAAAAACAAAAATATGCAGTCATTCCGTACAAGCATGGGTTATCGCACCGGTTAAAAAAGGTTGGAGCCACAACTAATGTCAATGTCGTGTTTTCCGCACCCCTGAAGCTTGGATACTTGTGCAAAAGGAGCTACTGCAAATACAAAAAACCACCTTGTGAAGTCAAGCACAGGGTTAGGTTTGTTGACTGCGCTACGTGTGTAGTGTATGTCATTCCGTTAGACTGCAAAAAGATATACGTGGGGCAAACGGGGAGGTGCATCAATGATCGCCTGCGGGAACATGCCAACAATGTGAAAAATGCCAACTCAGGTCTTTTGGCCACCCACTGTCGGGATTGCAAATGTACACCCCTGTTTGATGAGTGTTATATCGTAGCAATGAACAAGAACCGAACGACCCGCGAGATCATTGAGGCCAATGAAATAGCACGTGCTGGGAAGAGCTGTGTAAGCACTCCCTCCCTCGCACTTATGGAAAAAGAGATGCACTTCCTTGGGCAAGACAACGATTTATCGTGAAACCGCAATAGCAGCGGCACGTGCTCTAAGAGTGTGATAAGGCACAGAGGGGAGGAGGTGTTTGTTCATTGGTTTTTTTGGATGAGTGTGTAGGAGAGAGTGTGGGCAGTATAAATCTGTGATTTCTTCTTAATAAAGTTTGTTGAAAGTGCGCTTTGTCTCGTGTCGTCTCTCTCCGGTCTTCGTTAGTTTTTGCGCAATTGAAGTACAGCATGGATTACCAACTCGCCCAATCCTACAGCCTACTTATCTGTGTGGCATGGTGACCCCGTGGCTGGGCTATACCACAGAGCTAAAATCAATTGCCCGAGTCGAGAGAGCGGATGGGGATCCCAGGAGGATACCAAAGAAGACGTTCTTGGTGGACTTGTGCTCGAATGCTCTCAATCCCGCGAAGATTGTCGCGGCATGCGTTCGAGTATACGAAGAGCAGACAGCACCGGATGATGTTATAAAATTTCCTTTTAGTTGCAGCATGAATCGCGAAGGTCCACCTCGGGTGTGACGGCGGGAAATCGGAAAGCTATTGAAGTGGCGGCAGGATTCTGTTACACAAAAGCATAGCAGCCACGTGTACAAAAATTACTCCAAAAAGTTGGGAATTTTCGCAAAACTAAATGTTCGGATACTGAGGAATGCGCAAGGAACGAAACCGTGACCAGCGAGAAAAACCCAGTATGGGCGCTTGTCAGTGGATAACTCTATCTTTTGCCTCCGCGGGTAAACAGATGTAGTTTTTAAATGGGGGACACGCGCCAAGCAGCGACGCGGTACGCGCTACACGGCGGCTCGTTTAAGCAATGAATCGTATTGGATTGGGGAGGACTAGATTGAATTTGATAATTAATTTTTTTGCGAGTATGCTGACCTGGGCGCTGTTCAAACGAGTGTGACAAACTAAACATGACGGTTTTATTTAGCATTTCAGCATACTTCCTAGCGGTTTAGCTTATTGAAACCTGGTAGAATTGTACCTTTATTCTACAGGGCAAGCATAAGGCCGTTAAAATCCATTTCACGGTGGTTTGGACGAACCTGGTGAGGCTTCGGGAAGCACTTGCTTCATGTTATTTGTATGAAAAGTGTGACAGCTAATTAATTATGGGGTTTCAATTATGGGGTTTAACCTGCCGAAGCGACACCGGGCTATGAGGCGCGCCGTAGTGAAAGGCTCCGGATAAATTCTGACCACATGGGATATTTAGCGTGTGCCGAAATCACGATACACAGGCGTTTTCCCTTTCCGCCACCATAAAAGCAGCCACCGTGTGCAGAATGGAACCTGCGTCCTTGAACTCAGCAGCACAATGCCTTAGCCACTGAGCCACCAAGGAGGGTCATAATTATCTATGATATCGACTGCGATACACGTTTCCGCGGTTATGGAGTCGTCTGAGCAGTTAAACGCACTGCATGCTGGGAGTAAGCACGTGATTTTCTTATATAAAAAAACGGTATTGAGTTGATTGATTGATTGATTGATTGATTGATTGATTGATTGATTGATTGATTGATTAATTGATTGTTTGATTGATTGTTTGATTGCTTGATTGATTGATTGTTTGATTGATTATGAGGTTTAACTCTCCGACGCTACACAGGCGATGAGGCGCGCTGTATTGTAAGGCTCCGGATTAATTTAAAAAATGGCATTGAATGGAGTAGCAGGTGGCATAACATCACGGAGAAACTGAAAGTCACGAACGGTTTAAAGTAGGCGTGCTATCATTATTGGTCTCTGTTGCATACGTTTGCCATATCGTACACAATTCCCTAGCGGTAACCGGCTCTATTTTTTAGTCAGTACAGCAGGTCAACACTTATGCCTAAATGCAAGTGAAGCCGAGGAAGCAACATGGATCTCACAACAAAATTCACCTGTTCCACGGAAACAAGTTTTCGCACGACAGTTGTGTGAGCCTAACGTACAAGCTTGCTTTGGGCTACTTTGCTTAAAAATGTTCCGAAGCTGATGGACACTGCAGCGCAGGCGGCTTTGCAGGAAGGCGCCAGCTCAAGCATGTTTAGATCGACGAGGCGATCGAGAACAAACGAAAAGAACAGGCACCAATTTTGGAGCCTGAAGTCGTATAGCGTCAATTCATCACTTTCAAAGGGCTGTTCTTTTTTTCCTGTCAGTGGCTGGAAAAAAATTAGGGCATGCAGAAGCAAAGTGTCAATAAATTTGTAATCAGGAGCGGACAAAAGTGCAACTAAGCAGCATCTGCAGCAGAGGATGCGGCTGTGCGCTATGCCAGGGAAAGAAAAGGTAAAGAAACAAATAGGTTCCACACGAAGTGTTAAATGGTTTATTTATGTACTTCGTTACGTTTTTATATATTTTTTAAAACTCACCTTCTCCGGTTCTTGTTTTCAAGTGTTCTGACTTTTTTTAGTTTTTATTTTTATTGTTTGCCAGAACGACCAGCGTTGTGTGGGAGAATCACGCACCGGGAGGTTTATTAAGCAGAAAAAAGTAATATATAACACGAATGTGTACACAGCCGGTCGCACGACACCCTCCAATAAAGCGGCTGCCTGCAGCGGGGGGGCGGGGGTATGGTAGAGAGAGAGATCCGAATCAAGTGCGCCCACACAGCCGTGAACGAGATTTTGTTTCAGCGCGCCGCCGCTGTCGGCGGCGAAACGGCGTTGCCTCGTGTTTCCGGGCTGCTCCTGCGATTTCCGCCGCGCCGTTCTAATAAATCACGTCGGGCACCGGTAAACGAGTTAGGCGAGAGGTGTTAGTATGAATGATACCTCAACAGCGGCGAGTCTGAATGATTATTAATGCATTTAAGAAGAGTGATTGATGCGATTCTATATTACACTGCCGTCGGCCGAGAGAGCGCGCAGTGGAAAACCCCGGTCCAGGCCTTTTCCATAATAAATGCTCACGCATGCTTAAATTCCTAGCCAGTCCTCACCTTCTCCGGTGGCCCGCTTTTGCCGTTATTCCCGATTCGGATCGCCGGCTCGTCTGTATGCCGCCGGCCGCCGCACGCGCCCGAGTCCCGTTTCAGGCGCCGATCGAAAGCGGCTAATGCACGCGCCGCGAATTCACATATCGCCCGCGGATCGCCGGTGCGGCGTCGCCGTATAGGGGGTAATCATCTCGCCGAAGGTTACGACATGATCCCGTTAAGCGAACGTCGCGCAAATGCTAAACGCGTGCAAAAGGGAGAAAAGAAGGGCGGAAGGGGGAGGGGGCGAACTACGTCTCGGACACGCAGTGGTCGAAGTGCCCGGGCGACTAAGACGATAAGTCATTTCACCGTCCCCACGCACGCGCTGTGAGATTAGAAGAAAGGGTGGGGATATTAGATTCCAAAATAAATATGTGCCTGCTGGTCGCTGCAGGTCATGTAGGCCAAAGAAAGAGCACATTAAAGATCCGGGGCAGCGTCGTGTAACATATTAAGCCGCGAGGCCGGCACGCACGCTAATATTTAACGCTGCAGGATAAACTCGCAAGAAAGACGAAAGAAAATTGAAACTTTCTAGGAAGCGATGTGTGGGGAGGAATTTCTTCGGGAAAGTCAGAAAATTTCATAAGCACTACAGTTATGTTTTTATGATTGTAATGATGGCTTTTACTTGGATCACCAAACTAATTTTGATTTGCATTTAGAACTGAGCAGCGCTTTTAAACGCTAGAAAATTGAAAAAGAGATAAAATAAATGCATGTTTACGTGTGGGCGCTTTGAAATTCCAGTCCACGTTTTGCTTTCACCCGGTTGCGCTGCTGAGCACGAGGTCGCGGGTTCGATTCCCGGCCGCGGCGGCCGCTTTTCTGATGGAGGCGAAAAGCAAAAACGCCCGTGTGTACGAGATTTCGGCGCACGTTAAAGATCCCCAGGTGGTCAAAATTAATCCGGAGCCCTCCACTACGGCGCGCCTCATCGCCTGCGTTGCGTCGGCGCGTTAAACCCTACAATCAATCAATTTCACCCGGTATTGTCGCTGATTCGTCAATAAGCTGAGCTACTTTACGGATAACCCATGACTAGGACTGTGCAAACAGCAAAAATTTTGTCAGATAAGAGTCCATACATCGCTTCTCGATAACTATGGGAAACAAGAGGCGCGCACAGCCCGCATTGACCGCATCAGATAAAAATAATTTCGGGGCTAATTATAAAGCGGTGCGCCAAATTTCAGCTTCGGTTGGAGGTATTCCTGATTTAAATTACTAGTCCTTGAATATGCGATTTATTGGTTCAAGACTCTCTCAATTAAATGTGTTTTTTTATTAGCTTGTTCATCAATCCTTGGACACTCTCCCTCTGTGCGTACATGCTGCTGGTTGAATATTGTGTTTCTTGGACAATCACGCGGAAGGCTGCTAACTTTGCCGAGAGGTCATGTTATGATTGCATTAGGGATGGAAATAAAAATTAGTGTATTCATTTATTAATTATAATTGGTTTAAATTGTTTTTTTCATTAGTCGCTCTATCAATCATTGCCCAATCCCTCTTTGTGGGCATACGACTCTGTGTATATACGTACGCATGTATGTATGTACGTATGTGTGCGCGTGTGTACGTGTGCATGCATTCACAACCGAACGGGCTCAACTGAGCCATACATCAATTCAATGTGCGCGAAAGCCCTGCAGCCCGAATACAACGGTCCTGGAGACTACTCTGTAAAAGAGACATTGCAGCAAAGGTAGAGGGAGAGCAGGAGGAATAAATGTTTATTTCACGAGCGCTGGTGCTGCTGTTAGGGCCCCCGCCCGGTGGGGGGCGTCCCTATAGTCCGGGATAGCCTGGCCTTGGATGGCAGTCCAGGCCCTCTTCACCAGTATGCGCTGGGTCCCGGGGTCCGGACTTTTTAGGCAGGCCACCCACTGCTCGTAAGAGGGGGAAGGGTTGGGGTAGGCCTGGGGTTTGTCCGCACTCCCATACTTGATGGTTAAGGGCAGAAATTACAGGTGGCCTGGTATAGGGTGGGGTAGATAGCATGAAAAAGGGGGCGATGAGGATAGGAGTTTAAAAACAGAAAGATAGCGGAGAAGGCACAAATATTCAAAGCTCATTTATTCTCCAGCAACGTATGAGCAGTAAATTTATTTATTTCCAACCTCCAAAGGGGTGCCATTTCTGTGCGTTCGAGGCGCCTGCAAAGACGTCGCTGCCTCCTACTCGCAAACTCCCTCCGTTTTTTATTTATTTCGCTTCCTGACCACCTTGTTTCATTGATTTTTGTTGCTCGTGATGGTCAATCGTTCGATATTCGGCCGATGAGTAGTTGTGTCCTGCATATATGCGCGTGCATGCGCGCTGAAGCTTGGTAAGGTAACGGATAATGTTTCGCAGGCCCTTTTATATAGTCGACTTCGGGCGTAGCCCGTGGACGTAACATATGTATAGGTGACGTTACTTGGTAGATGAATAAGAGAGTACGACAAGGCACCAACATTCCATGTCAAGTAAGCGATCAACCCTAGTGCACTGCAAAACGAGTTGCGTAAGTTTTCTTAATTCTCCGGCTCCCAATTGATATTTTTATTTAGGTTTGTCCCTCTCATCCCACGACCAAGAAGCGAGTCCAAAGAAAGCGCGAGCAAACCGACCCGGGAGAGGAGAAAGAGGGATGTCAGAGCACGTGACGGCAACAAGAAGTGTAACAGAGCACCGGTGCCCTCACAAACAAACCGCCGGTCACCCTTGCTTTAGAAAACGTCAAACAGGGGTAGTCAGGACTTCCGGCGAGGGAGGAAGATGACGTTCTCATTCTTATTATAAATAAGTGGGATTTCCGTATTTATTTAGACGGAATGGCCCAGCTCCTTGCCCGCTCATATTCCCAGCTCCTTGAAGAGGAAACGCTTCCAAAGCCTCCTGGCAGAAAGATCAAAACGCCGCGCTGTGCGCACTCCCACCCTCCGGAACAAACACGTCTGCGAAACAATATTTGTAGCTTGAACCTTCCAGCTTTCTTTTTATATGAGTTTTCTTTTTTTCGTTTTTTTTCCTTCTCATCAGCTACGCCACTGCTGTTGTGCGAGTCTGAAACGGCGTAGGAACGGATGGATAAAAAGAAACACCGCGCAGGAAACGCGACGATTCACAGCCAGCCACGCGACATAACTCAAGACTCTCGGGATTAGGGAGCTTTGCAGGAATCGTCACGCATAAACTGATCTGGAAACGAGGCTACCATCTGCGAACGCAACAGCGTCGCTTTAAATAGAGGCCCGCCTGACGCACTCAGGAAAAGCGGTGGCGGCATTTCTTGGGGTCTTTGGGAGTCTCGGGTTCGTGTCCTCAGCCCTGGTGCTGACTGCTCAGCTCACGTCGCCGCGGGAAAGAAAACAAACAGAGTAGCCTAAGTTTGGATTTTAGATGCGGCCTCAGATGTCCGCACAAATTAGGCGGCCATGTGACAATTTTAGACGTGTGTTAGTCGGCATGCCCTCATCACTCCCGGAATGGAAGCTCGCCACTTCTACGGGCTTGCGACACTGCTTCATCCAGTGCATCCCTTTTCTTTCTTCGCAACCAAAGAAATACAAGGAATCGAAGTAACTATTTTATCCAGCCCTGCAGGTTCCCAAGCACGAAGATCCTTATTCTTACAACCTGACGGCCTAAATGCATCATATGAACGGGACACACATCTATAGCCCTGGTGCCGCATCCAAAATTTAATAAGACTCGCTCACTCTCAGCCGCTTCCTTTATTGGCTTTGTGCGCATCACTGGCAAGTCGCGAGTTAAAAATACGATACAGTCCTAAAAAGAAGTCGATCCCCAACTACTATTAGAAGGGAACATTTTTATGGATCTGGCCTAGAAGACACTATAAGTTGCGCCATTAAGAGCGGTACAATAAATAGGAATTTTTTAACGCCTCATGTACAACGGTTTCAGGTGAGGTATTTTAATCTTCTAACCTGCTGGCGGCAGCCGGCCAATAAAAAGCAACCCTGATGCTTCTCTATTAGCAACCATACACAATGAGAACGGTAGTCATAAGTTCGCAACAGCTGTATCGAATTATCATGCTTGTATTGTATTACATATCGAGCGCTTTTAATGATCCCCCTGTATATAACTATTAATTAGCACATATGGCAGCTGAAAACTGCAGTCGTGATCTCACTTTTCATAATGTGCTTAAAAAGCAATGCAATCCTGTAGCTCCTGCTCCTGTCAAAGTAGCTGGAACATCATTGCTCCTTATCCCACAGGCAATCTATAGGTCGTGACTCGATCGTGCCTTGACTTTTGGACGCAATATGAGACATCGTGGTCAATATACGCATGTCGTGGACTTTGGGCCAGTTGTACAAAGTCGCCGTAAAGAACGTCTGCAGTTCATGATTTGAAGGAAATGCGCCATTTTCATGCCTTCAAAAAGGCTTGTTGCGTCTCTTCTCATCAGTTATTCATGAAAGCGACAAAAATATACTTTTAACGCAGGTTGGAGTGCAAGCTCTCGCTTAAATTTATGCCGAGAAATATAAATGTGCTGTTTCAGACCTTACCCTACACCTAGATGAGACACTCTATATAGAGTCCCGAAGGTACTTACGATTACCATCATCATCATTCTTTTCATCCCCGCAGAAGGGAGGACACTCTCATAAACTCCCAACTGCTCCTGCCCTCGTTGCGTCATCCAAATCGATTCTTGGCTCTCAAATTTTCGCACCTTTTCATTTCACCCAAGTTTTTGCCTGTCCCTACTTGTAGCCCGCCCCCAGGTAGTCGTCATGTTAAGTGGTTCATCCGTTGTCGGTCCTCTGATTCACATCACACCCCCTTTTTAGGGGCAAAGCCCCTTAAAGGTTCGGGCTGTTGGCGTCTCATGTCGTCGTCGTAAGCGTCGTCTCATGTAGTCACGGTACTAAAACACCGGTACACTCGTTTACGCCTCGCACAAGAACGTAACACGTAAAAAAAAAACACCGGGACACTCGTTCACGATTCGCGCTAGAACGCTTCGTGCTTCAAAGACACCAGAATTTTACAACAAAGCTGCATGTACCTCTATCCCCAACGGTTTCATTTCCGTGGGCAAAAACACCAAGGCGCTAAGAATACACTTATATACTGCTTGATTCGCTCCTACTCAAGTTTCACGTTAGTGAACTATTCCGATCTCATTTTAGTTCGATAAGGGGTCCGCCTTGGCGACGCCGTGAAGGACGAGGCATCAACGTAAGGAACGCGTTGGGCGTGCACCTTGGATCACCATGGAGTGCACATCTATGCTGTCCTCATAGGCCATCAAGAGGCTGCCGACGCCGGGTACGAGGGCGCCTTGGCGGACATCATCCAAGGAACAGCTTCCTTGGAGGCGGCGGCTTCTCGGCAAAATTCAGGTACCAACTTCCCCTTGTCTGATTTCTGAACGACAAATGTGCCGGTGTTTTTTCTCCCCTCCTGTGCTCATGCGTGATCGGCAAACAGTGCCCGCGTGCTCAGGTGCGCGCGTTCTATACACGCGGCGGCTGTTCACGTGCGAGAAGGCCCAAGGGGCCACCGTGACATTCAGAGAAACCACATTTTATTGTGCATTTGCTTATTTGCTTCGGGCAGAGGATACCCGTGGCCGCAGGCATGGGCGGGCCGCGACGTCGGTAGTTTTTGTGACCAGGGTATTTTGCACGCCTGGGCCCTGGCTACGTAGTGCCTTTTACCACTGCTCCTCGGACCTGTGATTTTTTCGCTTAACTAGACCTATAGCCTCTATTCAACTAAAATCAGATGCCGCTATGCTTTCGCGCTCAAATTTGATATGAGCAGGATGAAATAAAAATACACTGACTCATTTCAATGAAACCAATTTGAACCATGGCCGAAAAAACCACTCTGATGACACAAGCCAATACGGGAAGGCAAAAAAAAAAAGAAATAAATAAATTTTGGAATTTTATGCACGACACCTACGCTCCCAACAGTACAGAAGAGGAGCGCTGAAAGAAGTGTTGCTATTCTTGGCTTCACCTCTAGCAAAAAATGCATCGCTTGGAAGACATTTTTCCAGGGGAAATATCAGCCGTATTGTATCAAAATATGACCTTTTTTATTTTTATGATTTTTTTTTTTTCACACTTAAGGGGTGGCGCACAGTTTTACCACCCCTGGGATTTGAGTGGGCGCCGCAAGGTGGCGCTACACTCACATGCGATTCTTATATACGTCACTCTGTTGTCGGCCATAATCCGCTGGGTCCCAGCCATAGACAGCTTTGCTATGAAAGAAAATATTGTTGCGGATAGTCTGCTCGGTCAGGTGGCTGTAAAATGTGTCAACATAGGAGGAGATGAGGACACCCGTATTACTAGTTCCTGGTATATATTTGCTAAAATTATCTCAAAATTCTTGCACTCTCTTACAAGTACCTTGACCTGACTTCGTTTTTATTGTACCACCCTCGCGAACTATAATGGGGCCTGTCACCCATACAGACTCAAGACGCCGAAAGCCTACTTCTACACCTGCAGCCCCAAGCGCCCATAACGCAAGGGAAGTGAGTCGCGAGGCTTCCCTGGAGGATACACAGCACGCTATAAATAACCCTATTAAACGGCATTAGACGCACATTAAGTTGACATGTTTTAACGCTCGCTAAAGGCAACATAAGGACCGCGAACGCTCAACAAGAGCTCGAAGGTGAAGAAACCGAGCCCAATAAGTGTAGGAATGTCGGCCAGACAAAAATGTGGTACAAGAGAGAGCAACGCCTCGGGAGTTTCGCGATACCGTCGTTCTAAACACAAAGCTACGTTTTATGTCTATTGGTCACCCAAAGTCTGGTAGTTTCCTTGCTTTTGTTTAGCAACAGCCCACAGCCACTTGGGACCTGGCGTCATGGCGACCTATATAATCCGGTCGTTCCGCCTCGCGTCATGAAATTTATAGGCAGCCCTTGAAACGTGGGCAGGTGCAGCTAGGCGTAGAGCCGTGAATGACTGCCATGAGCGCTCCAACGCGATCTCGCGCGAGTGGCGCAGTGCAGGGGACGCCGTCGGCCGCCCACGGGGAAAACATGCACAGACGACACGCACTCGCAGTACAGCGCAGAGGTCGCGGAGTTTACGCCGACGGACGACAAGAGCGGCTTTGTTGCACTCCTGGTGCTTGGCAGCAAAGTGTCCCGACCGCTCTCCGCCTGATACAATGTGAGCGTATCATCAGGACGACTTCGGAACAAAGGTCCCTTAAGGACGAATGAAAGCCAGCCTGTGAGCGGTAGTGGGAGCAGAAGCGACAACGGCAGCAGTGGAGGACGTGGAGGGGCTACGGTGTCGTGACAGCGTCGATATCTTGTCGCCGGCGTGGAAAAGGTAGGCGGCGAAGAAACCTTTCCCTCCGGCATTGTCAGCGACGTCGTTCTGGGGTCACGAAATCGCGTTCCCCCTGCTCGCCCCACGGCAGCAGCAGCTCAAAGGGTAGCCGACGTGGGACACACCCCGAAACCCGGATGCGAGACGGGCGCCTGTGTGCGGCTCCGCTCACACAGCGCAGTTCGGCAGTTGCCGACGGCGGCGTGTACACTCAAGCTGTTCGCTGAGATGTTTGCGCTAATGGTTACGAATGTCAACGGCATTCTTCTGTGTCCGCCGGGAGCGACAAAGAACGAACGGAAGTTCAACAAAACCATCATCATCCAACGGGCAGCAATTTGCTCGATTCTGGCCAGGATGTGCTTCACTATAATGAAACACGCCGCTCGATTGCCCTTGAAGAACAGTAGGCGTGACCTGCGACTTCGACGACACCGCCAGTGCTGCCCGTTTCGCGGAATCCTGCGCAGTTGTAGTGGCCACGGTGAAAATACCGCTCCAAGTGAACGCGTCTGACCTTGCGGGTAGCAAAGTCCTTCTGACGAAAGTCTTATACGCGATCCTTTTCTATACATTGCACGCCGCCGGGTTTCTTCGTCGTTGCGGTGTGTGGTGGCCGTTTGCAGAATGAGTGAATAAACCTGTGCTTTTCAGTTCGTCTGACAGCGCAAATCTAACCAAGCCACCAACGGAGCCCGATTACCGATGTAATCATACTGTAATGCAGGTACAGTGAGTGCAGAAGAGTGTGCCCGTCTGGCATATTCCCGCTGTTATAACAACAACGCAGTCATTACTGCTGTGTCTCGTGCACTATTTTGCCCTATCCTCTAGGAACACCTCCATCGCCACAACTTTAACAGATCAGTGTGCCTGTGTTAACGTGCCGAAACGCACTAAATTGGATTCTACGCACACTTCGTCGGATTTCTTCGTCGTTGAGCATTAGCTGGGAGCTTTCAAGGATGTAACGAATGAATGTTCCAGAGGGTAACGCTTGTGTGACAGGACGTGGGCCCAAAAAAGCTTGATGGTTCTTGAACTTCCTGGCAGCGCTTGCAAACACGCGGTCAAATTTTTTCGAGTAATGTCCCTACATAGGACGCTGTGCCGTGCAGCGGGCCCCTACTCGCCGGTGGGTATTGTACAGCTAGGTGGGGGCAGCGGTACTATCCCCCACTGCACAGACACGGCGCATACGGAAATCACGTTTGTCCTCCCCCATTCGAGCTTCTTGGCATCCGAATCCGTTCATAGTTCCTCGAGGGCCGAGTTCGGTGTGGCGTCGCCGTAGAAGAGCAGCGGTTGAGCCACTTGCCTATAACGGTGAGTCCCTTGTTCAGTTACCGTCCTTGCCACAGTTGATTTTAATTAAATGACTTAATATCGGAGCAGCTGTCGTCCGTTCCAGTGAGAGAGGGTTGCTTTGGTGTAATGGCTCCAGTTTACGTACGGCTGGAAAACGCGCTGAAATGAGGAATGTTATAGCCTGCTAACGCTTTCGCTTCAAATTCACTAACTTGTATCAACTAAACCGAGGCCCCGCGCGTGTCTGACGACTGCGTTATCAACTGTGCCTGTGACCGTGTAGCTGAGTGCAGGAAAAAAATAATCGAAAATGTTCTTTTCAACGCCATGCGAAGGTGGACGACCGGCGGAGCCGTAAACGCGTAGTAAGATAACTGTTCGTCAAAACTTTATTGCATCGATTACTGTCCCTTAGTTAGGGTGGCCACAACAGCTTTACTGTAGCTATGATGGATACACTGATCAGCCCATTCGCAACTGCACACCCAATTTGGGACAATGTGAAACCGATGCACGTACATGGCTGGGTGGCCGTAGTGCTGGATCGGCGTGGCATCGCAAGCCGAATAATCTCCAACACAAAGTGCGTAAAACACCCCCTTTTCGGTCGCGACACACGCAAACTGAACCCACTGACTACGACCACAGGGGTAGTGTCATCGCAGCTAACCCACAGTCTGAGGGCATATGCACGTAAATTCGGTGACATGAATGCGAAAGCATCAATGTCCAGTTGAACGCCTGGGACGCTCTACATCGTGTCCGCGTTCCCGGAAGGCTTCGTCTTCTCACCGCTCCATGCGATCAGCTTCGCGATCCCCTCCTGTCTTACGCTTTCGAATGGCTTCTAGTTGTCTCTTACGCGCAGCGCCGCAACTCGTTCCTGCCGGCATGAATTGGGACAGTTGATGGTGATGGTGGATTTCGCTGCCTGATGGTTCGCTTGCTTCGCTAGCGTTCTGCCGCTGCCTTACTTTATCTGCGGCGTAGTGGTGTGCACGGACACCTTTGGCTACTGCCGACTTAAATTGCGAGCTGTGGAACGCCTCGCGCTATGGATTGACTCGCGCTTCAAAGACACGAGGAGATCTCGTGAGTTTTGATGCCAGAATATCGAGAAATTGATGGAAGACTAGCCCCATACAGCTCCACCGTCGCTTGAAGTGACTATGAATAAGACACAAAGGAAAATGTTAGGCGCCTGTCTTCTCTTCTTCTCTTCTTCTGTGTCTTGCATGCCTTCGGTTTTCTTCAGTGCGTTCGGAGTAGCAAGCCAACTCACTGCTATGCTGATTTCTCTGCATCACTAAAGTCTCTCTCTCTCTCTCTCTCTCTCTCTCTCTCTCTCTCTCTCTCTCTCTCTCTCTCTCTCTCTCTCTCTCTCTCTCTCTCTCTCTCTCTCTCTCTCTCTCTCTCTCTCTCTCTCTCGTGCATAAATAAACAAACATCTGCACTGGATCCGTCCACAGTGTATTTAAATAGAAGTTTAAATATAAATTTAAATTTAAATGTAAAGCCTCTCCACCCTGTGCTTTACACTCGGATCTCTGCCGACGCGTACATATCCCGTTTCGCCTCGATGCCGCGGTTGTGCCTTCTACATTCCCGCACGTTAACAGCCCCCACGTGCACAGAATGCGCGCGCTCCTGAGAGAACGAGGGCACTTTTCGCCGATCACGCACGAGCACAGCGGGGTGAGCGAAAACACCGGCACAGACCCTACAAGGGGAAGTTGGGAGCTGAACACTGTCGAGAAGGAAGCCACCTCCAAGGACCCCCTGTTCCTCGGAGGCTGTTCGCCGGGGCGGACTCTTACGAGGCGGCGGGCGCCTCGCGGTGGCCTATGACGAGGGCATGGACATGTATTCCATGCTGATCTGAGAACCACGCCCAACGCGTGCCACACGAGGACGCCCGGCCTCTCTGAGATGTCCCCAACGCGGACTCCATATGAATCCAAAATAAGACCCAAATTGTTCGGCAACTCGTCAACGAAATATTATCGCATTTCATGGCGGTTTAGTGAAACGGAGACTTCGGTGCTGCCCCTTTTCAGGAACCGATCACGTTTTTTGAGGGGTGTGAATAATGTATGCGCCATTAGAAAAAGAAATTCCGGGCCATCTTTGCCAACGTGAAACCTGGGGAGGGGCGAAGCATGCGATGTATAAGTGTATCCAAAGGTTCGAAGTCTCTCCCTTGCCACACAGCGCGCGCTGGTTGGGCGCCGGAGAAGCTCCTGTGGGAGGAGGCGCCGTCCCTTGCGATGAACCAGATTTAAGCAATGAAATGAGAGAAAGACTGGCCGTAAGTTGTCTTCGGGTCCCACGCCGCAGCATGCTAAGAATTATGCTCAGAAGTGGTGCGAGGCGTTGGAAAACCGAGTGTGTCGGTGTTTTAGTCCCATTACTACATGACACGACAGGAGACGCCGACCTGCAGCCCGAGCCCCTAAGGTGCTGCGCGCGTAAAAGTGGTCACCTCTCGGTTTCCCCCAGTTAACTTTATTGGAAGGCTCTATCCGCTCTCCTCAGGCTTGCCACAAGGCTATGCTGCAGTTGTTGTTGGGCGTGGTAGCCAGCGCCATTCCGACGGAGTGGCGCTGGCTATCACCTGTAAGCACAGGAAATAATAACCTTGAGATAAGTACCCAACAAAGCGTAGGGGAGAACAAGCCCGCCGTTAGCGTAGTGGTCATCGCACCAGACGCGTATTCTGGCGGTCGTGGGTACGGATCCCACCCGGCGGGCATTTTTTCTCCACTTTCTTTCTTTCTTTCTTTCTTTCTTTCTTTCTTTCTTTTCTTTTCTTTCTTTCTTTCTTTCTTTCTTTCTTTCTTTCTTTCTTTAAAAAAGATATCTGTTTCAAGAAGAATAAAGTAACCCACCATATTTTCCCCTTTGCTTTCTTTGGGTTTCTTGACTGCCTACCCTTATTACCGTAATACTTTATCAACCCGAAGTCGTAAAATACGCTGAAAATTTCGTGATAAACGCGGAGTTTCTAGTTGAGCGAAATGACGAAAATATGGGACCAGGTCACGGAAGTGATAGCTAATGCTGGCAACAAAAGCTTCACTGCACAGCGGAGCTTTCGAAATTAAGGCGAAAAAATTCCCATGAAACATGAATTTTCATTATTGCGGAAGAAACAACTGCGTGATGCTCGCCAGTTTCGCTTTCGCATCCCCGTCCCCGAAAAGCGTTCTCGAGCTGCTCAATGTATCGCATCAATTGTTGGTCGCCACCGCTACATTATACCTTGTTGCGAAGCAGGCGCAGCATATTTCTTATTTCTGTCGTTGTAGGCACTTCTCGAGGTTCCTCTTCGTCCTTGTGATCAGCTGCATCGTCCACAGCTTTCTCAACGATGTAGGCGTCGTACAGCATTCCGGTAACATCGGCCACGTACAGTGTAAATTTGCCGTTCACGACCACGTTTAGCGCGCAGTGGGAGCTAAGCGTTAGAGCGGAGACCTTATCAGCTGTCTGTTGTGGACATTGCCTTGTGTCCTCTCTGTCAAAATTTGGATATATATCGGTGGTTCCCCGAAAAAACGTTTCGAGATAAAGGGGGGGAAATACATGGTGCTGGTGGGAGGTAAATGCACGGCGAAAAGTTGTTTCGACTTAGCCGATATTTCGATGTATCCGAGTTCGAATTAATAGGAAATAACTCTCTCTCTCTCTCTCTCTCTCTCTCTCTCTCTCTCTCTCTCTCTCTCTCTCTCTCTCTCTCTCTCTCTCTCTCTCTCTCTCTCTCTCTCTCTCTCTCTCTCTCTCTCTCTACGCAACTACGAGGGTTTACATTTAAAAGTCTCTGCTAAAGCTGTGTACCGACTCTTGCACATATTGCCTTGAAAAACGTTCAACGGGTAAAGGAAGATACCTTTGTTGCCAAATTTTTTCAAGACATTCCTTCAAGACAACTAAAATTCCTATTGCTGCTTCATATCCGTGTTCGTGCAAGCGCCTTCAATGAATAAAAACTACTGATAGTCATGTAAACACACACACTTAGCCAACGTGTAATACGGATACTAATGCAGCCGCCAGCTCATGCGTATAGAAGAAGCGACCAAAGTAAAAAACAAAAAACAAAAAGAAAACTAACAGGGTAACAGTTGTGTTATTTCTCGAGCGCAATATCCGAGTCTCCTCCTGTCTTGCAGGATATTGATTGAACGTTCCGACCAAGGGTGTGCTTTCAACGCGAGCTGTACAAGACGGGTAAAAATTCTTTTGAGATCAGCCAGTTTTTTTTCTTTTTCTTTTTTCCGAAGATAGGCAAAGCCTTCGCGCAGGAAACCTTCTCACTGGAGCATTGAGAAAGCAATAATTTCCAGCTTTAGCGAAAGAGAATTTCCACCAGCGAAGTACGCACCTTCTTTCGTCCGACAGCCGAGAAAGGACACATTTGGCACCGGTACTCGTTCTACACATGGGCGAGCCGAGAAGGAACAAACATATTTAAATAAAATAAAAGCCGAGGACTGAACCGCCGCGCGTGTCGGTACACTACCGCATAGCAGCCCACTGGCCACGTCCCTCGCGCGTCAACAATATGGGGGAAGAAAAGCAACAAAAGCGGGGAAAAAAGGACGTGCGGGGCGAGTGAAGAACAGAAAGATGAGCCAAGCGCCCATCACGAGCTCCCAGCCAAGAATACTCGCGCATCTCCGGGAAACGTATACGCACGTTTCGCCAAAACGTCTCTTCCACCAAGCAGAAATAACAATGGTATTTCCGAACAGGGGAGGGACATTTTTTTCCAATTCCCACTTTGCTTTTTTTCTTCTCCCAAGATGCGGGTGGGTTGCACCCGGAGTTGGCACACGAAACTGGGCATATCTGCCCAGACAGGCCGAGATGAAATGCACCGGTGTAAAATATTAATGCTGCATGTTTGTGCACCCCTTTTCGGGAAAAGATATCTCCTCTCGAGCTTTAATAAAAAGAATCTCCTCTGTTTCGGGAGGAGGGGGGAGGTGGAGGCGGTGCCAGTGTGTGTGCACTTTGTAGGGTTCGTCCAACAGCCGCGCAACAGTCCACACGCGGGAACGATGCCACGCGCGCGCCCGGGGCGAGGCGCAAAACAACCCCGCGGCAAACAAATACGCGAGGACGTCCACACTCCACCACCAACAGTGAAGAAATGCAGGAGGGAAAAAAATGTCAATAAGAGCAACTGCGAAAGAAGGTGCGTGGAAGGGCAGCAGCAAGCGCCGGAGAGCTCGTCGAGTGCACACGTGCACTTGATATATGCATTTCAAAGTTCCCCTTCGCGGGAGACAAGCGCCAGTCCGCGTGCCATTTCAATATTCCTCGGGCACGATGCCGCGGATACCGGTGTTATTGTAAAGGTCTCCGCGCGCTAGCTATAGGCGAGCAGGCCGAATGCGGGTATACGCACGTGTACGCGATGCGCGGGCGATATAAAATGTACGCGTATACTGCCCTCTCCCGCCCTCTGCCTCTCTCCCTCTTATCCGTGTCGACTCTTTCTTTTCGTCGCCTTCACTGCGTTTTCCGGTTCTTACGACGCCCCATTATACGCATTGCTCGTTCGGCAGCGTCGTTCCGAGCGCATTGCCGTCGGAGGACGTCGAGTTATATCGACGAGGGCTGTTGGTGCACACGCGGCCTGCAAACCAAAGAACCGCGCGTCTTGCACACGCGGCGCAACCTTAGCGATCGCGATAAGGGCATCTGGCAGCGGAGGAGCCCGAAACGTGGGAAGAAAAGCAAGGTTCCCTCGTCGGTTTCCCCGCGGACTTTGCATGAGGGCCCAGCGCTTCGTTTATAAAAGAGGCGCTGGCAAAGCCCACGCAACGAGGAAGCACGATTGTAAAGTGAGTTGCACGGCCTCCCCTCTCGTATACAACGCACCAGAATGCAGCTGTGCCCGCTGACGTACAAACACACGTGGACACAGGCATACAGATCAATGCGCGCTCGCACACAGGTATTTCAAGCCAGCCCACATTGGTCCATTAACGGCAAGTAACATGTAACTTCAGAACTGCTTTTATTGCCTTGATAACTGCAATGGTCTTATCATTTCTAACTCTCGTGTTCAACCACGTGACCATCCTTGCACTTTTTCCCTATTCATTTGTTTCTTTGTTTGTTTGTTTGTTTGTTTGTTTGTTTGTTTGTTTGTTTGTTTGTTTGTTTGTTTGTTTAATCAGCCCCCAGCGCCGGCATCATTACAGACGACAGTGGTGACAACAATAGGCAGTCACCACGGAAATGCAATTCGTTAATTACGTGTTTAGATAAACTTCGCTTACTGTACATGACATTTCCATTAGAAAAGTGTTGGTTATTATATTATATCATTAGCTCGTTCTATACTCACGAGGCGCAGGCGGAATAAATAAACTAACAAAATTCAATGTGACAGGATTCAAAGCGAATATTACGGGCATGATATCACGGGCGAGAACGAATGCATCGCGCAGTATACAGAGGGATGCTGCAACAGCATTAGACGATAGGTTTTTCACGCCGATGAATTAACGCCGAAAGATTGTAAACAACGTAGACGGTACGTTAGCTGCAGTGTTGTATTTTGAGAGACTCAATCGAAAAGAGTTGTCCTTTACAAGGAGATTGCTGATCAGCGTCTCACGGATCGAGCCCCATATTGACGAAGCCTGCAAAAATGTGTCATTGTCGGTACTAAACCCACATTCGCCAAAATGGTAAAAACAAGAGGTAAAAATGCATCATATAGCAAAATGTATCATATAACAATAACCACGAGAAAAATTTTTGTCTTGTAGGAAATTGAGACATATGTAACCTGACATGCGCGTTGTGCTGTTAATGTATTCAAGAACAGGTTCTCAGAAAAAAACTCCCACCTCCCCTCTCGGGAACCCCTGTGTAGATGCGACGCATAGGCGGAGCGGCGAAGGGACCGCGTTTTATAGCGCGCATAACGTTGAGGGGACTGCGTAAGCCGGTCCCAGTCGATGACGACGTTGGCGTACTTGTAAAGCGGCGTGGACTCTAGGTGTTTGAGCCAAGCGTGGATGTTGCTTCGCCGGATAACGGCCCACCGGTTATATGCGCAGCGCGCCCGAAGGAGAGGAAACCGCGGAAGAGAGAGTACTGCACATGCGCCGGCCCCAGCGCGTCTGCCGCGGCTATGACGCAACGTGCCGCGGCTATGACGCAACACAATCCAACACAATCCACTTTAATCCAATCCAATCCAAATCCGATCCAATCCAATCCAAGCCAGGCCAGGCCAGGCCAGGCCAGGCCAGGCCAAATCCAATCCAATCCAATCCAAGTCAATCCAATCGAATCCAATCCAATGCCCCTCGCGAGAGAGTGTTCGCTATCGGAGAGGAGAGGGGGTGAGCGGCGGAGAGCGCAGCTGGCGCGGCGAAGAGAATGGGGGAGGGGCGGACAACGCCGACGACGACGACGACGACGACGACGCCGGAGGGACAAGGCGAGTGAATCAGATGCTCTGCATCTAATAAATTCATGTTCTATCTATCAGAAGAAAAGTATCTCGCATCTGCCTCTTCCACAAAATCTACTTCACCAGTTCACCAGTCCTGATATTAAACACGACCTTCTCTCACCACGTGCTTATATTTCTGAACGTATTAACCCCAAATTTAAAGTTAGTGTGCTGAGCTCTCGAACAAACGTGCACTCCAATTCATTCTTACCAAGGACAGCCACCGACTGTAACCACCTTCCTGCAATAAATAAATAAATAAATAAATAAATAAATAAATAAATAAATAAATAAATAAATAAATAAATAAATAAATAAATAAATAAATAAATAAATAAATAAATAAATAAATAAATAAAGGATATTCTGGCATGTGTAAGACTTCACAGGTTCTAACGATATGTCATTGCAGGCAGGAACGTTTGCTGGTGCTGGTTTGGAAATAGGCGCCATCAGTTCCATTTGTGATGTGCTACACCATATACTACACCGTGCCATATACGTAGATCGCTCTGGCTGCGGGATGTACGTATTTTTGTTGTTTACAATGTCACGAATAGGAACAAAATTTTGACAAGAAGATGAATATAACAATTTCTGCCGATAAGAAGGTCATTACATAAAAAATTGAAGGATACCAAGTGAGGACCCCTGAGGTACATTTGAGTGTACTTAGTGTGGTGAGGAGAGTTATGGCTATTCGCTGAAACAAGTGAGGTCGTTCTGGGAGGAAACACGATGTATCTCCGAAAATTACCGTGTATTTATCTGGTTTCTGAGCCAGTGTATTTATGGGAGACCCTTGATCTGAAACAGTACAATAAAATACAATCAGCAAGCGATGCATGACCAACCTCTAATGCGAGTGAACAGGGCGAGCTAAGTTTTATGTCCACCCGAGATCCCACGAGAATAGATTTACAGAGACATGCTGTGCCGATGGGAAGATTTTGTCCCATTCTCAAAAAATTACCAACTTGGAAACTGTGTAGCGTTAAAGAACGTTGCAGTAAGTCAGTCATGTGGTGCGATAGCTCGCCAGATTAGTTTTGATCGCCATCTTGTGTGACTGAAGCCCCCTGTTGTCTTAATATTACATCAGATTGTTTGTAAGATTTGTTTTCAAGCGAATATTCCTAATACGTGAGATGAAAAATAGAGCTTAGTGTTTTTAAGAGCTGCATTGCAGATATTGGAAGCCGCTTTATAATGTTTACCAGCGCATGTTAGTAGCGCGACAATGAGGTGCGATAGAGGCTTTCTTTTAAATGCAGAGCATTTCTTTAACTCACATGTAGCGTCCGCCGTCCGTCCGCAACAGCTCAGCGCGCAGGTGCGCCCTCTCCCCCACTTCTCCTCTCCCGAATCACGCTACCCTCCTCGCTCTCAACAACAGGTCCGCACCCCTCCCCCTACACTGTATAAAAAAAATAATAGTTATCGGTGCGTGGTTTCGATCCCACGACCCTGTGGGCGGAACGCGAGGTACATGGTGCTCTTCCCACTGCGCCACAAAAGCGACACAGAATCAAAGGGTACGAACGCGCCTTATATCCTTGACTCATTCAAACTACGTCAAGAAGCTGCTGATACACGGCAGCAGTTGCATCGATCTCGTCTTCACCAGTTGCTGCAACGCACGACCACTGCTTAAAGACCCATTAACAGTACACTTTAGCGATCACGAAGCCGTCGTTCTCAGCGTCCAATACAACGACAACAGCAACAAATAAATACATAACGACTTACAACAACCTACTCCTTGCCTTCACTTCTTGCGTCACAAAAAAAAGAAAAATTGGGCCCATCTCTCCACGAGGGGGGACTCGAGTCGCAAAATCACGAAAGAAATAATTAATATATGAAAGAAATAATAATAATTAATAGTAATAAGCAATAATAGTTAACACATTCACTACCACCCCACCACCACCCCCCAAACACTAACGTTAACGCAATACACCCACCCCTACGCGACGCATTTACTCGAGTCCCCCCTCGTGGGGAGATGGGCCCTTTTTTTTCCTTTTTTATGCACGTGCTTGATCTGGGCGTTATATCAGTGGGAATACCTTATGTTGATGATAAGTCACACGTATACATAACGTGGTACGTTATTCCCCCCCCCCCCTGCCCCCCAACGGTGTCCCTGAAGGTTAAAGTAGTATACGAGGACGGCTATGGCAACGATAATTATGATGGTGGTGATCGTAGTAGGAATAATGATGATGGGGACACATCCACATGCACGCTCGCACGGGAGTAGTAGTAAGTAAGTATTGTTGAATAAGGTGGACTTAGCCTTGCATAGCTGCCGGCAATTGCTCCGCCTAATCGTCCCCAATACCATATCAAAACTCTCAAAGTCATCACACCTCCCTTAGTCCTAAAATAACAGACACACAATGTCACCACACCTCACTTAGTCCTGTGGACTGCAAGTATCCGAGTAGGAGATGAGACCTCATGAATGGAGAGTATTGAAGACGCTCAATGGTTAGGAAATATTTGCTGCTTCAGCGGATTCGCCTGCGATAGGGCAGAAATAAAGGCGTGAAGGCAAACAACTGAACTAGCGAGTATGACTTCAATATAGCAGTATTGCATGAAGGGCGCATTACTACTCGCGACTCACAGAGGTAGCCCCACAACTTTCCTTTCGCTTTGCAGCAGCGGTAAACCGACGAGCCGTAAGTTTGCCAATCAGTGATTTAGCTCGAAGAAGTGTTTTAAGCAAAAAACCAAGCGTCCGTGTACATCCGGTATGCTAGAATACGACTCGCTGGCGTACGCGTTGACCGGACTGGGCGCTTACATCTTAAGGCGGCCAGCTGATATTTGATTCGGTCAGCAAACAGTGTGGAATTTGGCGACTATGAAACGTGTCCTGCGTTTCGAAAACAAGCAAACTTAATATATAGCAACATTAATGGAGAGTCCGTAGACTTGCTTCGCGGCTTCTATCGTTCCTTGTTCGGCGCATACTAGATACGATCAGCGATGGGGTTCAACGGCGCCAGAAACTTGTTCTTATAAAAAACAAAACGAAACTTATCCAGATGGTTCGTCACATCCGTGCAGGGACGGGAAACTGGGTGCGTGTACTTCTCGCTGCAGTATAGTGTTGTAAAGAACCAGCTTGCTTCCATTTGATACCCCTTTCTTCGATTTGATTTTATTTTATTTCATTCCGAACCCCTATTGATTCCATTTGCTTCTTTCAGAAACCACAAGATTTAGGAAACAATTTTAGGTAATTAGCACGTTTTTGCAGTGAGTGCTTGTTCTCGTTCTTGTAATGTTAGGGAAATGTTTTTTTGCATTTATAGGCATTACAAGCATCACTCAAGCGAAGAGTGAGCAGCAAAGCGATAAGCAACGGTTCGACGAAAACGCGCTCCGTGTCTTCGCTTGTCGTGACCCAAGGAACCTTTAAGTCGTGTAAGCTGGTGGTGCGAACGATAATTAACTACGGGCAGTTATTCACGACCATTATTCCTCTCACCCCGTGCGGCGGAGAGAGGAGGAGCAGGATGAGGAGAAGAAGGGGGAGGGGGAGGGTTAGCGCGTGGGAGGGGACAACTTCGAGAGGAAGGGCGCGCAGACGAATCGCTTCCTGTCGCAGCCGACGCGTTCTTCTTGGCCGGGCGCAATTGATCGCGCCGGTTCCTTTCCACCTCGCGCCTGAAAACTTATTTCCGGGGGAGTCGGACAGAAAAATGCGCAAAACCCGTCAGCCAGGAATCTCTGATTTGCATACAGCACCGGGTTACCACAACGAAAACATTATCTCGCCCGCTTGGCGTGCGCCACGTTCACCGTACATCTGGCCCGGAGAGCGAGGCGACTGCGGAGGGCGAAAAATAAAAGAGGCGACACCGTGAAAGAACACAATTTCCCTAAACCGCTGGGGAAATCTTCGCGGGAAAAACATATGCATGGTAACCCTACAGCTTTCCATTTCATTTGTGCCTGTATATCAACCCTTTATACGCGGGAGCAGCGCCACACGATCCGGTTTTTCTGCGTCAGCGGCCTCTCCCGAGCGCGTGTGTTCGGCCGCCCGACAGCATGATCTGCTTACGAAGGAGCCCGAGTCAAAGGAGCACGCAGACAAGGGCCCGACCCCGGGGCGACTTACGGAATTTTGATTTCAACCACGGGCCGCACGGGACCCCCACGGGACGCCGCCGCCGAGCAATCCGACCGTATACAAAACAAAACACGCCGCGCGCCTCATTTCAGGGCTCGCGCGGGCTTGCCGGCGTGTTGCTGTGTTTACAACGAGCCCGCCGCCGCGCCGCCGCACGCGCGCCACTCGTCGAAATTGAAACTTTTGTTTCCAGCTTGCGGGGCGCCGCCAGGTTCACCGAGCGCGAGAGGAAACGCGGGGCCGCTTTCGCGGGGAGATGTCGAGCGAAAAAAAAAAAAAACACGCCGATTAACAGTCCCCCTAATAGAGGAGGAGCGCGACAGAGACTGGAGGGCGGCAGTTACAACAAATACGCTGCAGTGTGAAGAGGGCTCCAGATCCGATACTTAAACTATACTAAGGTCTGCGCATTCATTATAGAGTTTCACGAGGCCTCGCAAAGGCGATCGCGCACCATTAGTGTTTTCACGTTTTTGACCTTTCCCATAACAGCAGCAGCAGCAGCAGCAGCAGCAGCAGCAGCAGCAGCAGCAAAAAACAAGCTGCGCAACGTGGGCTCAGGTCTATGTGGGGTGCGAGTTTGTCACTCAAAGGATTGGATGCATATGGCTCGCTCTCTTTTAACATGACGCTTATGCGCTCTCCTCACTCTCCATGATAAACATGGCGACAAAAAAAAAAGGGGGGGGGGGGGGGAGGGGATTCTGTCCCTACGCTCTACAGCAACCTCCTGGAATAGCTTCACCACAATACCCTCGATTGACCGATCCATTCAGCCAACAATGACATTTCGGCATATGACGGTGTGCAGCATACGATTTGACTTAAAAGTTCAGTATGCGCTGTGGTATGACGCAATGCAAACATGACATTCTGCACTGCGCAGAGCCGCAGCGCAGCTCACATTTTTGAGTCAAATGAGATGCACGTTGCTGTCATTCGTCGGATTCGCGTTATTAGCGGCACTTCAAAATGAAGCGCATTGTGAAGGTGAACCACGGGACAAACATTCAGTCTAAGACCCGCGCTTCACAATAACGTTTCTTACAGTAGAGCATTTTTCAAAGTAAAAAGTACTTGTCTCTAAGCAAACGGGGTGTGCGAACAGGTGAAAGAATGGACGTAAACAGACACCGAATGAAATACGAGCTTCAATGGCTTATTTTCGCATAAGCTTATAAGGATAACTAGGACGTGTACGTTGTATACTCAGCGCGGCGTCTTAAAAAAGCTGTATTGAAAATAAACTTTCCAATATTTGGAGGATGATCACGCAGCGTGATACTGTGGTCCATCCTCAGCTTTGGCTACTGAAAACAATATTGCCTCAATAAATGTTTTGACGATATTTTCACTACAATGCATTTAAATGAATTAAAGGTCGACTTGTCTATGGTGCATATATGTTGGCGCTTTTCCTCTCGCGTAGCAAGCAAGACAGGCTCACTCGGCTAACTCAACAACCTTATGATATCTGGGTAGAACAGAAAACAATACTGGTTCGTTTACGGTTCGGTTTCCGATGAAATCGTTTCGTTCAGGTTCAGTTCCGGCTCGACTAAATCCCGTCTCGTACCGCTTCGCGAACTGGTTCGTTAGCCTTGATGCGGTTCACGAACCGGTTCAACGAGTTTAATTATCAGCTATACGTGAAAAAAATGCTGAGTAGTTGACAGTGACTATAACAACAAAATACACACAGAAATCAAAATACTGCGTGTTCCCAATGGCAGCGGTGCAGGCTCAACGAGAGGTTTGAGCAACTGGGCCAGATATTAGGGAAAACAGATTAGGAAGCGACAATACAGCAGCACCTTTCTCGCCTAGCCCTTCTGTCGCCCTAGCCACATAAGGATTAGTTCGACGCGATTGAATTCACAGGAGGTAGGACGGCTGGGTGCATTTTTAATTCGGACGAAAAATTCTTCTGCCGCTTCTTGTGCACAGAGAGATGTATCTGAAGCTTTGAAAGTTCAATATATCTGAAGTAAATGAAAGTCTTAAAGCCGGCTCAAGTCACAGGAGCGCGTGGGACGAATCGCACAAAATTCGAAATTTCACCTCCGTCAAGCACAAGATACTGCAGCTATCGCCGCAGATTTTTTTCTGTAAATAGTTTGCATACTTCTAAATGACCCAACGAATTTATTTTTGGTTCGCAGAAGGATTTCTTTTTAATAAGAATTACAAACATGACACGTTAGTCTAAATAGCCGAAATGCCGGTCCTGTTTATCTTCAGCTAAAGACACTTAGCAGTTCATTGTTTTTAGTATTTTTCCTCCACCATCTTTTCTTCTTCGTGCGAAATCTAGGTTCCGTAAAAAAAACTGTTCAATTTGAGAAATGCAATTCATTGCAGGTAAGTCGGGAATTTTGCTATAAATTTGAAACCAATATTTAAAAAAAGGCCATTTCGGATTTTCTTTTCAGTTTCGCAATTCGAAGCCAAAGTTTTTTAACGACCCACTTTTTAAACGTGTCGCATCATTTGAATACTTTTGTAGTTAAATAGCTCAAATATGGCGTCGTCAGCTTCATTGCCGTGACACGCTAGAGTAGTTTGCAACAAACTTCTGACGTCAACGTTAGACGAGAAATATCCGGTACAATCTTGTCCACTGTACGCATCCTGAGAAACTAACCGTTATACCAGGAGCCAGGGCGTTCGCTGCCTACGCAGTGATAAACGGCTCGGTTATGTGAAAGATAGAACAAAGGAAGGGGCGTCTACAGAAAAATCTACCCCATGGTTTTGTGTTTATTCCATTCCTGAAGACAGCAAAGATGAGCACAAATTCTTCATGTATTAAATCTGTGTGAAAAATTTAAAACCATTTTATGGTATTTTCATTTGGTTTTCGCGCGGAAACACTTTTGTAAAACTTTTTGGTGCGTTTGTTGCTTCGAAGCTATGTTTTTGCTATGAGGCGCAGTGTGTATTGCAGGGCAGCAGAAATATTTTGACCACCTGAGAATTTTCAGCCAGCGTTCAAGTAACGACACATAGACGATTTCGTTTTTTATCTACATCACAAACACGGCCTCCGGGTGCAGTGATCCAACATGCATCGCTGCTAGCTGATTAGCCACTGAACCACTCCTGTGGATAACACTTGTTAAGTATTTACACTTTCCATGTGTGCGACCTTCTAAACCTAATAATGAAAGGCAACAAAGACGCGCATTTATGGGGTGGGCCTTTGCCATTCTGCTGGGCAGCAATCTTGCACCGTCATTGCTCCAATTCAGTCGAAGTGAAGGAATGGCAGAGAGAGAGAGAGAGAGAGAGAGAGAGAGAGAGAGAGAGAGAGAGAGAGAGAGAGAGAGAGAGAGAGCTTTCATTTGGACAGGATAGATGTCGATGTTTTATATCACCTGCAGGATGCCGAAGGTGTGTTATTTCTTTCGCTCAACCTTGCCCCCTGCACATGCGACCAGAAGCAGCATACCAGAAGCAGTGGGGAAGCACCTATGATGTTCATCTATCACCGCTTGTTTCTTTGCAAAACCGAGCCATCCGAATCATTAATTACAGCCATCCGAGAGACAGTGCTCCGAATTTATATTCTGACCTTCGAATCCTACCCCTTCTATTTGAATATAAAATAAAAATGTGCATTTTCCTCCTTCGCGCTAGAAATAATGAATCCATGCACACCTACATCGACGAGTCGTTACTTTTTAACGCCAACAACACCCGCTTTTCAGAAAACAATAACCTAATTCTACCAAAAATTCGCTCGAACTACGGCAAACAAACTGCCGTATTCGCCGCCATTTCAATGTGGAATGAACTACCGACCCCCCTCAAATCAATTCACTCTCCCAATTTTTTCCGAAACCAATTAAAAAGTTTTCTATTATCTACCTTAGCCTAATGTATCAACGTGTTTTTGTTGTAGCACCATTTTTTTTCTTTTTTTTTCTCTGTGTTTCTGTTCTTCCGTCGAATCGTTTTTACTGCAATTTTTTGTGCATATGTTTGTATTGCTACAAACGAATGTATATATATATGTGCGTATGTATGTATATACATATATGCATTGCTTTCTGCCTGTTTTTGCTTATTTTCGTTTGATGTGTTTTTTACTTGTTGCCAACTCTACGCTGTTCCGTTGTGCACTTTGTCACAGGAGGTCCCCCCGACAGTTTTTTTAACTACGGGACCTCCTCGGTATTACTCTTTGTACGCTCTTTTAAAACGTGAAAATAAATAAACTTCAAACTTCAAACTTCAAACTTCCAACTTCAAACCATGGCAACATTGGTGGGCATACATTTCCCCATGATGCGATCACCTATAGAGCGTTGATAGAGTTGTGATTGCTGTGAAGGAGAAAAGTTCATGAGAGGTTACGAAAGGTAGTCTTCCATGTAGAAGAAAAGCCCCGAATGACATTGACTGCGCATTGTCAACAACAGGTGATCGAACCATTTCGGCGTGAACCAGTAATCGTTATTTCTTTTTTCGGTTCATTACCGGAAAAAATACCGGTTCGGTTCCGGTTTTCGGTTCGGTTCTATTGTGGTTTGCGGTTCCATTCCGGTTTTCAGTTCAGTTCGATTTCAGAGTGGGGAACGAACCCATGCCTTTCGATTTGATCTCGAATGCCTTACCAATTCGGCTATCTGGGCGACTGTGTTCTCCTTCACTTTCCGGGGTACTTATATCTACTACAACTGTATCTCACGCTTGAGGGTGGTAGCTAGCGCCCCTCTGACTACACGGGAAGAAGGGGACCTTCTTTTCAACCCGTGGGGCGTGACTAGAATGTCTACAGCCTGTCATGAGCAAGCAACTGGCGGGAAACCCTCTTATGCTACCTTGGCATCAAGGCTGCCCGAACGGAGGACTCGGCCCCAACTGGACGCGTGTTTTTCTTCCTTTGTTTGTTTGTTAAGTAAATTTGAAAATGTTAACCTCCCTATCCGCAGCAAAAAAAAAAAAAAAGCCTAACCATACTCCTATGCCTCCTTTTGCGTTGTAGACTGCCGACCTATTTTTTTGCATTTTCCTTAACGAGCCCCTCATTTACTAAACATATTAGCCTGCGAAAGCCTAGCGAGGGTCTCGGTTCCGGCAGCCTTGATGCCAAGGTATACCATAAGAGGGTTTCCCGCCAGTTGCCCGCTCATGAGACTTCCAACAAGCGCTAACTTCCAGCTTGTTCCTGTAGCCTCCATCTGTCCTTGTCCGTTTTCTTTTTTTTTTTTTTGCGCTACAGTAAGTCATGGATTACCGCTACTACTAGCCCAAACTTAAACTCTACTAAGCTATTCTTCTGGGCCAATTTCTTGTGTTTATGCAATTTTATCGTGGGTATGCATTTAAATTTCATTCTATCGACGCTAAGGGGACAAGTAAATCCCCGAGACTCCAAAAAACCTCCGCTGTAAGATTCTCTACGTATGTCTTAAAAGGCTCATCCTTGCGTAATAACGTTTCTCATACCGGAAGTTCAGTGATAAATATATGCAACACATTTATAAACCACTCGCCCATAGCTTATAAATCTAAAAACTGTTTAGCAGTCCTTACGTCGCTTAGTGTACGAATGGAAAGCCCCCTATGTTACCATACTTTGTTTGATTTGTTCAGTCAACTTTTGTGAATTGTAATTCGCGTTTCAACATGCTTGCATAACTGACACTCGGTCGCTGTTTACGACGCATAAAGATCCCCTGCTCACGCTTTTATTCGCGCATATTTTCGCTTAGTATCGCGTTTTTACACGCATGTTAAAAACAAAACCTCCGTACCATCAAGCGTTGTTAAAGAGTTGTTCGGCATTTTGAAATGGTTATTTATTTCTAGATGGTTTTACTCGCAACCTTCGCAAACTTCAGAACAGAGGTTCCCGCATGGTGTGCGGCGGCAGAGTCAAAAAAATTTGATAAAATGGCAAGTGAAGTATAATTGGGGATAATGTGATCCCCATAAACCGGCATCAGCAAGTGCACGAAAAATGCATCAAAAGAACCATCTACAATCGGTATAATGCTCATCGCGTTGCGTGTGGGTAGTGTCAAAGTAGAAATTACTCTTATATATGATTAGTATTCACCTTTCCCCCGCTTGCCAAAAAGTTCCTCCGCCACTTGTTTGGGGAGCGTGGGCAGTCCGCAAATATTTTCGGAGGACGAGGAAACAGATCCCGTGAACCTTTTCTCAGCCTACTACGCCTCTCGTGCACCCTGAAGATCTCGCACTATGTTGTATGACAAAAAGACGCCCGGCCCCACGCACTGACAGTCTAATGGGAGAGGGAGAGAACAATTTTTAATGAAGTATGGCATTGTTAGCCGGACTAAAATGCCTAACTTGCTACGCCAGTTGATGACGTGATGAAGATGATGGCGATGGTGTTCAAGAACTTGATGCGCACAGAGATGTTGAGTCATTTACAGAGACTGGTCTAGACCTGTGTGTTGCAGGTAGTCTATCAGAGCTTTTGTAGCCCGTAAAGCACGTTTGGGACATGCCCAACGTCCTAAAACGTCTTTTAGTTGAATGTCCACGGAAAGGGACAGTTCCAAGACACTGCGAGGGACACTCTTTGCGCACTAAATCGAGCACATTCACAAAACAGGTGCTGGAAGGTTTCTTGCACATCGCAGTGTGGCCAGAATGGCGACGTAGTCCATTTCATCTTAAAGTGGAAGTTGCGCGTGTATGCGACATTCAACGGCACGAGATGTAGAGTTGCTTCTACCCGCTTGGAGAGTCCTGGTGGCATTTTGAATTTGGAGTTTGAATCGAAGGAAAGTGGCGGCGCGTAATGACGAGATACGTCACCCCAGGTTACTCGCTGCATGTTCCATGCCACGCTAGATGCACGGACAGATGCATCTTTCCTGGACAATGGTATGGATATTGCCGATGCACGATGGTTATGTGTTTGTCCTTTTCAAGACACGAAAGAAAAAAAAAGCCCCACCAATAGGATTGCAGCAAGTACTAAAATATGCTTGCGTCCCATAGCTTGTGCGCAATCTGTCCAGTGGCGTCAGAATGACTACATGGACGTACGTGCATCAGACATTTCGCGTCGTTTGCCGAGCAACCCGAGTCAATACGGGACGAAGTCTGTTTACTGCGAAGAGTGCGCGAACAGAGGAGGCTGTGAACGGGAGGAGCGAGCAGTGCAGAGCCTCTGGGGCGCTGTGTGCGAGGGTGGAAAAAGAGCGGGAACCCAATTAACGGCCGCATCTGCAAAAAGCCGCGCACGGCGAAGCAGCAGCCTGGGCGAGGCTTAGTCTGGCGCCCAAACCCCGACGAATTCGGCAGCGCCGGGGAGGCTTAATCCCCCGGTAATCCCCGACAGCACCTTTTCGATGGCCAAAGTCGATCTATTGCAACGCGCGCTCGGCGTACAGCAGGTTCTCGCAAAACTTGGACGCTCGGCAACACACGCCATCGTCGCCGCCGTCGCGTATACACTGCCGGCTCCTCCTCGGGCGCGCCGGGCTCCATCCCTTTGGCGCGAGCGTCGATTTTGTTTCCGAAGTGGCGACACGCTCGAATTGGCTTCCATTTGGGCCGCGCGCACCACTTTTCCCGGCGCCTGCCTATGGCTGTTTTCCGCTCGCAAGACGACAAGGCCTAGCGCAGCGTTGCGAGCCCGCAGAGGGGCTCTGCAGACATCTTGTTGCTCGGCTAGCGGCGAAATCCAATTTGCTCGGCGCGAACACGGACGGCGCCAAAATAATCCCCTTTCACTGCGGCTCATCCACCTAAACATCCTCTACTTTAGGACGCATAATCGGCCAGCTTATAATGCTGTATTCTTTGCTGGCTTTCCCCTTGGGCACCTTCTGGCCCGGAGGCGCTCCAAAGGCCCTGTCAGCTGCTCCTTTCCTCAGCTGCTGCATGCAGCGCCAGGCGACCCAACCTGCGACCGTCACGCCGCCGGACGCTCGCCAGTGGGATTAGCCGGCGCACCTGCATCCCGCCGTACTCCGCACCGGTACTGTGCATCGAAGCACCGACTGTCCATTTAATCGACCCACGGCTACGAGTCTAAACCCACGGGACCTTCCACTGGTCGCAAACCATTACGCACCGCGACGCTACACTCTGTTCACGCTTAATACCGGATCCCCTGTACGTAGGTGAAAAAAGAAGACACCAGTCTGTTTAAATACGCGAGAAGGGCTTATTGCAAACCCGTTTTTATTCCAAATACAGAAAGACTTGCCATGCACGCCCTGGGTACTGATCTAATTTTCCATAGCCGAAGCTATATTTATCAGTTCCCGCGGCACAGATACCGCTTACTAACCCAGTTCTACCAAACAGTTTCTACTTCTTTTAGCTTTTTGTGCGCGTGAACATCCCAAGGAAACTCGTAGAATATTGTGGCGTGTTTTGTTTCTGTACATCTTATGCCTGAAATGGCTTTCCCAGAACCCAACCATCTTAAAATTTTGTGTCCGCATGCACTAACGTGCAAGGAAGTATTTCGCTTCTGCTGTTGAAAATTACATTCATGTTTTATCAGTACTGACTTTCTGGCACACACCCCACAGCTTCCTTGCTGAATCACAGCCGCTATGGCGCGTTCCATCAACTGTTATTACCATGACGGCTGAAGTGGTTTATAAACGGTTAAAAACCCAACTTCTTGCAGTGAGCAGTTAGCCTACTTCACGTCCATGACGGCGAATAATATGGAGCCATATTAACCCGATAGTGTTATTAGGCTCATTTTCCGATTTCTCCGGGGCCGCTAGGCGTCCGTTACCAGTCGCGCTCTTTAAGTGTCTGCGAAAATACGTCATCGCTGTCAACTGGCAGCAACCACTGAGGTAGCTCGATGTGAGGGCTCGCCTGAATTTGGAATATGGCGCAGCGGTAACTGGAGTGTGGAAAGGAGCACAAATGATACAATGGAGACCGGAGACTAAAGAAATTATGTGCGATTGCAGCAGGCACCGCACCTTCGCAGTTAAATTCGTCGTATGCCCCGTCGGTTGTAGCATGCGCGGGAGACGCCATCCCACCGAAGCAGCGCCTCTCTCACCTGACCTGATGGCGGACCAACATTGGGTCTCATAACTAAAAAATGGGGCAAAAGGTAAGCGCCAGTCTCTTAAAAACCAAAGAAGACCCATTATATTAACAGAAACACATCAAAATATGCCCTGGTAACAAACAAAGCTCAGTATATAGTGTCTAATATCAAGAATTTCCCAATTTTGTTTCGAATTTCCCGCAGCTTTATCACCGCCGCCAGCTCTGTCAGTCAAACGATGGGTGGCGGCACGCGGCCAGGTTAAAAAATCACCCTAAAATAGCTAAGGATGCCATCCCAAAGAACAGTCACGTAAGAATTCTCGGCATGGCCCGACACAGAAGCGGCAGAGCCGAATAAGGAAAACCAGAATAAGGAAAACCTTTAAGCAGTTATTTTAGCAGGCATGACAGAAGAAGAAATAGCAGGAATGAAAGAAGAAGAAATGGTAATACTCGTGCATTCAGTGATCATGAGCCGGATGTTGTACAGCCTGCCATACCACAAACTTACCCACACCGAAGAAAACCAAATAAAACGCTAATAACGAGAGCATATGATGCAGCCATAAACATCCCTTTTTTCATGGTCACCGAAAAGGTCCTCAAATTGGTTCTTTATAACACCTTCGAAAAAAAAAACAGACATGCCGCTCTCCTGGAACAAAGAGGCCACCTGGGCAGAACAAAATCAGGACGAGCTATCGTATGGGAGACATGCACCCCCCCTCCCCCCCCCAAAAAAAAAAAAAAAAAGAGAGAGAGGACTGGACGCCATGATGGACACATCAACCATCTAGCAACTCCCCATAAAAATTCTCCCCTACCGAAAAACATGGATCTAAACCTGGTCAAGGATGGGCGATAAGACAGGGTCAAATTCCTTCAAGGAAACTTTCGCAGAAACTTCTAAACAGTGTTCGCCAACGCCGGGGTGTACGAAAGTACGAAGACAACTATGGCAGACTACACTGGCTATCTTAGTGGCTGAATTACCCTCCTACACACAGGAACGTAACAAATGAAAATTGGACCATCAGCTTGGCAATCCAACAAGAGGAACTATGGAACAGACGCATGAACATCATTAAAGAGTCTCAAAAGGCAGAACACCTAAATCCTTCGGAAAGTTTCTTCCATCCACAATGCAGAAAGTTCTACATGCACAGTTGGACAGGAGCATCGCTCTTTTTACGGTAATACTTTATTGCACTGCAACTTTTCAAAAATCAAAGCGCTCGTTTTATATGTACACTCTGTCTCTATCATGTGCACTGTGTATTTTGTTGTATATTTCCTTTTCTCAAGTGCCTTGAACGTTTCGCTGGCCGAGTGCCATAGCTTGCAACACTGTTTTTTTTTTTTTGCTTTTTTTCTGAATTTCTGTAAGAATTTTTACTTTATTGTTTCTGCCATATCGAGGATTTTGTGTGTTGTGCCGTGCTGTTTTACGTTTCTTTTATTAATGTTTTGCATATGGTGTGCCGGCACCAAGACCTTAGGGTTGTTCCTGGGCACCGAAAATAAAGGTTGATTGATTGATTGATTGATTGATTGATTGATTGATTGATTGATTGATTGATTGATTGATTGATTATTATTATTATTATGTGTTGTGCTGTGTGTTGTTTCTGTGTTGTGTTGTCTTGATTTTAGTTTGTTTTTATGCATGTTTGTATATGGTGTACCAGTGCCAAGACCCTAGGGTTGTTCTTGGTTCCCGAAAATAAAGATTGATTGATTGATTGATTGATTGATTGATTGATTGATTGATTGATTGATTGATTGATTGATTGATTGATTGATTGATTGATTGATTGTAGCAGAACCCAGCATAGCTGCAGCCACTTTTATGTTTACTTCTTGAAGGGCTCCCTGAGCGATGTTTTCGACGGCGTCTTTCACGACTAAGGGGGGCGTGCACACGCAGGCAGCCTTCACGCGCTCGCCGTTGCCATACCAGTCGTTCTGCCGGGGGATTTCAACGTGGTCGTCTCACGGCTCCATGCGACCTGAATGCGGTCCTCCGTGGTCGAGCGGTTTGGACTGGTGCGTTACATGGACCGAAATATTCCCACGACGCGGGAGAGAAACAGACAGCCCCATGCTTGTCCCCTTGAGTAAAAATGTAGTACTACTGAGTTCCATTCAGCTAATTATAAGAAGTATGCTCAATCGTTAATTGCAACCAAACGTATTTTGTTCCGTGCACTCCTTGCAGTGCACCCAGCTTTGCCGGTTATCCTTGTTCACTGAGTTGAAGGGCACAGGCTTTTGTTTCTGACTTGATGTTATATACATTACGGGGAAGCTGCATTTTCAGTTCCAGGTAATAAAGTAAAAAAAAAAAAAGAGCTGTCCTAGTTTATGGGTACAGCCGTTTCCTGGCATTCCGGGGTACCTGGCTTACGAATCCCACCCGGAGCCAAATTTCCGCAATTAGTTACTGTGTTAATGGGGGCTTCCCTGAGAAATGGGGTCATTCCGATCATTCATAGATTGGCTGTTAATTCTTTTGAGCTGTCAGCCATTTTGTGTGCATTAAATCCGGATTTTCTACCGTCATAGTTAACTAATGCCTTGGCATTAAGTCAATGTTACAATGGATCCGAGCAGCGACAAAGCCCTTATGGAATGAGTTTGAGCACGATCAGAATGGCGAGGGTGACCGATTCCACCCTCGCAAGATGGTGTCCAGACGTTTTGTCATCATGCTACCTCGGGAGGGTAAAAGTCCCCTGTGGTTATTATGTAGATGAGGGGCTTTTTATCATGTGCCGATGAGGGGCCTTTTTATCAAGCGCGAAACGGAGCGAACGGATTAAGACGTTTGCTTTTCGCTGCCTGATTGGGTGATAAAAAGGGTGCCTCCCGTCGCTCATATCATTCATAGTTTGTGTAAAGTAAAAAGAAAACGTCCTCTGGGGCATTGTGGTATTCCCCTTCAGGAGCGGAGAGAAGCCGAGCCGGAGCTCAGCGGGTCGTAACGCTGCGAGGGGCAATGCACAGACAGTTCTAGCGAAAGCGCGTTCCCAGGGAGAGCCACTCCGATAAGGTGTGTTACGGCAAGCCGAACGCGCGAACGCAAGGGGCGAGCACGAAAGAGTCAAGGAAATTTCGTCATTCTTGCGTGTTTCGCTTTGTTTACAAAGCAAGAAACGCAAATGCTTGCGGAGTTGTTAACTAACTAACTAACTAACTAACTAACTAACTAACTGACTGACTGACTGGCTGACTGACTGACTGACTGCAACGGCTTACTTGCACGAATGCTTTGCTCTGTGGACAGCCAATGCACTCGCCATTTGTACAAGTGCGGCACGCACACACACAGCTGGCTGGCGCCGCATCTTTTCAAAGTGCTACGAGTTGTGCCGCGCCTCCGCCAGATGGCGCCACGGGTCCCGCGACCGAGAGAAGACGCAGTGAAACATCCCCCTCACGAGGGGCACGATCAAATGCAGAGCATTTCCGGGGGCGCACGACGTTAAGTAGTTTGCGTTACGTTAATGTTGTTGCACTTGTGGCAACTGCTGACGAGAGAGCGCTCGTCAGCAGTAATTTTAATGAGTCGACGATATAAGGCGCGTTCGTAGCGTCCCATTCTGTGTCGGCTTTGTGGCGCAGTGGGTAGAGCACCATGTACATTGCGTTCCGCCCGCAGGGTCGAGGGATCGAAACCGGGCGCCGGATAGTATTTTTTTTATATATAGTAGGGACAGAGTCCTTCAATGCTTTTCTGGTCACGAAACTCCGGCCGTAGTTTCATTCAGGGACAAAAGCTGCCGCTAGGATCGCCCCTGTTAACGTGAAGGCTTCGCCGGCGGTCGACGACGCTTCCTGGCCGGCTGTTTCTCCGCCGGCACGCGTCTACTTTCATCTGCTCTTCATTTCCACCAGTAAAAATGCGAGCGAAGTTTTTGAGTCAGTCAGTTGTTGTTTTTGAGTAATTTGTTGTCCCGTAGCTCAGAAACTGAGGCAAGACCACGGGTGTTACTGAGGCGCATATGTTGCAGTGTTCGTTCATTCCAAGCACCGCTACATTCTCGCTTCGAAAAGGCGATCATCTGGCGTTTTCAATTTTTGACTAGCCTTTGCAGCCGCCTGCATGATTTGAGTGAATTAGCGCCCGAATTAAATCTGTATTTACCCCTGGGCGCGACATGCTGCGCTGAGCAAATAGGTGTGCAAACGTACAGCACGTTGGGTTAGCGCTGTGTTTGCGCTATTTTATAGCGCGCTAATAATGTAAAACTATAATCGAGATTCGGAAAGTTAGCGTGGACAGCAGGGACAAAAACGCTCACGAAATGGAAGCAGAATAATAGGCGCGCGGAGGGGCCAGGGTAGGAGTAAATGCTACAGTTTTGAGCTACTTTCTCGGCTGTTCTCATAGGCATAGGGTGTCAACAGATAAAAACTCGCCCGCTCAGTGCCTGTCACACCCCTCCCACCTAAACGGCAAGTTAAGAAACATTGATTGATTGATTATAATGTTTAACGTGCCGACGCTACACAGGCAATGGGGCGCGCGCCGTAGTGTAGTGCTCCGGAATAATTTTAACCACTCCGGTATATTTAACTTGCGCCGAAATCTCGAACACACAAGCGTTTTCTCTTTTCGCCTCCATTAGAAAAGCGGCTGGGAACCCGCGTCCTTGGGCTTATCAATAAGCACAACGCCTTAGCACCTTGGGAAAGCGCGGCGGGCAAGTAAAAAAAAATATATGCAGGCAAAGATAGCCATGCTCCGCTTTCCAAATTCAAAATATCTGGTTGGATAACCAAAATCACAGTAGCTGCAGTCCGATCTTTGTGCGGCGACGAAACGCGGCGACGAAACGCGACGACGTTTAGCAGACGGATTTTCTCGTTGTGAGCGCGATCGTGGCTTGGGCTTCGTAAGATACGCCGGCAGGTTTTCAAATATCCGGGGCAACGCGGAGCTTGAGCTTCTCGTTGCAGAAGCACAGGTTGTCCACTTATTTTGAACTCATCGGCTCGAATAATGTCCGTGGGGTCGAAATATTTCCCGAACACACGAACGGCCTTCCACTCGAAGCTGAAAGCGTCCGTCTCCTGTCGTGGAATGGCTCGCTTCCAACTGTCGCGTTGTTCGCGGTCGCTTGGGAGGCAGAACAACGAAGCCTTTTCCGTTGTATTCCGATAGTCAGAGCGGCAACCAGGTACACAACACGTCAGAGGCATGGTATTTCACATAGTTTGCCCATCGTGATGACTTTAGAAAGCTATATCACACAACAAACACCAGCAAGCTCGCGCTCCAACGCACGGTAAATACGGCCGCCGGCTTCCAAGCCGCCTTCACCAGACTCGTAGCGCCACCGCGCGGGAGCGTTGGTCCCCATATGAAGCTCTCCCATAGCGTTACGGAGAAGTTTCGTGACCAGAAAAGCATTGAAGGACTCTGGTAGGGACAACGACGGTGCGGACTACGGACGTCCACGCGGGTGACATCGTGAGTTACTGAAATGCTCTGCATTTAAAATGCTTGGAGTATAACATAAATTCCGCCAAGACTTGCTTTCTTCCTTGTGTTGTTTACAGAACCAGACGTAATCGGATAATTACCGAAGCAACAACATATGTTTGAACACTGTATGGGTTTGGCTATGAACCGTCTTCGATTGATGGGAGGGGAACATTACATTTAATTTGCATTAGAACGACTATGGTTAGTGAGCCCCGCGACTCTCAACACCAAAGGCTAACACCTACAAACATATTTAGCATGGAGTCTTTACTGGCAAGCCTGACATGTTTACTTGTGCGTGCTATATAACTTCAGTCCCTTTTCCGACCGCCTCCCTCTTTGTTTTAATCACAATGCAATGACTCATTTTGCTCCAGTAAATAACCTCGTTTGTACGGCACAGTTATTTTAGAGCGAAGGAACTTCTACTGTACCTTCTTGGAGATTTCGCGGATGCTAGATGAAGCTAGATGAATGGCGCCACC
The DNA here is from genome assembly GCF_048455015.1 of Haemaphysalis longicornis. Taxonomy (NCBI): domain Eukaryota; kingdom Metazoa; phylum Arthropoda; class Arachnida; order Ixodida; family Ixodidae; genus Haemaphysalis; species Haemaphysalis longicornis. The sequence goes on from NW_027526203.1 coordinate 425,186,048, forward strand.
GTTGCTAAGGGGCCAGCCGAACTGCTGGGAGCGCATCGGGAAGGAGGGTGAACGCGGGTATGCGCAGGCCTGACGTTAAACCTAACGCTGCGCTTAGAGGTCTCGCGTATGGTACCCGCGGATTGATATACAAGGACTTTGAAATTTCTGGAGGTCTTTCAGCTTGACGCTAGGGCTGCCAAACGTTAAGCCTCACGTTTGGCTGCCCTAACTGATCTAACAAGGCCGATTGGACAAGGCTCTTTCGTTGTCACAGTAATGGTGAGAAGAAGGAAACGAGACAAACGTAAAACGACGATGATGATGACGCTTTCACGCCTACATCTTAAGCCACACAAGCGTAGATGTCCTCAGTAACGAGTATCAAGCTCATCGACCGTGCCACGCACTGTCATTTGCATAAATCATTTTAGTCGCTCAAGAAGTTTAATCAATCAATCAATCAATCACTCGATCGATTTATCAATCAATCAATCAATCAATCAATCAATCAATCAATCAATCAATCAATCAATCAATCAATCAATCAATCAACCAATCAATCAATCAGTCAATCAATCAATCAATCAACTTGAAAGCAAGCACTACGAGAGTCAGTCACGAGAAATCTGCGCGCGCACTATCTGCGCGCGCGCACTTTGTGCATACCCACAAAGTAGACCATATTTGCGGTGAGATATTACACGACGCTTTATATTCAGGGGCGCATGCTGCTTTTTCATTTATTTATTTGTAGATACTGCGATCTCGTAACGAGACCTTAGCAGGGTGGGTTACATCTCTGTAACGAGTACATAACATGACACAAAGTTATACAGAAACATAGTCGATGGCAGGTAATAGAAACAAAAGACAACAAGAACAATCAAAGCAAGTGCGACTCGAATAAAGATAATGAACTTAGTGAAACAACATCATTCGCCAGGTCATTCCAATCTACAATGGTCCGTGTGAAAAAAGAATATTTAAAACAGTTATTTCGCGGAACAAGTGGTTTAATCATAAGGGAGTGCCGTTTTCTGGTAGCATAACCTGAAGAAAAGGATAAAATGTGCGGCGTATCTACACGGTAATGCCCTTTGACTAACTGAAAAGGAAATTTTAAGCGACAGATGCGATTTCTCTGGGAAACTGATTGGAACCCACTTCTGTTTAGGAGTTCAGTAATGGAGGGGCGACCATATGAGTTATATATAAATCGAACTGCTTACTTTTGTATTCTTTCTAATTTTTCTATATTATTCCTAGTGAAAGGGTCCCATATTACGACTGCGTACTCCATTATCGGGCGAATTATTGAATTGTAGGCAAGAAGGCGTAGATCGGGTGTGGCGGACTTTAACGAACGCTTAAAAAAAGTTTCCGAAGACATTTTGCGGTTACAACATCAATATGCTTCGTCCAAGAGAGGTCATTTGAAATCCAAACACCGAGATATTTGTACTCCTGTACTTCTGAAAGTAAAACGTTGTTTGCTGTGTAAAAAAACAAAAGCGGTCGCTTTTTATGAGCTATTCTCATAAATACGGTTTTTTCAAAGTTTATTGACATTTGCCACTTATCGCATCAAGAAATTACTTTCGCAAAGTTTTCGTTTAGCCTGGCCTGATCTTCAACGGAACTAATTTTCTCATATAATACACAATCATCAGCGTATAGTTTAACTAGAACTGACAGGTCTGTGACAATGTCATTTATAAACAGCAAAAATAAGAGCGGGCCTAGAACCGATCCCTGAGGAACACCGGAATCAACTGTTATTTTGCCTGAACACTATATTCGCACTATATTCCCTGGAAAACGCATACAAACCACCCCTGACATTTTTTTAATCGTGTTGAGTAAAACATTGTCTATTTCAATGCACGGCATGAAAGAAATACCATCGTATCAGAAACCGTTCAATAATGTGTACGTTTTTAAAATCATTTCATGAAATAAAAAAATATAGCAATCAACTTCACCTTTTCGTAGCCGTCAGGCAGCGAACAAAATTTTACTTCCGTATTTCGTGATTATAAAAATTCTAAAATACTTCAACCATTCAATATTCTAAAATTCGCAACTAGCTCGCAAAGTTACATTTGTGGGTTCCCGGTTTATTGCAAGCCTGTCAAAAGCTGCTCATAATGAACCTCTCTATTGGATTCACATAGCACAGGGCTCTGGTTTTGCTCGGCTATCCTGCCACCCGCAAGTACACGTCGTATACGCGTACCTAGTAAAAAACGAAAAAGAACACTTCCAAGGCAATGTTTCCTCTTTTCAACAGCCAACCTTCTTTCCACCTCCACTTCTACTTTACTTTTTTTCTTCCCATCGGGCGTGTCGTCTGCAAACTCGTGTTCTTACCTGGCGGAGCAAATTTTCGCGCGGAAAAAAAGAGAATGAAATGTCCAGCGTGTTGTTGATGACGTGTAGGAAAACAGTGAGCGCACACGACGACCGAACGCCCAACAAGGATTCAGTGCCGCTCTGCGGGGCAGCACGGCGGATTGTAGGACGTCCCTAACGATCAGTAGCGTCCGCGAAGCGACAGCACCTCGCAGAAGAAAAACAGTCGGCAGGGACAAGCGCAGGAAAGCATGCGAGAGACTATTTCGGCGAAATGGCCGCGCTGGACAGCTGCCGGGTCGCGGCCGCAGGGCCAGTGACGACGGCAGCGGCGACTAACAATGGGGGCCAACGACATTCCGCAGGGTCCCGCCAAAGTCGCATTTAATAACAGCGCCGCGACCATCCCCGCGTTCTTGTGCGCGCGTACAGGGCTGCCGGCCCGGGCGACGCGGCGAACGACGTCCCATATGGGGCCACGCCAGAGCGGCGCGGCACGGTGGTGCAGACGCCGGGAAACGACCAAATTACACCTGTTCCAACCACATTCGCGTCTCGTTCCCTTATGCTCACGCCTGTGCTGCTTCGCGGCCCTCTTCCGTTTGGCGCTTCTCTTTTCCTGCGTCTGCGGCCCCATGTAAACTATGCTCCATCAGTTCGCTTGTTTTTTTTCCCCCTCTCTTGCCTTATTTTCCCCTTGCGTTATTATTTTCCTTCAGCCGGCACTGCAAAAAGATGAGCCCCGAAACGACTGCAGCAAGCGCCGTATTCCTGCGGTATTCTAGCAATTGTCAGGACCCAAACAATAAAAAACTGCGGGCAATATTTCTGTTCGTTTCTTCTCTCATTGGTTTCCTTTAGGCCTACTCCCTCCATCTTCGCTCTTTTTTTGTGTGTGTCTGGGCCATCCACACAGGACGCACTCTGAATGACTGTATGGGTTTCCTTTTTTTTTCTTCTCGTGTTCTTATTTCCTCCCGTGGCGTTCGGCGGCCACTGAAGCGGCCGCTCTTTGCGGGGGCGGTGAAACCCTTGAGGTTGCGCCTTCCCGCCAAGCTGCCGCGCTTTCTCTACCCCGGCTTCCTGCGAGAGGCGAGCCCAATATATGATCTGTAAACACGGATGTCGCGCCTTGTAATTTCAGTTGGTTCGCCGGTGGCCGATCGACGCGGGTACCTCTGATGCCCTCCTCGTGGGACGACCTTCCTCCGTATATTTACACTGCCATCTGCCTCCTTAATGTGGGGATTTTTGAAACAGCAGAATAGGCATAAAAACCAGGTCCCTGATTATTTACGCTACACAATATGCATGCGTGTATGTATGTATGAATTTATGTATGTATGAATGTATGCATGTATGTATGTATGTATGTATGTATGTATGTATGTATGTATGTATGTATGTATGTATGTATGTATGTATGTATGTATGTATGTATGTATGTATGTATGTATGTATGTATGTATGTATGTATGTATGATTGTGGGGTTTAACGCGCCGACGCAACGCAGGCGATGAGGCGCGCCGTAGTGGAGGGCTCCGGATTAATTTTGACCACCTGGGGATCTTTATCGTGCGCCGAAATCTCGAACACACGGGCGTTTTTGCTTTTCGCCTCCATCAGAAAAGCGGCCGCCGCGGCCGGTATGTATGTATGTATGTATGTATGTATGTATGTATGTATGTATGTATGTATGTATGTATGTATGTATGTATGTATGTATGTATGTATGTATGTATGTATGTATGTATGTACGTGTGCACGTATGTATGTATGTATGTATTGCTTTGAAGAAGGGGCCGCCTCCACCCGTGCAAAGTTTCAACGGGGGACTTGTGTTCGTCAGGGCCCCTACGGCCATGCTTGGCAAGCATGCCTTATCGGGGGTTGAGGGAATGTTGCCGATGAGGATTCTGCATAAGGAGTCTTCTTTGCTTCTTACCGGGATGGCAGCGATTCAGTGCTCTGCGACGCCTATGGCGCTGAAGAGAATGTTGAGCACGTACTTGGTCATCGTCCCCTATTTAAGTTGGAGATTTTTCCGCTGAGCTAAGCCAGTTATTGGATTATCCATTTCCGGTGAGGACTACTGTAATACCTATGCTACACGGCAGTTTTCGATTGGCAATTGAACGCTCACTTACAAGTGCGTCCTATGTATTTACAACGGGGTACTCGATAGACGATTGGTTCAACGGCCTTGGGAAGGCCTTTGAAACGGCCGTGTAGTACGGGTTATAAGACGTTGGTCCCGACCATGACTTTGACTGACGCAAGGGGACTTTTCCCCATTCTTGGGACACTAGAGGTGCATGCGAGCGTTTGAAAGCCCGTAACAGAAATACTACGACTGCGAACGCGTCTCCTATTTCTACGTCCTCCCTAAGGAATAGTTTAAAACTGGTCTCTGCACATGGTTGGCCTCCTTCGTTTTTTCCTCCTAGTGGTCTAGACGAGAAGATAAAGCAACAAGACATGGGGTCGATCCACATAGGTGATCAGTTTTCTTATTCCGGTGAGTGCCCCCTCACAGAGCCTTCGCTGTAATAAAACAAGAAGTAGGGTCATTCAGTGGATACATTTTTCCACTAAAATGTATATATAGCTTGACGTGTGGCGTAGCGGAGGCACGGACTCGACCCACATAAACCTCATCGATAAGGTTTGCGTCGGTGTCGACGTCAATTATATGAATGTTGGTTCAAATAAACATATCAGACATGTCTAACTCGCTTGTTCACTTTGCCCTACTTGCATTTACCGTGGCAAAATGGCCTTACTTGACCCCGCACACAAACGCAAAACCAGGTGTTCTGTCACAGCCCGACGACGCTTCTTGCGCTAGTTTCGTTTTCCACGCTCGTAAGTTTGAAGCAGCGCCGTGCTGAGTCTAGGCGCGCTTATTCTCAAGCGGCCACGAAGGGATCCCATTTGCGGTACCACGGTTCGAACGAACGTACACCTTCCCTCATGAACAATAGATGAGGCGGGGAGACCGGAGATTAACCTTGACATTAGCGCGCGCAGCACGAGCCGGTGCTCGCGTGCGCATACCGTATAAGAGCATCGCCCCTTCAAAGAACCATGTCAGTTGTCGGAGTGAGTGCTGTCTTTAGGCCGAGGAAACTTTTTGGCCCGTTAGATCTGCCTCTAATTGCATCTGTGTAAGCTTAGGACACTGGAGAGCACCGGTTGAATTATAAAACGGGTCGAGGCGAGCCATGGCACGCCGGCTGCCAGGGGGTGCCTAAGTGCGACTGACAGCGGACCCGACTAAAACGGGAGTTCGGGCAACTCTTAATGCGCTGCCAGAGAGCAGCGCCGGGCCTGGCCTAGGCTTGCTTCCCTATTTTCGGTGCACAGGGCGCGCGTGTTTTTTTTTTTTTTTTTTTCTGTTCTTTCTCCTTCACGCCACTAAAGACGTCGTTCAAAGGCAACAGCTAATCAATGAGGCCACGCTCAGAAAAAAAGTTTGTCATCAGGTGAAATTATTTCGTTTTTTCCTGCTTTTTATGCTCCCTGCCGCTATATTTTGTGGTTTCTTGGTTCGGGCAAAAGCGCATCATTACCATGTGTAGCGAATTACTACGGCATTGCAACACCTGCTGTATGTTCGGCCAGTGTGCTGAGTGCCCAAGACAGAATCCCTGAAATGTCTTAATTCTGAGTTGAAGTCACCCAATGTAACGTCAAAGACTGGAGAATTTTCCCCCCGCAGTTTTCAATACGAACAACTTCTTCAAAAACGACGGTTATTCAGAGTAAATAAGTAAACCCGAGAACAATATTTTGCCGTGAACGATGAGGCAGGAAACGCATCTTGGTGAGCCATCAATTCTCATTTAATGGCACCACCTCACAGCACGACTTTTTTTTTGGGGGGGCGCTCTGGAAAAAGAATGCTCTGGATTCTCGGGAATATTATCCTGTCCTACGATCCGCGCCTTAAAGTTAATTCGCAGCGAAAATATTCTCATGAGACCATCAAGTGCCGAAGGCTGCTTTTATCCCTGGGAGTATAGTCGTTTATAAATTTACGAGGCATCAAATCTCACAAATGTGTGAGTGCCTGTAGGAAACGGTTACACTTGTAACGGGGAGTGTCTAAATACATTGTATTGCGTCCGACCTTAACTCTCGCCTCCACTTTCCGCGTTCTTTCTTCTCTACGCGATCTGATGCAAGCCTAGGCGAAAAGGTCGCCGGTTATTTCTAGCGCCGATTGCGGCTTCCCCGGGCTGTCGTTAGAGCCCTCGCGCCTGCAGGTCGCAGCTGCCGCCGCGGCAACGCCTTGAGAAGGACAGCGGCGCCGCCCTCTAATGCGCCAAACGAAGAGTGACACGGCGGCGAGCAGAATGAAAGTCCCGGGGCCATTTCGCGTTCGCCCGCTGTTTATTAAAGGGTACATATGTCTAATCCCGGCCGGGGGCAGCCTATACATATCCATACAGGCCGCGCTCTCGGATCCGAGGTCGTCGTCAGCGGCGCGCTGCGGCGGAGCCTCTGCTCGGGGCGCCTCCTCCACGGCGCTGCTGCCAAACGGGATAATTAAATGATTTCCCCCTAAATGGGTCTCAAGCAGAGCGCCTGACGCCCAAAGCGACAGAAAGAAAGCAAGGGAGGTTCCGCCCGAGATGAGACGGCGCCTGACATCTTCCTTTGCGCCAGGCTGGCCTGCCACGGCACGCTGTTTAATAATGCACGGGCTCTCGTCGCGAGCCGAAAAAAGGCTTTACAAAGATATCATTAGGCCGAGTTGGGGGCCAATAAGAACTACACACACACGTACACCCGCACGCCGCGGTCGACACCGGAGAGACGCGGGATACAGAGCAGCGGCTGCTGCTGGCGCGAATTTCGGAGAAGAAAAGGACAGAGCCATGGTCAGAAGTGCGGCCTTTTTCTGCGCTCCCGCAGAGGTTACACGTCCGCACTACACGGTTGACAATAATGCAGCACCGGTACCCGAAGGGCACTTTGAAGGGACCCCTCCGAGGAATTAGTAATGCGAAAAAGACGCCGATGGGACAAATAATCTCTAATGGAGGCACAATAACACCCTAACTTCCGCAACAGTCATTTGCTAAATCACTTTGGTAAGTCATTAATGGGAACAATACAACAGAACAAAATGATACATATTATGAGTAACCTCTGTTTTTAATTCCGTTCGGAAGTAATTGAGAATTTCTCACTTCTAGCATGGCAAAATCAGACGTTTCTGTTCAAATTTTCGAGAAATGAAAAGTCAGGCGCATTCTGGGTTTTAAGAGAGAGAATAAACATTTATTGATCAGCGTAAGTGCTGACATGAGGGCAGTCGCCCGGTGCAGGGCATCCCTATTCCGGAATACTCACGCCGCGACTTTGCGTCCAGGCCCTCTTTACAAAGTTTTGCTGGTCCCAATAACACGTTGACGAAGGGATGAAGAACCGAAGGTTCACAGTACCACTGCGCCAACCTCAGCAGAAAAGACCTTAGAACTTGTCATCGTATACATGCGCCATAATGTCACTGCACTGTAATTGCCGAGATCAGAAGTTAGTGTTCTCTCTACCCATGGAAGTAGGCGTATAAAGAGGCAAGGAGAGGTTTAGGCCACCCAACGCGAGAACCGCTTGCACGCCGCACGGAAGCACATGAAAACCCATGAACGTATGTGCTCTCAACATACAGCGTTGACAACTCCTAGATTGAGAAAACGCCCCACAGAAACAGGGTGTCCACGCAGTAAAGACTGGACAATTCTTTGAAAAATCTCCAACCAGAACGAACCCATTTTTTACACAGTAGCGGCCAGAGCGAAGATTGGCTTGGCTGTGTTACATGTAGAGCTGCGTGAGCGGTCTGCTGTAAAGCGTCTTGTTGGTCGCAAGTTACTGAGTTTCTGCACTTAGTTTTTTATATGAATGGTACCTGTGTGGTAGCTGGTGGCTTCACAGTGTACGTCTCTACTCATCCCCTATGGTCCAATGTCATATGTCACATGTTCAGAGTTCGCTCGCAATTAAACCGAACAAATTATGAGCAGGAATCAGCAAGTTGACCTTTCGAACATGGTTATAGCGGCGAAAAATGTCGCCGCAAATTAGTATCCGCTGCCACCTCTACGGGTATTCCGGTTATTTACTGCGCTGAAATGGTTGGTTTCGTGCGAAGTTCATCCAGCAAAGTTCCTCTCACGTTACATTATCTCTCAGTCGGTCCTCCGTATCGGATATACTTGTCTCGTTGCACAGAAGCTTTACGTGCCCGCCTGACGCTTCCGGACCTCTCAAACGACGCTTTGAGTGGATAGGCTCCTCAGAAACATACACGTCATTGCGTCATTGTTTACTGATGCTGAACTCGGGGTGAGCTGCGATTTTTTTCTTTGCTGGCACTGTTCGAGAGACGCACCCTGTGGTACACTCTGCTCCGCCTCAATTGGGAACCGCGACAACAATGGCAGCGTTTAATGCACCAGCGCTATGCGCCCTGCACGCTGGTACTTCATTACCCGAAAATCGAAGTCCAACCGTATTTCAACCAGCTTCTCGTGCACCAGCTGTGATGAGATAAAAATCAGTACAGCTGAACGGCGTGAAGTTCTTGGGCCAGTTGAAATAGCTCCTGAATGCGCTTGCACGTTCAAGGGATGGTACTTTCCCCAGCCTATCTAGCAACCAACCGGTCATACCAACTTGCTGCACAAACTTTTGGAGTGATTTTTTTATCCAGATGTAGTGCCAAACGAATTGAAGCCGTATATAAACAGCCGCAGTGAGAGGCAACGGGGAAGCAGTTTTGAGCACCTAAAGCCCAAATTCAACAGCCCAACGCGTAAGAAAATTGTGTATTTGGAAACATGTTAGAACAGTGCATTGAATGTAGACAGGCAACGTAACCGGGATGCTTTAACACCGTAGAACAGTTTGCCGCACTTCTAGTAGCTTCGAACACCTTCGTGAAGGGTGTTACTTTGTTTATATATTTATGTTTCGGAACCATGCTTGAGCCCACCAAAATATGCACGTTCATGAAGAAGCGACGGAGGTTCATTCAGCTAGCTTCCAACGTAGGCGCTTTGCATTTATCGACCACCGTGTAAGCGATCGAAGATCCGATCGAGAGCGCCGCAGGAAAAGGAAGCGCCGCTTCATTTTGCCAACACGGAAAAAACAGCTCAGTCGACCGGAGTTGTGAGCACAAAATAGAAAAGGCCCACTCAGGGGAAGACAATCTATCGGGCCCAGGGAAGATTCAGAGGACAGGCTAAGGTTCTGTTATTATGACACCAGCCGCCTGAAAACACCAGCACCGCCAAATGGGTATAGATTTACTCCTAAGGAAAAAAAAAGACGCAAAATGAGGGACTGTTGTCAAAATAGTAGACTGTTGTTAGCAAAACTTGTGAAGCCCGCGAGTTTCGGTACGCAGAAAAGGCGTGTAGATTACAACGAGAAAAACGCGAGGACATCTAACCGTTTTTTTTTTTGTATGTTATGAATGCGAAAGCAACAATGACCAGTTGAAGGCTGTTGAGTATTCCTTCCACTTTTGCGCTGTGAGTAATGTTGCAAGGCTTTGTAGCGAGCTGTTTTCTAATTTTGAGATTAAATTGGTACGCATTATTTTCTAGAGTTTCTACGTTAGCATGTTGGTTGTAGACCGGAATCATTTGGACGATGCTGGTGAGCATTCTACTGCCGCGCAAAGCGGCCGGGTTCGGTGGTGACTGTGGCGCCGCTGGATTAGGCCAGTGATGTTGCTGCTAGATTCGCCCCCGCTTACCACGCGGCTGTGCGCATGCCGAAGTGCTTCCTAGCAGCACGGGTGTTTTCTTTTGTTTTATTAATGCGCCGCACGCTCTATAGAACTATTCGCAGTCACGTGGATATAGGATCTGGCTTTCGACGCCGGCACCGGTTTTTTCGCCCAATGAGCATTTAATGTTTGCGTGTTAAAACTCAAAGCCCTCACAAAACCTCGGCCCTCTGCAGCCACCATAATGTTCAACAAAAAAAAAACGGTAAAAGTTCCCTCAGAGGACGCAATCTCTGCGAGATTATTTGTATCATGCGTAAGAGTTGATGCTACAAATCAGCATATCCTTATCTCTCTATTCCCCGGAAGCCATCTAGGTCATCGAATCCCGCCCAAGTCCTGGATGTACCCTGAGCCCGGCTTCCAACATCCACCTCAGTACTCTCTTGTGGACGCCCGTTGCAATGGTGAACCTACAGTTTCAAACATACCATTGACTGCAACGCGGCAACTCTCCTGGACATGTCTGCGCCCCGCCGCCTGCCCAGCGATCTGGCCATACACGCCGTAGCAGGCTCACTAATTCAGCACCCGCAATTCAGAGAGGCTACTACCGCCTTTTCCTGACCCACCGTCACCGCCGTTCCTGTAGGGAGCGTGCTGAAGCCGGGACAACCCAGCACCAGTCGTGAAACTCGCCCATTTTCGAACCTTGTATGGGTTTCTCTGCGCAGCATGTAAGTGTGGAAGGAAGCCCGCCTTTCTTGTGGATGCTCTCTGCTCATAGTTTTATGTCAGTTGCGAACATATAACTAGAGGGGAAGGGGATTGGTGAATCCGAAGTCGGGCAACACCGTGTTGTGCTATGCACCGTGACGCCATCCATTAATAAGTTGTCGAGTTTTGCTACCCACGCATGCCTTCACTTCGTCGGGGGTGCCTTGCTAGTCGACTGAACGACCCAGTTGACCGAGAGTCTCATCGAGACACTATGGTTAGGATGCGGGACTCGTTAATGTCATTATTACCAGTTACTCTATAGAGAATATTCAAGTGACTGGAATTTCGTGGGCAATATCGAAGAGTTTGATGATTCAATCAGTGATTTGTTGATGATTTGTATGGCGTACGCTTATAAGCTTCAGCGTTAACATAAGTCAGATGTAATTCCAAGCAGGCGAACTGTGATACGACTCAATTTCGCAGGCAATAGAATGCCAGGGGAGAAAGATTGGCTTCATTACTTTCAAAAAATAACTATTGAATGCCATAACGATACGAAAGAAAGCCGGTCAAAATTACGATGGGTGCACGTTGTATGCTTTAAACACTTTCAAGTAGTAATCAGTTTATTTATGAACCGAAACAAAATTCGCAGATTCAATGCATCCTTCCCCCGCGTTCATTTATGGAGGAGCAGATACTTGGTCTTTTTTTTTTTTTTTTGACGTGACCAGGGCATGTAATGGACGTGGGCAGGGCATGTAAGAAATGGACGTGGGCAGGGCATGTAATGCGAAGGCAAGATAACCGCTGGTCATTAAGGGTAACAGAGTGGATCCCTAGAGAAGGCAAGCGTTGCAGGGGGCGGCAGAAAGTTAGATGGGCAGATGAGATCAAGAAGTTTGCGGGGATAAATTGGTCACAGTTGGCACAGGACCGAGGTAATTGGAGAATAATGGGAGAGGCCTTTGCCCTGCATTGGGCGTAGATAGGCTGATGATGATGATGATGATTATTATTATTATTATTATTATTATGATGATGAGATACTTGGTGTCTTGCGAGGTCTATGGAAAGTGAACAGCCAAGTCTATAGAGCCACATATGCAAAGATGTTAGGCGTCAGAGTTAAGCATACTGAGGGCGCTTAATGAATTATAGAGTTAAACAGGATGAAAAATTTCAAACAAATGACAAGGAGGCAGTGAAGAAGGCGTAGTTATTGGCCAAGAAAATTCGCAGACAAAGAATAGATTCGGCTGTTGCCGCGGAGGTACAGTTCGAAGGCACTGGGAGAGGCATTTTCCTTGGAGTGGGCTGATGATCATACCAATCACGGTATACCTCTAACCACATGTGGTAATTCGCATCAGGATATATGCGCATTCCTTGGTAAAATAGTATCTTCACCCTCCATCATTTTTCGTTTTTCATTTACTCGGCGACGCCTGCCTTCTCTGTCCGTGCCCGTTACTCCTCCGCAGTCTACCTCGGCTTCTTGCAGACTCGTGTGTAACGTCGCGTTCTCTTCAGTTTGTACAGCCAGCAGTTAAAAGAAAAGTATCCCAGTGATAGGCAGGTTATCGAGTCAAGTGTCACTCGGCGACGTAAACAGTGCAGCAACCTCGGTAGGGCCACCCATCGGGCAGCTGTGAATAAATTTCGCCATTATGCCCCCAACGAGAATAGCTTCGGACTTCGGCCGTTGCAGACTAGGCCTTTCGCGGCTGCAACGGACAAAGCGTGGGCCATGAGCACAGAGGGCACGCGGCTCCGGCACGGCCGCCAGGGGTTAAATACGGCCAGCGCTCCGCCTCCGCAGGCGAGAAGTGCGTCCGGCAGCGGAGACCAGCAGCACCAGCTGCGGATGGGTTCGGCTGCGTGGTCGGCTCCTCCGCGCGGAGCAAGATCCGGGAAACCACAAGGTGCTTGCTCAGTGCCCCCTTCATCGCGCAGGGCTGGCAATTCGAGGGGCGCTGTTACGTGTGTCCACCATTTCGGCCGCTCGTTGATAGGCCGTCGGCATACGAAGCGGCCGGCGAACGCCCCGCGCGTCTTTAATGACAGGCACTCGTGTTGAATGCGCTCACGATTTGCCAATTCTGGTGTGTCAAGCTTTGTCTGGCGCGCCGAGCCGGGCCAACAAAGAAGCGCGCGACGGGCCAGCGTCGTCGTCGTCGTTCGAAGACTTCCTCGTGGACGGGCACTATCATCAGCTAGGCTAACACGGCCCGCCCCCGGCGGCAGCAGCGGGCTCTGCCGCGCGCGCGCCGAGACCGTCGGCGGGAGCAGGATGCGCCCGCGGCCAATGAGCCCCGTCTTGGATGACCGTGTGCCGCCCAGACGCTTGGCAGCTGGTGCGTGACGGAACAAACGTAGACATACACAGCCCAGCTAGAGCGCGCCGCCATTACGGCTAGCCCGGCAAGCAGGGTCGACGCTTGGCGTCCCCGAATATTGAAAACCCGCACCGTGACAGGCTGGGTATGCAACAAATTGTTAAAGTCGCTGCCTCGCTCCGCTACTCTTGCGTCGTTTCGTGGGATGAGGAAAGTTGCATGTGCTGGCCTTAAAACAGGCGCTAGCGCCAGCCTCTAAATGGTTCACACGTGCAGCGTTTGCGACGCAAGTACTACAACTGTACTCCGTGTTCTTCAGAAGATCGTTTTTTTTACCAGAAAAGCACATTCCAGGCTAAAAAAATATGGCTTACCTAAACCTAATCTTACTGAATGGGCCCCAACTATCTGCCGTAACTGAATCGATGTCAATAAGCGGCTAACCTTTACTTTGGTGGCTTAGATTTGCATGCGCGGTACAATGATTCTTGTGCAACGCACAGTTTCTTTCCGTTACACTAAGTTAGCCATTTACCTTCTCCGAAGTGTTACTAAAACAACGCATGTTTGGAAAGATAGACAAGAACACGTGGAAACTTAGCAGTGATGTTACGCTATCTTCATTAAACGTCAGAACGCTGCTCGTGATTAAGCAGGAGTATGAAGCCTTCCGGTAGCTGCATCAGTATCCCAATATTAGTAGCTATCAGTGTAAAAAAGAATCCAAGTGCACAGTTCCCAGACTTTACTTCTTTGTATCCCCTCTATCAAAATGGGATTCGGTTAACAGCTTGAGTAACTATAGCCAGCACGAGACCATTGGCTGCATGGCAAGCCTTGAGGGTGTTCTTTTTAAATTGTATGAATATATATGAGCGTTGTATGAACATTTTAGAGACGTGGAACATCAAGACTATTCGTTTGATGCAGATACTTGATCATTCCTGTTTTTTCTACCGTTTTTGATCACATGTGACCCGCAAGCTTATAAACTAGAAGTGCGGACAAGTGCAGCTGGTTGGGATCTCTGTACTGGACAGCTATAAACTGTACCCCTTGATGCTATCCCACCAAGCCAATAATGAAGATTTTATTGCTGCTGGTAAAAAATGCACCAAACAAATGACTATTATATACCTCTGGCTTAGCTGCAGTCAAAACCTTAATTTCTTTCGCTATAGCGAAAGAAATTATGGTTTTGACTGCAGCTGCTTACTGCTTACTATAATAAGCAGTACTGCTTACTGCTTACTATACTGCTTACAAAACTGCTTACTATAGTAAGCAGTTTTGAACAGCATGTCGTGCAAATGTTGCAAATTCACGTTGAGTTAATGGCAGCGAAGGTCCGTGGAATTTTTATCCCCATTTCAGGGAATGGCAACCGCCATTTTCAAGCTATTACGTAAAATCGCGTGACTTTTAGAAAGGATAAAGTTGTCAATGTGTGACGTTCACGTTTCCGCCTGCTCTTTACAACATGGCACGTCTTATCAACCATTCACAAGAGGGCGTGGCCTACAGTGCCATGTTTTTGTTGAATAGCAAGAAACGGGCCTACATTGTCATTTTTTTTTTTGCGTTTCGTCAAGTTATTGAATGCCTGGCACGAATTATGCACCGTCAGTAAGATAAAAAAAGCTAAGCATTAGAACTAGTGCCGTTTAACGTCATGAAACGTCAAAGTGACAAAAGTACACAACCAATTTGTCAGGCGGAAGGACGGGACAAACTAAAAGCCAATCAGAAAAAGCTTCTGATCAAGATGGCGAAATCACGGGGAATTTACGAAGTCGAGAATAGCGCCCCTGGCGCCATGCCTCCAGACTACGCAGCGGCGGCTTTCGCCACGCGCTCGCGTGATCCGGTAAGTTTTGTCGCTGCCTGTATGCAAGTATATAATGTGTGTTTGTCCGAAGTCAAGGACCACACAAGTACAGGACTGTCGCCGTGCACGTTTCCAGGCGACGGGTTACGTAGAATATAATTAGGCATCTGTACCTCGTTCAACAATAGCCATTCAGAATCAGGCACTCACCGTTCTGCAAGCGGACTGATGTCGACCGCTTTTTCCGCAGTGTGAACAAATCTCGATTACTCCAAAAGTGGCCGAGCGTGGGGCCATTGCAGGGGTATAGCCCGGTGGAAAGGAAAACTTTTTGTCTGTATACCACCCCACCTGACGCGTTCACCCCATGAGGTTATGACGGCCGTCAACACGCAGGTCACCTGTCTTTCAAGGTGTCCATTACCAAAATTACAGGGCAGCAGAGAATCGTCCACCTCCGCTCGCATACGGTGCTTGTGAGGCGCTGCAATACGTGATAAAACATCTCCAGAAGCTATGCTGTCTCTTCAGTTTTACTTTTGTCTTACTTCTGTATCGTTTTTGCCGGAACGTTGGCTACACTTTCTTGAGAAGTTCTGCTGCGTCGCCCAAGCGTACTTGTCCAGAATTACTCACTTTAATTCATACAAAAAAGTGGAGCGTCTGGCTTTTATTTTTAACGTGATCGCATTAGGGGCCACATACCGAAAAAAATGCTTCTCGATGTTGTTCCGTTACAGAAAATGGCTGCAGCTGCAAAGAGTGAAAAAATGACAGCATCTCCACTTCGTGGATGATGGCGAGGGTGCGGAGTACGGTGACTCGAAATGACATCCAAGTTTCACCCCGAGTGACATCTGATTTACGCCCCGACCGTCATTCGATTCGAGCCGTGAGTTGCACCTTGATTATTCCCTAAATGAAACTTCAACTCACGGCTCAAATCGAATTTCGCTTGATTTTTCGCTTGAGGGTGGCGTGAGCACGGATGGACGCGGACTGACATTGGGAGGTCCTAAGGTACTCCGCACCGCTACAGGTGAGGGCGGCGTTTGACTCGCGGTCGTATACGGGTAAGACGACTGACACTAACTCTGTCTGGTCTACCAGACACAGGCTCGAATCCTGCCGGTGCCTGTGTGATTTTTTGCGATTGTAAGTGCTATGCGCACGGACGCGGACGGACATTGTGTGGTCCTAAGGTACTCCGCACCTAAAATACCCACAACTATGAGGCAAACGTGACATCCTTCATTCCACGAAACATGCCCCCGTAGTTCATCAGGGAAAGCGTGCAGCGCGAGCACAGACATTAGAATCCAGAAATTCAACCCCCTGCCGTGTATACGGCCGCTGCAGACCACACTCAAATGAATACGATGACAGCTGTCACCACCACACGCGCTGAGCACATCGCTGAGCCCTCTTACTAGCATCAACACCCTCCAAGCAGAGGAAGAAGCCCTCGCTCTTGCCATCGCCCACATCTCGGCAGATACAGTCATCACTGACTCTCAAGCAGCATGCCCGTGCTACCTAAGCGGTCGCATATCAAGACCGGCTGCAAAAATCATTCTTCAACATTCATCTCAACTCAAGGTCCATCTTGTTTGGGCCAGGACGCGTCTCTCTACGGCAGTGTCATGGCCCCAGCAAGAACCCGAGAATTAGCTGACTGGCCTCCGTGAGACGTCTGGCTGCGAGCGACCCACCTCCTTGTCACCTTTAAAATCAACACACGACGCTACAAATTGCGTATAGGCAACACTATCCTCCTGCTTACCCGTCACTCACCAAAAATCAGAAGCATAGACTGAGGCTTTTGTGTACGAACACGCTCCCCCACCTATCAATCTCTATCCCCACCTTCACACCATCATTCCGACCCTCTATAACACCACCTGCCCACACTAAAGCGCGGCACCTTCTACCACATGATGTGGACCTGCCACGACAACCCAAAACTTCACCCAAACTCCAACCGTACTTCCTGTGGTCCGTGGAAGAGAGAACTGGCCAGCTCCAGGCGCGAAACTCCCCTTCGACTGGTGGAACGCGCGGGAACGGCAGCAAGCTCCAACGGAATCCTCAAATGTGCAATCCGACCACGTACAGCTTCTTTTTTTTTTTTTGACACACTGAAGCCGCGTCATCTCCCCTCTCTGCAGCTCTAATGCAGCGCCGACGCCACACTCTCTCCTGTGCCACGGCTGCTGCCGGGTCGCACCCTCTTTCCTCACTCGGTTTTCTGTACACGGACGCGCTGTGTTCGTTCGAGGACATTTTTAGGCTATGGAACTCACACTGGGGGGAGCGTGTGCGGGGAATGGGTATACAGGGCCTACACGTACACAGCTTCACTTTAAAAGTAAACAAATTAGTTTGAAAAGAAATTTACCTGCATTGGAGTTCGTGTGCGAATTGAATCCAGGTCTCCAGAGTAGGAGCTGAGTGCGTTGCCACAACAACGCGTGACCTGCGGCGAAAAAAGAAGGCCTAGTGTGTGTGGCGCTGACGTCATATATCAAGCGACAGGTGCGAGCGACGGCACATGAAGAAAACAGGTGCACCCCAGCCAATGAAAACACTGGTTCTGGGATAGTATAGTGCATGTATCAACAGAGAGCGAACTGTCTCCCGCCTTCTCCCTATCGTTGCAGCGCACGTGCGAGTGCGTGTATTGGATCCTACAACTTCTACTTTAGCGGCATCCGCAAAATACTTTCGCATTATCACACGTAATCAGTTTTAAGTGCCTTTCTCTCTTTTTTTTAAGGAAAAGAAGTAATGACATCGCTAGACTGCCGAGAAAGATACGATTCAGATGAAGGCGGCACCCAACCCATTACATGCGCACAAATGTAGGCGCTGGCGTTTAAAGTCGTATATTCAAGGAAATCATGACCCTGTGCGGATAGCGCGAACGTGCCTGGAATGACAAGACGCAATGGTGAGCAAATCGTAAAGCGATACGCTACGGTATGTTCATGCTTGTACAAGCAACCTCGACACGCCCAACATGGCGAGCATGATCGTGACCAAACGGCACACCTGACTGGGTGCTTCGTTAAATGAAGTTCTCTTTCTCTATCTTCTCTCTCAGTCAGGAAGCCGAAACGTGCAATGACAGCCGGCACCAAGCAAACGAAGCTCACTGAAAAACAAAAGTATTCAGCGAACGAACAATCGCCTTCCGAAGACGTCCCACCAGAGGTTTAGCCAACATTCGCCATTAAACGCACGTCCTGCTACACCACCACTCTTAGACATCATCTAGGAGACAGGCGAACGCAACTTTCTAAGGTACTGAAAGCGGTCCTGTGATACAATTTCAGATGTTTTTCGATTTTTGATGTCGTAAAGAACTATCGGGAAGAAAAAAAGCGCCTCTGGGACTTCCTCTTTATAGGCCGCCAAAAACGTATACAAGGTGCGGAATTTATTCCACAAATCCAATTTATTGATTTCATTATTCCTTTTATTGAAAGGTAATACGTGGATAATTGCCCTAAATCGCGACCTGCTTGCCCTAAATAAACAGCTGAACAAGCAACACCACGAGTGGTTTGGGAAAGTAATTGAAACTTTTGGAACAAACAATTCTATACGTTAAAAGCAATCAAGCATCAGCCGGCAAAGCAGTAAAGCATTGTAAACCTTCTCAGCAGGTGCAGTGGTTTTGCAACAGCCTCACTTGACATAAACTGTCACCGTGCAGGAATTGAGTCGTTTTTTTAACGCGTAGCGTTAAGGGCACCGTGTCGCGGAAAAGCCGGCGTCGTAGTGGGCATTGACCGTGAGCAAGAAAAATCGGTGTGCGATGATGATGATGATGATGATAATGATGATTGCTATTGGTTTCCCCTTTGTAGCATGGTGCTGACGTGTCAGCTTACCAAAAATTACTAATATACCTATGTTCTATACTGTTGATTTAATACAAGATCTGCTTAGGGCAGGCACAAAAACGTATTAGGCACAAAATACTTTTTTTTCATGTTACAGGTGGTAACTGTCCTAGACAATACTCCCCTCTCTGCTTTTCGCCCACCAGCATTCTAATCTTCTTTTCGTCGCCTCCACAGCCTTGAACTTCCTCTGTGCTACCCTTAAATCCTAGAGCTTCTGGAAGCCGAATATTTCCCTTATGTAGATTTGGATGGATACTCTCGCATTCCAACACTATGTGCCGCATAGTTTCTGTTTCTTTTCCGCAGACCACGCATACCCCATCATTTTGTGAACACTTCCCCACAAAGCTCTTAGATCGCAAGAAACCTGCTCTAGTCTCAAAAAGCAAAGCACTGCCCTGGGAATTATCGTAGAATTTTTTTCTTCTGATGGCCAATTTCTCAGCCCTGTACTTCTCTAACAAAGTTTTAGCTTTTATTTTTTCTCTCCATTTATTCGTTTCTATCTGCCTTGCCTCTTTTTTTGGTTACATTGGCTGTTTTAGATTCTCCACTGTTCTTTCTGTATTTCATTGTTAGCCTTCTAGTCTTCGTTAACCACTGCAGCGCCACCGGCCGCGCCACCTTGTGGCGCCCACTGAAACCCCCGGGAGGGTAAGGGGCGGGACACTTTATCTTTATATCTTTATTTTTAACCAAAACGGCATGGTGTTAGGGCCCTGTCCGTGTGACTCTTGCAAGAGGAGATCTCTTATTCTCAGCAAAATATCGGGCGAGGTGGCATAGTATGATTTGTCGTGGCACGTGAGAATGGCCGATAAAATGTTATAACGATATAAAAAAAGAACTCAGGCAGACATTAGGCGGGCTGTCGTCCTCGCGCATGGGCCTCTGGCCCATGATCTGTAATTTTGTTCGTGGGTGTCTCCAGCATGCACAGACGTCATGTTTGCAGTTACATAAAAAAAAGTGCCAGCTGTTGGTAGGCAGCCGTCCCGGTGGTATCTTTTCCTCCTTTATACCGTGTTCTTTGTGCTGTTATTCAAGATGTCTTGCAACAGTGCCATACGCACCGTTCGGACATAACGTGCGAAATATATCATGTACGATCCGTTTCTTTCATTGTTCTATTCGTACTCGATTGCACCCTATACGATTTTGACTCGGTTGTGAAAAAGCACTATAGTGTAACTATAGTTAAAACTATGGGAAGTATGGGAACGGGTAACTATAGTTGCGCGTTCCCACTCATGGTGACTCATGAGTGCACAGTCGTTGGGATGTGCCGGCCGACGTATAATTGGAACCGCGCTTTGTCGCCTATTCAAAAATAGCGCCAAGGCCAATGAAAATGTGCGGGCCCGGAACATTTATAACATTTTCACCTAAAAACTTAGCAAAGGGCAGTCCATTTTTCGCCAGCTTGAATAGGCGTGGCAGAAGTGATATGAAAATAAGGACTACCAGAGCGACAATTCCTTTCCCACGTGCGAGTCAAATCGCAAATCGTTGCCACTATTCGTTTGTTTTCCTCGCTTCTTTTTATTTCGGTGCTCGACTGTTGCCGCATTCTATCTCGTCCCTCGGGTGCTTATACCGGATTCGCAGAGGCGGCGCGTGAAGTCTAATCATAACAGTGCGACAGTGAAGAATGGCACCGTATGTCTCGTCCGCTATTGGGTCGCTCAATCAATGTCGCTACATTTCATTCGGACGCTGCGGCTCTGCACGACTGAACGTCGGTCGCGTTTCTTCACGGTCAGAAAACAATCTTGCGAACCGAGCCATCGATTGTTTGATCAACGTGTCACCCGAGGAAATCGTTCCACATTTCAGCGCGACACGAGTGCGCACTGGGCGAATGCAGGCCTTATCCGGCTGGTGTTAAAAGCGCCAATATGTTCGCTCTTGCGTATGCACACTGACGAAAAAAGAAAAAAGAAAGACAGAAATAAATGCGCCTATGGAGGTCATGGAAAACGCACTTCCGGAACCTGCCAAAAATGCCTATTTGTGGCGCTGCTTTTTGCCCAAAAATTCACATCCTTAAAAAAAATCCTTAAATCGAGAAAAAAAAAAAAACATTTATGCTGTGTTCTGCAATACGCACTGGGTAATTTCAGATGACCTGAAACTTATGGTTGTATCGTTCTATGCACCGTTTTTCTATGGCGCTTCTACCTTCTAGCAGTGGTAGTGCTTAGCTTATATTGGGACTGCCTTATCTCATGCGGCAGCTCGGGAACACTGAGCCCGGAATGCGTCTTTGTTTATCGCCCTTTAAAGAAAATTTTGATGCCGTTACGTAACCCTTTTTGCGAATGTCGGCGCGACAGGGTATCCACATTTTTCAGGGGAAGTGATGTTGGTGCACAGCGTGGTGAGGGCGTGTTTGATATCCCACTGACATCGAATGGATCACGTGATCCATTTTATTATATATTTGGTCGCGTGGGACATTTTTCAGGCAGACCCATATGATTGCATTCGCTCTGTGATGAGGACATGTGGGATATGTCATTTGCGTAGGTGCACGGGTGACGGATGGGTGGTGTATTTCAGGAAGATTTAGGTGGTCTCATATTCTGGAGAACTGGGTCGAATTCAGGGTAGTCCCATGTGGTGGCTTTGGCCTCGTAATAAGGAGTCGTGCTGTAACGCAAGGTGCGTAAGGAAAGACTCGAGTGACCTATTTAAGAAATTCGGGAAGGCAGTGCTGGTCGTACCTTCGCAATTTTAGGCTGGACTGGTACTGTTCTGTTGGTCCCATCAATGCGAATCGTTCGCTAAGTAACACTGCCTACTTCTCTGATGTGTTCGTGGATCACGTTTGAAGGTCTCGCCAAGTGTTTCGACTGAGTAGCTGAATCAGTCGCAAATGCTGAGCCAACACCCCCACAGGCCAATGAGACCGAGAGAGAAAGAGAGAGAAACTTTAATAAGTGCTGCAGCGAACATGTTCTTGGTCCGAGTCAAGTCCAAAACTCCGCTGGTGTAACCGACCATCTCCGCCCTTTTCGCAAGCAATGGCTGCGTGCCGCGGCAAGAGCTGGTCAGCTCCCTCTCCCACTGCTCGCGTGATGGGTTGGGGACGGATAGATCTGGGTTTCTTAGGCATTCCCGTA
This sequence comes from Haemaphysalis longicornis, assembly GCF_048455015.1. Classification (NCBI taxonomy): domain Eukaryota; kingdom Metazoa; phylum Arthropoda; class Arachnida; order Ixodida; family Ixodidae; genus Haemaphysalis; species Haemaphysalis longicornis. The sequence continues at coordinate 425,208,059 of NW_027526203.1, forward strand.
CAATGGGGTATATTGTGACCAGGGCTTGGCAGTTACAATCGGCTGTGGTGAGTGTGTTGACGCTGACCGCAGGCTTCAACAGCGCACAGTGTGATGACGTGCTGTTGTACGTTCCCGCAAAGCCTCACTGATGTGAGGCGAAGCCCCCTTGCGAACCATAACCATGCAAGCAATGCAAGTTCATACATTCCTAGGGCCACGCAGGCAACTTCGAGATTGCGGCGCGGCCAGAACCGTCTTGAGCAGGCGCGGGCCTGCCGCGGCGGCTGTTCGCGGCGTCTGATTCATCGCCTGTCTGAATCTGCGAGAGTGCTTTTACTTATGCGTGTTTGACTCTGCTTTGAAACATGTCGACGTTTGTTTTGACCGTTGCCGCGGGGACTATAAGAGGCTCACTTCTTGACGAGCCAGCCAATGCGTCTTTGGGCTCCGCAAAGAACGTTTCTCTGCCAGTTCAAATTGTCACGTTTTCTTTGTCACGTTTCTTTACTCGCCATGTATTTAAAGTACAGACACGAAATTTTCGTGTTGTGTTTTTTTCGCTTCTATGCGTGCCTACCAGCCCACTAATCATAGAATGACACATTAGACGGTCGAGCTCAGCGTGGACATTCGTGTCAGTTTCTGTTTCGACAAAACGAATGGCGAGCGGCCGCCATGACAGGAGGGCGCCCGTGACGTCACCATTGATGCCGCACCGCTGCCGGTCTGGACGAGCGGGCGAGCGAGCGCACGCGCGCGCCCCGACCGGCCAAAGTCTTCACCATCCTGACGCGCCCAGGCAGCATGACGTCAAGTCCCAAAACCATGGCGTGGTACACACGGCGTAGCAGCGCGCGCCAACCTCAGCCAGCGCATCGGCACGTCACGGGGGCCCCGACGTCGGCAGTTTGGGGCAAGGAGCAGATCATGTCATGCTGGCCCATGCGGGCAAATATTAAAATGGATTTAAAATATGTTATTCTGAACGGTTACTGTTGAAGGATGAAAAAAAATTGGGCCTATCTCCCCGCGAAGGGGCTCGAGTAAATGCGTCGCATAGGGGGTGGGTGTATTGCGTTAACGTTTAGTGTTTGGGGAGTTGGTGGTAGTGAATGCGTTGTATCAGCAGCTTCTTGACGTAGTCTGAATGAGTCAAGGATATAAGGCGCGTTCGTAGCCTTTGATTCTGTGTCGGTTTTGTGGCGCAGTGGGAAGAGCACCATGTACCTCGCGTTCCGCCCACAGGTAGTGAATGCGTTGTATCAGCAGCTTCTTGACGTAGTTTGAATGAGTCAAGGATATAAGGCGGAAGGCGCGTTCCTTAAATTCTGTGTCGGCTTGGTGGCGCAGTGGGAAGAGCACCATGTACCTTGCGTTCCGCCCGCAGGGTCGTGGGATCGAAACCAGGCGCCGGTAAGTATTACTTTTTTATATAGTGTAGGGGGAGGGGTGCGGACCTGTTGTTGAGAGCGAGGAGGGTAGCGTGATGCGGGGGAGGAGGAGTGGGGGAGAGGGCGCACCTGTGCGCTGAGCTGTTGCGGACGGACGGCGGACGCTACATGTGAGTTAAAGAAATGCTCTGCATTTAAAAAAACCAGCGAAAAAAACGCAAAACACGAGGAGAGATGAGACACCACAACGTCGGAGAGTTGTGTTGTCTCGTCTCTCAGCGAAAAAAAACGCAAAACACGAGGAGAGATGAGACACCACAACGCTGGAAAGTTGTGTTGTCTCGTTTCCCCTCGTGTTTTGCGTCCTTTTTCGCTGGTTTTTTTCATCCGTCGATATGTACCAACTGGCCCAGCAAGCTGCCCTTCTACTCATGATTGTAAAAGCGCTACTTGAAAACGACGACGAAGGAAGAAACACAACACGAAGCGCTTCGTGTTGTGTTTCTTCCTTCGTCGTCGTTTTCAAGTAGTGCTTTTACAATCATGAATCTGTAAACAAGCCCAACTGGCAGTTCTTCTAAATGCCCTTCTACTGTTGAAGCTTGCTGGGAGATATCTCCTCATAAATAGGAAGCATTTTACATAGTCATCTAACCTTTGAAATTTCGTGTCACTACTCTTTTAACAAGTTTGGCCTTTGACTCTTCGTCGTCGGAACGAAGGCAACTCTCCCGCTCGCCAGCCACGCTACCTCGACACGATGGAAGGGGGGGGGGTCGTATTCGTACGCCTTCGTCCTTGCAAAGGGTTGTAAAAAGTGGAATGCGTGGCGCATAAGGGTGTTGGGTGAGCTATGTGTTGGTTTAGAGTCGTTTCAGGATTACGTCTTGTTCTTTTGTGGCCTGATCGGTTACTCGAGGATATACTCTCGGAAGTCGGCAGTGTTCCGTAATGCCTGCGGATCTGAAGAGTGGTTGAAAAGTCCACTCCGACTCTTCTTGCAGTGCCTGGTGGGCGAATTCTCGAGCCAGGACTTGTACGGTGTGGTTGCCGCGAAGTGCAAAGTGGGCCGCAGTCCAAATGACTTTCAAGTGCTTCAGCGGGGTTTGTCATAGAAGGACTCCAAACGCTTTCCGTCAAATTGTACCTTCTTGGTCCGCTCGGCAGCCTGCCCGAGATTCATGACAATTACTTCGGTCTTTTTCTGGACGAGGACGATAGCCGTCTCTTTCGCCTGTCGAGAGAGAGAGAGATAGAGAGAGAGAGAGAGAGAGAGAGAGAGAGAGAGAGAGAGAGAGAGAGAGAGAGAGAGAGAGAGAGAGAGAGAGAGAGAGAGAGAGAGCGATCTTTAATTAAGTCTGGCGATGTTAGCTGGGCTAAAATGCCTAACTTGCTACGCCAGTTGATGACGTGATGAAGATGATGGCGATGATGTTCAAGAAGTTGATGCGTACATATACGGCGAGTTATTCACAGCGACTGGTCTGTACCTGTGTGTTGCAGGTACTCTATCAGAGCTTTGGTAGCCGTTAGACGACTGAAGCACCAGGCTTGTAATTTGGTCCGTTCTTTAGATGACGCCGTCGATCTTACTTCGCACCTGGTATATTCCGGCATGGTTTTGACCTCTGTACTGAGATTTGAGCGATAGCGTTACTAACCTTATTTAGCAATTTTCCGTGGACGCTGGCCGTCCGGAACTGCCATGGTTATCAGCCCTGCTCACCGTGAGTCTACGGAAGGACTTCATCACCGCCAACTAGCAATCAAAACGCATCAGCCACAAGCGACTGCTCGCCTGAAGCTGGAGTCGGACGCAGCGACTGCAGGAGTCTGGACAGGAGGACGAATTCCAGTCAGTTCGGCGGGGGAAAAAAAAGGATACATGACTTACGTCACCGCCGCGTCTGCGCAGTGAATTTCGTTCTCCTGGCGTCGGAGGCGAAAGACGCGGTGGGCACGCCGTGGCTAATCTCCGGCATTACGAAGCGTACTAAAACAGCGTCCGTTGCGCAAAGGTTAAAAAGCGGAGTGCAAGAGCATGCCAAGCAAATGCCTTGCCCCCGGCAACCGGCAACAGTGGTCGAAAGAGCCGTCAAGTGTGCTTATCATGCGGCGGGTGCGGGCTTCTGCCGGAGTGTCCCTATAGTCTGCTCTCTAAACTAACCATCAGCGCTTGGAAAGCGTGAATGATGAATGAACCTCCGTTCCAAGATTCTCCTCCGACGACGAAGTAGGGATCTCGCGCCTCCCAACATAATCGTGATACACATGTAGATGTCCTTCGCAATTTTTTTTTTCAAGTGAAGCGGACCTTGCTTTGCGCCTTCCTTCACGATGTTGAGGTGACGTGCATACTTTTGGGTATTGGTTGGGCAATAATTTGGGGTCTTATGTTCCACTTAGTGCGTCTTCCGTGATGTGACGCGGCGTATATCCAAGCTTGTTTCCCTTCACCTGGAGGCTGTTTCGAGTCTACGGGTCTGCACCGTTAGGTGGGCCTCAAACAGCCCATAGGTGGTATTATGCAAGTCCAAGGCCATGAAGCAACAGTAGAAGTGCTCTCAAGAGGGGGCGGGGAGGGGGGGGGGGGTGCAAGGGCTTGCTTATACGCTTTCCTCGGAAGTGCATCCAGCCTTTGGCTCCGATGCCCCAGGATCTCAAAGAGGTCGCGTAAACGATTCTGGAGATGACAAAGGCCTTCACAACACGGACCATTGCGCTATTCTAGAAGGCCCGAGCTTTGCCTACTCCCAAGTTTCCAGCTGCTTCGGTTATAAAAGTAGTGATAGTGGAGCATCCGGTACATCTCGAGCCAAACCGGCGCAATAGCGCGCAGCATGCCTGGCATATTCAACGCGCCGTATTGGAGACGCTTACGTTGATCAAGTACGGCTTATGATATCATCCGCATACCGCGCCATCTGAAATCCATCTGCAATACTTATTCCCTAGCATAAACTAGATAACCACCCTGCAACTTTGAAATCCCCAGCCTGGATGTTGGCCACGACCGGCGTGGTGTGGTCCGTTTTTTTCGGTATTCTGTTCTACTGAATCATGTTTGCTACGTCGCTTGAGGGTAGACCAAGTGCAGCTCTGCGCAAGCCCAAACCAAGTAAGCAAAGGGGTTCACTGCAGCGAACGGAACGCGCCCTGCTCCCAAACATCAAATGTGGCTTTTGTTTACGGCTTGGTCGAGTGTGCACGGCGGGCGCTTATCAAAAATCGCCCCAATTCAGCGTGTCAAGAGCGTGTTTGAGCATTTGCTAGTGCGTTTTAGATGTTGAAGTTGCGTCAATTGCCATCGACTGTGTTTTCACGGTGTATGAAGAAGGCTGCCCTGGGAAAATCGTGTTGTCTTGGCCGCTACTACCGGCTCGCACAAGAGTTCGGACCGAATACCCCCGCTACTGTGGCGCCATTGGCTCACGGTGGCCTGGGGAGTTAATTTTTGTTTGGGGCTAAGCTCTTGTCGCTGCTAGCGGGCATCAAATGACGGCTTCGTGGCTACGGCGCTGCGCCATCGGCAGAGCCGACGCCATGGGTCCATGGGTGTGGCTTCCGTCGCTACGCCGCTCCCACGAATGGACTGGCGGTGTTTGATTAACATTAAAACTCGAGAAAACTCGAAAATGGTGAGTTGAACTCGAGACGCTCGTGGCGGCCGCTACTTATTCCTACACCGAAAGATCCTTTAAACTGAGGAGGAAGAATTTGAGCTTGTTTTTATCTCTACAAATGTAATGTGCATTGGCTGTGCAGTCGTATGGTGACTGACACCCGCTTGCGAAGTCTTCGAGGAGGAATTCGCTCGATTCCCATCGAGGAGGAAGTGCTGTGTGAGCTGCGGTTTTTCGCGACACGCAGCTTCCACTAATGCGGTGGTAGTGGCTGCACCATCGACCGCCACCAGTCGACATTCAGCCGGTGTGTGCGAAATATGATCAGTGGAGACGTGTTTCCTTGACCTAGCCTTTCTTTCAGGTGGTTCGAAAGACATGGCTTCAGCAGGGTCTACCGCGCGTCTATCCGCCTAGAGTAAGAGTGTGCGCTTCAGTTGTTGTCTGCTCGCAAAACAACTTCGAACAAGGCTTGCATGAGTGTGCGTTTCCTTTTTCGTCAGCGCGGCAGAGGCGCTGCGTGTCGCACTCTTTTTGTGAAAACGTTACAGGCAGGATAGCTCATACGTATATACATATACAGTCAACGGCGCCAATCAATTATCAGCGGCGATCTCTACACACTTCAACGGGTTTTCTTCAGCGTCACCATCGTATGACAGGAAGCAGAGCATGGAAAACGAGTAAAGGGGAGAGGTGAGAATTAAAGTAACCGCGTGACGCCAGAGGGAGGGTAAGCGGTAGTGGGAAGGGGGCGAAAGAAGACAGGAGAGTAAAGAGATTGGACTCAATGAAAAAAATCCACTGTAGAGTTCTTCGTCGAACAAGGGCGGTGAAGAACAAAAGGAAATAAAGCAAACAAATCTGAAATTTTTCTGTCGTTGTTGCTATTTCTTCCTTTGTAACGCATACCAGCGCGGGGAATTGGCCCGCAATTGGGAGCTTTGCGGAGCTAATGTGTCCGGTTCACTAAATTCATCACACTGGATTTGTGGATTTGAAAAGTAAAAATTGCAGAATAGTGCGTGCCGCGTGACACCTGAACGTGATGGCACGGGAGCAGGACAGGTGCACACCAGCCTCGCAGAACTCCAATTCTAGGGAGGCTGCGGCGTGAGCCACTCTGCTTGCTGACGTAGTTCATAAATGAAAGATGAAAGTGAGCAAAAAGACGCAACTATCAAGGTATCAGTAAAAAGCACGTAAGCAGACTTAAGTTCCCCAAAGAAATTTTGACTCGAAAAGCAGACCGAGGGTCTCGATAACGTAACACCGAGCAGCAATTATTATGAATGTGGTGCGTTTCCATCACCCGCTTTATTTTTGCCAGGCGGCCTTAGTCACGTGATTGCATTGCTTGCCACCGACGGCAGAAGTGGGCAGAAGCTGCTACCTAGGACGAAAAATTTCAAACAAAAAGCTCATATGAACTCCCTAAATAAAAAATGAACTTTGTAGTGAAATGCACATTAATAAAATAAAAGTGCGATATAGTAAAGAAGTTTGATTTGCTTGCCTCCTCCAGCAGATCTGTAACAGTGGAGCGAGAGAACGCACTGAAAAATGCGCGACGCCCTAGTCGCGCCTACTTGGAGCGCGCTGCCCTGGACCGATTACGCCACCTCAATAATCAGCAAATAGCATGAAGCTCATTTGGAGGCAGAGTGCTTGAACTCTGCCTCGAAATGTGATCATCACGTTACGTGGGCGCGCCACTAGAGCTCGTGTCTCCCGACTTCCGCTCAATCTCGGGCCTTCTGGAATAGCACCCCATGTTCCTTCAATGTATGGCTCTTGTTTACCACACTACGGAGCATCGGAATATTTTCTGTCATGGATTCAAGCCTATGCAGGTGCAGGGTCCAATTGATGTTTCCTTGGATCCACGTTCTAAAATCAAGATTGTGGATGTCGGTTTCATAGGGATTCCGCCGAGCCATATTTTGATGTTGTGTGCTGAGTCTTGGCGGCATTTTTGTACTTTGATCAGTTCTGAGGGCACGGGCTGCATCGGTTAGCATAGGTGTGAACCACACCTTCCACCCTTTGTAATCTGTCCTGCATGGCATGGAAAGGACCCTCGGCAATCCATATTTATATCGTCCGCATGCAGAGCGTGCTTGATGTTGATGATCTCGTCTAATATTCGGGTACGGCCTACCATGGTTTTGTTGAATTGTAGGCCGATAGGGTTGTGCATTGCGGTGTGTCACGACTGAACCATTGTATGAGGGCAGATTGTATCACACCAAGTTTTTAAATCGCCTACAGTTCCGAATCCCTACTAAATCCCCTAAATTCAATTACCAGACGACAATGGCCAAACGTGTGGCAGCTGTTTGGACTAGTGTTCGTTATGATTGGTGGAGATCGATCGGCCGTCGTGTCATTTAATACTGGATGATGGTATGGTTCCTCCCTGCGTGTAAGATGGCCTGAAGAAAATGAGACTTGGCTTCTAGACACTCCGCGTTGTTCTCGGAATGCTGTGCGTGGGGCCGACAGCTCATTCAGGTGGGGAGCAATGGCTTGGAGTTGGTTGAGTATCGGGGCTGCATGTAAGTGAACGAGGCTGGCATGTAATGGTTCCGTAGCGACACTTTGGAGGATGATCTTCATTTTGTCCTGTTTTTGGTTGTCTGTTCAGCGCTTCTCCTCGCTACTGCCTGCTGGTCTGGTGTCTACGTGGGTTCTTTTTAGGCGCTACCGTTGTGATTTTAGTGTTACTGAGGGATGTAGGAACCTTCGTATTTAGTATGTTGTGTCATGTACTTCTGGAGTGTTTGTATTTCTATCTTTAGTGTTTGAATTTCTGCCTACTTTGCTGCGGAGGGGGTTGGGCCAGCACAGTGAGAAATAATTGATGTCCAACTCACCTACGGTGCTTCTCTCCTTTTTCGTCTAGCTTGGTTGGTGGTCTGGTTTTGGACCGGGATGACCGAAATCGGGATTTTACCTGGCAACTAGAGCTCGATAGTTTTTTTTTGAACCGGACCGTGGGTCGGGACCGGGACCTGGACCTTCACCTGGGCCTGACAGGGTTACCTTGCAGGGACGCACCTCGGGACGTTCCCCGAGGTGCTATTTGCTTGGTCTGATGTTCAGACAGGCGGGCTCTCACTCCTTGCGAACCAGCAGGTACGGTTCCCTGAACCACGCATTGCAATCTCGGCTCGCCGTGACGGGCTCCCCATTGCACAGTTGGGATTCGGGCGCAAACAAGTGGTCCGCTTGGGGGTCTCTCTTCCCACGCATTTCGCACGCGACAACATCCAGTGTCAGACAAACGTCCTAGTGGTGTTTTTGTGTAAAAGCAACTGCAGCACTAAAGCAAAGTCTTCTTAATAATTTAAATCCGTGTCTTCACTCTTTTAAAGTAGGAATGAAACAGGACTCGCGAGCATTGCGTGTTGCCATTGATTTGAAACGTAAAAATACGCAACCACAAGGCTTTCAAAATCTCATCTGAGGAATAGAGTCACGCTCTTGTATAAGTGATAGGGATATAGACAGCAACATGGGCGTCGGCAGGATTTTGTCTTGAGGGGTGCAAACCCATTGTATTGAGGGGAAAGAGGGAGAGGGTGAGGGAGTGGGGCGATTGTTCTGGTGTGGCTTGGGGGGAGGGGGGCAAGTGCCCCTTTTGAACCCCCCCTGCCGACGCCCATGGTCAGTAATCGTTGATTTTGAGCTATGCAATCTTGTCTAGCTGACGGCTTCACTCGGAGTGGTGACTGTGGCAGTGGTCTATCCGTATTTTTATGTGCTGCTTAGTTCACCGTTTTGTCGTGAGCACGTAATAACAGATAGACTACCGTTAATTGGTTTTATTCCCGGCCTGATAGGGTGCTTTTGCCGTCTTGGACGCTACCTATTTTACTGCATTTCACCTCAAATATGCTTTCCTTTTATGAAGGTGGCATGTCATATTCTTATGAAGCATTCGTCGTGATTTTAGTGGCATGTCAACTTCCTTTTCCTTATGGCCTTCCCCACTGGTAGTCTGACTGGTCTTGTTTTAACGCATGCGTCTTCTTAAAAGTAACTGCAATGTCGTATTTTTTTATGTCCTGCGTGAGTATCTCACCCAGTAATCCTTAGTCAAAATGTATTCACTAGCTGTCAAGACTCTACAGGCTCACAATCTTTTTTTTTTTTCACCTACGGCAGTTCAGTTTGGTGTCCTGAGTAGCCTGCCATTTGCCCCCTTTGGTCTACCTGCAATGCATCATAGTTTATTGACCGACATCATCCTACAGCAATCAAGTCAATTCTATTATTTCCTTCATATATTTTCTCATGCGCATAAACGGCTTCATTTTCTTCATCTCTGGCCTGTGTTACATTTCCCGTTATTAGTTATTATTATTTGTTAGTATTATTTGTCTTTTTTTCGGTCTCTGTACTGCAGAGGTACGGGTTTCATGTTTTTAGCGTCGCAAGCAGCAGTCGATGCTGCTTACTCACTTGTTCCTTTGGCTCTAGAATCCCTCGTTTCTTTTATAATTTCTAGTAAAGACCCATAAAGAAGCTAAAAACAAACATCCCAGAATTCGCACCACTGCAAAAGCATTCCCCATAAAAAGCGATATACAAAAAAAAGCTACCATGTTACTTTGGCATATGACGTCTATGTTATAACGCACCTTGAAAATCGGGGCCAGAGTTAACATGAATGCCGTTCCTGATTACTACCCCTGATCAGCATTCCCTGGTATAGGCACAGCCCTCCTTGTATGACAAAACGCTGCGACACAAGAGTAGTGTTTTTTTCTCCATCTTGATCTCACTTGACACTCACTGCAGAGCGGCAAATTCAGAATCTCGCCCCCCCCCCCCCCCCCCCAGGAATTCGGAGGTCGTTTGCGTAGCTCGGACCCCGTACTAAGCAGGGCGAAGGGGTGCAGGAGACCACGCTCCTCACAGCAGAGTAGGGAAGCGAGACACGGAGGCCGTGCAAATCATCGGGGAGCTCCCGATGTGTATACGACCAGCCAAACTCGTCTCTGCGCCTGCTGAGAGACAGGCGCACAATTGACAGGCGCACCCGGTACACGAAGGCCATGGCCAGAGCCCTGCCTATCCATCACCTCGGCGGCGCACAAAACTTGGTGCGCACAATGACCAGCCGTGCAAGAAGAGCCACGTCCCGCATTCCTCCATTTTGACTTTCACCCGCGCACGTGTGTTTGCACGTCTCCCCGTCCATCCTCCGCGGGAGCCTGGCTTTGAAACGCTCGCCGAGTTTTTACGCCCGCAGTACATTAAACGCGGCCTGATGCCAGCCCGCTGCATACCCCAGTGAAGTCTTTATGGAGGCGTCAAAATTCGGCGGTGGTCCGCACGGCGACAGACAATGGCCGCTACCTGAGCCGAGCTACCCCACCCAGGTTTGAGCCCGAGAAAGGCGCGGAAGGTGTCCGCCGGATCAGCGGCGAATAAGCGGGACACGCCGGCGAGCCTCCCGAGGAGCGCCGTGACGAGGATTCGCAGCAAGAATGCCCCCGTGAATTCCATTCACAACGGGTTTTACGCATGTTCCGCATGTCCGCGCACCGATTGTTCGCGCGGCGGGGCAGAGTACTCGGCGTGCCGCTCTCTCTGGACGCTAGCACAGGGACACCGTTCTTCGGCCTGCGTGTGGCCCAGGCCTTTGCACGCATGTGTTGTCACGCCTCGGCTGGATGCCCCGCCATGTTTACATCACGTGCGCAGCGCAAGCCCTGCTCCGAGAACCCATGCAACAGGGCCCGTCATACTGCGCCCCGGCTTATCACGAAACCATGAACGATGGGTTTGCGCTTGCGACCAAACGCACAGCGTACGTTGCCGTGGAACAAAATGATGCTTGTCATCAGACGTTAAAAAAAAAAAAAAAGACGCCGCTATTTGACTCGAGAAGCTACGCGGACGTCATGCTGTTCTCTTTTAGTAAACCCTAAATGTAGTAATTACCGTACACGTTCACTGAAAGTAGACAGGTTAGAGATGGCTTTAGATTGTTGAGCATGACCTGCGTTACCGAGGCTATCGAAAGAAAAAAAAAGAAGCTTGAGGTAGGATTGATGATGCCCATGCAGATAGCAGGGAGCGCCAATGAATTCTACAGAGCTACTGAGGGAGAAGCTGCTGCTGTAATCGAAATATAACGTTAATTAGCACAATACATGGTCGGCCTCTGCGGGCATGAAAACGTTAAAAGAACGAACTAGGGAATGCTGCCCCGCAGCAAAGAAGGCAAAAGAAAGGATGTAGGAACTCAGTGGATATGAAAAAAAAAAAAAAGTTTGAATTTGGTTCCATTCGCAAGTATGAACGCATCTGTGAATAAACATTTAATAAGAAGCCGGGTCACCTGAATCCAGCTTACGATGCAATCTAATTTGATGCTTCAAACACTGAAATCTTGATAAAGAAGGCTACGGCATTTATGGCTCCGTGCACGACTGTAATCAGAAGTTTTGTGTGAAGGGGCAGGAGGTAAACAAGTAGAAGAACGCGCTACGGCCAACCTAGGTGACGGGAGATGAGGGAAAAGTACGCTAATGGAAGTCGCAGATGGAAACAACTGAGAATTAACACATTTTGTGCAAACACAAGACCAAAAACGGGCTTAGAAAGCCAGATTCCAGGAACCGAAAACGAAAACAAACAAACCAAGACTGTCCACAGCGACACCCTGGGGTGGAACGCACGATGGTCGAAATCAAGGGTTGTGATCGCAGCATGGCGAGGAGCAAAATCAAGCTATATTAATGCAGGAAGAACAATATGGAAAGAGCAATGAAACCTAACTTGCGCTCTGTAAGTGCGAGGAGGAGGAAGGAATTTTGGACCGATTCTTGAAAATAAAGTTGCTTCCTTAAGAAACGACGAGGAGCATGGCATAGGCCTGATTAATGGTAACCTGATCATGGTGTTGGCGAAAGCAGCAGTAGCAGCGTAAGTAAGAGAGTTTAGGAAATGAATTGAAAAATACTCTGAGGAAACAAAAGAGATCACCTTGATAAGCACAACAATGTGTATGTGTTAGGCTCTAAGTATAAAATGCAGAATAGGCGAAATTATCGAAAGTTATTACTATCCACTGGGCTTGTTAGCGTCTACAATCAAAACACTGAGGAAACAATAAACTGAGGAATAAAATTCCTAGCAACGAAGAAGAAACTTGGTATCGGCCAACTGCGAATTTGCGGTGAAAAAATCAAGTGTTATTTAGTGCAGCAACCGATATGAAGAAGGTAATCAAGACCGCAAATCCTGAGTTTCTACACAAAGAGAGCTTCAGTTGAGAAGTTTAGTGTTCGGTTCACACAAAAACACAGCTATGAGAAATAACCAGTTTTGAAGAGTAATTCCGGCGGTTGACGTCAACATGAAGTCGACGACGACAACGATGAGGACGACGATGATGATGATTATAATGATGACAATGGACAAGTTGAGCTCGGGCGTCAGCCTAGTAAATTGGGAGTTAGCACGGGCAAATACCAAAACATGCGAGATCATTTACTGGCAAACCATTACAGTGCGGTGGTTAAATGTGTGGCCGCACAGTCTCGTACGAGTGGGTCACAGTTGAAAGGAAAATGAAGAAAATGAAAAATGTATGAAATCCAGACGAAACAATACCAAGGAATTCATTGCCTTCACGTTTTTGCCCACGTATTTTCCAGCCTACTGAGGGCTGTTTAATGTGTCACGGTTGAGTTCTTGTAGTAAATTAGTGATTGAATGGCGCCACAGTTGATACAAAACTACCACAGCATTCGTGTTTTTTTGTTTTTTTTTTTTGAAATTCCCATGTACAAATCCCCAGTTTTATCCCATTAAGCCTTTATGGGAAGGTTCGCTGGCCGTGAGGGCTTCTGCTTCGATATATAGAAGGTGAAGAATGGAGTGTACCTTCGGCCGTGTCGTGCATGAATCATGCAACTCGAATATGCTGTGGGGTGATGACTGCGCCTTCCTTTTGCGCCTTTTATGAGGGACACCTTCCTCCGTGTACATGCACGGTCATAAAACCCTTTAAAAAATTTGGAGCGATATTTTCTCGCACAATCCCCTTTACACCAGTCGTAATGAAATATATCGCCGCACAGTGTAATGGCCTTCGGCCTACTGACTCCCATTCTTTGTAAGAAAACATTTATCTTTCTTAATAGCACCCACCACGCCGTTTGGCTTAGAGAGAGAGAGAGAGAGAGAGAGAGATGATTACGCATTTTGGGAAATAATCAACCGGCCCATCCGCGCAGGCCAACTTGCAGTTGATGATGCCATCGACCTCTCGTTTAAAAATGCAATACGCAAGTTGCAATACGCAAAAATGCAATACGCAAAAAAAGCTTAAAAATGCAATACGCAAGTTGGCCCTCTTCAGAAACCCGTTCTAAGACCAGCGAACAGAACTGAAGTTATGAAGCCGAAGGCGCTTTACAGCGCTAATCACGCTGTTTGCGAGGCTGGTAAATGTGACAAGTCCCGCTAAGCGCTCGTGCTTTCAATAACCAAAGAAAAGTACGTAAATTGCTACGATAAGCATTTTCCAGTCAGTTTGATCGTTTACCCTTTTCCCCAGATCGTCGTATTCCATCGCATTTAATATTAGACCAGGCGCGGCTGGCGCTGTTCAACTAGAACGCTTAACATTAATGAAGTTCAATCAGGACTGCGTCTTCCAAAATCCCGCCCCTATCAAGAGCACAAGATTACGCAACTGACCTAAACAAAGACAAGTTTAAACGAATCGCGCGATACAGTTCCATCGGCTTCTCTCTCTCGGCAGGCTCGGAATGAGGGCCATGCTTAAAATAAGCGGTTCCCCGAATGAGGTTTCGTGGCACGGCCACCGCTCCCCGCTTGTTGAGGAGCACGTTAGGGAATAAAGAATGAAGGCGGCCCCCAGAAGTCCTCTTCCCGGCGGCAAACGCGCGTAGGCAGACAGGAACACGCGCGGTCATATACGCCTCTCCATCTGAGCCCGCGCTCGGAGTGCGCCCGGTTAAAACGAGCAGGGCCGACCCGCAACGGCGAAGGAGGGAGATGCAGTAAACGATTTCCTGATGACCATCTCAATCGCCGAGAACCTCTCGAGTCGTCGATAAAGTCGTAAAGCGCGCCTTGCGCTTCCCGGATCCGCGCTGCTGGCGTTTGCACCCTGGTGGAGAAACGCCGCCGCCCCCGCCGCCGCCGCCGCCGCGCGCCTCCCTGCCTTGCTCCAGCTTCCGGAGGGAGGAAACGGGCGGCCGCTACCTCACGACGTTGAGGTGGCCGCACTTATTCCGTTCGGCTAGAACACTGAGCCAAGGTACATTATTTTCTGTGCGGGACGCCAAGTAACCCATGCCAAGTGCATACATGTATACAGCCAACAGTTCGCTTGCGGTGGCATTCTACGCGGGTCATTTTTGACGAAAAATGCGTAAGACTTTGAGGCCTGTTTGAAAGGAGCAAAGAACGACTAGAAATTCCTTTCAATGCACATGAACGTTCCATTGGGTATACCTTCGAAATGCGGTCGCCGGGAACCAAATTCACATTGATTAACCCTTGGATATAGCACTGCCCAACAATGGCTGCGCACGTTCCACTAATGTAAAATAGTGACGAGGGGGTGACGTCACAATGACACGACACCGACACGCGGAATGCATGCCTACGTTGGCATCTTTCCCAAGTAGTGCATCCAACACGAGTGTATGAACTGCTTTCCCTGATGTGCACAAAAGTTGTTAGACACCGCCTAACGCGGCTGCGCAGGGGCAAACAAAAGAAAGGACGTTCACAAAAATGGCTGTGCAAACGTAAACATGTCGGCCGCGAAGTAAAATGTTTGACGATGCATATTTACAATGCAGATGGCAAATTTCCCCTCATCGACAAAACAAGAGCAAACACCTTCCGAAGAGCCGAGATAATACAAATTCAAACATGCGCTAAAGGTTCTCACCCGGGAAGTGCATAAGCAAAACCGAAAATGGAGCCCAAAGCTGCACACCACTTCAGCGAGCCGGCCCCTATTTGAACAGCGAAAAACCGCTTGACCGTCTCTCGCAGCCTAGCTTTGCATATTTGCATCGCGAACGAAAGGAGAAGCACCAGGGTTTGGGGGAGGCAGGCAGGCAAGCAGCGAGGCTTCGAAGCGACGTACTTAATTTACGCCAATAGCGCAAACGTCGCTATCAGCGCGCCAGAGTCAATGTTATCGTTGAAAGCGCGTGCTGTGTGGAAAGGTTTTGAAAATGAGCAGGGAACAAGGTAGTGAGACCGAAACAGGAAGCATTGTATCGCGATATGTATCAGAGATTCCTGTTTCCATTAGTGCCATGGATTCAGAGACACCGCTCTAAACGCATTAAATAAACATTGCTCGGTGCTTAATTCAGCAACGACACCGTTTGCGTTCACGAAAGCAAGTTGATGGAATATTGATGGCGGGAACTCGTTCACTCGACTTCACCGTCCGAATCTCTGTTGAAGGTACGAAACGCTAGGGAAACGGCGGTGCAGACACCTCAGCGCATGGCAACAGAAGATTTATCGCGAGATATTCCGAATGGAATGGTACGCTGGTCATTAAACCAGCATTATGTAGGCCAAACTTTGCACGACGATAATGTCAGAGATGTGTCAAGCGCACAATTTACATAACAAATTTTGTGACCCAGGTATTCTGTTTTCAGTCAAAATCGCGTGGCTTTCGTTCATCTGGATAGTCGCTGACGCCAAAAGTCCGCCTCTCCAAGAACAACTGGTACTCGCAGCCCACATCATCAGAGCCCTCGGCGGCTGCCTGGTCCGAGGCGGCTGATTTATCCCAACCATCCCGTAACTAATAAAGTTTCTGTCCATCTTTTTGGTGTTCTATGCAAAACTGTCCTTTAATTTCTTCAAACAATTGGTAAACACTAATTTATTTTAAAACCTAATTATTGCGGATAGTCAGATTTTAATTACCTGAACCCACCAACAGATATATATGCTTGGAAAGTGTGCCGGAAAGCGGAACACCGACAATTCTCACAATTATTCCCATTTCACCACAGGGCCCCAGAACTGTGCGAAGTAAAATTTGGCAACCGGCTTACGGCGTTCTCAGCCCTTTAGCCACTGCGTGAAAGGTTATTTTCATTTGTAAGAGCCGGCCAAATAGCAGCGAGTGGTGTGACTTGAGGACGAACGCGGGATTTCGATGATAGTGTATAAAAATAAAGGCCCACGCACCTTTTCTTTTGCTATTTATTTTATCCGCCGTCTCTCCCTCTGATTCTCGCGCGCGACATCCACGACTTCAGAGCAGTAGCAACCCACTTTCTGTACCGAGCAACAAGCTCGGTGTCCGCTCGTGTCGGCAAGCCAGTGCACAACTCTCGAAAACGCGTTCGAAGCGCGCGTTTAAGCTACGAGTCGGTAAAAGACTGCGCGAGAACTACCGCCTGTCGGCCACTCTTGTCGAGTCCCCAGGAGGTGCCTTTGAGGCAGCGGGCACCCCGCTGGCCTCTGCTGACTGGGACATGCTCAGGAGGACAGCCGGGGAGGCCACCGCCGCCACGACCTGCACGTGCGGCGCACCAGCGGGCGCTTTTCCTAGCACTCCCGAGCACCAGCCGCGGTGATGCCACTCCACTGGACTTCCCCCTCATTCGCAGCTGTAACTGCGGCCGGCGGCGGCCTGAGCGAGCCTTTTCCTCGAACTGGCAGTAGTAGGGTTAACACCTCGGGATTAGCCTGCCGACATCCAAGTGCAACCACTTACACGCTCCGTGCCATTCATATATGCCCTCCTGCGAGAGGGCGCTGGTCGGCGCGTTTAATTGCCTCGCAGGTGCACACGCGGCGAATCGTGTTTGCGCCGTGCCGCCCGTCTTTTGAGCTCTGTCCACAGTCAGCGTCGTGGTGCCGAATGCTAAGGCTCTCAGAGAGCACTCGGTGCTCTTGCTTCAGAGGAAAATGTTTCTGGAAATCTAGTTTTGAGGCATGACAAGAGACTTCTTATCTGGCCGAGGAGTGCTGGCCACATGCTTCAGGATTTTTTTCGCTGAACAAAATAAACGTATTTATGCCCTACTTTCTGTATATGCAAGTCACTTCACGTAGAGAAGCACTTATAGCTTTTTCAACAGTATTTTTTGTTGCTGTTGTAAAGTGGGGTTGGAGTTTGAAGTTTGAGCACTGCATTCCCGTCCATGGACCAACATCGCTGTTGATTCAGCTTAGACTTGGTCTATGTAAAGCGGCATGAGCGCAACCACTCGAGCTAATTTAATTGATTGGTTATTAGTCTTAACGTGCCGACGCTACACAGGCGATGAGGCGTGCCGTAGTGGAGGGCTCTGGATTAATTTTGACCACCTGGGGATTTTTAACCTGCGCCAACGGGGCGCGCATGCGCCCTGCATTCGGTGACAGCGGAATACACAGGAGTTCTCGCTTTTCGCATGCAGTAGAAAAGCGGCCTCCTCGGCCGGGAATCGAACCTGCGTACTTGAGGACAGCAACCCAACGCTTTAGCCACTGAGCCACCACGGCGGGTCACTCGCTTTAATTTAAACGCAACAAACAGCTGTATTGGTCGTATATTCTTGGCGCATTCGCCGCATCAGAATTCCGCTTGAAGTCTCCGAATCCATTACACACCTCTCGTGTGCAATACACTTCCCGAACCCTCACCAAAAAACCCCAAATCGGCGCCGCGTGCACTTTCAAGAGGCACCGTCACCGTGAGGCACGAAACCATTGGTGACCCGCACTTGATCGCCGCCGCCACGGAGGAGCCATGGGGGAAAGAGCGCTTGTTGGGACTGTACAAAAACCTCCTTTTAATTGCTGCCGTCACACAAATGCTCCCTTGGCAGGTCACCTTGTGTGAACTAGAACACCCCTTAACAGCTTGCAACTGGCCCGATCCGGCTGGTGAATGTTTCGGTGCCCTCCACCCCTAAGCGTTCAACATACCCAACGGGGCGGGCGCGCATGCGCCCTGAATTCGGTGACAGCGATCGCACGCTCGCACCCGGAGAACGTCGAATTCAGACACCTCTTGAAATAAATTTTAATCCCTGTTCACTCGCAAATTAACTGCTGGTTGTTGGCCGTTTCAACTGAACGTCGTCAAGCCCTTTTGGGTCATGACTGAACAATGCTACACTCTAGCCGATGTTTTTTCAATCAGAGACGAAAAGTGAGTTTTGTGAATTTTTAGAACAGTTTTAAAGCACTTTTAAAATGTTAGTAATTTTTGTGCTTCATTTTTCCGGTTGGTCAGGAGCTTTTTTGCGGCCGCTTCAGATCGCGAAAACCGGTGGACTACTCTAAATTATTCTGGTGTGCTGACCAACTCTCGCATCCTCAGGGGTTTAGCTGCAATGTTCATCGAAGACCTGTACCTCTGTAAAAGTGTTAAAACATTTTTTATTCGCCACTCGCCCATGCATATGCAGTGATGCTGAATCGGTTTGAAGTGTCTACAAAAGATATCATGCAATAAAGATATCTCGCAGCAGCGAACGTTACCGCTAAACGATGTATACAGCGAGTACACGTCCTATGGGCAATCTATTCATCTTGTCCGCCCTTGTCAGACAAAAATTCTTGAGGAAGTTACCAAGGGGGAAAAAAATCAGTTTTTACACCTAGCTGCCATTTGCCTATGCTAATTTGCTCTTAGGTAAGGCCAGGAGATAAGTTTTTGGGTTCAGAACAATTATAACAATATATTCAAACCAGTCATTTCATAAATCGTACCTGAACTTAATTTTAAACACCAAATTGTTTATTTCTTTTTTTTGTTTTTCCTTTTTTCTTACCTTTCTGTTTTTCAGAGAAAGGTACTGAGCGAGAAAAAGGCAAGCAAGAAAGAATGCCAGGAAGATAAGGTGAATCCCCTTACGGAGCAGTTCTTTCAAGTACATAGTCATAGCGGCCACACGAGCGGTAACCATGTTCCCGGGCCCATCCCTTAAAGACATCTTCGCCGAGCGTCACATGGCGCAAAAGGCGCAAGAATTAAGACGAAAATGGCAAAAATAAAGGCAGACGCTGCCTTGCTCGCTGCTTTCTCCTTGCCGTCTCCTACACGACGTCACAGTGTATACGGTACCGCGCTTCTGCGCTTGCGTGTGTGCTTGCGCATTATAAGACTCGATTACAGCGCAGCTAACCGCCGGAGCAGAAAAGCCTCTTAAAAGCGAAAGGTCAGAGCTTCTTCGGGACTTTCTCGTTGCCTGCTTAATCGCTGTTATCGCAAGGCGTACAGGGGAAATCGAGCCCTTTTGAGGGCTGAACTAGCGGAGCCGGCGAGTCATCCCGCTTCACGGGCACTTGCTACGCCGGCCCTATCGACGCTTGCCCCCGCCCCAAGTATACACTTCAACACGCACACGTGGGTTACGAACGTGCTTTCCCGTTCGGCCCCTCCGACGCGCTATCAACGCTCGTGCGTTCGTGCGGGCGCCATGGTGCGCAGCCGCACATAAACGCCCCGCAGAGGAGGCACCGCACTTAATTCCCTCGGCCGCCGCAGTTAAAGGAACGAAACTCAAGTAGCGCCGTCGCCGGAGAAAGCCGGCACCCCCTTCACGCACGCGGACGGACGCTCATTCAAGATTGGAGTAAAATGCAGCGTGTGTAAACACGCCGTCGCGTATTTTTGGATGTCTCTTTGTTGCTCTTGGTTGCGTTGTTTGAGATGAAAGCGGGCAGCAAGAAACAAACAAATGCAGTCATTGTGTTCTCTCAGGTCTCGCATGCGGGAAAGACCCCCGGGATACACGCGCGTATGCGTACTGCGGAAGCAAGAGTGCATGCCTGATTGAGACAACAAACTTCGCAACTACGCGGATAGCAGGGAGGCAAAGGGGCAATGTGAAACTGTCCTCAGGGCCTCGGAGCGTTAAAAAATCAAGATACTTCTGGCTCAATGAATTGATCGATTGATTGTGGGGTTTTAACGCGCCAACGCAGCTCAGGCGATGAGGCGCGCCGTAGTGGAGGGCTCCGGATTAATTTTGACCACCTGGGGTTCTTTAACGTGCGCCGAAATCTCGTACACACGGGCGTTTTTGCTTTTCGCCTCCATCAGAAAAGCGGCCGCCGCGGCCGGGAATCGAACCCGCGACCTCGTTCTCAGCAGCGCAACGCCTTAGCCACTAAGCCACCGCGGCGGGTTGGCTCAATGAAGTTGCTTTCAAGAGAATCAGTGCCTATAAGGAACTGAGCAACAAATCCACCGATTACTTAAACTTCAAGCACTCTTTCATGATCCACAGCCATGCACCGCTGTGATGCCCTGAATGGCAGGCAGCCCGCAAAAAAAGACAGAAAGCTCTGCCAAACACACACCGTAACTTAATGGGCAGGTATCAAAACTAGTCTTACAAGTCCTCTAGATAGTTTGTCAAGCCTGAAACGCGCATTCGAGTCAATATAACTTGCGCTCCTTTAAACATTTTCAGATATGTCTTTATCGTTATAGTTTAATAGCGGTAAAAATACAGGACACGGTATACATAATGGCAATCGAAAGTAAAGATGACGGATAAGTCATTCACGTTGTCATTAAGAACCTTTATTAGAAGGCAAAAAGTAAGCAGGTATTTTCACATTATTGAAATATCAGTGCGTGCAGCCCCAGCGCACGAATGCTGATGCAAAGTAGTTGTAGAAATGGACGAAGAACCATGCTTGCTGACCCATGTTATTTTTAATTAGTTATGGTGGTCTATATAACTGTAAATTTTCCAAACGAATAAATAGAAAATCTGTAGGCTGAAAAGTTGTTTCGTAATAAGATTCCAACGGCATACAGGACCCAAACATGACGAAAAGACGAAGTACAATGCGATAACTCCCATTCATGGCTGGCAGCACCTTTATTCCATCTCCATTCATGTAATAAGCACATGAACACAACAATTAGAGGATGAGGCCGCAGTCTGTTCTGCAATCTTGCGTTACTCATCGTTATTCCTGGTCTTAACTGCACGACCCATCACGAGCCGATTACTGAAAGTAAAAATTTTCAATACATTTCAGACACGGCGCACGAACGCGGCCATGGTTAATTGCATAAAACTGTTCGGAACATGCCTTATTGTGGACAGTACTTGGTGCGTGAAAACTTCGCCACCGAATACGCGAGCTTGTTGCTTTCATTAAAACTAATAAGGGTTACCGACGGACACAAAGCGCCCTTGCTGAACACCAAAAATGACAAGAGAAAAAAGCACATTAAAAGCTGTAATTCGTGGTCTGAAGCTTTAGTAGAAGGCTTTACGAAGCGCACGTAAACTAAGAAAACAAATGCTTCCGCTGTGGTGCACGGCATCCGCTGATCGTGTCTTACAACGCATTGTGCTTGACGTTCATTTTCTCAGCCACACAGCTTTTATTAGGAGCGACTGGTCAACGAAATTCGATACGAGAACGTACAACACTGCGAGAAAAGAAAGTTCCCTTATTCATTCCATTGCGTGCACGGCTTACTCATCAAGTTTCTCTGAGTGCGCTGGTAAGTATTGGCGACGCTTGTTGGAACGTTCATAACGACGCACGGCTTCGGAAATGGAGCCTTCAGCAGATGCCGCAGGACAACGCGAATCAAGTCGAGCAAGCAAACACCGGCCAAGGTCAGCAGTAACAATAAGAGTCCGGCCACGTTCCGGAGTCGATGTCGCCATCAATTCGTCATCAAACTCGGCGCTGGCCCAACAACTCCGGCCGGGGGAAGAGCGGCGAGCGTCGATTTCCGATTCGCGATGATTTCGAAGCGCCTGCCATTGTGCCGGGGCATAACGACCGCCGTTTCGGATATACACAAGTCTGGTCACAGGCGTCATCAATTTTGCAAGCCTCCGGTATTCGTGCGCGCCGAGCGGAGTGGGCCAGCACGAAGGTCCCGAGCGTTTCGCGAGGAATAAGGGCAATCAGTG
This sequence comes from Haemaphysalis longicornis, assembly GCF_048455015.1. Classification (NCBI taxonomy): domain Eukaryota; kingdom Metazoa; phylum Arthropoda; class Arachnida; order Ixodida; family Ixodidae; genus Haemaphysalis; species Haemaphysalis longicornis. Next base: position 425,229,986 of record NW_027526203.1, read on the forward strand.
TCCGCCAGTTACTGCCACGCAAGCGAAGCTTTCCGCCGAACACGGGAAACGTCTTTCCCGAAGTGATCCGCGCGACATCTTCGATATGAAACATTTAGGACGTTCATAAGCGAAGCGGCACCTCGTGTCCGGAGAGGAGTCCACGAGAAACATTCGCTCCTGTATCATGTGCCTGATGGTTCGACGAGCCGGGACAAGGGTTATTCCTTTCTTTTCAGCCCCTGCCTGTTTGTGCAAGCCGTGGCTCGGTCTCTTACTCTCTTGCTTTTCGGGTAAAGGCACAGCGCTTGCCTGAGCGATCGGATTTTCGATCTGTTATGGTCGTCCCGTTTTGGCGACTCCATGCTGAGCGCGTCGTCACTTCTGAATTATTTAAGAAAACTAGCGCCGACGCAAGAATCGACCCAGAAGTCGTATCAGAAATGCATCCCCCCCCCCCGTCTCCATGGTACTTAGATTATACGGATACATGAAAAAAGAAAGTTATCGAAATGACAACGCAGATTCTCGAAGAGTCTCGTTTGTGCCTGTCTTCGGCTGTTTGTGTATTTCCCAGTGCATGTGGGCCTTAAGCACTATGGGGAAACACAAATAGAAACCATAATGCAGCGTTATAGCAATTAGGAAATTTAATAATAAAGATAAACATGATTCGGGGTTCGAACAAGCAAGCTTACACGTGAAAAGTTCGAAGCCGGAATTCATGCGCAGTGTGCGTGTATTGTTTTAATGCATTCAAAACGCGTGTTACAACACTGTTAAAAACACCAGTGCGTATGCCTCAACACAACGCACTTTAATTGCCGATCAGTGCGATATGAGCGGCCGAACAGGTCAATGACGAGACGCGGCAAATGTGGCGTGCGCAACGACAATACGCAGTGTACTGTCTGATGTCGAAGCGCAGATGATAGTTCACAGTAACAGGGGTCCAAAAGCGGTTCTGATACGCGGTTCCTCTCTACCTTTCGTTTCCAGAAGTAATGCGAAAGCCACAGTTATCGGCAGAAGAGAAGAACACCTCTTGGAATGCTCACTGCTGCAGATACCATTTTCCAGATTTTTATTGCACAATAGGATCACACTGGTATACAACTACAGTCAGATCTGTCGGTGTATGTGTACACGTATATGCACATTATTATTAGGAAAAATTAGCGGGTAACAGAAGAATAGGGAATGTGTCCAATTTTAAGGTGTTTATAAAAAAACGGGCGAACACTAAATTATGGAGCGATCTTATGTTTTGAAAATAGCTACTTTTGTCAAGTATGCCTGGCCCCTCAAACAAGATTTGCCCGCTCGTATACCTACGCATGTCACGCAGCATCTTCCTCCGCATCACTAACGTGAAGAGCAAATCGCGGATTGAGTGAGGTCTCCATCCTGTATACCCGTGTGAGTAGGAGGGTGCATCTCTAGCGGGAAGGAATCATGACTATGCTCCTATTGTGAGACACTTATCTGTCATCCAGCCGCATAGGGGCTAAAGCGCTGTCCTCGATTGCGGGTTCAATTGACTATTGAATAGCGGAGGCTGTATTTCCGTCGAAGGAGAAATAGGAAAATTCATTTAGGTTGTTAATTCTCTGAGAGTTGTTAATGCGGAGAACCTCGTGGCTGAGTGCGTGAAAATACAATTTGCCGGTAGTGATCCCTTGTTTACATAGTTTTAAAGGAAGCGAGAGCGCGTGGTATGACTAGTGCCACAGTACTTTTTAAAACGAAAGCTTTCTTAATGGGACCGATGGCGTCCTGCCAGAAAACTAACGCATTTCCCCACAGGCCGGTTGGTCGATCGAAAAGCCCTGATAAGATCTCTGGACACACGGCGCGGGCGTGAAACCGGCCTTCCACTGTGTCAAAACGGCTACTCGAAAATCGCGAAAAAAGGAATGGTTCTAGGTAAGACAATACGCGCATCGATCGTGAAGAAGGATTACAATAGTATACCTTTGTCCCATAAACCCCGTATCATCTAGATCGTTCGTAGATGCGTTTACTTGGAGCACGAAAAATCGTCACATGGATTCGTTCTTCGCTTGCGATTCGGCTCCTTGAAGGTTTGACGATCGGTTGGGTGCACGTTTAGCGAAGGTTTTGACGCACGTTTGACGCAGTTTTGATGTTGGAAGGCTTTCGCGCTTCTCTCAACTTTTCTTTAGGAAAAGGTGGTAATTTTCTTTGCGGGGGCCCACTCTGCACTCGTATACTGTGTAATACAGCGTGTCCGCAATTCATCGGCACGCAATTATCCGGCGCGATAAGAAACTTCCTCCTCAAACTGCGACAGAGCATCGTAAAATATTGGAACATGTGGATAATTTTTAACGGCAAGTGGCAATCTAGTATGTCTGGGACAGGCATATAGAACAAGAATTCCATCTGCTTCCCGCAATCGCACTGATACGTTTCGCCTTCAACGATTCCACCGTCACGTCCCTAAATTTGCGCATTCCCGAAACTATACGCTGCTGTCCGCGGTTTGCAGTCATTAACGCTTTTAGAAACAGTTGCCTGAACTGGAATGTGTCGGTTTTATACTGAAAGCGGCCATGCAAGCATCCCAACTTGCATGCAAGCATGCAAGTTGGTCATTAAGCCCGTGATGCGTGCGTCCTGGCGGGCGAGCGTGTGAGCTCGCACACGTGAAATCACATATATTCCGATTCGTACTCCTAAATTCGACGGACAACGTCTACTTTCCTCGCATGCCAAGAGCCCCTTCCACTTAATCATGCTGCTTATAGTCGGTCTCTTTTCTTTTCCAGATTTTTTTTTTTTTTTTGCGCAGCCTGAGTGTCCCTTGCATTGCAACTTCACCAACTAACAAAGAAAATGCCTCTCTACGTCTTGTAGCCAACCAATCGCAAAATGTAAGCCATTTGGCACTGCGACGCGGTACATGATTACGTCCTGCGTTTATGTTAATGCTCGGTTAACTGCTCTCACATATCGCTGCATGTATTGAGGAACAGCAAATGTACATGCTATTGCGATAGTCGTTGGGGTATTTTAGTGGCATTTCCATGCGCTACACTCTCCTGTTGCTACAGGCCAGGAGTAAACACGCAAAAAGGAATCAGTATACCGTACGTGTATCTCCTTATGGAAGAGATACTGCTCTCCATAAGGAGAGCAGTAAAATACCTATAAGGAAGGGCGTCACACAAGGAGACACAATCTCTCCAATGTTATTCACAGCACGTTTACAAGAGGTATTCAGAACGTGGGATGGGAATAGGTGGGAGTAAGAGTTAATGGAGAATACCTCAGTAACCTCAGATTTTCTGATGACGTTGCCTTGCTAAGTAACTCGGGGGACGAATTGCAAAGCATGCTTTCCGCACTAAACGAACAGAGTGGAACCGTGGGCCTGAAAATTAATGTGCAGAAAACTAAAGTAATGATCAATAACCTCGGGACAGCACAGCGGTTTGAGATAGGTGGCGAGGCAGTGGAAGTGGTAAGCGAATATATCTACTTAGGCAAAGTTGTGACCCCAGATCCCAACCATGAGGCAGAGATAATTAGAAGGATAAGAATGTGGTGGAGTGCATACGGCAGACGTTCTCAGATAATGAATGGCAGCCTACCATTGTCCCTGAAGAAGAAAGTGTATGACAGCTGCATCTTACCGGTACTCACCTACGGGGCAGAAACCTGGAGGCTCACTAAGAGGGTTCAACTTAAATTGAGAACGACTCAGCGTGCAATGGAGCGGGAAATGATAGGTGTAACATTAAGGGACAAGAAGAGAGCGGAGTGGGTCAGGGAACAAACGCGTGTTAAGGACATCTTAGCAGAAATTAAGAAGAAGAAATGGACATGGGCAGGGCATGTAATGCAAAGGCAAGATAACCGTTGGTCATTAAGGGTAACAGAGTGGATCCCCAGAGAAGGCAAGCGTTGCAGGGGACGGCAGAAAGTTAGATGGGCAGGTGAGATCAAGAAGTTTGTGGGGATAAATTGGTCGCAGTTAGCACATGACCGGGGTAATTGGAGGTTAATGGGAGAGGCCTTTGCCCTGCAGTGGGCGTAGATAGGCTGGAGATAATGATGATGACGTGTATCTCCGCGGCATCTCACCGTGTATCTCACCGACGTCACCGGCATCGCAAGGACGCCTCACGTGTTCCGTGCTAGTAGCACCAAGCGCCGGCGTTCTCGCTCTCTACAGGTAAGGGATTTTAGACGCACCGCCACACGAGGGTTATCTGGAGGAAGGGGTGATGCTTGGCTGTGTTTGATAGTTTTACAAGACACGCCGTCACGACAACATTTCCTGCGACCAGACACACGCCCACTACGGTAGCATTCTCACATTATATGGGTGGGACCCAAAGCGATGAAAAACCCCACGTGAAACCTCGCATGAACGTGTAATCTTCGTAAATGAAAAAAACATTAGCGGTTGCACAACAGAAAAGGACAGCTGTAGCTCCCGGCTTTAGCAATCTGCCCGGCTCGAAACATGACGCCATACGTAAAAGCTGCCTTCTCTGACGCTGGACACCACCAGCCCCTAGATAGCATTTTGTTGCTTCTTCGCTTGCACATCTCCTTTCCTGCTTCCCCCCCCCCCTCTCTCTCTCTCTCTCTCTCTGGGGGGCTCTATTGCTACACCATTCCAATCATTTTGTCTGTGCACGGCGGGGGCGCCAATGAATCCCCGACGCCTTTCCGCCTGGAATCACGCCTATCCCTCGGCTGAAGAATTCCGCCTTTTAGCCGCGAGAGGTCGGCACGCGGCGCCTTGAGTCCGGCATGCGTCGTCGCCAGGCTTCTCCCTTTGTCAGCGCGCCCCTCCGGCGTGATCTATTGAGCCGCGAGCACCGACGTGCTGGCGGCATGGCATACGTCGCACTGCTCGCCAGGCTGCCGTCTCGGCTGCCGGGCCAATCCGCCACGCGGATCAGGCGTTATTATGCGACGCACATCGGCCCGGCAACCTCGAGAGGCGCCGCGCAACCAGCGGCGGGCGGCGCGAGCGTAAACCGAGCCAATGAAGAAACAAACAGCGGCGCCATCACTGGCGCCTTTTCTCCAAGGACATCCACCTCATTTGGGACCAGGCCTTGCCCTCGTAGCGCAGAAAGGAGGATTCAACCGGGTATTACGGCCTGCAGACCCGCAAAGCCCGAGTGAATCTCCTGACACCGTTGGGGCCTTATGGGTGCCCATCAGATGAGCCGACATTGCAATGCTGGCAGATTTACTGCCGCTCACTAGCAGAGGTGGGCCAACTACGTCATCTGCTTCGACCTCCCCTCAAACTGAACATTGAGCTTGATGCTCAGATAGGATAGGCAAGCTGCCGTCAGTGTGAATTAAGCACCATAGACCTGACCTCAATATTAACCTCACCACAACGTGGACCTCAGCTCAACTTCAAGCATGTTATCACAAGTGATCGCCCTTCGGCGACCGTTAAAGATCATCAGGCGATCTAAATTAATCCGTAGCCCTTCACTACGCCACGCCTCATAGCAAAGATGAATCTTCGGCTCGCAAAACCGTACAAATTTGAATTTTTCACAATGATTGCCCTTTTCGATGACGTAATGACTGTACGTACAAAAAACAGGCATCCTATTAACTTTGCAGCATGCAACTGTCGTAGGCGTACTGGTGTGTAATTTTCATTTTATAGTTCGCAACTTTGTGTTGCATTCAAGTGGTCTGGCAACCATTCAGTCTGTATACTATTGTGCTGTTCGAAACAAGAATGCCTCTTTCCGCCGTCCGAGCTGAATCTGGGTGCACTCTTGTACTGTACTGCTAAGTTCTGGTTAACAAGTTGTTAGCTTGCTATTGCCTTTGCACTAAGACACGAAAGTAACAATCACCAGGAACAATTAGTATCTGGCTAATAAACTGTTCTCCGGAAGCAACATTTCTCCTTAGTCTTGCAAAAGGTTTCTACGCAAGTCACGTGACTTTCACTCTAGCACCTTGCTGGTGGCCAAAATAGAAGGCGTTTTGCTGGTGTTCAGAGGGTACGTGACTGTGCTTGGGCATCGCCACAGGAGGTGTGCTTATCAAAAGGAAAAAAGAAGTTCCTGTATCTTTCCCTCTGTTACGGCCCTATTGAAGTGCTGTGGCCACCGCTGCAGAAAAGAAAAAGGCGGGAGGGGGAGAAACGACCACTGATGTCAGAAGGCGTATCCACGCTGACGCGACGCCTAGACGCCTTGTCGGACAAGTGATGCCAGTTTGCTGCCAGCCCGAAGCGAAGAAAAATATAAACCGAAACTATGACGCTTTAGCCATTGCGGCTTCGCTTGCGCTGTCTAGTCATCCTTTTTAGTCATTTGAGTGGCAAGGTTTGAACTGCGTGGCTCCAATACCGGTGGCTCACCCTCGGTCGCACGAGAAAAAGGCAGGAGATAATGCGGCTAGCAAGGAATGCCTACCAGTGGGTGCGCGTAGAATGTGAGAGTGCGGATTCGTTTGAGTAACAAGGTTTTTGTTCTTTTCTTTAATTCGTTAGCCACGCTAGACGTTTGCTAGCCTTAGCTATTGGTTGACTGACAGCACGCTATTGCAGCGCAAAAAAGACAGAGGCCATTTACGCTTGTGTAGCTTAAGGTGTGGACGCAAGAGCCGATGGCTGCGTGGTGCATTTAAGTGAAGATGTAGCAATTTCAGTATTTCAAGGGCTACATTTTGGGACGTTATGGCAGTGCCGGGACGCGGCAGGTTCGAAAAGTCATTTGCGAATTTGCATGATTAGGTGCTTTTCACAGAGGAGCTGTTGGAGCTAGCCGTAATGTGTGGCGCGAAACACGTTAAAAATACTAAGAAAGTGCCAAGCGCTCATAAGCGAGGGCCTCGCGGTGATTGCCGAGCGTTCACAGCGCATACAGTGGCTTTAGCAAAAAAAAAAAAAAAAAAAAAGGCGAGAAACTTGAGGAGCGCCTCGCGTTGCCTAGCAACCAACAACGCCTCAGCTGGCGCCATAGAGTAGCTAGTGAGAAACTCTATGGCTGGCGCAACACCTGCTCCACAGAACCTCGACGCGACTCCAAGAACGCCACACATGCGTCGTGCACGTACGCGCCGCCGCTGCGCATTGTCTGTCGTAAAGTGATACCGCGCATATAATGACGAACATGACAATATAGATGCATATGACGATGACTACTACTAGCAGAGTTCCCGGCCGTCATCGCCGCCACGCTATCGTCTGCTGCTGTGTTACAAGTTGATGGCGTTATCACAGAAAAAAACGGCCGTGACCATCGCTTGTATGACGCGATAAGGGCAGCAAAATGCTACGGTTGATAACGGCAGAGCGTACCGATGCCGCCGGTTCACTCATTCGTCAAGCTCGCACTCAATCAGCGCAGTAATGAATAGAACAGTCAGTTTTCTTTGTCATTTTTCTCTTGAGTTTGATCATGTGACCCACTAGCGTACAAGGAGGAGTGTGGAGAAATTCCATGGGTTGGGTTCTCCTTGTCATGGAGAGGCTTGTACTGCCCTATTGTGTTGCTCTTACGCCAAGCAAGTAATTTTTATTTTATTTTTAAACATGAAAACAAAATACGACACATTATTTTTATGCACCGTGATCGCTGACTTGTACACAGTCAAAAATATTATTTATTTCAGTAGAAAACAGCTTTAAACAGCGCGTCATGCTAACTGCGCCTGCTGCAAATTAACGGGGATTTCACGACGCCGAAAGTCGATGAAATTGTTTGCTTTATTTCATGGCGACAGGGTCCACCATTTGCAAGCTGTTACGTAGCATCACGTTCGTTTTATGCAGGAACCAGTTGCCAACGTGGGATGTAAGTGTTCCCGCCAACTGTTCAAATTACGTCACGTCTTCTCAACCAATCACAGAGAGGGCGTGCCACACAAGCCGTATTGTTGTTTAATAGCAAAGTCAGGCCTACGTCGTCGTGTCCGCTGCATTTCTTTTAATTTTCCATTTCCCGCCAAGAATTACGCGCTGTCAGTAAAGAGAAATAAGGCAAAATTTAAAGGTGGGGCTAGTAAACGTCATGAAACGTGAAAACGACGACCCCACCCAAAACCGCTTTGTCAACCGGAAGCACGCGACCGAAATTGAAAGCCAATCAAGAAAGACTTCCGTCGATTACTCTGCTCACGGTGAATTTAGTGCGTCGAGAATGGGGCCCTAGAGAATAAAGCCCTCGCCTTAGAGAATGGAGGATAACACCCTCGCCTTAAAATGAAAGTTCGGCCTATTTTGCTGGCCTTGAAACTTACGCAGTGGTACTAGCTAAAAGACCGAAATGATGCTTAAGCACCAGAATAGACAACTTGGCCAGTTTGTGCCGATTCATGATGTAACAGCACATCGTCCTGTCATCTTGGCAGATTTACGTCAGGGACACTCCAACTTAAGTCCGGCAACGCATGTTCCGGCGAGAAAGCCGGTGAAATGAAGCTCTCTGTGTCTCACTCATCGTTTTTTTTTTTTATTTATAAATCGTGCAAACAACTGAGCTGGCTCCGTTCTCTAAATAATTATGGTTCTTGCAGAGTTTACACTGCTTGCTACACGCAGAATTGTGAATACATTCAGAGTTGCGAATGTGGGTTTCAATTGGGATGAATCATGTCGTGACATTATAACAGGGCCGCTTCTCGCAAGGGCGTCGAGTTTTCAACGAAAAATAGCATTGTAACTCATCTATTGAGATAGGCATGGTTTTCTAGTTACCCCCTAGCCACGATTCTTTTATAGGCGATAGTATTTCTTGGGCTACTTAAACCCAGAAATTTTGGTCTGTCTGTATGTCTGTCTGTCTGTCCGTCTGTCTGTCTGTGACTCGATTCAGCCACCCGGCCAAAGCAAAATTGATATTGCGCAATAGTCTTATATACTCACAGCCACATGTAAACGTCTAAGCCCGGTTTATATGTTCATACTTGTCAACTTTGTTGAACAAGAATAAGACATTACGCAAAAATAAGACAGGAAATTAGTACACAAGGGATATTTACAGTGTCCCTTTATTAAAAAAATTCATGGATGCTTGGTTTTTCTATAGCAAATGATATTCTACATCTACTGCAGAAAACCGCCGCCTCCTGGCGGCATATGCAAAAACACGTGGCAACAGCAACGAAAGGTTCCACTAGCTAGGTTCCACGTTCTGCTTGGAACGCACGTGGAACACGGCCACGCGGCTCTATAAACCTTCTAGTCGGCCGCCTCCATTCACGCGCGTCTCTGCCGTACTGCAGCGCTGGCATCGAGGAACCCGGCCTGTTGCAGTGGAACGCGGTAAATTCAAATCGCCTTGCGCAAACCTTTAGTGTGTTTACCTTGGAATGAGCAAGACGGTACAGGAACAGCATGCGAGGTGAGCGGGAAAGCAAAGGGGGGCATTTTCTTGGCAAATGTCTACAAAGACCATCGTCTTTTGACGACATTTGCAACGAAAGGAGCAGATACGCGGCCAATTTTTTTTTAACCCTGCAACATAAAGTCAGCAAAAAAGTGTACGGAGGCGCGACTCTTTTCGTCCTTTGTATCAGAATGCAAACCACACGGGACGTCTTCCCTCCACGTTACCTAACACATGACCTAACGCATGACCTAACGCATGACCTAACGCATGACCTAACCCTTACATAACGCATGACCTAACCCTTATCTTTCGCTGATGTACCAGTGCGCACAACACGTAGTACAGATGCTTTGAACCTTGTACCCTTCAGGTCTCGTTTGGATTGCTTCAAGTTCTCTTTTTTTCCGCGTGTGTGGGAACTGTGGAACAAGCGTGATGGTGCTTTGCGTAGACTAAACACTGCAGAGTTCGGGAAGAATTCAATGTGTTAGTCACGAAATTGTGTGCACTCTTGTTTACTTCTGTGTTATGGTTGAATTTTTCTGTACCCTCTCCTGCAATGTCCCAGGTATGGGACAGCAGTACTTTGTAAATAAATAAATAGTTCGCAGGCATTTAAGCCTGAGCGCCGATGGAACGCTGAGCAACAAAAATGTTCATTCGCATCAGTAAAACAGGAAGTGATATCATGTAGCTTTATACGAGCAACTTTTTCTGCCAAAACCGTAGAAGCTGTTTTAAAACCCACTTTGTAAGGAATGCCTCTTTATCAATTTTTAATATGAGTCATGGATGGCGCATTGAGAACTCGTTTCAAGAATTAAAAACGTTTATTCAGAACGCTTTCTATACGCTGCGGCTGACTGGGGACTTTCTGGCGTCTTGGTGCAGAACATGCTCGGTGGTTCTCGGGTCTTTTAAAACGGGTATACGCGATATAGGTCTTGAGCTTGCTTTCTTGAATTCTTAGAAAATGGCTGTCAATAGGTTTTTTTATTGCCCAGCTCTGGCTAACAACCAGGGCAGCGCGGACAGCTGAAGACCACAGTAATTCTTGGACTGTGGAAGTGGAAGCCGACCAGGACTACAATGACCGTTGTTTTTTTTTAAAATAAATGTTTATTCCTCCACCCTACAAACGCTCTTGCCAAATAAAAATCAGCAATACACGCCAAGTTTAAAGAAAATACAAAGATAGTGCTTTTAGAGGGATAGCCTGAGCGTCCAGGTTTGCAATATTAATGGCCTGAAGTGTATAGTTGATCAAAACATTGTAGCTATATATTAGGACACTGGTGGCACAAGTTTACACGGTGTTTGCTTCAAAGAAACTTTATTTCAATAAAAGTTGCGAGTGTAGGCGTAAGTGCGGTTATCTACGTAACCGCATACGTATAGCTCTCACGAACATCTGGGCCAGTCTTAACCTCGCTCCACCTGAAACTTGTCGACCGAGGTCGGAAGTCGACCGCTGACTTCACGCACTCAGAATATTGGAGCTCCTGACCTCCATTTGAGATTCGGAGTTCAGCTCTGCCTCGTGAGGTTGGAACCTCATGAGGCTACCCTCCTGCGCCCCCGAGTAGCCTGTTGCTTTCATCCGTGGGAATTGTACCCCTCTCGTGAAATGTGCCATCGAAACACTAACTAAAGGCCCGAGTGCATGTTTATATGCAGTCAAGTACCTCATGCATGCATGAATAATTGTTTACATGAAAAGTAAATAATTGTTTACATGAATAATTTTACTCTAAGTGGACACTTCACACTGAAAAACAGCGCAGGGACGAGGTCGGAAGAAGTGACAAACTAGAGCGTTGATTGATTCAATTGATACCAAGTACGAAAGTACAATTCATACAATTCACACAAGGCGAAGGTACGTACATTCCACATTACAAGTTAAACGAGGAAAAACTGCCAAGTTTTCGCCCCATTAATTTAAATGTTTCTACACTTGCAGATGTTTTAAAACCGGTCATCGAGCATTAGCTACGCGCTAACTATAATCCGTAGCTGGTGAATGTATGTACTCCCTCCATGTTGTGTTGTCCATTCTAATGCGGGGAACTACGATTTACTATGGTGAGAGATGCCAGGAAAGAGAAGATCGCCTTTCAGTGAAGCTTTTCGGCGCTGAGTGATATCGCTATATAGAGTTGAGTAAATGTGCGTGTAGAGATCTGAGCAAAGGTGAGTGCCATTAAGCATCGCCTAATGCACGCAGGCCACGAGGGCCTTTATCGGCTGGCAAGAATTCGCCCGGAAGCAAGCACGGCGTTCCGTTCAGCGCCAGCTGCGGTCATCGTCGTGCTGGAAGCGAGCCGCGGCGGCGACTCTCCCGCCATGCACGCACGCGGGGCAGGCGACAGCGCTCGGCGCCAGAAAAACCGCCTGAGCAGCCGCAACTCCGTTTTCTTTTGCGCGGCTCGAGAGAGAGAGACGCTTGTCGAGTGAGCGTCAACGCCGCTTCCTTCGCGCTTTGCCCATAAATATAAATTGGGGCGTAAAATTAAAAGCGACGGGCAATAAAGCGGCCGCCGCCACCGCCCCCTTTCAAGACCGAATAAAGACAGGGCGTGGGATTTTTACGAGCCCCGCTCCTCCCCGTTAAATGTCACCTCGGCGTTCTGTCCCTCTGCGGGAGCGGGAATACTGCGCCTCAGGCGCCTGCGTCGCGCTGGCGCAAATAAACAGGAGGCAGCAGCGCGGGGAATGCCGTCGCCGCAGACAGCGGAGCGCGCGTGCTACACGGATGCCGAGAGGAACGCCACGTCTCGGGCTCGGGCCTCGTGGTCTGCAGACATGACCCGGGAGCGCTTGGAATGAAACGCTTGCTCGACATGCGCGCGTGCGAGCAAGGGGCCGCTCTCTTACGACTCGTGCCACCATTCCGTACACCGCACTGCATGCACGCAGGCTGCGTGCCAAAGTCAACGCGCCAAGACGAATGTTGGCATGGAGGCGACGCCCAAGCATCTGACTCCACAGGCGGTGCCGCCATTCTTTTCCGACTCTTGTATGACGTGGCTGTTCCAGATCGTTGACAGCCTGAAATGTGCGCAACGCAGCGGCTGATTTTGTTCCGCGCATGCCAAGACACAGTGGGCGAGCCGGTTATCAGTGATATACTGCAAAGTTGTGCGCAAAATCGGCACTGGGACAATTGGGGTGACAACGGAGCCAGTTTTGGAGGGATGCGACAATAAAGCTGGAGGTGGCGCTCTTAAAGAGCGCGATCACTTTAGTTATGCGACGCTCACAGAATATCAGAGCAGTTCAGAAACGCAGAAGCAGGTGGTCTAGCTTTGTGACGATGCTTTAGAAATTAGAATTTGCACACTTAACTCATTTTGCTAGCGGATAATTTGTTCGAGGTTTATTTATTGGCTAAAAATACAGCGCGCATTTTGAATTACTGTAGGCAGGTTCGCACTCGACAAGTGCCAAAAAAGCCCAAAAATAACAACACCGTCAGGCAACAATAACTAATTCTAAGAAAACAGCGTGTATTTTGAATAAATACTATATATTAGGTAACAAAATCTCCAATGCCAGTATGAAACTCAGGTGCGGCAACCACATGAGTGGTGAGAGCATGAGAGGGGTGAATTGTGTTTGAAAAAAAATTCACATTCACGGAAACTAATGTGCTGATACGGTATTATTTCGATTTCCTTATGCCGTCTAACAGCGACATAATGATGTTCCTCCTGTAATGGAAAACATCGACGAGACTCTAGTAACTGGGATGGCCGCTCGCTAGAGTGACATTCCCTCCTCGTGGGTATGCAGCATGGCTTGATGATCGAAGACGACGACAAGCAACAAGCAGCGCTCAGCCGAGTAGATCGAGCGCAGTGTATCGGAGAGCTCTATTGGCCCTCGCCATCCCGCCTTCGTCGTGTTCCAACTCCAACCATGCACCGCGCCCACAAATCTCACTTCACGTTAAATAAATGTTTTACAGTGCATCTGTCTATGCCTAGGATCCAGCAGATCGTCTCTGGCAACAGACCGAGAGTAGACCAACAATTTTCAGCGTATGAAAAAAAAAAAAGTAAAAATAGAGGAAGGGCCTTCAGCCACCGTATTTTGATATACGACGGCTTATATTTCCCTAAAAAAATGTTTTGTCGGCAATGCATTAATTTATACGTGAAGCCGACCTTACGAGATAGATGTGTGCTTGATCTTTGTAAGCTGGATTTCCCACATTGTGTTCTGCACAGTGAAGCGTGGTAATCTATTGATTGATTGTAGGGTTTAACGTGCCGCCGGTACACAGGCGATGAGGCGTGCTGAAGGGGAGCGCTCCGGATTAATTTTGACCACCTAGGGATCTTTAACGTGCGCCGAAATCTCGAACATACGGGCGTTTTTGCTTTTCGCCTCCATCATAAAAGTGGCCGCCGCAGCCGGGAATCGAACCCGCGTCCTTGTGCTCAGCAGCAGAACACCATAGCCACTGCGCCACAACGTCGGGTAAGCACTGTCGTCTAGAGGGCCTCTTTCCTCTTTTTTTTTTCTGTCCACAAATACTGCGCCTATCCGTGTGCTGTTGTTCATACCAAGTGCTATATCGTGAAGAAATTCTGTTAATTCGATTGTACAAAATAATCCGGAGCGAAAGCTGTGTTGAGAAGTTGTGAAAAAATGGCTGACGAACTCTACACTCCCTAATGCGAAATTTCTGCGCAGCGCGAACTGCAGTCTTGTCGGTGACGGCACATAGCTGCTGCGTCTCAGGATGTGATCGCGTGATCAGTGAGCGCACGGCGGTGCGCGCTACTCTGCTGTTCTGTCGCAGCTCGTCACTGCCGCCGAGAACATCGTTGTAAATCGTGATTGAACCTCCCGCGCAAGTGTTACGCGGTTCGGATGAGCCACGCAACGAGGAGGATGCGAAGCACATCCACCGGTTGCCTCACTCGTTGTTCAGCACTCACTGTTGCAGTTCACTGAGGCAGCAATCACTTGTGGTTTCTCTGCGTCGGCGGCGAGAACTGCGTCTCAGGCAGGCGTCAAAAACAGCACAGAAGAAGGGACTAAGAAAGAAACAGACCTAGGGTGCGTTCCAATTTACCCTTTAGACGGCTTCGTTGCCATCTTCGCGGATTAGTCCGCCATGTTAAGCACCGTTCCAATTCGAACGAAGACTGCTTCGAGGATACAGCATCGAAGCCAGCAACGATGCAGGCTACCTTCCTGTCTAAACTGATAAACGACGCCAGCGCCACCTTTTCGTGTATTAATGTTGTTACAAACTAACTTGTTCTTTTATTGAGATATTTAGTATAATTTACTAGTGGTAAAGATGATTTTGTTTTATTTTTATATCACGTAATGTTTGTAATAATAACGGTAATATTATTTACGAAATTTGTGGCTCGGATTTCTCAACATGTCTGCTACGAGGTTGTCGTCTGCGTTGGTGTTGCGTTCTGGACCTCTGCGCCATTCCAATTTTTATTTCTTTGGACGTCTAGTTCAGAGGTCGGCGAACTAACTCATGAGTCCACTCACTCAGACTCATTTGGACTCAAACTAACGCGTGAGTTTGAGTTTGAGTGAGCGCGAGGCTAGTGTGGCATGGTGAGTTTGAGCTTGAGTGAGTTTGAGCCGAGTGATCCCGACTGAGTTTGAGTCCGATTGAGTTTGAGTACGCCTGAGACCTAGTGAGTTCTGAGTCCATTTTGAGTTCTGAGTACATTTTGAGTTTGAGTCCATTTTGAGTTCTGAGTGCATTTTCAGTTTGAGTCCATTTCGAGTTCTGAGTACACTTTGAGTTTGAGTCCATTTTGAGTTCTGAGTCCATTTTGAGTTTGAGTCCATTTTGAGTTCTGAGTGCATTTTGGGTTTGAGTCCATTTTGAGTTCTGAGTACAATTTGAGTTTGAGTCCATTTTGAGTTCTGAGTACATTTTGAGTTCTGAGTACATTTTGAGTTTGAGTCCATTTTGAGTTTGAGTCCATTTTGACTTTGAGTACATTTTGAGTTTGATTACATATTGAGTTTTGAGTGCATTTTGAGTTCTAAGTAAATAGGAGTTTTGAGTCCATTTTGAGTTTGAGTACATATGAGTAGCCTAGCAGGCAGCTATGGTTGGCTGTTAAGTTTCATGCGTCACTGTGGGCTCGGAATTCAGGTTACCTGCGGGTACGGCACCAATCGCGAACTGCATGATTGGTTGGAATTTTCGCGGCTGGGCGCATGAGTGGTAATTGACTGGTGAGGTCATAAAAAAGGGTTGTCTTAACTTTTCCTCCTGACGGATCCACTAAGAGCGTGGGAAAGGGTGGTGTGAAAACACACGGCGGCACTGGCGTGCTGGTTGTTCGCCTGCTACTGTTAACGGCTTGATATACTAGGGGTCACAAAGGAAGAGGTGAGAGCCGGGGGGAAATGGGGGCGGGGGCTGTCCTTTCTACTGTTTCAAATGAATTAGCTGAATTGACTGGGCAGCGCCCCTTAAGACAGAATAATGACCAGATTAGATTGGGTGAAGAGTGAAACTGATGAGGCTAAGGCGTGTAAGGTATCAAATGAAAGGTCCGGATTAACGGAATCACGCGGGGTAAATAAAAAAAATGCTTCCTGATTGTAGTCATCAGGCACTCATAATGAGTCATAGATTGGGTTAAAATTCAAAATGACGCTGCGAGAGCATGTGGGGAATCAAATTCAAGGTCTCGATGTGGGGAATCATTCGGGACAAAAATGAGTACGTAGTCATGGTAAGTCATAGATTCGGTTAAAATTCAAGTTCATGACGCTAGGGCGTGTGGCGTATCAAATTAAAGGTCTCGATAAGGGTAATCACGTGCTTCCTGATTATTATCATGACATAGTCAAAATGGGTCATAAATTAGGTTAAAATTCACAATGATGCCACTGGGTGTCCGGGGCATCAAATTAAAGGTTCCGATAAGGGAAATCACGTGGGACAAAAATGTAGTAGGGCTATATCATGAGATAGTCATGGTTAGTCATTGATTGGTTTAATTTCAAATTGATTCCGCTAGGATGTGATGGGTATCAAATTAATGGTCTTGATGAGCGGAATCACGTGGGAGAAATACAAAAATGCTTCCTGGCTATAACCATTAGATTGTCATGGCGACTCACACTCACACACTCACACTCACACACTCACACACTCACACACACACTCACACTCACACTCACACTCTCACTCTCACTCACATTCTCACTCACACTCTCACTCACACGCTCACTCTCACTCTCACTCACACTCTCACTCTCACTCTCACTCTCACTCACACTCACACTCTCACTCACACTCACACTCACACTCACACTCACACTCTCACACTCTCACACACTCACACACTCTCATACTGTCACACTCTCACACTCTCACTCACACTCTCACTCTCACTCTCACTCACACTCACACTCACACTCACTCTCACTCTCACTCTCACTCTCACACTCACTCTCACTCGCACTCGCACTCGCAGTCGCACTCTCATTCTCACTCTCATTCTCATTCTCATTCTCACTCTCACTCTCACTCTCACTCCCACTCACACTCACACTCTCACTCTCACTCTCACTCTCACTCACACTCTCACTCTCACTAACGCTCTCACTCTCACTCTCACTCTCAAACTCACAATCACACTCTCACTCTTACTCTTACTCTTACTCTTACTCTCACTCACTCACTCTCACTCTCACTTTCACTCACAGGCACACTCATACTCTCATTCTCACTCTCACTCCACTCACACTCTCACTGACACTCACTCTTACTCACACTCTCACTCTCACTCACACTCACACTCTCACTCTCACACTCACACTCGCACTCACACTCTCACACTCACTCTCACTCTCACACTCTCACTGTCTCAATCTCTGTGAGGCCATTTGAGTTCTGAATTCATTTTGAGTTCTCAGCCCATTTTGAGTTCTGAGTTCATATTGAGTTTTGAGTACATTTTGAGTTTTGAGTCTATTTTGAGTTTGAGTACATTTTGAGTTTTGAGTACATTTTGAGTTTGAGTGCATTTTGAGTTTTGAGTACATTTTGAGTTTTGAGTACATTTTGAGTTTTGAGTTCATTTTGAGTTTGAGTACATTTTGAGTTTTGAGTCCATTTTGAGTTTTGAGTCCATTTTGAGTTTGAGTACATTTTGAGTTTTGAGTTCATTTTGAATTTGAGTACACTTTGAGTTTGAGTGCATTTTGAGTTTTGAGTACATTTTGAGTTTGAGTACATTTTGAGTTTTGATTACATTTTGAGTTTGAGTACATTTTGAGTTCTGAGTACATTTTGAGTTTTGAGTCCGAGTGAGTTCTGAGTTTTGCACTCAATGTGAGTTTGAGTTTGAGTGAGCGCAGATGTGCTGCTTAGCATTGAGTTTGAGTTTGAGTGAGTGGTGATTCGAAAAAAAAATTGTGAGTGAGTTTGAGGGAGCCGCGCCAACTTTGCCGAGGTATGGTCTAGTTAGACCGCTTCTTAAGCTGTCTACCAAGCTGTCCGCGAATTGGAACGCAGCCCTAGTCCCATCTTCTGCGCTGTTTTTTTTGTAAATAAATAACGGTTAACTAATTAATGTAGTAATTAAATAATTATTCACTAGTAAATAACGGTTCACTTATTAATCTAGCTGGTCTAGAAATGCTCTCTTCGATATATTCTACTCGCAATCCCGAAACCTGGAAAGTAAAAAAATGACGAACAAATTATGGAGAACAAATGTTGCGATACAGATTGCCATCTTTACTAAATAATTTTCAAGACATTTCTACCATTCCTTTTAACCATCTACGAAGCATCTTTACACTTAACTCCTGATGTTGTTATAAGGATAAATATCTTCCTCTTTCTCGCTACTGTATTCGTAAGTTTACTATTTTTCCAAAACCTGCTCAGTATGCATTTCGAGCACTGTTTATAGTCACTGCATAGATTGTATACATGTTGCGTTTTTGTCTGTGTTGAGTTTTGTTAATATTGGCCAATGCCGCCTCCCGCCTGTTGCACCGGGGGGCTGGGGCAAGTCAAGCTGTTTTACGGCTTTTTTTACCGGCTTCCTTTGCGCGAAAGTGTTTTGCGCAAGAATAAATCAAATCAAAATGTACCAACAAGCCCTTCAGTACACTCTCAGGAAGAGACCGCGAACTGCGTCTCAGGAAGTTAACGCACAGCATTGTCGAGCGCACGACGGCACGGGCTGCTATGGCGGCATCTCGGAGCGCGGCGCCACCGCTCAGCATGTCTTCCTGCCTCCCCTTCACACTTTCGCCACACTGTCCTCCGCCGCTTTCTTTCTGTCGTCGTTCGCTCAGTTACGACGCTGACATCAAACCACAATGGCGGCCACCAATGTGCTCCGCACTAAAAGTAGCGGTCTTGGCGATGTTTAATCAATCCCGAATAAGTTCTAATCTCGGCGGTTTTGCGACTTAGAGACGTTAAGCACGGCGGCCTTATAAGCCGTGGTTACGCTAGCCGAATTACAAGCCTTTGATATTTTGGCATCACGCAGTGATTTTTTAAAAGTATACTTTATTGCTAGAAAACGATAAATATGAATGTTTCAATGCCTGGTTAGAGGTGCCATCAGGACCATTAGCCCAGTGTGGGTTCAGGTTAGCGAGCAATGCGTTACCTCCCTGTTACAACAATCTTTTTCAGTTCCAGAAAATGTGTGAATTAATCCCGGAACTATATCAAGTTGGTGGGCGTTATTATTGACTACGGAATAAAAATACGTAGAAAAGCTTCTGATTTACCGCGGCCATCTTTTAGAAAATTATTATTCATTACCGCTGGAACCTTATTGCTGTGTTTCTACTACCCTGAACACTCTTATTATCCCCGATATGCCACCAAAACCCCCTTAAATTCGTTTTATTTTACCAACAAGGGATGCAAAAAACGCATCCCCGCCTTGCCAAAGTTCAGTCTTAAGTTCATTATTCCTAGATTTTAGCTTAATGTGAAGAGGAGGATGGCATATTTTTCGTTACAGTTTAAATACCCGATCTTTTGCTCATACTAAGGAGCGTATGTTCTTAGCTTTCACCCGAGGTCTTCTAGTGCGCTGTTTTGCAAAGACCAGTCTTGACAAATGTGCACTGTGGTAAAGGACAGTATACCTTTCACGCCTACACTTTACGGCTCCAAATTAGGTCGATTTTTATGCTTTCACGTTCGGTGGCCCCAAGTTTTCACTCGCAGTAGTCCTTGCGTATATGCTCTGTACAGCGTTTGTATGGTGCACGTATGTATGGAGCGACAAGTAGACAACACAAGATTCGGTAAAGTCAATTTAAGGCAATGCTGGCTACGGAGACACCCTTCTTGTCGCGCACAGGCGCCGACGAAGCCACTTCCACCGATAGGAAGGGTCCACATCTGTCTATATTCGACAGAATCTGTTCCGCGATGAAGCCGGAACTGAAGCTGGCGTCCAAGCCCCGACTTCGGACGGAGCGGCCGTGCGGGCCTTGTCTGGGCCTCGGGATTTTGCGGTTGATGGATGGGACGCGCACAGGGCGATGCGTACACGCATATGCAATTTGTGTACCGCGTTTATGGCAAACTCTCCCTGTTCCTCGCTCACGTAGACGAGCTGCCCGAGACGCCGGATCTTGGCACGCGGTGTCTGCAGAGAATGATGCGCCTTTCTCTACTCGCAGCCGCCGCGGAGGCTAGCGTCGCGCGGTAGCTGCATGCAGCCAACAGAAAACCGGGCGAAAATGAATACGGAAAACAAACCCCTCGAGTTTAGACGGCTGAAGGGTCAGGAAGAAGGAACTGTAAGACGCGAGCGAAAAATGAATGTTTTGCGCGTGAAATGAACAGGGGCATGTGAAAGTACGCTAGACTTTCCTAAACAAAGGGGAGCGGGAATGTTCAGGTTGTGGCAGTCAGGTGGCAAAGGAAGAGGTGTAGCCGGGTATGTATCCTCATCGATCTGAGGTGAAGTACCTGTTCTTCATAGACCTCAGCCCCTGTTGACACCGATGCATGTGCCTCTGCGACCATCAGAATCGGCAGTAAATGCGGTCGCTGGTGAAACCCAACGCTGGGACCCTGCGAGTCAGGTAGCATCAAGGAGCCTAACGTCCCTCACGAGTACGAGGCTGGAATGACTTGTTTCCTGAATGAATCCCGCGCTCCTCCTAAACATGTGGCGAATGGGACCCCTAACGAAAGCTAAGTCGACCCTGTACAGCTGGACTATGCATACATTCGGAAATACAGATACCCCGTAGCAAATTATGAATAACGTTCCCCATGCACCCACGTTTATGCTCGCGTTGAGGAAAGAATCAAGGCGCTATTTTGTAAGACCGCTCATAAAAAAAAAATCATTGCCCTTCCGTCCTGTGAAGAAGAATGACCAGCGAATCTGTGGGGCGTATGACGGCTAATTGTCATATAGTTTGTTTGCGCATAGTTCCGGTAAAACAACCGTTACGCAGTTTTCTGCGACCGAACTTCCCCCGTAGATGGCCAGGCATTGACAGCAGACACTAATACTGTAACGTTTACAACTTCACTGTGAACTAACTAATTATGACAAGTAGATTAAATTCGCCGTAATAGTAGAGTTGTCTTAGCGCCTAATTTACATATACAGTCAAGCCCACATATAACGGCTCCACTTAAAACGAACTTTCGCTTATACGTTATTTTATTCGCTTATACGTTATTATACGTTATTTTTCGCTTATACGTTATAAAATATACGTTATTTTATTGGCATAAAATCCCACGTACAACGAACGTCTTTGAGCTTTGCCGATCGGTTACAGCGAACGGCAGGGGCCGCGATGTGGGTTGAAATGACGCCCTCTGCCCAGCTCTGCCGGCGCAAGTCGCTTTCCCGAACCTCCTCGCAGGCACACCGGACGAACGGAGAAGTTATTTCAAGCTATGCGAGAGCGTGACGTCTATAACGCGAATGAAACTGCGTTATTTTAAAGACGATAGTCTTTTTTGGGCTACTTAAACCCAGAAATTTTGCTCTGTCTGTATGTATATCTGTCTGTCTGTCTGTCCGTCTGTCTGTCTGTGACTCGATTCAGCCACCCGGCCAAAGTAAAAATGCGACGCATAGGCGGAGCGGCGAAGGGAACGCGTTTTATAGCGCTCATAACGTTGAGGGGACTGCGTAAGCTGGTCCCAGTCGATGACGACGTTGGCGTACTTGTAAAGCGGCGTGGACTCTAGGTGTTTGAGCCAAGCGTGGATGTTGCTTCGCCGGAGAACGGCAGACCGGTTATATGCGCAGCGCGCCCGAAGGAGAGGAAACCGCGGAAGAGAGAGTACTGCACATGCGCCGGCCCCAGCGCGTCTGCCGCGGCTATGACGCAACGTGCCGCGGCTATGACGCAACGTGCCGCGGCTATGACGCAACGCAATCCAACACAATCCACTTTAATCCAATCCAATCCAAATCCAATCCAACCGAATCCAAGCCAAGCCAAGCCAAGCCAATCCAATCAAATCAAATCCAATCCAATGCCCCTCGCGAGAGAGTGTTCGTTATCGGAGAGGAGAGGGGGTGAGCGGCGGAGAGCGGCGGAGAGCGCAGCTCGCGCGGCGAGGAGAATGGCAGAGGGGTGGACAACGCCGACGACAACAACGACGACGACGCCGGAGGGACAAGGCGAGTGAATCAGATGCTCTGCATCTAAAACAAGGCCTGCACAGTAGCTTTATATAGAAACAGCTTAAGGGGGGACGAGGGTCTTAAAACTAACTTTTTTATTTATGGGTAGAAACTTATGAAAATTTGCACACTGATGTGCTTTTCTCTGTAGATTTCAAATATGCAATTATATTTGAGCTGGTGCTGTTAGTTCAAAAGTTATCATACAAAGTCTAAACCGCAATTAGGTAATTTCTTACGCAGCTTTAATGAACTTTCGCATTGCATTTTGTCGCTTTTAATTACATGAATGGATAGCCAGAGAGTTCCCATACCCGATGACATTCTTCGTTTTTCTCTAAAGTCACGGCATCCTAAAAAAATATGTCAAGTACAAAAAATGGCAGTATTGGATATTTTGGCTCATCAAAATAACTGCAAGTCATCATTTATGCGTAGCCTAAACAGAAAAACTAAGAATGTCATCGGCTGCCTCAGGCTGTACTGAAAAAAATGGTACCAAGATTGACCTTATGAAGCAAAAATAAGTTTCCAAAAAGCTGCGTAAGGCTGAGGGAAGTGACCAAAAATATGAAACTGAGAAAACTGCATTTGAAGTTTGGCCATGTGTTATGAAATGAACCATCAGTAGTGTAGCTTCAAAATTTCCCAGTAACAAAGACATGTTCTTCCCATTTTCAAATCTGTCTTTGGATTCCAAAAATGTCAACTAGAACTGGAGATACAAAAGGCCAAGTAACGGACCCCAACAGGAATTTAGCAAAATTTATCGACTTCGAATCTGTTGGCATTTTGTTAGCGTTGTGAAATCTGGTGGTGTCTTGCTGGCGTCGTGAAAACTGCAACAGTCCTTCGTGAAGTGCCATCATCTATTACAGTGCACTGTGGTACCCAGAATATTGTGTACGGCAAAAGTGTGAGGGTGAAACTTGCTTTAGGTGCCCCCCTTTTTTGTTCTTTGGTGAGGCTATTTCATTCGCGGTTTTTATGCTGGAAGTTTGAGAGGATACAGGGGTGGGACACTGCGCAGTGCGTTTTCCGCAAATGCATCATGTTGTTGGCCCTCAAAAGAGTCTTTTGGGGAAAATAAATGTAGCTGGAAGGCAAACTTTCTTGGCCTCAGGGGATAAACCCATAGACGCCTTTTTCCTTCAAGCCGTGCATGGTGCGGCTATCTCCATCGGACATCACGGTTGTGTACTGCAGCCCATTCTTGGAGAGCGAGCGCTTGAACATTATCAGGGCTGCCTCTACCTCCATGCGTCCTGCACCACAGTCAATGTTTCGCTGACACTCATGGTCTGCCAGCCAATCTTCGTAGCCCTCATCTGAAGCTTTGGGTCTGATGGTGCAACCTAAGCAAAAGTTAGAGAGGACTACATGATCAATCACCAAGCCGGTGTACACTCCAATGATGCAGCCCACTCCAATGTGTGACAACCGTCCCTTTGTCATCCACGTGCCATCAAACATATCATCTATGTTGTTTGGCGGCTGACCAAGGTGTACAAGTCCTTGATGGCACGCACACTATCAGCTTCAGAGGCTGCTGCAGTGTCCTCGCAAACCTGAACCACTTTCCTCAAGTGCGCTTGGAATGTCTTGTGGTGCAGGCCTCTGTGGGACAAGTTCATACCAGCACAAAAATCTGAAAGAGCAGTCACCCCCTTCCCCATGCTTTGAATACTTTTCAAAGCCCTCATATTCACTTCAAAAAGAGTGATATTGCCAGATCCTTCGGTCCTTGGCGAGGAAAAACGTTCCACACGGTGTTCACAAATCGAGCACGTCACCTCGAGCTTCACGGCGAGGCCGTACTGCCGGTCAGGCTTCCTCAAATCCGGCGCCGCCAGCCCGCACTTGCCGCACCTGACGTGCGCGAAAAGGTCCTTCAGCATTGCAAAATCCACTAAGACAAAATCTGTGCCGGATTCTTCCTCTGAGTGCGCCAAATCCACTTCAAGGAGGTCGAATTTCCGCTGCGTTGCTGACTTAGTCTCCGTTCCGCGCTTGACCTCGTCCGCGTGTTCCGTACGCGCGGCGATCTCCTCCGCCGTGTAATACCTCGTGTCAAGCCGGCAGGACGTGCTTGGACCAGGTATGGATTCCGGAGGTGGTTGGTCAGGCGATGGGGCAGGCGAGGCAATACGAGGCGGCGAACGATTCTCATCCGGCGGAGTCGAGCGGCCCGAAGTCGCACCACGCGACCTTGGGATAGGCGGACGACGCTTTCGCTTCCCGTGCGCATGAAGGGTCGTCTTCTTCAAACGTACGTCTCCTGGCATCATTCACGAAAGTACGCGATGGAAGAATTAGAAGAAACTGTAAAAAAAAACTGCTCTAAGCGAGCGCTGCGCCAGAAGAGCGGACTCCGTCAGACGCGCGTAGCAGACGCCATGATGGCGACCGCCATGACAGCAGTCGCGCCGACCAATGGGAGGGGTCGTATGGCGAACTCAAACCGCGCGCGCCCGCTCTATCCAATCAGCGGCCGAGAAGGTGCCTTCGGAAAACTGGCAAGGCCGGTCGTTCTACTCAAGCGACGCCATTTTGAGATATCGCAAAATGCGCACAAAGAAACAAGCTTCAAAACAAGACCAAGATGGCGGCGATCGGTCGGCTGCTTCGCCCGCGGGGCGCGCGGGAATTTGAAGCAACTTTTGCCCAATTCTGGGCATTTCGTGGCCCTCGAGGCGTTTCAAAACATGATTTTAGAGTATTTCCCGATGGAATTTCGCGTTGATATTTTGAAGGCAGGTGCTTGAAGGTACAATAATTCCAAAAATTGGATTTTCTCAAAATCGATATTTTGGCCATTTTTGACCATTCTAAGACCCGCGTCCCCCCTTAATGTGCCCGTCTAAGTCCGGTGTAATGTTCATACTTGTCAATATTGGTGAAGAACAACAAGACATTACGCAAATATAAGACAAAAAAGTAATAGAGAAGTGATATTTGCAGCGTTGCTTTATAAAAAATCGTACATGTTCGATTTGTGCGAGATTAAATACTTCATCAACTGCAGAAAAAGAAATCCCTCCGCCGTTGCCTGCTGTCGCCCGCGCCATATAGCTTCTGGCGGCATTTTAAGAAATCAAGTGGCAACAGTTACGAAAGGTTCCACTAGATAGGTTCCACGTTCTGCTTGGAACGCACGTGGGCTAGGGAAACGCGGTACTATAAACATTGAAGTAGGGCGTTTCAATTCACGCGCGTCTGCGCCCTACGGCAGCGCTGGCATTGAGGCACCCGGCCTGTAGCAGTGGAACGCGGTAAATTTAAATAGGCTTGAACAAACCTTAGCGTGTTTCCCTTGGGAGGAGCGCGACGCAAGAGGAACAACATGAGAGGTGAGCGGGAAAGCGAAGGAAGGCATTTACTTGGCAAATTTCGACAAAGACTATCGTCTTTTGTCGACATTTGCAACGAAAGAAGCAGTTACGCGGCCATTTTTCTACCATATGTTGCCGGATAACACGCACGCCATAAAAGGCGACACATGCACTTGAGGGAAGCATAGCAAAGTGCGCGCCACAGCACTTCAGTACACTAACATGGGTGGCAGCGACCGGCGCGTGCCCTTCGTCATCGGAAAATCGAAGCCGCGTTGCTTTAACAGCAACGTGCCCGCGGCGGTATACAGGCACAACGCTAAGGGGTGGATGACGCGCGATTTATTCTCCGAGTGGCTGAGCGAGTTTGACCGTGGCATGCAGAGGCAAGGCAGGTGCGGGGCCGTGACCTCGGCTGGGACGATTTCGTTTGTGCCGATGAAGATGCTGACACTGCGGAACCGTGCACGGATGAGGGCATCGTTAATGAAGTGCGGGGCAAGAGCGATGTGGAGGAAAAGGACGCGGATGACGACGAAACTTTTGAGCCTGCGCCAATAAGCGCGCCTGTTGCAATGGACTACATAGAGGACCTTAAACAACTTGTTTACGCCAAGGGCCTCAGCGAAGAGCACGCGGCTGCTCTAAATTAACTGGAGACCGCCCTCATCAAGTCTGCATTGCACAGACAGCCATCACGGAGTTCTTTTAGAAAAAAATAAATTGTTTTGACTTCTGATTTTTTTACTGGGGTCCATTTACAACGAACTTCGGGATAAAACGAACGGAGGCCGCGTGACGCTGAAGTTCGTTATAAGCGGGCTCGACTGTAACTTGTTTTGGGGGGACACTTTTGATAACACAAGAGTGAGAGCCGTTTTCTGTAATCATACTCCCTCCGTAAACGACCACGTTTCATTGTGCAACATTAAATGTGGGAAAGCCAGCTTACAAAGACAAAGCTTACACCGATTTTGTTAAAGTTTCCCTCACCTATAAACACAAGTACATTGCCGAGAAGACATATTTAAGGCCAATATAAGCCGTCTTGCATCTCAATATGCAGGTCCTAGGACCTTTTTTTTAATTTTTTATGATTTTTTTAAATACTGGGAACCGGTGTTTTTGGGGCGAAGAAACCTGCTTTACAGAGAGCGTGACACGATACCAGCAGTGACTGTCGTCAGTGCCAGCCCTAGAACAACTCGGCCATTAAAAATGCTTTAATTCATTCCAGAATTCAAGTTTGTCGCACGGTTTCTAATATACGCGTGTGCCTTACGGGCAATTACCAAAAACGTACAGGACAACCGCTGCACGTCATGTATGTACAGGCATGGACAAATAAAGCGTAAAAATGAAATTATGAACCAGAATACACGAAATCAAGAAATACGGATAGTGGAGATAAAATAATGGCTGGCTAGTGGTATATTAAAAAAAAACATTTTCAATGTAATAAACCCACGTGACAATTTCATTTGCACGGAAAGAAATTGCACTATTTGTGTGTTCTGGCAGATGTTTTCGTGTTCGCGTTTGATTTGTCCATTGCTGCACGTATATCAAGGTTAAAAAATTTAATTCAGTTTCCATTGATGACAAATGTTTGCCGGGTGCATCTGCCCTCAGGGCGTGTGATATGAGCTGGAACACGAATGCATTAAAGGGGGCAAAATTTGGAAGGGCATACATCTTAGAAGCGAGATTTGGGATTTTTATCAGGTGGGCAAACTTTGCCATTCGCCTCTAATTTCTTCACACAAGCACATGCCTCAGAACTAGTGAGGAAAAAGTACGTAATTAACGTATTTTTTAATGAGGTACGCCGTAATTCTGTACTTTGTGCATGAAATGTCCGCCCAGGCGTATAACGTACCTGCAAATACGGCAGTCGCGTTCCTGTGTTCGTTTCTGTAAAAACTTCCCTCGAATAACCGGAATTTCCAGGCGCACGCAGTACATATATGCACATACATATATGACACCACGATGAAACCTTCTTACGAGCTGCAAGGGTATAGTCAGGTAGCTACCCCCCTCCCCACTACCTACCTAACTCCCATCGGTCTCACTAAGCATAACTGAACTAAAGTTTCATTAAACCTTCAGGCTAAGTTTTGAGCATTACAATGCTGTCTTGCCATTGTGCTGCCCTGCAGTACATAGTAAGCGAATAAACACTACACTTGTCACAGTATTGGCCATGGTAATGGAGATGAAACGCGGGAAGCCTCGCACAGTATACAAGCTCGCCGAATGCTTTTTTTTTTTTCGACAGAATAGGCGTACAAGTATACGTTGTGGAAGAGTTGGCACAGGACCCTAAGCATCATTGTGTTCCTTCGACAGAACGCGAGTTTATTCGGTTGTAGCCGGCTGATTGCAAAGCATCGGTGAAAGGCTCTTTTCCATTTGGGTAAGCCGCACGAAAAAGCTACGGCACGCCACCGTTAACATCAACTTGTCACAATTCCCCGAGACGCCTCGGTATACGTTCCAGAACAGTGTGCGCGAAACCGAGGTTTCTGCACAGTATCTACCTTCGGTGGTACACCCTTCAACTCTACGCGCCCATGGACATGCTACAAATAGGGCTGACACACACATACACTCAAATACTGCGCAAACTGCGTGAACATATATGGATATCCTGGGTGCACTTCCGGATGCCAGTGTTGTTTACACTGCGAGAATACGGGAATAAAGAAATCGAAGTCAAGAAAAAATCTGCCGTGATCGGAAGCGGGATTTTCCGATCCCGCTTCCGATAACGGCAGATTTTTTCTTGACTTTGATTTCTTTATTCCTGTATCATACAAAAATGACAATGACCGCATTCGGCGCTATAAAGCACCTTCAAGTAGTAGCCGAATAACACTGGCAATAAGGACTGCATCTTTGATGTGTGTTCTTACGGAATTCCTCGACACATATATTTCTGTTCTGCACTAACTATATATATATATATATATATATATATATATATATATATACAGTCGAACACGGATATATCGAACACGGGTATATCGAATTATTGTCTATATCGAACTCATAAATTATCCCCTTGAAAATTCTGTGTAATAGTATAGGAATTCGAACGTTTATATCGAACCGTATTTTCCCCGACATTGGCTATATCGAACGCCGCGCGAGTTGGAAGGTGCTCTTCGACGGTCGCTGCACTCCCGATTGAGGTTGAGGAGGATGGTGAGGAATGCGCTGGTATGGGCTCGGGGAACTAATCCCCCCTAACCGAACGAATTTGCGCTTGCCCAGTCGGGCCCCGCTACCGGCCGCCGTAGCGTTAGCGGACGGAGCCCGGTATGCTACATCTCTCTAGGCACACAAGCCCGAACGCTTGGAAAATGTGACAGTGCGAGGTAGGGATGCCCCGACTGCGCACGTCCTTTTTTTTTTCGGCTGCGTACGTTCCCCGGCTTGCCGAAAAAGAGTTTATTTTTCTCTCTCTCTCTGGGTCTGTCTTCCCCCGATGTCGTCTCCGGAAAGGGAAGAGGGAACGAAGGCGCTGGCGGCCTCCTCCTTCTTTTGCATTTTGCTGCTGTTGCTGCTTTTTGGCGAGTTTGTCCCGCACCTTTCGGAGATCACTGTTTCTGTCGGAGATGACCATCGCGAGCGCTTTGTTGGAGTCCGTTCAGAGATCCTTGGAATTGTTACCTTGAAAGTTCTTGTGGCACGTGCGCGCTGTTCTTCTTTTGCGTGCGTGTTGTGCATAGTGTACGAAGGCGCAGCGTGCTGCTGGAATTTTCTAGTTGTGCAGCCTCGAGAAGATTGAGACCAGCGTCTTTAATTTCATTTCCAGGACGAAGAAGCAGGCCAAGATCACCGATTTTTTTTTTGTTTTCATGGAAATAAAGTGCCCTGTTACGTCGTGAGTGCGGAATTAGTTGTCATTCTTGAATGCGACGATCCGTAAGTGATCGCCCGCCATAGGCGAGGTCTCAGAGCCCATATTTTTTATATCGAATTTTTCATATATCGAACTAATTCGCGATCCCCTTGGAGTTCGATATATCCGTGTTCGACTGTATATATATATATATATATATATATATATATATATATATATATATATATATATATATATATATATATATATATATATATATATATATATATATATATATATATATATATACATACATACATACATACATACATACATACATACATACATACATACATACATACATACATACATACATACATACATACATACATACATACAGCTCCGTCACAGAGTGGAATGGTACTTTTTTTTTCTTTTTCCACCATGTTGCCACCTTTCCCGCTTCAAAGCAATGAACCGGCTCAGCACACAAAGCGTAGAGACAAACTCACCAAGGAAAGACACGATGAAACGAAAAAAATGTTCAGACCTACGTAGACAAACACACACAAAATGACAGTGCATTTGCATTTAACATTGGCACGCAGCTGCTTAAGTGTTTAAGGGCCTCTCGCAGCCACGCCCCTCTCCGCGCGGAGCGCTCGATGCCACGACAGTTTGAGCGAAGCGCCTGAGCCAGGAAAGTGGTGAAAAAGAGCGTGACCCCCTTGCGTCAACTTTAGAGCCCCGAAAGCGAGAAAGAAAAAAAGGGCTGCTTTGGGCGCGTTACAGCGAGACAAAGGCTGAACACAGCCGGGCACAAGGCGGGCAAGATCCGCCGCTCGTAATGCACTCGAGGCGTTGTCTTCCTCAGTGTAGGCAATTTCCGGCTACCGAGTGTATATAGCTCTCGGGAGCCTTATACACCGGCCGCCGGTCTGGCGGCAATCTCGACGCTTCTGCGGCGCGCCCGGCGAGTGTTCAATATCAAAGCGGACGCTGTATGAGCAACAGTCCAAACAGGGCGCCAGTTTGCCCCAGACCGCCGCGCTGTTGACCCGAGATGGGGCTGGGCTCCGATATTGACCTCGACGGGTGCTTTTAATTAACATCCAAGTAGCACACTCGCGGTCACGTGTAAACATTTCCGGGGGCGCCCTTTCGCCTTGCGGCGCACGACCGTGAAACGGAGGAGGCCCTGCCCTCGGCGGCCTCGGTGCTCCGAAGGCACACACACACCTACACACGCAAGCTTGTTAGGACAAGGCGGTCCGCGCCGCCAGAAGTCCATTTAAGGGCGGTTTTTATATTGGGACCCACCGGATTGCCGACGTTTCTCCTTATGGTCACGGTGCGCGGCCGACTATTGAGGCGATCGTTTGTTCCGGCGCTGACGAGGCACAGCGCTCCGAGAGGGTGAACCATCGCTCGACAATGAAAAGCCCGGCTGCGAGAAAGTCGACATGCATCAATTTTTTTGTTTGTTTCGGAGTTATTGTTGCACTCCTGCCCTTGTTTAACCCACCGTTTTATTATTATTTTTTTCCCTTCAGCATCCGTCTTTCCTTTTTTTCTTCTTTTGCCTTTGGCTAACAGCACTGCATAGAGTTCCGATCCATTAGAAAACAAGCACCATGGCTGAAAGATAAAGTCAGTAACAATAAGACAACCATTCTCGTGGGCAATGTTGACCGCGGAAAATGCAACTGGGGGGGGGGGGGGGCAGCGAAATAGTGATGGAACGGCTGAGCTGATTTGACGAATCACTAGTACTCTACTTTTATGCACAATATGTTCGCGACCATATAGCAATTGTCGGAGTACATCTAGAGATTTTGATCAAGAATAGGTGTGCTTAACGGTCTGTGTAGCTTTCTGGCAAGAGTAATCCGGTGCCTGGCATAAATGGTGTTGAGAAGTATTCCAACTGGTAGACCCTTTTATTGTCTATTCCGACTATAAAACACATTCGCTCCATGCAGTTCGCATAAAGCTGAGAAATGTAATAGGAAAATACACGAAATGTCCCGAAAGAACCACAAAGAGCCGACCATACAAACCTCCGGTGTTAAGCCGCAAACATCTGCAGCAGGTTGTAAAACCCCGAAAAATATTGTCGGTGCGCTTGGAACCTCAAAAACGAAAGAAAAGAAGTAGCAGGATGAGGGGAATAAAAACTGCCAGACATCACTTGCAGTCTACCGCGTCTTTCTACTTTGTGTTAGCGCCGAAAGCTGTACGAGCACAAAGAAACTAGCCACGTCCATGTAACGCGGGCTCCGCCTACGGAAGCGCCGAAGCCCAACAGCCGCGTTTGAAGACTCTATGGCGGGCCAACAAAGCGCGAGCGGTCCCGAAAAAGTTCCCGTGCTCTTCCCGAACGATCCCGTTTGCCATTGGCGATACCGTGAATAGAAATGAAACGCGTCCCTCGATACTGCATAATACGCTCCTCTTCTCCGCCCCGATCTCTCTTTCAGCCAAACTGCCTCCCTCGCCTGCTCAGCCGAGGGAAAAAAGGCCCCGCGAAAGCAAAGCTGGGTTTCCTCATTTCGCGACCTTTAGAGCTTCCGTTACGACCCACAAAAGGCCAATCGCATGCAGAGGCCTCTTTGCATCGCCTCGCAGATTACGGCAAGCGCGACCGAGAAAAAAAAAAAGAAAACAGACATATGATACAACGAGTCACTGTAGGAGAAGGAGAGCTTTATGCTGCTCTACATTATTCAAGAAACGTCGCAACAGCGCGCGCGTTCGTGTAGGCAGCGTAGTAATCTTCCTCGGTCGAACATCTGCTCAGAACGACAGGCGCGCTTGCTCGCGCGCGGTGCGGCCGACATTCGGCGTGTAGGCGCCGGATAAAAAGCGGTCGGGTGGTGCGACTTTGCACTCCAAAGCCGCGCTGATTTGCTCCTAGCCGCAGAGGCGCACAAAAGACGATCGCGGGCAGCCATAGAAATCGCGGCGGGCCTCCCAAGGCCGTGCTCCAAGTTACGCATGTATGCGCCTCCCCGCGCCCCTCCTGCGGCTGCGTCGCCGGGGGGAAAACTTAGTACGCCCAGGGCCGGCCGATGCGCCGTGTCGGGGAAACAAAATGAACAGAGCAACAGGCCTCGAACAATGGTGGGCCAATCGTGTGAACCCTGTGCGCCTAGGAGCTTGTGCGCACGCCACCCCCTCTCCCTGCTGCTACAGGAGCGAAAGCATGGCCGTTAGCGCTGCGCGTTGAAGCGCCAACGATCTACACCGGTTCCACACCCTGCTGCTAACACAGTGCGTGTGCCTCGGGCCCTTTCTTTGATACCCCCCCTCCCTTCAGACAGGGATAAAACTACTAACCGCCCAAGGTAAAGGAAGAGGAAGGTGACGCTTGTTTCGGCGTTTACGGTGACCGATTCCATTGCACATTTAAGGGCACCATGAAGCACTCTTTCAAACGGCTGCTCCCACTTAGCTGCGTCTGCTCTAGAATTTGTGCTGTCCTTGACGGCCAGAGAAGCATCGTACGTGGCTGACTATCGCCGCCTCCCCTTTGAGAGAAGAATCCCTTGCGTTGTTTTCACCACTTCTGTGCCCCTAATATGGCCGCTTACTACACATTGCCTCGAAGATGCGAAATCATCCCAATGAAAAGCTGCTTTTCAAGTCACAGCAATGAATGTTCCTGATATATGGTAAACCACGGCGAAATAACACCGAGTTACGTATGGCGTATTTTCTGCTTGGAAGCAAGCGCCGAGTGCCGATTTGTGCTGGCGGCAGCATAGCTCCCACTGTTTCGTAAACCCTTTATTGCATCAGGTTACAGAAATAACATTTATTGGCACCTGGTTTAATGAACCTGTCCTGGAAGGCTCACATTACGCGGCTCCTTAGTGATTTATGCAGAGCTGTGGGTTACATTCAATCACTACGACGGATCCCCTGTGGCTAGGTTAGTTAAGTACCTGTATTATGAGCTTTATTGTTCTAAACAAACGTATTGTATGTTAGGGGGAGGGGTACAACGACAGGTACAAACTAAAATCAGCAATTGCTTCACAAGAAAAAGGCTCACAGCAATGCAACACAAGGCTATAATACGGTAGGATGATTTATTTGCCCACGCATCCGTTATTCCAAATATACTACATGTTGAAATCGAAACGCACACATTTCCGCCTGTTGCAGCATATACGCCACACCAGTTTAAATGACTCCCCTCTTGTAAAATAAAAAACAATGTACCAGCTACATACGAAAAAAAAAACGAGACATTACCGAGAACTCGAACACTCTATTGGAAACTGAGTACCAGTTCCAAGCATCGACACTGCTTAACTTACTTTCTCTCAGCCAAGTATACGGTAAGTCTGTAAAACATTTACTGCCACGAAACGTTAAGCAATGTACAATTTTTCTATCCACCTGGGCGTTTCCCCTAAATGTAATTAGAATTTTAAAATGACCTGCAACTCCCCTTCGGCCCCGATGTATGTTCGTGATTTAATTTTTCATATGTAATCAGTTATGCTTGTCTATATTTAACTCCGTCGCGTGGCTATACCCAACACACATATGCTCGTCACTGTGAACATTGCATAGCAAAACTTATTGCTTGGTGCTACCTAACATGAATGGATGGACGTATCCTCACGTGGGGTATGACATGTCTGGTTTGGCTGCTTACGTGTTTGTTTATTATATGTAGTACCAGTTGCCTACTGCTCTGATATGAGTGCGTTAATTTATTCCTAGTATGCGTATACATTTCAAAACTGTTGGGGGGCTGAGAAGTCGTTAGGCCCTGTGGCGCCTTCGTTTGGCCTTCCGCTTTTAGGAGGAAATAAAATTCACTTCACTTCCATGCACCAAGAAAAGGAAAAAGATACGAGTGCCCTTTAATCACCCCATTGACAGCGCTCTTATTTTAATGACAGCATGGACGGGGCGTTTTATGTGCATAGTTCGCAAACGTATATGAACCGCAGCCGAGAATGAACTCCAGCCGTTACTCTAAATAGAAGATGCCAGGAAAAGTAGCGTCGAAGATGTACAAACAATTACGTGCACGAACGCGGTGTAGAGTTACCAAATATATACACGTGTGTGGGACATTATAAAGGATGTTTGCGTCATTTATTTAATTGGTAACTGACACCTGTGAATGTACGATGGTTAAATCGTTAATGTGCTCGCGCTCGCGTTTAGTCGGCGGGATTTGTCCTTAACAATGAAATATTCCCGAGCCGCTATAGATATCTAAAGGCCTCTTCGTTGAGAAAGTCACTGCCCTAAACAAATGCGTTTTGTTTTGTACTTTTTTGAGTCAGCAGTTAACTTTCACTCATTTACTCGCTCACCCACAATTGAAGAAAGCTTCTGACTCGTTTCGTACTTGAAATACACTTGCGAACCGCTCGCAGGATTGGTATTCACTAAATTTGCCCGCGAATTGTTTCTAATTATCTTCCAGGTTAATTGGGCCCGACAGTGGAAGCAAACGCAGCAGTCGTCCCAGCCCACGCCCCGTGTCACTCTCGACTGGTTCAACAAAGAAGACGAGCGTTCCTTTCTGTGTCGCCGAGCTGCCTCCGAGCGAAGCTGCCAGGACGGACGACGAGAAAAGAAACACGAGTGCGCGCAATCAGGGAAGTTACAAGGCGCGAAGGGCCCCGTCGGCGCGTGTGTGTATATCTTAAGCCGCCTCCTGACACGTGCATTTCATCACGACGTCTCCGCGCAAAACAATCTCGACGCGAAATCTGGGCGCGTCCGGGCTCGGCCAACTCTTGCCGATCTCAGACGGGCAGCAGCTTGACACAGCGTCGAGAATAACGCCAGCAGAGAGAGCACGGCCGGAGTTCGCGAATCGGGGCTCCCGGCGACAAGGGCCCAGGGAGCGGGCACCTTTCGCGCTTGGCGCACGCACACTCCTCGGCTGCTGCAGGCGCGCGATCAGTCGAACGGCTCGGCGAGACACCGCGACAGCTCTGGGAACGTGTCAACACAACCGAGCATCGCAGTCAGGCTAGATAGAGAAGCGCCCAGAATAAGCCCGGGCTCCTCCGGTCGAAGGAAGGAGCCGCCGCGGGCTGCTGCCGCTGGCGCCTTCATTTCTTCTTGCCGAGGGTTTCGCCTCTTCAGCTCCCGCTCCCGATCCTCTTCCCTTTTTTTTTCGTTCATTCCCCCTTTTTTATAATTTCCTCTCGGCTTCGAGCGCTGCCGAGAGTGGCGTGAGTCCGCGACAACTTGTCAGCAGTGAGGCAGTGCAGCTGCCTGGAGCCGCCTGCGCGGCGATTCCATCGGACACGCTCGAATTGTGGCGGCCCGACCGCAGGCGCGCTCCTTTGTCCCGCGCTAACGGAGCTCGTAGGCGGCAGCCAAATGTGCGCCCCCAATGGGGCACAGGCCGCGGCCAGGGCACCGCAGCTCGCCACGTCGTCAACAACTCTGAACCACTCTCGCCCTAAACTTTCGCGAACGACAGCAAATGTGTGGGCGGCTTCACCGAAATATGGGCAGGGATCTAAGATGCGCCCACGAAAAGAAGGGAAATAAGCACAGAGCGGAAACGTAACCCAGCTCTGATTCCACAGAAGTGACAGTGTATATCTGTCTGATATCTCTCTCTCTCTCTCTCTCTCTCTCTCTCTCTCTCTCTCTCTCTCTCTCTCTCTCTCTCTCTCTCTCTCTCTCTCTCTCTCTCTCTCTCTCTCTCTCTCTCTCTCTCTCTCTCTCTCTCTATTTTTCTCATTTTTCTCTTTGCACATACACACAAACCCACACACACACACACACACACAAACTAAACATAAAAAGTAGGGGAGGACCGGGAATGCGTCAGGGGGTTTGTGTCAGCGTAGCATCAATAATTTGAAGCAGCTACCTACTCCAACGGCACTGCCTTGAAATACTGCAACGCGTGGCGTGATCTAAAGGGAACTACGATTAGAAACGCAAGGATGGCCGAATAAAGGTATGAATTGAAGGTTTGCGAATTTTAACTAGATAGACGAGTAATAGACCACATAATCACCAGTGCCGTGCGAGGAAGCAAAGTTAGCATAAAAATTACTTTTCACGGTTACAAATAGTGTACATCCCTCTTACGGTATAAAAATCACTACATACAGTCACCGTAAACTGCTTTCATTGCAAAATGCGATCTATCCCTTAGCAGTAGAAAAGATTCTGGCCACGCTGCGTCAGTGCTTATACAGTATAACGAGACGACAGTGCTTATATAGTGCTCAAACATCGACTGCAGCTTTTCCCGGTCAATATGCAAATTTTTTTTTTAGTTTTACGATTGGTAAACCAACACAGACAAGTAAGGACCGTAGTTTTATTTGATGGAATGAAGAATTAGTAGTAACGACCTTAATAGCTATTACTTGCGATATCAGTTCGATCACCGCTAAATATCTCCCAGTCAGCGTACTGTTTTATAGGTTGTTTATATTTATGTTTGTTTATAGATGTTTTATAAGCCAGTGTACTGTTTTAAAGCTTGCCGTTCCCATACATTCGTCTTTCCTCGTACTTTTGTTTACGCGCATTTTTTTTTAATTCGGCATTCCGCTCGTGTGAACTAGCACCACGTGAACAGTGTCAGCCATGACGTTATTTTTTCATTTACATGTTATTGCTTATATATCCATAACACACACGTGGGCATGATGGGTCCAAGGGGAGGCGCAGCCGACCCTTCCCGTGAAGCGCCTTGGAAGCAAGCGCTTCATTTTGTTTTCATTTCGGCCACCTTCTCCTCCCCGCCCCTTCAAAAAAAAAAAAAAAAGAGAGAAAAGGTCAGTCTATATATCCCCCTCTGCATATGAACACATATTTTTACCAGGTCAGTATGTGCTAATGAATGCGATCATCTTCTATCCTTCCATCCTTCTCTCAGACTGCTCGTCTTGATTTAAAATGTCAGGTCCTGTCATCGCCACGGCGGACACCTACGTTTCTTAATTAAAACGCAGACTCTCCCTCATTCTCCTTTTCTTGCTTCACACACTTTGCTCCTCTGCTGTACCTCCTGAAGCAAGTGTGTCCTTGCCGCAGTTTAACGGAGGGGGCTGCTGATGAATGAATGAATGAATGAATGAATGAATGAATGAATGAATGAATGAATGAATGAATGAATGAATGAATGAATGAATGAATGAATGAATTTATTGTTAACATGGAAAGGAAAGACCACCAGCAGGCGTAGTTTGTCTCACCTAAGGGTGGACACCCCCCTTGATACCGGAAGCATATATATCTTTCGCCCTCACGCGCCGCCCTCTCAGAACCGCACTAAATGCGAAGCTCATCAGCGAATTCATGCCTATAGTTTTATTTCAGCCAAGTGAATAAAAACGTTAAATGGAATAATAATGAACTGTTCTAATTAATGCTCTAAGGAACTGCAGCATGTGTGGAGGAAGCACATAGCATGCCTGAAACTGGCAAGCGTAAGTAGCATTCCACTGCCCACGTCCGTGCCAACAAAACAGGGGAAGAGTGCATATTACAGTCAATATTCGCAAATATGGAGCCGTGCTCTCAAAGCAGTCTTACTTCACCTAAGAGTATGGTGCCTTTAATTAAGTAGCCTTTCTTGGAATGCATTAAAATGCTCCACTGTACATTTATCTGGAATCTACAAAAAATCACAACGCCGGACCATGTGCACGCGCTTACGCCCGTCTGCACTGCGGGTGGCACTGCAGGCGGGGAAGAATGATGTAAAGAAATAAACCGGTGAATGCAAGCAGCTCCAGGGTGTCACCGCGCACGGATATGCGTCTTTAATTGAAATGTCCATCCCGGAACCATAAACCAAGAAAACGTGCATGCGAATTGAATGGGGAACAATTATTCTCCCCGTGAAATCGCAGGCGATTTCATTTCTATACACGCATCTCGTTCTGCGACCACAAGTTATGAATTTCTTAACCCCCGCCGCAACAAGTTTAAAATGCTCCGAGCGAGCTATTTACTCGGTGTAAGATAGATCGTACGATGCTTGACACAAAGATTAATACTCGTCTGGACGGACCAGTTCCTTCAGATTGCTGCGCGGAGGACGCGGAGAAATGTTAGAGCGAGAATAATTGCTCAGTCGCTCCTATGAATCACAACCGATACCGCCGGCAGATAATGTGAAGCGAAAATGCGAAGAAACAAAGGGAAAGGCGCGCTGTAGTACCTTCGCGAGCGAACACGCTCGTCCCCCGTTGCAAGAGCGAATCCATCTAATCAAAACCCTTGGCCCTTACCCGATAAAATTTCTCCGTCGAACGCGTCCGGCTCCATAAGAGCTTGTAAAAACCGCGGGAGTCCTGCCAAAACGCGAGTAGCGTCGAGCCTCGTCGGAGGCCCCGCCGCCGTTCCGCTGTGCTCCGCGAAGCCTGGGGTGACTGCGTCATGACGGAGAGGCTCGGTTTCTGCGAAGGCAGCCGGCGAAGGTGACGCACCCGCGCGCTCGTGTATACCAAGAAAGAAGGATCGCAGCGGTGGATTGCACAAAGCGACGTTTGGGCATGCTACGCACGCCTCCCTCGTTCACCGCAGAACATGCCAATTTCACGGCCGACTGTGGGGAGAGACGTGTAAAGATGTAGTGTTGTAAGCGCCAGTTCCGACACTCCTCTTCACAGCTCTAACCCGTTATTAAATGTTTCCAGTGTGTATTGAGACGTCGGCTGCGCCTCGCTTTACTCTCAACGGACCCGCCTTTGGGATATGCGGTGAAAAATGAGGTGCTTTCG